>NC_138127.1:23418313-24618313 GCF_964188305.1 Podarcis bocagei | reverse complement strand
GGTTAATTTAGGATTACCTTTGTTCATTTGAAACAGACGCAGCTGCTTGAATTGGTAAGTTCCTCATACTTTCATCTGAAAGGTTTTGGGATTTTAGTGGATGGAAATCAAGACAAAAGGCTTGAATGAAGCAATGTGAGATATGATTATTTTAGAGACCAAGGTACTAGTTGATTTTGTTCTTTGTAATTTGAGTCAACTGTTAAGTAAAGATTTTTAAGAGTTCTAATTGGCTGCTGATCTAATTGGCTCCATTGTTTGGCTGTTTTTAAGCAAGTACCTTAGAAGGAAAAATACAATTAAGAGTTGCCTATCTTCAACTGCATGTGGCTGCCCCCCTCCCCCTGAGGTGTACAATGTTCTTGCTAACAAATGATTAGCCCTGGTTTCTTCTTCCTATTTCTATGCTGTGAATTTTTCACCATGTCTGCAGTTGGTACTAACCACAACTCCAGGTGTTCTTAGCTACCGTTGTGCATAAATGTGTTACTCATGAGAACTGTACAGTCAGCACATGGGTCCTAAAGGCACTGCTTATGCCCTAATGAAAGGCAGGCTGTTGTCTTCAAATCATGAAGATAATCATTATAGCAAGTGTTCCTGGATTCTCTTCAGAGAATCGGTTTCCTTTTCATTTCATTCTAAACTAACATCCATTGAAACCCAAAAATGTTCTGTGAAGTCAAAATAAAACTACCAGACCTACAAAAGTAATTTTCATTTTTATATCAGAAATAATTTAATGGTCAGAGCAAAAAAATAAAAGTACAAAGATGAATTTATTATGTTGAATAGCACATCAGACAGCATGTGAGTGATAACTAGAAGCAATTTGCATTTGCTGGGAAAAGTCAGTTTTTAAAAGTCTACTAATTTCTTCATACCAAGCATTACTTAGGAAAATAGTAATATGAAAAAAGATTCATAACAGTAACTAGCATATTCATATAACAGGATATGGGAAAATAAACCCACCAATGAGGTTATATATTTTTATTGGCGGGAGTTTAACCCCAGTAAAAGGATCATATCACCTGTTTTGTTTACACTAATGGTAGTGTAATGTCACAACATTCAAAATGTATTTCAAGTTGTGTTAGTAATGATGCTTGTTAACAGTCATTAGGGACAATTTGTCATGCAAATAACTAGTAGTAAGTTCCAGGAAACTATGCCATTGTAAGGCCTCTTCTTTGAGCATTGCTGAACTAAAATTAAACAGCAACAAACCTTGTCAAACTTCCATGATGACAAAGATATAACAAATAACAGCCCTGATTATATGGGTCCAACATGATGGTGGCTGCCTCTTTTCTTCATCCCACTACAGCCTCCCCACTTTCTCCCCCTCAGGCTCGGGAAAGACAATCCTAAATAAGCGAGTAAGTAAGTAAAGAAAGAAAGAAAGAAAGAAAGAAAGAAAGAAAGAAAGAAAGAAAGATGGATGGATTTGGACATTCTTCCAAGGAGTAAGTTGAAGTGAGAGTTGCACCTACTCCCACAAATATGGCTCTAAGCCCTCATGTTCCAAGTCTACCTAATTATGCATCTCCAACTTCCCTAGGAATTATGGGCCCCAATACATAACCCTTCTAACGTGACTACACTTACCTTTTGACATGACAGCAGTGGCAACTTGCTGCCCTCTTTTGTAGGCTCTTTAGTGATAGGTGCACATCAGTGTTGCTTTTGAATAGGAGCCAAGTATGTATCTCATCTGCGGTGGCTGCCCACTGTTTTAATTTAATATATATATGAAATGGGGCATTGCATTTTGGATCATTTAAAATGGCAGCCAACCACTGCCATTGCTGCCAAGCTTGGTGCTCTCAGGCAGTGCCAAACCACTGGCACCAGGTCAGGTGCAAAAGTACTCTTCTGAAGACTGAGAGCTGGTCAGATTGGGAATGTAAACCCCAGAGGAAAGAAGCTAGAACGAGGAAACACTTTTATCTAAAGTTCCATACAAGAAATTGCTCAAACTAAGTCAAACAATGTCATTCTTCTAGGCTAAATGAGACTGTGGTTCTCCAGATGTTGAATTTCAACTCCCATCTGTCCCAGCTAGCATGGCCAGGGATGATAGGTGCTGTAGTCTTTAGCGTGCTAATGTTTTCTTTGTTAAAGCCAGCTGCAGCAAAATCTCAATTATTGGTTTTTATACTTTGGTTATTTTACACTTTCATTTTAGTGCCCTTGTTTATTGTTTTTTATTTATCCTTTACTGTGTTACCTCGGGTTACATACGCTTCAGATTACAGACTCCGCTAACCCAGAAACAGTACCTCAGGTTAAGAACTTTGCTTCAGGATGAGAACAGAAATCGTGTGGCGGCAGCACGGGAGGCCCCATTAGCTAAAGTGGTGCTTCAGGTTAAGAACAGTTGCAGGTTAAGATGGACCTCCAGAACGAATTAAGTTCTTAACCCGAGGTACCACTGTATTGTTAACTGCCCAGGCCCCATTGTAAGGTGGGTGGTGTACAGATCATAAATAGGAAACAACAGTTTCCCAATTGCTGGAAGGTTGCTAGTTCCCCTTCACCATCTTAGGCTGTAGGATTCCACAAACCAAATAAGGATGGAAAGTTATGTGACTCTGGTGTGGGCAATGGCAAAAGTAGAATAAGGGGTTGCTAACAATTACTGAGATAATGTGAAGTGCCTCAAACAATTGCCCTCTCTAGTTGCTTACTGAAAAACACTCTGGGCTTAGAAATTTTCCAGTGAGGGTGCACTGGAACTATCCAGTAGTCTGAAGTGGAAGTTCTGTGTGTTCAATGTCCTCTTCTTGGGAGCAATCGCCTGCATCTGAGCCAGCCAGTTAGCTGCTTGGTTTGCCTGGAGCAATCTCCCTGTAGCTGAACCTGTGGCAGGCCAGAAGAATTTCACAATTTGTCCCCAAACTGCAAATTATCCAGCTGAATTCTGCCCATCCACCTCCTTCTCGGGGCTCTTCTTGCACCCTTAAAAGTTGCCCGCCAGGCAGCAAATCAGCAGAGGAGCCAGCAGCGGCAGCTACAAAGCAAGACCTTCGCCTCGTCAGTTTCCAGCAGTCAAGCGGCACTTGCGGGTGGGGATGCTGCGGAAGGTTTAAGGGGCGGTGGCCGTTTTCTTGCATTTATGGGAATTATAATAACCGCCCTTGAAAAGTTGCAACTTCTGTGCAGTGTTTTTAAAAGGAAAGCAAAACCTCTCTTTAACAAACGTGCTAGGGAAGAACGCTATACCCACCCTATCCCTATAAAACAGCTACTCAAGAGGGCAAAGGGGGGCATAGCCATTTTCTGGCCAAGTCCTGAAGAAGAAGGGACCGGGAGGGGAGGAGAGTTGGGCCGGCATCTTTTTGCAGTTGAACCTGACCCTTCTCTTCAAAAGCGCCTCCCTCCCGGCTTCGGGAAAACTTGGCTGCCCTGCCCAGGGATGCGCTTAGGAGCCGGGTAAATCAAGCAAGGCGGCGGGACGCTGCAGTTCACCCGCCAGCCGCTTGTGGCGCTCTAGGTTTCCCTCTGGCTCACGACTCCGCAGCCTAAGAGGAAGTCCCGCTCTCTCTGTCTCTCAATGACAACGAGGTTCATAGACTTTACAGATAAAGACGGCACCCGTCCTGGTTATATATGATACTTCCGATCTCAAACTGATCTGCCTTTCGCCGCTATGGAGATTTTTTTAAAAAAAGAATATTTAACCATAGAGGTGCCAACGGCTAGAAAGACTGGAACGACGGCTTGTTAATTAATACCGGAAGCTCTCGCTTTGGATGCGCGCGCCGGTCGCCATGGTCGCCTAGGGATTGTGACGTCAGGCGGCGTCGAGCGGCGTCTCGCTTCCTGTTTCCGGTGCCCTTGTTCCTGCGTTGAAGGCGACGGCGTAGACGAGGAGGAAGGTGAAGAGGAAGAGCTGCCAAGATGCTTCGGAACCTTTTGGTATGGCCGGAGGAGAAGGAGGGTCTGGCCTGTGACTTGGGTGGCTTTTGCTGTTGGGAAAGTAGCCGCGGAAGCAGCGAGATAGACGAGTGAAGGGAGGCCCCTTTTATTGCATTTCCTGCGGTTGTGAACTGCCTTTTTCAAGGTTGCAAATTCCACGCAGTGTTAAAAGCGAAAAATGAAAACACAGCGTAGCAAATATGCAGCAAAAGTGAACCCTGCACCCTCAGCAATTCCCACAAAAACAGCTATAATAAAATAGTATTTTTGTTTGTCGAAATGGCTGCTTAAAACTAAACTACGCCTATTTAAAAAGGAACCATACTTGAGTTAAGGTATCGGGGTTTGGGGGGTGGCCATATTGTGACTGGTTTGGGCCTCGTAAATGGTCAGGGGGCGGGATCTGGAAAACTTCTTTTAAGAAGGCTGGGGAGGGTGCCATGGAGGATGGGTTGAAGGGGAAATTTGCCAATATCAGGTTTCAGAAGACTGCCCAATTTGGGGCAGTTATTTCCTCCACGGTGGCTGTCACACATTAATGGAGGAGAGGGCATCTGGGGAGGCGTTGGTGGGCTAAGGTGGCTTCCAGGAGGAGATGAGGCATTTTATTTCCATGGGTCTTAAGTTCACATATTGGGATCCAAGCCAATGTATTTTACTTTATATTTTCATTGGTTGGTAATGTTTGCCATGTCACAGTCCTTTGATTTTCAAAGATAGGTGTTGGTCTATGGTCTCCCAGTTTGGTGGTTTGGGTATTGTTCACTTGGTGCACCAACTTCCTTTTTTACATGGTGCAGATTAAGAAGGGGAAATTGGGTTGGGAAAAGCAGGATTTCAACAAAGTAGCTGTTAGCTTTTGGCAGAAGCAACAGGTTTTTTGTTGGTATCTTAAAGAGGCATGTGATACAAGCTTGTGTGCCTTTCATCAGATTTATGTAGATTTACTGTATTTTCAGTTGGTAGAAATGTGGGGTGAAACAGTGGGGCCTAATGGCCATGCAATGAAAGAGGCAGCAATGGTCAGCACAGGTTAAATATATACAAGAATAGCTGTTTTTACACATAATAGCAAAACATGATTAAGCTTTATGTAAGCAAGCCCTTGAACAATACACTCCCCACATCCAGCACTGACATATAAGATCAAACACTTCCTTTCATTCTTAACTAACTACAGTTTGGTAGGTTCAGAATAAAAATTATAGTGTTAAGTATGGCTTATTAAAACTAGCTAGGGTTGTTAGCCATAGTCTGAAGTAGGCTTGCCTCATTAAGCTATATCTAACATTTTCGTTTCAGAGAAAACTGTGATTATCATTCTGTGTACACTAGTGTGGTCACTAACTACATTTAGTCTAAACCACTAGTGTTTAGTTTACTTGCTTCCCAAGTAATTGTGCATATGAGTGTGCCCTTAACAAAAGAAGCACTACTTCTAATAATAATTAAAAAAGAAATATTTTTTGTTTGTTTTGCAGACTCTTCGGCAAATTTCTCAGAAATCCATAAGCACTGCCTCCCGCAGGCAGGTTACAAACAAGGTTCCGGAATTACAGAAACATTTCCAGGTATGGTTGCATGCATACTTTGAGAACAAATGACAATGTAATGGAACCTCTTAATATTGTTTTTATCTATCTATCTAAATATATATATATGATTTTTTTTACGATGAATATACTTTACGTAGCACCACTAATGGCATTTAGCGTCCAAGCCATCTTTCTTTTTTTGATCTTTTAAGATCACACAGTCTGATTGCTGTGTGATAGCTGCTTATTTTCTCAGTAGTGCTAAATTATATGAAATCCAATAGCATGCTTGTATAAATGAATTTATGCTTACGAATGCAATTAAGTTACATGTGAAAGATACAGCAATAGCTGTTGAAGACAAATCAGAATTTTAGCTTCTGGGAGTATCTTAAAAAATATAGGCAATGTCCTACCTGGCTAGCAAATTGTGACTAGTTAATAAATAATCTATGTGGTGCTGGGTATCATAAGTTAGAACTCAAACCTTTTTGTGTGTTCTGTAGACAGCTGTACTAACAGTCTTTGATCATTTTCGGTTGTCATGCTGAACAGTACAGAGGTGGGGAATCTGCAGCCCTCCAGATGGCATGACTGATGGTCAGGGTGGGCAGGAATCTGGATGGCTACAGATTTCTATCCCTAATGTAAGAAGACACTATTCTGCTTGCTATGAGTAAAAATGTGCTGAAATATTTTCACTTGATAGTTTGTTTTATCATCTAGGTAGTCTGATTCATGACTTGGTTTTTCCAAAGTTGTGATTTCAGCTGTGTTGTCCTTAATGTTAATAATCAAATACTTTTCATAAAATAGTTTTTCTTGGCCCCCTCCCCCCTGCATCCCAAGCCATGCCCACTAAAGCATCAGCCCATCTAAGTTGAGTAGTTCAAAATGGGACATCTTTTCAAAAGTGGTGGGTACATTGTGTTGGCATTTGACTAGTCAAAAATTGATCAAGAATTTTAAAGGAATAAGTTATTTGATCGACCCCCTAACCAGTAAAACCCTAGCAAAGCATGCTAATTACAAAAAAGTATTTTCCTTCATTATTTTATTCTAGAAGACTTCAGAGTCTAGTCCCTCTCTCAGTCTTTGCAAAATAACAGCAAATTTCACATTGAATGTCATCTCCCTTGGCATGTGAAATGTGGCTAAACTTTTGCAGATGGATTAAGCAAAGAGTGGTATGCCTTGATAAAATGGGTTCTTCCTTTCCTTGTGGCCATTGCGGAATCTGCTGGCTGATTTCTTTACTTGCTCCCTGAGGGTGGCAGTGGCCCCACAGTCTTTGCACTGCCTGAAAAGTGGCCTTGGGCAGTGACAGGTGGTCATTTAACTGAGAGGGAGAAAGTTGGTCTCTAATCTTGCTGGCTGATCTGTGTGTTAACTGGAAAATCAGAACCACAAGTAAGTAGTGTCACCATTGTCTATGAAATGATGTCTTCCATGACCATTTAAGGCAGTATATTGCAGTGTGCATACATGCCTTCGTCCACAGTGCTGACGTTCACATTCCCTGCTACAGTGTTCACATTCCCTGCACTATGTAGGCTGCTGACTCAATCCTTATTGACTCTAGCTAATTTGCTGACCCTAAATTATGATTATGTATGCACATGCTTTGTGTTTCCTCTTTACTGTTGTGCTCCCATTTAGAGATGCCAGCAGTTTAGCAAATGGCCAGAGAACCAGGATATGTTGCTTAACCTGGAAAGGATGAGGACAAAAATTCTTTATAGAGAGAATGCAGGTGATACCTGCTCCTAAAATTTATTCAGTAGATTTATAGCCTGTTTTCTGATTTGAGTTCTTACAACAGTTAATAGCATTTATGAAACACAGTAGGTGCACCTAAACTCACATGCTCAGAAAACAACCAACCCCACTGAGCAGGAGCCAGCACCAAACATTTTCCACAGAGTAGATGGGGTTGGGACAGTTTGACTGGAGCATACCCTCATAGTGGCTGAATGAGAGATCTGTGAGTGACACAAGCTCTGATAAGGGTTGAGGAGGGAACAGTTCCTTGCTTTCACGGTTGCTGGTTGATTAACCAGTTCTGCACTCAATGTATTGCCACTTACATAAGGGCATTCTTGACCCTTTAGAAAGTTTGATCATATTTGACTAGGGTCAATAAAAAGAATATTGTAACTAATCAGTTGAACGGTGTCCCAATACACTCTAAATTTAGGCTGCAGTCCTGTGTATGCATACTTGGGACTTGAGTTTTATTGAACTTGGTGGGATGTTTAAGTAAACAAGCATAGGAATGGGCTGCAAATAGGCTGCTCGTTAGAGCTGGTTGATTTATTCTTCCACTCCTTGCCTTTCCTCTCTGGTTGCTTCCTTGCAGCTCATTTTAGCCTGCCTGGGCTGAGGAAGTAATGTATCTCTCCCCACCCCCAGAAATATTTAGGGTATAAGGCTTATCCTTAGGCGAATACGGATGTGGGGGTTCTCCTCTTCTGCTTTCCACCTCCACTCCACCCCATCCAGGAATCAACACAAGGTTTGGCTGCCTCTTCCTCCCCACCTTTCTCTGTCTAGGTAGCAGTTCCCAGGACCTTAGCCCATTTGCTTCACATGGTTCTATCCTTATTTCAGACATCATTATATATTGGTTTATTGTGATGTTGAGCTGGTTATATACTGTGATGCTGAAAACCAGTTATTGCCCAGCCCTACTGCTCATATGACATATATAGCTGAACAGGAGAGTCTCTTTTTACAGTATATGGGTAGCATGCTTTCAACAAAGGGCTGTTTCAGTATTGGTGAACTTTCATTATCAGGTAGATGTTCCAAATTACAATATTTAGCCTTGAATAACTGACAACGATGCAGGAAATAACTTTTTGTACTTTTTGCCTGGACTTGAGTAAACAGAGCCGGAGTTAGCTTTCTAACATTGTAACTCTAGCAGAATAGGTTTCAATTTTAAAAAATAAAGCCTAAAAGAGAAGAGTCTTAACTCATGAATTCTGCATCTTTGTCGTTGTTATTAGGAAGATAATGGCATTCCAGTGTACCTAAAAGGTGGAACAATGGATGCAATACTGTATCGAACCACCATGATCCTTTCCGTTTTTGGTAAGACTTTAACAGAGAAGCAGCAGAGCTGTCATAGATGTCTCTGGTTATGTGTTCATATTTCTAAGAGAGAAAGTACCCCTCCTCTGCATAAATCTAAAACAGGAACTTGGGAACTTGGGAATTCTCTGCTGTATGTTACCGTGTTATTAAAAATATGCTTAGGAAAACCTGTATAAAACCACAAGAGAAACCAGACTGCTGTTTGTGAATATTCTCCACATTATTTTCTCCTCTTTCTGCTGTGAACATCACTTGAGTCTATAAGAGCTCTGTCTTAAAGGAACCCAGATCCCCACTCTGTTCAGTAGGCAAATTTGGATGAGCGTTTACATTCAAGCCTGCAGGTTTTCCTATGCCACTTTCCCATAATGCCTACTTTACTTAGCTATTTGACTGAGTGGGTTTCTGACACCTTTGAGAATGCAGTCTTTACAATCATTTGTTGGGAACCTTTTTAAAGCCCAAAAACATGAGGCAGAAACTTCTGGATGGAAGCTCAGGTTAAAATGCAGCTGCCAGGAAAATGACGGGGGACCTTTGCCCCTCCATATGTTGTTGGACTACAGCTTCAGTAATCATTGACCTTGGCCAGAACTGATGGGGCCTAGAGCACAGTGATATATGGAGACCTGCAGGTTCCTGATCCCTGTATTGAAAACCAGCATGCTGGAAGCACTTTAATTTACCAGAATTTCTGAAAGCTCAAGAGTTTAAGATGGCAATTTTTATCATAAAACTTTCAGCATTTTTAGAGTTTTGCCTAATAATAATAATTTATTTGTACCTCACCCATCTGACTGGGTTGCCCAAGCCACTTGGGCCATTTCCAACATATATAACAACATAATAAAACATTAACCCTTAAGAAGCTTCCCTGTACAGGGCTGCCTTCAGATGTCTTATGAAGGTTATATAGTTATTCATCTGCTTGACATCTGATGGGAGTGTGTTCTACAGGATGGATGTTACTACAGAGAAGGCCCTCTGCCTGGTTCTCTGTAGCTTCACTTCTCTCAGTGAAGGATCTCAGTGTCTGAACTGAATGCTGGGGTTGAAGACGCTCCTTCGGGTATACAGGGCCAAGGTCATTTAGGGCTTTAAAGGTCATCAGCAACACTTTGTGCTCAGAAATGTCATAATCCTCCCTTTATGTACTTAATTGGTCTGGTGATATAAAAGGAATGGGAAAACGGGCTCCTTTTAACCTGAAGAAACTTAACACATATTGTGTCATTTTCTGTCAATCTAATAAGACTAGAGCAAAAGAGTTACATGGATACTTTTTAAAAAAGAGAGCTTGTGTTAATCATTTGCCATCAACTAAAGCATTTGTGATTGATCTGACCTAATGTTGTGTGTCTTCTCTTCAGGAACAGGCTATCTCCTTTATGTGCTCTTCAATGCAGCAATGCCCAAGAAAAACAATTGACCCCAGTTTACAGGATGCATCTTGGAGTAACACCTCTCCACACCATTCCAAAACACTCTTCAGGGACCTACTTTGTCCTTGTCATAAATGATGTCTGTGTTGGGGATCAATATTTATTGAGTTGAAATGTTCTATGCTGTGACCAATAAAGTAGTTTTACATTCCTGTGTGCTCGAATCTGTTGAAAGTTTATTTGCTGAATTTAATGTGTTTTTTGTGAAGCCTGCAGTTTAATCTCAAGCAGAAATAATAGGCTCAAGTTTGAATTTGTAGGGCTTGCTAATTTGCCATCCTTTTTGGCTTCAGGATCAAAAATAGCTAAACATGGATTAGGTAAATGTCATACTATAAACACAGTCTTAATATCATGCAACAAAATTCATCTCCTATAGCTCTTCACAGTTTAGCCAATCGAAGTTTATTTCACCAATAAAGACTCACTTATTTCCCTGAGTACTCGCACTATGACGTGATTTGCATAAAGCAATGTCTAAGCTAAGCACTCCGATTCTTCCTACAGACCATTACTTTTGCAATGAAAGGTGGTCTATATAAATTATTTCTAATCACGCTGTGAGCCAATTTTGAGGCAAAATGCAACCTAGCTATATGTGCCTTTAATCAGAAGTCTTGCTATGTTCAGTGAGCCTTACTCTCGAGTAAGGGTTCTGCAGGAACTTGGCAATGCTTATTAACTGCCTTTAGAAGAGCATGGAAGCTACAGTTAGTAGGAGGAAGATACCTTCCCTGTGTCAAAATCAACTGAAGTATCACCACATGATGTCACTGTTGATTTTCTGTTTAAATACCGTCCCTCTAAATACATTTTCTTAAATGATACAGTCATGTTTAAAGGTCCTGTTTTCTCACCTGCAATGGCACCATGCCAAATAATGTTTTCTAATAAGCTATAAAATTGGGTAATTGTTATGAAGCCTAATTGAGCAAATGTTTTCTGTATTCGTCTGTTTTTCCAGCTGCTTTAATAGTCCTGTTATTATTTTCCTTCATGTGTGACATATACAAGAGAATGGATTTCGCCTGCATAACTCCTACTGAGTCAGATACCTGAAATTATGCTCAAACACATCACTGGCCATGAAATCAGACAGTACATAAATAATTGTTGTGGTGAGACTCCTTTATGACTCAGTCGAAAGTCTCTCTCCTGTGTTACACATCATTTCGTGTGTATGCTTGTACACAGTTTTCTAGAAAGTCTCTTGCTTTTGTTAAGCTAGTCTGATTTTTTTTTTCTTTTGCAGAGCACAGAGGAGAGAGTCTAATGCATGAGCACTTCAAATTGCAGATGCCTTGTGCGGTCGAGGGCCATGGGGAGAAGAATGACTTGAATCCAGGCTTAGAACTCAGTCCTGTTCATATCTGTTCAGAAGTAGGTCCTGTGAAATTCAATGGGGCATACTCCCAGCTAAGAAGTTTGCAGCCTTAGTCTCATACAATACAGCAGAGCCACTGAAACCAATGTGATTTAAATCATTGTCTAAGGCAGCACCGCTTACCTGAGAGCATAGGAGCCAACTCCTAGGGGCCGAGGTCTTTTCAGTCCCCACGAATAAAATGTTTGCCCCCCCAGGTTGATGAGCATTGTCATTCAAATGGTGTCCATGCCCCACATCGTGTGAGCAATTATGCAGGGTGGCGCTCCCCCCCCCCCCGCCCCATGCAAGTTAGCACCCCTGCCTGAGAGTAAGTTCCCTTGCATGCAATAGAACTTATTTCTCAGTAGATACAGTTAGGATTGTGCTGTAACTTAAGTCCCATCAATTTCAAGTGGGTTTCATTTTTTCTCCAGTCCAAAACAGTACAGGCTGCCCCATGCAGGAAAATCACTACAGCCGCCCTCCTGAATTTTGGCAGGATTCACCCCCTTCAGGTGGGTCTAATATGCTTGCAAATTTCATTAAGTACTTCTCGCAAAATTAAAAGCTATATGTGGTTATGTTTTAAAGAATACATTTTAAAGATGCCCAGTCCCAAGCTGAATGAAGCCAAACCAAAAACAATCCTGGACCTATTTGCCCATAATATATCCATTTCTGTCAAAGGTGGGGAAAGGTATAGCCATTTTTAGGTTTCCTAATATGGAATAGGGGAAAATGAAGGCCTGAATTAGGGCCTAAAGCAATAAATGGAGCAAATATTCTTGTGCATATAAGCTGAAGGAACAGTTATGCGGCTTAGGAGCCATCTTTGTCCATGGTGGTCTCTATAGCAAAGGCCACCAGCTTTTTAACTGGTAGCCCAATGCTGATAGGTGTTTTTCTGCCCCTCTCATAATACTAGAATTCAGGACCAGCCAAATCTGGTTGGCAGCAGGTTCTGGTCTGATAACAGGAAAGTACTTCTGTCTCTCTGTCTGCTTGTGACATTAGTATGCCTTTGCATAACACTAACGAAAATAACAAGTGAAATTCAAAATCACCAATTTTTCAAGAAGCCTCTTGGGTTCCACCCACTTAAGTCCGCATCTCCTTGCCTTGTTTTCAGTTTGGTCTGGGACCGGGTGATTTTTGCCTTGGGTTTTACTCTGAGAGAAACCCCTGAAACCCCATGTTTTCCAGGTCATTCTTCTTGTAAGCAAGTAGTCTGCTTTTGGTGTTGTCTCCACCTTCAGCTCTACCCGCCCATGGCAGAGAGTCAGCAAATTCTGAAGATGGGGAGGTGTGTTTTGTGCATATATCATACAATCAATAATTTCATGTGAGCACTAAACTAGAGGGGATTTAGAAAAAAAGATGGAACCTGCAAGAATGCGGGTCAGGTCAGCCATGCTGAGAACTGGAAGTGCAATTCTCAGAAACTGGAAATGATCCTTGAGGGGTAGGCAGCAAATAAAGGAGGTGAGATCAAATGGCCTCCAAACACAGTTCCAAGGAAAGTATGAGGAATCATATTTTCACAGCAGTTTAGGAAGCGGTGATCTCGTCAAACCCAATTCAGTGGTAAACATCAGGTTTTAACTGGAGCAAGAAGTGTGAGGGGGAAAGCTCTCAGACCTGGCATAAGAGATTGACACAGAATATGACGATGACATGGGTCAAACAAAGGGTGGGTGGGCCCTTTGTTTTTTCACTAAATTCCCCCAATACATTTATCCTTTCCTCATGTGAGTAAGTTAGGGTTAAGGTGACATTCTTCTGCACACTTACCTGGAGGTAAACTCCACTGGGCACAGCGGGATTTAATTCTGTAGAAATATTCATAGGATTGCACTGCCCAGTTCATTGAATGCAGTGGATCAGACTCAGCCATTTTTTATTTTTTTTAAGTGCACCTTTTAAAATTGAGATGTTGAAGAGAAATATTCATAGGATTGCACTGCCCAGTTCATTGAATGCAGTGGATCAGACTAAACCATAAAAAGTGCACCTTTTAAAATTGAGACGTTGAAGCAACACTAGAATGGCATTGCAGGCAAATATGTTGCAGCACAAATGACTATTATTGCTTGTTAGGGTACCACCTGCTTAAATCAAATTAGGAAACTAGATGGAAAAAGAGTTTGAGCTGACCTGAGTTTTCCCTTTCTTCAAGTTCCATGGTCTGTCTGATTCTTCAGAAAAGTGTTATCTTTTGACTGTCTCATCACAAGATGCTGTGCTGTCTTGTCTCTACGATGCCTGGAATTTTGTTTCTGGTTCAAAAATACTTGTTTAGCAATATGGTTTTGAATATTCACAGCTTTGGAATTCCACTGGTGGATTTTTTAATTTTATTTATTTATTTTTGCTGATGGAGCAAATCTGCCAGCACATCAAGTTAGGTCAGATCTCCGTGTGTGTTAAAACCTCAACATGTTTGGAGGACACAAAAACCAGATGACAAGGAAGAAACAGGTAAGAACGTGTTCTTTATGTGAAATAAGATCAAGGTTGTTCAGAGATTATGTGTAAGGTGATCAGAGAGATTTTTTTAAATGGGGAGCATGGGTGTTTGAAGTGGGAAATAGAGGAGTAAAGAATTATGGGTGGAACATCTATGGGTATAGCTAACTCACTCAGACAAAAGTCATGGTCATTTAAACTTTATGGATGCCAAGCAGTTGTGAGTTAAGGTATGTACATCCAGTTTTACTTGTATAACAGACTGCGTTCTTACACAAATACATAAGAACTCTTGCACTGTGAAAGCTATAGAAATACAGCTTTAGTTTAGTGTGATGGGAAAAGAGAGAAAACTGTACTTAGCATATTAAGTGAAGTGGAAAATGCCCCTCCCATTACAAAAAATATATATCTCAGTATGGAATAAGTAGAGGTTGCACAAAAGAGTAAATGGTGTCACTAGCACTACTTATGCTATTTAGATGTGTGGTCTGTCCCACCCCAAAGACTCAGTGGATCACAAATCCTAGAATGTAAAGTTGAAGGGACCAAGAGAGTCGTCTAATCCAGTTGTCTGCAAAGCAGGAATCTGAACTAAAGCATCCATGACAAATGGCCATCCAACCTTTGCTTAAAAACCTCCAAGGAAGAAGACTCCATAATCTCCCGCGGGAGCCCATTTCACTGTTGAACAGCTCTAACTGTCAGAAAGTTCTTCCTGTCGAAATCTCCTTTCTTGTAACTTGAAGCCATTGGATCGAATCCTATCCTCCGGAGCAGGAGAAAACAAGCTTGCTCCATGTGACAGCCCTTGAGATGTTTGAAGATGGCTATCATATCTTGGTCTCCTCTTTTCCAGGCTAAAAATATCCAACTCCCTCAACCATTCCTCATAAAACTTGGTTTCCAGACTCCTGGTTATCCTCCTCTGCACATGCTCCAGCTTGGCAAAATCCTTAAATTGTGGCACCCAAATAGGACACGGTATTCCAGGTGTGGTCTGACCAAGGCAGAATAGAGCAGTACTGCTGCTTCCCTTGATCAGGACACTATACTTTTGTTGATGCAGCCTAGAATAGCATTAGCTTTTTTTTGCTGCTGCATCACACTATTGACTCATGTTAAGCTTGTGGTCTACTAAGACCCCTCAATCCTAACGGTTACCTCATCCAGACCACATTTCACCAGCGTCTCTGCAAGCATGTCATGGGGGACAAAGACCAGTATCAGCAAAATAATAAGATTTCATCTAATTCGAAGACTTTCCGCCAAAGGCCATCTTAAGCAGGCACTTAAAATTCTTCTGAAAAGTGCTGTAGCTTGAAGGATTTGCAATGCATGTCTGTGACATATTCTCTTTTCCTTCTGGGCTTTCTTTCAGCCGTTGAGCTTTAGGATGGAGAACCTGTAAGATTACAGCCAGATCCTGTTGAATTACAACTTCCATCACCCCTGACCATCAGCCATGCTGGCTAGGGCTGAGGAGAGTTGCAGTCCAACAGCACCTGCAGTTCCCCACCCCTGCTTCTGCACAGACTACAGACTGGCGTGTTGTTAGCAGTTGTCACTCTCCGTGCAATGAGCTAAGAAACTCTTTTAAAAAAGCATAATAATTAGGAGCACATTAGAAAATGGAGCATACACTGCATAGCCGCAACTAATCCAGGTAGGTGTGACTCAAAAGGCAGATGTTACAAAAGCTATATATAGTTTCGGAATGTTGTGGACGGTATCCAAAGAACTACTTAGGTTCATACAAAGGCCCAGTAAAATGTTTTCCTTTTTTGTGCCTCCCCATATGTCACATTATTGTCTGTTTTTGAAACTCACATCAGTTTCAGAAGTCCATTTGCCGTGTGGCAGGGGGAGGGGGTTAAGGTTTTGAGAAAAGCAAATTTAAAGTCAATTTGGACTCATCATACTAGTTTCATAGTTCTTTGGATCCTAGCCCATAAATCCAGTTTGATACTGAAATCCATAGGGTGAAAAATTGGACGACTTCTTCTGTCGCAGCAACAGCAGTGTTTAATTCCCATGTCCTGCCTCAGAAAATCCAAACTTTTTCTAGGGTATGAAACTGAGAAAGAGCAGCAGTCAAGGCATGTGACTTTTTTTTAAAACAACATCCAAAAACAAAATGGTGGTTCCAGTGTGGTATAGTGCTTGGAGCAGGACATGAGAGATGGAGTACGCATGTGCATTCAGCTGCCTAACTGCACCCGCGTGACCCAGGAGATCACAGCTGCAGAGATAGTTGATCCTGTCGCTTCCTGGTTTGCATGGAGAAACTGTTTTCAACGGAGCCCAGCAACAGAAGCGCACAGCTGTATTGAGGCAGCACTGGCTGTTGAATTTTTTTGCCCCTAACAATTTTGCACCAGGGCAACCACCCTGTAGCCCCCCCCTCACGCTGCTCCTTTGCTTAGATACAGAGTTTCTATAGTGGAACTTTGTTTATGGGATGCTCCCACTGGAGGAAGATGGGGAATGAGATTCTTTGCCCTTTCTCCAGCAGGTCAGTGTGCATCCCCAAAAGCTGCTCCAGGGGGTTGCAAGACTCCCCAGATCAGTGTAAGAGGTAATGTGAAGGTTGATTAGGAACAGGTAATTGTCTACCCCTCACCATTGTCCAGTAGGAGCATATACATACTGAAGGAGTCCCTCTATTCATAAAACTCTGGATCCAATCCAATTTAAGTTCATTTTCAAAATTGTTTAAAACTCCCTAATGCTTCCCTGTCAAGTTGACTCATGTGATTTCTGCCCCTCCTGTTATAATTTAAGCATTGGAAATGTTGCTCTTTTTAAATGGAAAGATTGACTTCGTATTTCATCTTATCTATAGCTGTTTTATTTATAAATGGAAATACATGACTAAAATATTTTACTGATCTGTGCTCAATGGAAAAAATGAGTATTGGAGGAGCCATGCTGGCGGCTGTCATTTTTCTCAGTGCTCTCTCTCTCTCATTTAATGTCATGAATTGGACACACTGCAAAATATTGTTTGAAGTCATCTCATCTCCATAGTACGGATGTTCTTATCTTTATAAAAGATACAATCTAGCTCGACGGGAAGTCAATGCTTTTGATGAAGGAACTGCTGCACAACTCTCCATGGCTCCTGCATAGCTCATCCCCTTGGCCAATTTGAAGGCTCCCTTGTGGCTTCAAAAATGTGACATCATGAACCTAAATTTACACGGTGCTATAATCACGTAGCAAAGATAGGGCTGCAGCAGCAAGAATCTAAGCTTAGAAGCTTTCATGCCATATTTGGGTGTATAAATTAATAAAAAGCTTTCCCCTATTGTGTGCTAAGTTCACACTCTTCCGTTCACCTGGCAGCAGGCTTTCGCAAAGCCATCCTTAGAATGCCATCCTATGCTCCAAATGTGCTGGTTGGGGAGCTATTGGATTTTGCAGAAGCCACCAGCAGCCGTATATCTTGAGATACTCCCCAGTGTTGATGTCAGGGATATAGGGGCTTTATGCTGGTGTAACTGACCTGTCAGCAGGGTGGGAGAACTGGGTGGCTTGGCCTGAGTTCTTGACATAAAATGCAAAGGTACTTAAATGATATACAGTGGTACCTCTGGTTACGAACTTAATTTGTTCCAGAGGTCCGTTCTTAACCTGAAACTGTTCTTAACCTGAGGTACCACTTTAGCTAATGGGGCCTCCCACTGCCGCCGCACTGCCACCACGAGATTTCTGTTCTCATCCTGAGGTAAAGTTCTTAACCCGAGGTAACTATTTCTGGGTTAGCGGAGTCTGTAACCCAAGGTACCACTGTATCTTGTCCCCAAACCCTCCCCCCCAAAAAGCAGCAGCTGCTGCTGCAGTTCTCAAATTACAGGAAAGGGGGGTTGAGCCGCTTTGGCCTTCTTCCGTTTTGCAATGACCCACTTAGCTACTTTGGGGTTATATGATTAGTCCCCCAGACCTCTGTTCAAGATTCTCCCCAGCCTGGATCCCTCCCCCATCTCTTTTCTTGGCTAGAGACCACAACCCATCCAGACGCACCACAGATTACATTTCGTGGTGGTGAAGGCAGGGGTAGCAGCATTGCACTATTGAGTGGAACTATTTTGGAAAACTGAGGACACTAGAGCATGTGCATGAATGTTGGCACTACGATAACGGAGGTTCTCTAGGCAGCATGCCGTGTTGACGAACCCATTCTCCAGGAGGTTCCAAACTTAAACGTGGATGTCAGGGAACTGCCATCAGAGGCAAGAGGAGAGGTAAGACTCTCCAATGATGCAGGGGAGGGAACTAGCAAGGAGAGAGAGAGAGCTTCCGCTGGGGAAGGAAATCCAGGGGACACCAGGGAGAAAGGGGAGGCTGAGAGTACTGTGGAGGGGAGGCTCCGAGACTCTTCCAGTGAGATCAGCGGAGAGAGCACAGGACCTCCGCTTGGCACCCCTACGCTGCGCAGAAAGCTTCCGCGCAGAGAATCTAGGAGGAGACTTGGAGTCAAGGAATTTTTATGTTGGAAGAAGTTTAGGAAACGCCCACTGACGGATTCTGCCAGTGACTGAGACAGTCGCGTTGTAAGGGCTGTCAAACCAGGGAAAGGTTTAGCTATACAACCAGCTTGGAGCAGTTTGCAGTTTACGCACAAGCAACCCCAATTCCCATTACAGTAATTTAATGCGGAGCAAGTAGCTGGTCATTCTTAACTGGGAGGTGGGGGTGGGGGGAGAAGGCGAGCAAACCAGGAGCTGCATCCATGGTGTTCTGTTCAGCTTCAGTGGGAAAATAGCATGGGTTGCATTCAGTGAAATTATGTGAGGGAAATAACTTCTGCTTGGGCAATGGAACTCCACCCTCCACCCCTGGTGCTCTCACATTTTAACAGCGCCCAGCACAATGCTAAAATTATATGCCCCCTGCCTCTCTTGCTTTGTTCTACAGCATTGTCGTGGCACCCCCTACAGCAGCGCACCCAATGCGGCCGAACCGGATTCACTACCCTAAAACCATCTCTCCACATGCACCCATAGCAGCTCCAGAGGGCTGGAATAACAACAACAACAACAACAGATTGCTTATTTGTACCCCGCCCAATGAGGGATCTTCTCAGTTTTGTGCCTCCTTCACTCAGCGCCCTGTTTGGGGAAACAACTTGCATGGCCCTAAATGCAGCTCAGGTCCAGTGTGTTTATCCAAAATGACTTTCCAACTATAGGTAGCTAAATGATGGAGATCAAATTCCTAAGGTAATTGCACTGAATACCGTAAGTAAGGAAGCACCACTGAGTTGAATCAGACTTGCTTCTAGGTAAGTGAGTAAAGGATTGAAGCCAAAGTCTGAAGTAACTGGCAAACCTTCTAGGCAGACTGATTTTGTAAAAGGGCTTTATATAGATTTTCATACATTTTTCATTCTGGGCATGCTGCGAAGTTAATTAAGTGTTAACTGCGTGTTTCATTGACACATATACCCAACTTTAAATTTTAAGCCTATTTTCTTAAACCATTGTGTTCATTTTAGAAGACTCAGAAAGGTAAGTCAGAGCCAATGCAAGTTATTTAATTACATGAAAACAAATGTTCACCTACAGAAAAGTAAGTATTCGGGAACATTGTCTTTTCTATTAGTGGAACCGTTTTGCCATGTTTTGTTTCCCAGGCTTTTGATTTATTAGTACATTGGCGTATTCCTTTCAGAGCATTATGTAAAGGAAAGATCAGATTAAAAAGCCAGAATGGTATAATAAATTGTCACTCAGGGAAATAATTTTCCACTTTAAAAGAAAAAGAAGAGAGAAAATCTACCACCCCCATGACTGTTAGTCTGTTAGTGTTCCAGCATCCTGTTTAAAAGATTAGGCTAATGCTGGAAGTTTGAACTTCATTATTCAGCATGTATATCTGAAGGAGCGTCTCCGCCCCCACCATTCAGCTTGGACACTGAGATCCAGTGCCGAAGGCCTTGTGCGGTTTCCTCACTGCAAGAAGTGAAGTTACTGGGAAGCAGGCAGAGGGCCTTTTCAGCAGTGGCACCCTCCCTGTGGAACACCTTCCCATCAGACGTCAAAGAGACAAACAGCTATATGACATTCAAGAGACATCTGAAGGCAGCCCTCTATCTGGAAGTTTTTAATGTTTGATGTTTCATTATGTTTTTGTATTCCATTGGAAGTCACCCAGAGTAGCTAGGGCAACTCAATCAGATGGGTGGGACATAAGTAATACATCATCATCATCAATTCACATTAGTTATTTTATGCAAATAGGGTAAAGAGTGCTGACACCTTATAGCAGGCACGTCCAACAGGTAGATCATGATCTACCGGTAGATCACTGGATGTCTGTGGTAGATCACTGGCTCCCTGCAAAGAAGCCCACTAACTTTGGCTCCCCTAAAAAAATCTAAACATTTTAGCCCTGCAGCGCATAAAAAGAAGCTCGACAACTTTGACCTGAACCCCCAAAAAGGGGGTAGATCACTGCCAGTTTTTAACTCTGCAAGTAGATCACAGTCTCTTGGGAGTTGGCTACCCCTGCCTTATAGGAATAAAATGTAAATATCTAAATGGCCCATGATACAGTTGTCCTGCTTGCTTTTTTAAGCTGCTAAAAAAAAGCACCAAAAATCATAGTTTGTTTCATTCCTTTTTTGTATTGCATGAAAATGTCTGGAAGGAATGAATATGTTGTCCATTAAAAAGACCTGAACATGGCAGCCATGAAAAAGCTGGGCTTCTCTCCTTATCTGAGATACGTAGAGTGATAAAAAGTTTGTGATCGCATAACATGCTACACCTTTCTAGGACATCACCTACAAAATCATAGTAAACTTGGATCAGGGGGGAGGAAAAATCACGATCAGAAGGACACTTCCCACCAGATTGGGACTGGTAGGGTGGAAGAAGAAGAAGAAGGGTTTGGATTTGATATCCTGCCTTTCACTCCTTTTAAGGAGTCTCAAAGCGGCTAACATTCTCCTTTCCCTTCCTCCCCCACAACAAACACTCTGTGAGGTGAGTGGGGCTGAGAGACTTCAGAGAAGTGTGACTGGCCCAAGGTCACTCAGCAGCTGCATGTGGAGGAGCGGGGACGCGAACCCGGTTGCCCAGATTACAAATCTACCACTCTTAACCACTACACCACACTGAAGACAAGGAAACCAGTAGTAAGTAAAGCCAGAGACAATGGCAGGTAGATTCAGCTAATTTTACTTTCGTCCCCATCTTCCTCATTGTTGAGTTCTATAAAGACAATGAGGAGGAGGAAGGAGCTGACAGTCACTGCCACTCTCTGGGCATCTTGCAGGAAGGCAGGCCAGTGGGAGCTGGCTGTGGGGAAACTGAGGCGCAGCAGTGCTCTGTTTGCTCTCTAGGAGACCAGCCTCCCGTGCCCCCTGGTATTCCACTATGAGAAGGCACAGAATTTGTGTTGGTGTGAATATTCCCAATTGGCATGCCTACATGTTGGCCTGCCAAGCCAAACACTCCACTCATCGTGGACGGTGGCCTGCCAGGAACAATCCTGCCCCCACCCCTGTTTTTGTCTTTCCAGGCAGGAATCACTAACAGAAGGCTTATCGAGCTCCTGATCAGCTGCTGGACACTGCCTCTGGCTACATTCCGCTCCATAGGGGAGATCACACATTGCTCAGGCCTGACAGATGAGAAAATACCCGTGGTTCCAAGCTACACGGCCAACTTGCACATGTCACCCTGAAAAAAAGTTTTTAAGAAACATTGGAAAAGATGCTGTGAGAATAACTATCTTTCGCTGGATTCAATTCCAGAGGCTTTTTTCCTCCGTGAAGAAAAACATTCTTTTAAGTTTATCAAAATAGAAAATTAAGCATGTGAATATGTTAGATGTTACATTTAGATAAAAGTTCTCTGCCTGTCTTGTTTACTGAATAAGAAGAAAAATGTTGGAGCCACATGTTCCTTCCTAGAGAATCTTACAATGCTTTATAAATGCATTTATTTGGAAGTAAGACGCATAGAGTTTAAGCAAATGACTTCTGCATAGGTGGATTAAGATTGCAAACTAACATCATTATCCAAGATTCAGGCAGATCAAAATATGCTGGTAAATGTTTGCGCATTTCAGGAATGCCTTCTGAATAGCACATTGTGTACTCAGCACGTAGGCACACAGTAAACAGAACAGAACAGTTTTCAGTAACATCAAATATGTTTCATCAGACTAGAATTTCAGCATATTAACTGCAAAAAACCAATGTTTTGCTACAAATAGCCTTCATTGCACACTTGGTTATGCTAAAATAGCCACAGGTGGGTTTACCTAGTCAAGTGGATAAAGGATGTGGGAAATGAAAAGAATGGGACCCAGGATAATGATGGGCTCCTAGGACATACATAGAAAGACTGAGTTTGGGATTAGCAGCAAACGCACAGTAACAGCCTGGTAAAATACACAGCACATACAGAATTTTCTGTTCCCCACTTTTACTCATGCAACAAGGCAGCTATACTCAGGCAAGGGCTTTGCTGACAGATGGATTTAGCTGACTCTACCTACTTGGAACAGGGACACGGGTGGCGCTGTGGGTTAAACCACAGAGCCTAGGACTTGCCGATCAGAAGGTCGGCGGTTCAAATCCCCACGACGGGGTGAGCTCCCGGAGCTCGGTCCCTGCTCCTGCCCACCTAGCAGTTCGAAAGCACATCAATGTGCAAGTAGATAAATAGGTACTGCTCCGCTGGGAAGGTAAATGGCGTTTCCGTGCACTGCTCTGGTTCACCAGAAGCAGCTCAGTCATGCTGGCCACATGACCCGGAAGCTGTACGCCGGCTCCCTCAGCCAATAAAGCGAGATGAGCGCCACAACCCCAGAGTCGGCCACGACTGGACCTAATGGTCAGGGGTCTCTTTACCCTTTACCCTTTAGCTACTTGGGACAGACCCAATTGAAAGTCTAAACAAAGTCCTCTGAAATATTTTTTTTTCCTATTAGGTACATATCAATGTTTACTTAGCACTGCCAATGTATGCAGTGTTTTACAGAGAAACATAAGCAGCTAAAAAGTTGTGATTTTTCCTTATCATGAAAGTGAAAAAATTGGAAGTTTGAAGTGCTTGTGAATCATTTATAAATCATATTAACCTCTAACACACTTTCACACTGAACATGCCTCTTGTAAAACAGTGTGGTGTAGATCTTAGGCAAAGCGTGACAATATGGTTTATTCATTTGTTCTTTGAATAGCCAGGGAAAATCCATTCAAATGCTGCATATCAGAAACACATGTTTGCGGAGGTACCTAGATCCCTGTGCTTTAAGACTTCTGAAATGTAGTCAGACTATCACAGTCTTGTCTTTTTCTTTCTGGAGCTCTTTCCTCACTTAAGTGTGCTGCTTCCTTCTCCCAACTAATAATGTCCAAAGCAACCATCAATGCTTTGGGATTAACATGCTGGTTTATTTCAGGCTAAAGGCCTGTGCGTTGGTTGTGCAATGCAGCTCTGCATGTGTCCACCCATTGTTATCAATGTATCTTCAGATTGTGACACATTGCGCAGTGATCTAGACAAGGTATTTTAAGCATTCTGAAGACTGGTTCAGCACACAGAAATGCACTGAAATAATTTTCTTTGGTTGACTTGGGTGGGTGGGTGGGGGAGAATAGTTGTGCGAACCACCCATAAAGCATGGTGTTGGTAAATCATAGCAATAGCAATGGCAAGTATAGGAATGACTACAGAACAGCAAGGTAGTCTGCAGAGTGCTTTGCAAAGGGCTACGCAATGATTGACAATCAGGTGATGGTCAAGTCTTGTGAAGTTGTTTTCCACAGGGCTTTGCAGTCACCACCAATCAGTTGAAAGCCAAACAGGGTTGTTTGGTGGGTCCATGGGCTAATTCATGGGTAGACAAACTAAGGCCCAGGGGCCGGATCCAGCCCAATCGCCTTCTAAATCTGGCCCATGGATGGTCCAGGAATCAGCGTGTTTTTACATGAGTAGAATGTGCTCTTTTATTTAAAATGCATCTCTGGGTTATTTGTGGGGCATAGGAATTCGTTCATCCCCCCAAAAAAATAATAATCTGCCCCCCAAGGTGTGAGGGACAGTGGACCGGCCCCCTGCTGAAAAAGTTTGCTGACCCCTAATTAGTACAAGGTCTTTGGGTAAGCTCAAAATTGTTGGAGCAAGCTCAGATTCCAGGTCAATGAAATAACTCAGGTTGCCTTGCAAATAGATATCTAGGCTGTTGTGAATAATGAGGTAGATGATTTTTTTGGGGGGGGGTGTCCCCTGGAGCTCAGGATCTTGAATCAGTAGCTTATTGGCATCCATCTGTCTCGAGAGACAATGGAGTGCACCTCTGGGGGTGAAGTCAAAGCAGACAACAAGACCCATCCCACCCTCTTGGCCTCGCTGATGTGGTCCAAAGGAAAGCAGAATTATACATTTGGCACCAGCTTGGCTGCAGGAGTTGCTGGAAAGAGGCATAAAACACACCAACTGCCTTAGGGGCTCCAATCTGTAGGTAAGTTCCAAACAAAAACACCATTCTACTAAGTTGGTGCCCTCAGTAATATAGTTAGGAATATAGTGTGACGACCTGGAAAATAGGCACACAGAGCATTCACTAGAACAGCAGTTCAGTGTCTGAGAGCAAGAGAAGTGACTGATTAATTTTCTCTGATTTGTTTTGGTGTAGCACTAACATTACTCAAAGTGTCTATTAGTGTTTGAGGGGGAATGGAATCTATTGCTGCTTAATTACTTGTGCTATTTACACAAATTTAGTTGTTCAAATGTCTTTAGTAATTTATTGCCGAGGGAAAGGTAGGTTCTGGAAAGTGTAAAGGTTATTTTGGCAGACAGCAGAATGTGGTCCTAGAATAAAAGCACCCCCGAAAGTGTCATCAGAATTTTGTAAGCCTGTCATTCAAAAGTTGCATTATTTTATTTCTCTGTAACTTATTAAGTAAAATTCATACATAGGAATGAATCAGTGGGTTGTATCCAGTGTCCCAATGTCCCAACCAGCCCGCTCCTCAAATAAAAAGCACTTTTCTTGCAGCTTCTGTTTGCAACGTCACCCAAGACAATGACACTGAATTTGTGCCCACAAGCAAAAACAAAGGAAAGAAACCGAACCCCTTTTAGTTTAAATCATAAAATTTAAAGGTGCTTAGTACAAAGTTGCCTCTGGACCTGTTTGGGGTATATATCTCTCACGCCTGCTATTTTCAGACCAATTGCCCACAGAACATACAGGGAGATTGTGTGATTTGTCTTTTTTTACCCACCCCCAAGCTGTAAAAGCTGCCAATGTAGGAGAAGATACTGCAACAATCCTTATGAGATTTGGCATGATAGTTCATGCCCTCACAGGAGTCTATGGTGTGTGTCAATGCCATCCAATTCTACCAACTTTTCTTAAAGTTCTTGCCGTGTAGTGAGGGGGGTGGTGGAAGGAAATGCGGCTTTGATGCTGTTGCGCCAGGCAACAACACCCCAAACCTAGCTGTTTTTGTTGTTGTTGTTGTTGTTTAGTTGTGTCTGACTCTTCGTGACCCCATGGACCAGAACACGCCAGGCACTCCTGTCTTCCACTGCGTCCCGCAGTTTGGTCAAACTCATGCTGGTAGCTTCGAGAACACTGTCCAACCATCTCATCCTCTGTCGTCCCCTTCTCCTTGTGCCCTCAATCTTTCCCAGCATCAGGGTCTTTTCCAGGGAGTCTTCTCTTCTCATGAGGTGGCCAGAGTATTGGAGTACTTCACGATCTGTCCTTCCGGTGAGCACTCAGGGCTGATTTCCTGAAGAATGGAGAGGTTTGATCTTCTTGCAGTCCATGGGACTCTCAAGAGTCTCCTCCAGCACCATAATTCAAAAGCATCAATTCTTTGGTGATCAGCCTTCTTTATGGTCCAGCTCTCACTTCCATATATCACTACTGGGAAAACCATAGCTTTAACCACATGGACCTTTGTTGGCAAGGTGAAGTCTCTGCTTTTTAAGATGCTGTCTAGGTTTGTCACTGCTTTTCTCCCAAGAAGCAGGCGTCTTTTAATTTCGTGACTGCTGTCACCATCTGCAGTGATCAAGGAGCCCAAGAAAGTAAAATCTCTCACTGCCTCCATTTCTTCCCCTTCTATTTACCAGGAGGTGATAGCAACCCGTTATTGCCAGATGGAAAGGTGGGTGGATATGGCAAGATTTCCTGCTGATTGTAATAACAACAGCGGCCACTAGGGAGGGCTATTGGACAACAAATGGACCTTGCTCCGTTTTCCCCCTCCTACGCAGAATTCCGCGCAGAGGAGGGTTAAAGGGAAGCCCTTCTAAACGGTCCCTGACAAAAAGGAAGCCCATTTCTGGTGCCTGAGTGGGAGCTCTCTGGATGTGGCAGTTCTGGGCAGCTGGGACCTCTCGATCTCGGAAGGGCGGCTTATCTTTCCCTCGGCCAGCAGAGCGCGGTGGGCGCAGCAGATGCAGCGGCAGCAGCAGAAATACTGGAGATAATCTGGAGCCCTAACCCGCGCGGAGCGAAGGACCGACGCCGGCGAGCAGCGCGTACGTGCTTGCTTTGAATGTCCAGGCGGGAGTCGGAAGGATCGGGGAGTCTGCGCCAGGAGAGGAGGCTTGCTCGGCCCGGGTTCTCCTCCTTTTGCGTTTCTTCCCCTCTTTCCCCCTCCCGGGTCTCGCCCTGCCCGCTGCACCCCTGTCTCTCGGTTCCGCGGGGCGCGCGAAGAAAGGCGTCTCTTTTGATGCTGCGCCTCCTCGCCTTGGCGCTGCCTGTAGGACTGCGACGCGGCCCGGCGCTTGGGTAATCAGAATAAGGCACACCTGCGCGGGGGCAGAGGTAGACGCGCAGCGGAGTCTCCGGGGCCACTTTTTCCTGCGCGCCCCGCGCCTCTCGTCTTCTTTCCAAAGCCAGGTAAGGTGGGGGGGGGGGCACTGGCTTGGGAGAAGGAGCCTCGCCTGATGCGTCGTTGGGACCGAGAGAAAGCACGGGCAGGGTAGCGGGAAACGGGCCTCGTTTCTCCCAGGTACGAGGGAGGCGTATCTACACCATCCTGCGCGACTGGCTTTGTTGTTGTTGTTTAGTCGTTTAGTCATGTCCGACTCTTCTTGACCCCATGGACCTGAGCACGCCAGGCACTCCTGGTTTCCACTGCCTTCAGTTTGGTCAAACTCATGCTGGTAGCTTCGAGAACACTGTCCAACCATCTCCTCCTCTGTCGTCCCCTTCTCCTTGTACTCTCCATCTTTCCCAACATCAGGGTCTTTTCCAGGGAGTCTAATCTTCTCATGAAGTGGCCAAAGTACTGGAGCCTCAGCTTCAGGATCTGTCCTTCCAGTGAGCACTCAGGGCTGATTTCCTGAAGAATGGAGAGGTTTGATCTTCTTGCAGTCCATGGGACTCTCAAGAGTCTCCTCCAACATCATAATTCAAAAGCGACTGGGTATAGGTAGGCAAAGGGCAGCAGCACCGCGAGGTGAGGTGCTGGTATGCACGTCAGAGCCTTTGAGTCCACCTATCCTTTTTCTTCCAGGATCTCTTTCCCTTTCTTGCCCACTTTCCCTTTTCTGCAGCTGGATGCACGTTGTGGTTCAGGACTCGGCCGGTGCGCCCCCGGGTATCAAGGTGGACTCATTCTAAGGTGTGCGCTGCGCCACCAGAGGCATACAGAATTCTTTCGCTTCTCGGGTAGATTCTGGACACGAGCTTGGCCAAGATGAGTTGCGCCTAAATCTCACGGACGGGGATTATTTTATTTTGGGGGGAGTTGCTGCGAGGCTTATAAATACCCTGCCTTCTCTGGGATTTAGTGCAAATACATTGAAAGCGCTTCCATGGTTGTTTTGGGGGCGAGGCCATGCGCTTTACACGTGCATCGAATGTGCTTTAACTCTATGGTGTGGAATGGATCTGCCGCTGAGAGGAGCGACACTCTTTGCTGGGCTTCTCTGTTTTTAGCCTAAGGAGTGTGAGGAAGCTAAACGCGTGCATTTCCCATCTTTCCAGGGCTGAGGCGGTAGACTCGGGTCTGGGCTGCACCAGGTGGAGGCATAACTGATGGAATGCTTGTCCACCATCAAGTCAATGGATGGATCCCTGCACACAGAACGCTAGAGGGCAGGGAGAAGTGGTCTAGTGTTCCCCGCTCCCTTACGCCCTCGTTTTCTGTGAGCAGGGAGCATGCGCGAATGTGCCCTCAGCTCGCAGTCTGAAAAAAGCCAGGAGAGCTAGACCTTGGCTTCAGAGAAGGCCCGTAGACCAACTTGTAGATGACTGTTCGGCAGCGTTCTCAAAAAGCATAGCTGTTCACTTTGGTTTTTTCAGAGGCCGACGAGGCAACTGCTGCCGCTCCCTCTTCCCGTGCGGTCCTAATCATGGCTTTTCTACCTCGCAAGCGAAGAGCGGCTGCGTTAAAGGTTCTTCAGTGGAGCAGCCTAACCGCAGGCCTGCCTAGGCGTCCTGTTGGTGGGAGTAGGAGGTGGTTGATACTGTCCACTTTCCCGGTTGCCTCTACGGGGATAAATCCTAGGGCACAAGCGGGCGGAAGCCATGGAGTTCCCAAAGCCCCGCTCGACTCGCTTCGGTTCTTCCTTTCTCACCACTTTCCCCTCTCAGCGGGACAGTTCCTGCACGGGGACACAGCGGCAACCTTTCTTCTCTCCCCGGCGCTGAAGCATAGCTTCTCTCCAACCTTTCCTTTCAGTGGCACACTGTATATGTCTAGGGATACTTTGGGCGGGGGCCAAACTAGGCTTTATTTCACCCGGGTCAAAGACCCAGTTTTGGCAGCTCGCGCGGGCGCGCGCGGGCCGGGAGGCTCAATGGCGCCCCTCTGGAGGCTTCACAATGCGGAAGGGTCGTAGCTCAGCAGCAGAGCATCTGTTCTGCAGGACCCAGATTCAATCCCCGGCATTTCCAGGTCGGCCCGGGAAACGTCCCCTGTCGGAACCCACAGAGAGCAGCTGCCAGTTAGTTAGACGGACTGATTCGGTGTGAGGTAGCTTTTTTTTTTTTGAGGACGAGACTTCTTTGGTTTTTCTAATGCTTTGCTGTGGAAGGAAAGACCCCCTCCCCCAATGGGCTGTAAAAATCGCAGGCAGGGCTGTCAAGTAGTCGTGATTTTATTATTTGTACCCCGCCCATCTGACTGGGTTGCCCAGTGGGCTTTGCTGAGCTGATGACTAGAAGCGCTCTCGGAAGGCTTCCAAATTTCCACGAATGTCGGGCTTCGCGCAGCTTCTCTCGCCAGGCTCTGTCCCGCCTTTCCCGCCCAAAATCCCGGGCTGCCCGGCCGGCCCACGTGCCGGCGAGCAGAAGCGCGCTCTCCCTCGAAGGAAAGGCGCGGGAGACGAGGCGCCACTTTCCAGGGTCTGAGGAAATGATGGTCAAACTTGGACGTTGCATTCCTGCTACTCCTTCCTTCTTCTTCCGCCTCAAACTAAACAAAATGAAGATTTAAGCCGGGTGAAAGCCCTGCTCCCTCCCCAGTGGGACTTGCGAGTCGACAGGAATCCAAGTACTTCAGCTGGAGCTGGGTTGCGAAGCGCGCCCGTTTCAGCCAAAGAAATGCACTGGGCAGCCGCTTCCTGAGTTGTGTTTATTTATTTTTTATAGGTGATGACTTCAAGGGTGGGTGAGTGAGGGGCGACCTTGCAGTAGAAGGATTAGTATACACTGGTTAGAAATGGGTGAGCAACGTGTGAAAGAGGGCGGCGTCAAAACCGGAGATGAGAAAACCCCGTGCGTTTTGTCTCTCCTCAGGGCGCCCCTCAACGTTTTAATTTTAATTTCCCCGCATGAGAACAGCATTCTCCGGGTTCCCACCAAATTTCACACTCGAGTGAGGGTTTCCCCCCCTCTCTCCCCGATACCAGGGAATGCAATCCTGTGCGCTTGGGACGGCCCGCTCACCAAGTACAGATGACTGCTTTTCACTCAATTTCGCACCCGCGAGTTTGCAGAACTTTTGAATGCCGAAGGAGACTTTGGACTTTCTAGAAAGGCGCGTGCCTCACACCCCTTGGCTCCCGAATGCGTGAGCTCCCCACACGAAATAATCCCCTCGCGCAAAATAATAATAATAATAATAATAATAATAATAATAATAATAATAATAAATGCTCCCAAGAAATTCAGGGTCACTTCAATTTCCCGCAAGTATTTCCACTTCAAACTTCTCTCAGTGAAGACCACATCTTTCCTCTTGTGGATTCAGGGACATCTCCCCCCCCCCCCGCCAGCCTCCCGGGTGCGAGCTAAGCGCCGGAGGTCCCCAGCGGCTGGCTGCTTCTCTGTCCTGGGCTCCCATCCGGCCCCCGCCTCAGCCAGAAGCCACTGCCGCGCGGCTGCTGCTGCTGCTTGGCTCGGGCGCGGAGGAGCCCGGAGAGCAGCAGCTACGTGTGTTCTTGGCTGGGCGGCCGCTGCCCCCTCCCCGCCCCCGCCCCTGCCTGCCTCCCCCCTCCTTGCCCCCCTCCCCGCGAGCCCTTCCGCGGCGGGGGCTGCGGCTGCGCTCGCGCGGGACTCCTCATGCCTCAGGAATGCGGCGAGGTATGCGCCCCTTTCCAAGCAGGCGAGCGGGCGCTGCTCGCTCTTCCCCTACTAGCGAGGAGAGGGGAGAGGAGAGGAGCGCCTAGCTCATCCCGTGGCAGCCGTCCACCTTTTCCCGCCGCCGTTTCGTAACCGCTTACGAGAGGCGAGCGCGGAGTTGGGAGCAGCCCTCTCTTAAGGAGCGCGCTTGGCGAGAGGCTCTTCCCACTCGGAGAAGGCGAGGCTTGCCGGACGGAGCGACCCCTCGCAGCCCAGCAGCCGCCGCCTCAGCAGCAGCCGCTCCTCTCGACGCCGCCACCGCTCCTGCCTCTGGCCGCGCCCTGCCTCAAGGTGCCCAGGACCTTTCCCCTCCGCTGCTGCCGCTGCCTCCTTCCTGAAGCCGGCTCCGTCGCCGCCGCCCTCCCCGCCAGCCCTGCCAGCCCTGCCAGCCCAGGTCTGTGCGCGCGCGGCGGAGAGGGAGCCCTTTCTCGCCTCGTGCCGGCCGAGCCCTTGCAGCAGCAGCAGCAGCCCGCGCGCGAAGGCGCCCCAGGCGAGAGGCGCTGCTGGTGCGCCGGGGCTGGCGGCGCGGGCGAGCCGGAGCGCGCGGGCTCCCTGCGGTGGAAGCGTGGATTTTATAGGGCGCGGGGGGGGGGGCGATGTCCTCGGATTTGATGGCAGGAGGTCGTCGAGGGTCTCCGGTCAGCTTTCCCCCTAAAGGGCAGATGATTCAGGAGGGAGGGAATCAAAGACGAGCGTGGCATCCGACGGCTTCTCATCAGCTCTTGCTTCTGCAGTTCTGGGCTCTGAAAAGGCTGCACACTCAAATAGTTACTGGTTTGCTGCCTTTTTCTCTCCGTTGGCGATTGCTTAGAATAGTGGCGTTTAAAAAGAAAGGCGCGCATCGTTTGTCCCTGGGGATCTTTAGTTCCTGCGCCCCATTTTTATCAAGCTGAGTGGGAGTTGGGGGTGGGCAAGGAATCCCCCTCGACGTGGGCAAGGGAAATCCCTGGTTGCAACTGCTTCACACGTCGGAAGCTCTTTCTCTCTCTCGCCTTCATCCCGCGCCTTCTCTGGCTGTGCAACGGCTCCTTATATGTAAGTTTCTCCTTTCCAGTCGGTAGTTTTGTTCTGGGGGCAATTACTCACGTTTGCTGTGTGCAAGATTGCGTTTTGTTTTCATTGTGTGCGAAATGATTCTCTGGCCGGGGATCGACGCGTCTGAAAGAGATCTGCTTCTGCTGCTTCTTTTTTCTCAAGGTCCGGGTGACTGCAAATAAACTGAAATAAATTCAGAGCGGCGGCGTTTCTTGGCTGCTGCCAACTCAAGAAAGGCAGCTCATAAATTGTGCAGTGGAAAGCAGAAAAGTCAGCGAAACTGTTGCTAAGCGATCGGATCAGCGTTTTGGCCAAACTAAAAAGAGAAACGTGTTCGAAGGGTGTTGGTGGTGGGAACTCCAGTCTGGAAGGAGCGGCCGGGGCGGGATGGGGGCGCTGGGAATATATCTCCTTATAATGCTTTGGCTCCGCTCGGGTTCTTTGGGGGGCGAGTAGCTGCGTTGCTGCTTCTGCCCGGCAGGTGGCGCTGGAAGCTCAGAAAACACACCCCGGACAGAAGCCGCGTCCTCCTCGCTGCTTTAAATGCCTCCTGGGTGCGCACCGGCCGAGGAGCAGACGCGCTCCGAGTGGAGCGCTGGAGAGGAGAGCGTGCGCGTGCATGTATGCAGGTAGGCAGCGAGAAGAGCAACGAACAAGATCGCTCACGTTGGCTGGCTGCTACAGAAGCGAGAGATTCTCGGTTGCATTAGCACCGCGTGTGTGTATATTGGGGTGGGGGTATATTTATATATATTTAAAAGCATCCGTTGAGCGGGCGCTTCTACTGCCTGTGCGCTTCTGTTGAGCGTCAGGTCTCGGGCAGGAACTGGGAAGGTATTGTCGAGTCTTGTCAGTTTCGCAGAGCGATTAAACGTACCTTCTGGCTGTGTGTGTTTAAGAGAACAAAACAAAACATCTCTTTCCATAGCCCAGAAACTATTTCTTCCTCCTGAGCTGTTAATCGCCTAATGATTTACGCCAACTGTTTTGCTTTGTGGTTTGGTCTTGGCAGCGCTATAAGTGATTCAAGTCTATTGCTTAATTACTCGCGCCTTTCCTTCTCGCGGGAATGGGTAAACGAAAAGCTGAAGCTAAAAGTTGCTGTTGGGTATTTCCTCTTTTTAAAAAAATACACCAGATCTCGGATGCTTCGTTTATACGGGTTACAAACGTCTCCGCTTCTCATTTTGGGCTATGTAAGAGCCCTTTAGTCTAGACTTGTGTGCGAAAGTTTCAGGGGTTTATACCACTCAACACCCCACCCCCCCTTATTGGCTCCCTTGTATTGCTTCAGAGTGAAGACAAGGATGCTCTGAAAACTCTGCAAGACCATTAAACTTGACTAGATTTGCCTATCAGGACAATGAACTTTGGCTCAAGGCCCAGTAGGAAGGCTACAGTTAAATGCAGAATTAGGCACACTGCCAACCTGATCCTATGGATGGGACTTACTCCCAAGTAAGTGTGCACTGGACTGCAGCATTGATCACTGTGGATTTAGAGTCTGTGCTGGATCTTCCAATCTCCCAGGTCTTAAGCAAGTAGATTTTTTAAAACCACCCATATAGCTTTTTTCCAGAGAGGAAATACAAAAATCTCCTTGATGCTAAAATATATATTTTACTGCTGCTTTTAAACATTTATAATGTGGTAAATGTGTTGCGGGTGCCACCCAGCCTACAATAGATCGATAAATCAAGTATTGACAAGGAAAAGCATCACTTAACTCCCCCATACCCCCCAAAAAACCCTTCTTAGTATACAGTATGTTCTGCCTCAGTGCAAAATTCTGAGTTCTGCAACAAATGTAATATTTGCATAGATTTTCTTACTTTGAAAATATGTTTTGCTGGATGCAGGGAAGAGCAATGCAGTGTACCTTGGCTACTAGACATCCTCTTAAGGCTTTCTCTCCCTTCTCCTCAGGAGATTTTATCAGACCACGAGACCCACAGTTTTGTGTCTGTGTTTTCAGCCAAAAAAACACCCCGCCAACCACTTTTTTCTTTTGGTTAAAAGTGAAATCTGAGATTTGTAAAGCTTCTGAATTCCACGCCCTTTGCTGAATTCCGCACATTTCTCTTGCTTGGTTGGAATACACACAGAATGCTCCGTTAACAATAAGTAGGGCTAGTTAATGAGTTCTTTCAGAACTGTTCAAAGGAATAAGTAGAGTTAAGTGGTTTGTAGATTTGCAGCCAACTGCATATTTCTAGACCAAATACATCTTCTGTTGCTCACCTCCATCCTGTGTTTTTAGAGTTCTCTTCCTTTCTCTGCATCTGTGTGAACAAAAAACCCCCAATCAAGCTGCTGCGTCAGAGGGGTGCTAGACCTAGGAGTTGGGTTTCATTGGTATGTTACATCCCCTTGTGTATAATTTGTTTCAGACCTTACTGCAGGCAGGCGAGGGGGACAGGATCAAGGAGCTGCATATTTGCAGGCAGAGTGTTTTTATTGCAGTTTCCAAATTACCCTAGACTTCTAAAGTCATCCTTAAGTGCTTCAACAGTTACGAAAAAGGAGCCAAATAAAATTCCCAGCTGAATTGGAGCCAGTGAAGGGGAAGGCTGGGAGAGAGAAGAAACTTCTGAGTTAGCAGTTGCTGGAACTCATGGCTGGCCTCTGCATTTGCTCTGGGTCAGGGGTAGGAAGGAGGATGCAGATGGAATCCCCCACCACTTCCAAGACCACGGATTTCATGCATGCCAGTTGAAGTGCTTTCGGTTATCTCTCCTGTTGTTGGTGTGCATGTGTGAAGGGCAAAAAATGCTTCTTTAAATGCCCTCGTGTCTGTTTTTTAGAAAATCGATAGATGACCGTGCCAGGAAGTTGCATGCCAGTTTTTCTGGGATATTGGTTTCAGTTGCAAAGCACTTCTTTAAAAAACCAGAAGTTGTGTATGCTTGGGAGGAAGTGTCTTCTATTTAATAGCCTCTTTGGTCACTTCTTTTAAGAGGCGTTGCATTTTATGAGCTAGACATTTTTGCCCACACACTTCTGCCTCCCTAAGAATGAATTACCCTCCAACCATTCTAGTGGGCAAAGCTTTTGAAAGAGAAGGGAAGTGGAATGGAAAAGGAAAAACAAACAAGCACCAAATCCTGCTTTCATACTCTCTTGCCTCCTAAGGATATGCTCCAGCCCTCCTATACCACTCCCTAAAGGATGCCTGTCTTTCTCAACACTGAGGGCTACAGAACCTCTTCCTGCCAAGGGCTGCATTTCTCTGGAGATAATTTGTCAGGAGGCTTGGGGTTGTGGTGGGAAAAACCAGAGGTGGGCATGGCCAGAGCCAAAACTGGGTGGGGCCTACCTTTCTCTCCTTTTTGTCTCATTCCTTCTCTTTCTTTCTGATACTTCCTTCTCTCTCTGTCTCTCCATCTTCCTACCACCTACAAGGCTGCCAGGGAGGGACAGGTTGCTCTTGCCCCAAAGCCTGAACTTACTACTTAAATAAGACTTTCTTTCCTCGCTCAGTCTGTGTCAGCTTCACTCCATATTTCCCTCCTCCTCTCCTTCCTGGCTCTCCCCACCTGCATGAAATCTGGCTCTTGAGCCATACATTGCTGGCCTCTGATCTGTCCAGGAGTTTATCTATTAATCATTCATCACGTAGCTCAGTGGCACACTTTGGGGACTCAAATTTCATTGGCACCCTGTGTGACACCAGAATTCAGTGGCCCCTTCTCTTCTCATGCTCCATTTTAAATAATTGTTCTGGGGTCCCCTGCAGCATCCACTGCAGTGCTACTGAGGCTCCTCTGAGGCTCCCCAAACCAGTCGTGCTCCCCTAAATCCATCACTGCATAGCTGGAAACCAATTCATGTAACTTTCAGCAGATCTTCTCCCTTCTGCCACTTTCTGGTCACTTCAAATACTTATTTTTACAAAAGACTGTGTGAAATTGACATGGATGATGGTTTTGCACTGTCAGTAGTAGATCAGATGGGATGAACAGGCAAATTGAAAGGACAGGAATTTTCCCCACCCCACCCCACTCCACCCCACCCCACTGCCAATGCAAATTGAAGATATGGCATCCTAATCTAGATGGGAAGTGAAGCTTGGGGATAGAGGGGCTACCCTCCAGAGCCCTGCTACATCATGCCAAAGGCCCTTCTAGTTCAATGTCTTGTTTTCACAGTGGCCAACCAGATGTCTGTAGGAAGATGGAGGACCCGAGGGCAACAGCACTCTCCTCAATAGTGATTCCCAGAGCTGGTATTCAAAGGCATACATAGCCATCTTGGATTGTTTCCCCTGCCCCCAGTTCTAGTGAAAATTTGCTGCACTTATGGGCATGGATACATAGCTAATATATCTTCTAGTTTGGCTCTAGCTGGCAAGGCATTATGGATATTTAAAGGGAACATAGTATGTATGGTGGCAGTGTGCATGAAGCAGAGGGAAAACCCCATCTGATCATCAAAGCACTTTCGTGATCCATATCTTATGTATAACACTGGGCTAAAAAAAAAGAGCTAAGAGGGAGCAGAGGTATATACTAGCTGCTCAGTGCTCAGCAGCTTCCCTTCTGCTGCTATGTGATTTCTTCTCTTCATCCATTTAAACGACTGAAAGAAATGTGTGCTGATTCTCTTCCTTCTTTTTCTTCCAATAGATTCATTCATGTGGTTGTGATCCAAACCGACAGCAATGAAGACGAGGCTTCCTGCAGCAGTTGCTGCCCTGTGTGCTCTTCTCCTCTGTGTGACAGAGGCTGAAGGTAAGTCATCCCTTCCTTCATTCCTTGGGAAAAGTGATGGTGCAGAATTAAAGAAGGAAACAATTTCTCTCTAAGTGTGAGTGCTTCACCAAACCCCCTTTCCCCCCTCTCTCTCCCTCCCTCCTTCCCTTTCCTTCCTTTCTGTGGTTTGTTTACTTCCAGAGAGCAACTCCAGCTGAGTAGCTCCACTCTCCTTCCTCTTCTTTGTTGTCTTCCCAGTGTGCTGTCCACACTGGATGTCTCCTTGCAACCAGAAGCTGGCCTCTGCCCTCCCGTGGCCTCCTTTCCTCTTTCCCTCCCTCCCGGGAGAAGGAGGACACCTGTACAAACTTGAACCTTCTCCTTAATAAGCCAGAGAAACCCTGGAGCGTTTGCACACACCCTCCTGATGCTTAATTGCTTTGCTTTGTACTGTGAATACATAATAGACACATGCACAGTTTCCCCCTTTCTTTTCTTAAAAAACAAACCCTTTATAAAATAAAATACTCCAACAGAATCTGGCTACCTGTGCATCTTTGTCTGAAATGGGGGGCGGGGGTAGATGGGTGAGGAAGGTGGGAAGTCTTTCCTAATGAATCAAACATTTGGGGCACCGCACTTGCTCCTGTGTAGGGAGCAATAACCGGATCCCTAGAATTAACATGATGTTCCTGCCATTCTTTCTCACACAGAGGAGACCGGCTTTCAGCAAAGCACCTCAAAGCTGGTTTGCTCCCTGGGATAAAGCTATTGCAGGTTTTTCCAAACTTGTAGTCAGTCCATCAACAGCTGGTGACCCAACGCCTGTCATCCCTAGCCAGCAGGACCAGTGGTTAGGGATGATAGGAATTGTAATCCAAAAACAGCTGGAGACCCAAGTTTGGGAAACTCTGGACTATTGTTCCCTAGTGCCGGTAATGGCTGTTTGCTGCAGGTGCTGCAGAGAATCGATCCCAAGGCTCTTGAGGTCATGCCAAAGTGCCTGGCCAGGCAGCTGCTGGTGCCAGAAACTCAGAAAGCATGCAAATAGTCACACTCATTCTGGTGGCCCGGGAGGGCCTTGGGCATATGAGGGAGGGGGTGTGCATGTCGTTCTGATGTCTCTCTCACACTGCCACCTGAGGCAAGTGGCTCCTTGAGGCTAAGGACAAGGCTGGTTGTGGTCCTCACAGTAAGTGTTTAGTAACTTGGAATCTTCATGCCAGAGCCTCAGAGTTCTCAGTCCTGGTTTAGAATGTGTGCTCATAAGGGAGGAAGGAAATCTCTAACCTGGGATTTCCCTTTCTCATCTCAAGCAGTGCTGAATGACCCCTGGCATATCCACTGTCCCGGGGGTGGGACTAACCTCTGGCTCTCCATATGGTGGAAGTCCAGCAACATCTGGAGTGCAATAGGTTCCTCATCCCCATGCTGCCATCACACATAACATCACACATAACATACTTTAAATAGGTGAAGGGTTTTCCCTTCTCTCCTTTCAACCTCTCAGATTATTATTATTATTATTATTATTATTATTCAGTGGCAACACCAGTGGTGAAGAGCTGGGATAGGGAACTTAGAGCCCTTCAGATATTGCTGGATTTCCAACTCCCAACAGCCCAAGCTACATGGCCAATGGTCAAAGATGATGGGAGTTGTAATCCAACAACAGCTGGAAGGTAACAGGTTCCCCACCTTTGGCCCAGAGGAGAGGAGAGGAGAGGAGAGGAGGGAAAGCCCTTTCCCCATGCTTTGCTGCTGTGAAGGAGGGGGTATTCAGATCAAACATGTGCACAGCAAACCATTGCTGGCTGGGGAAATAGAAAAAGAGCAAAGAAAACCTCTCCTCACTTTATCCATGCACTCATCCATCACATTCTTCCACTCAAAACTCTTCCTTGAGATTTGTTAACCACACAGTTAGCATTGTACTCAGCAGCACTGAATGCTCATAAATTTTCATACAAGAGTAGAAATGTAATCTGGTAACTTGAATGGACCCTCTTGATTCTTACACATATATGAGAATTTTTGCATATCTGTTCTTAATCTGCACAGCTGAGGGGGAAAACCCCTATGTACTGTACTGTTGCTGCTGCATCCAGAGGGAGGTAGTAGCTAATAGTGCCAGCACTGTAGATTTGTGCGGATGGGACTTTTCCAGGATCTTATTCTGTACAGATTGTAATTTGCTGCATCCAGTTTTGGAAGCTTCAAGTCTGCTTAAACTTTGGTCACCTCTCTTGTTGACAACTGCACCCTTCTCTCTAGTCTTGCCTTGTCACATCTCGGTGCCATCACCACTATCCAAAACTCTGCTGCTTCTGTTTTCTCCCTACTATTAGATTCCGCCCCCCGCATACACCCTGGGGCCTGGACCTATCCTTTTCTTCTGTGTGCTTATGCTATGAAGTACCAGGATGCAGCCTCTAGCAATCTATGTGCAGCATATTTATCCTGGCAGTGCCCATAAATAGTGTTTAAAGAAAAAAATACATTAGGTTAAGAAAAGACTTAGGGTAAACTGCATTTAGGCAATATGTTTACAAATCCTGGTGAGGGGCACATGTGGCTCCTCATTGTGGATGTGTTTCAAGATATGCCTTTGATACACTGGAGCAGATTTCAGACCTTTTGCGTGCTCCATTCTTTCTTAATATTCCATGGAGGAGGGTGGCAGTCGTGCTGTGCCACTTCCCCATTGGATCTGTTGCGGGAGGTCCTGCTGGAGACTTCAGCTCCATAACATTATCCTGGCTACAGCCGAAGACACAAAGTAAAGGACTTCTTGTGAACATAGCACCATGATGCTGTCACAGCATGCAAAAGTACAAACTGAATGCGTGCAACTTGGGAGTAGCGTGTGCTGCTCTGATGGGATATGCATCAAGTATGTATGAGGGTAACGTTTATCTATCTCGTTCAAGTTGCTTGGGAGCCTTTGGAAATCTGTGTTGAAGGATAAGATGTGGTTTAACTGAATGTGTTGGAATCGAAACCAACATTCCAATCCATACATGACCTCAAATGTCTGACTTGTACTTATGGTTGGTTCTAACCTAAGGCCACAATTCCCAAATCACTGACCACAGAAGTCATTGAGACTAGTCCAGTGTAGGTGGTTTGATTTTTATTTTTTTTTTTGCATGCAGATCTGAAATGATTATTGCTTTTCAGCTTCTAGCTGGCTCCTGTTTTTATTATAGGTTGCAACAAAACCAAAATATTGGTATCTCATAAAACAACACAGACATTGGGTTTTTTGCCCTGCCACAGACTGGTTTTAAAGCAGTTCTTTCCCCCAAAGGAACCCTAGAAACTCTGATTCTTGGTGGGGAGGGACCGTGTCTGTTAAATGGGTATAAAACTGAAAGAAGCTTGCTGTTTTAGATGTATCTCCTAGAAGCCCAAAACGCTGTGATTTGTTAAAAAGGTGTAAACCCTCCCAGCTAAATCCAGACTGGTTTACTTGTTTCTACAAGACAGTAATTAATTTTGAAATGTTTTCAGCACCCTCACCCCCTGTTCTAGAATTACAGTCCTTTCTACCCCCAATACAGAACCAACCCCTCGGTTATTCAGGCGAGCATGACAATATACTTCTATGCAGTTCCCAAATTGGGAGAGTGGGGCAACAATAGGTGCCGTTATCCCCCTCAAATCTGATGATTATCAGTGCGGCGTCTCTGCCAGGGTTTGGTTTCTGTATATTGGAATATTCTTTTTTCCTCCATGGGGGGAGTATTCCACCGTGTCAGTTTTCACCTGAAATATGACTTGTCACAGCTCAGGCACTGAACAGACTTTCAGAGAGGTGATAAATTTAAGGTAAGGCTCCATGAGTGGGTCTCTGACTGCTGCCCCCCACCTCCCCAGCTGCCTATGCTTTAGGGGAGCATGTCTAAAGCTGTGGTCTTCATGTGTAGGTTGTTTCCTCTTTGATTTAGAGGTCTGATCATGTGGAGTATAGAACCAGAAGGTGGAGGCACTTACCTGACTTCCCAGCAGGTGAGTTGTTGCTGCTTACCTGGGGTGGGGGTGGGGCAAAATGGTGGTGATGTTGGGGAAGGGCAGATGGTGCTGGCTGAACCACCAAGATAGTACATTACCTTTCTTGATGCCTTCCCCTCTTCCTCCTGGTAAGTAGCAGCAACTCACCTGCTGGGGGAATTATAGCATTGCAGTGTTGGAAGGGACCCCCCCCCCATGGTCATTTAGTCCCACCCCCTACAGTGCAGGAATACTGCCTATAGGTGTCCCTGTGTGGTCTCGAACCACCAACTTTCTGATTAACAGCTAGAGGCAAGGACCCATTCCGTTACTGGGGCCATGTTAAGAAGTAAGCCAGTATGCAACTGCTTAGCAGCTATATAGCAAATTACCTCTTCCTTAAATATTAAATAAAAACACACACATACACACACGATATGGGCATAGTCCACTATACATTTCTGTCATGGCTTGGTAGCTTGAGTCTAGCCTTCTTTTAAATATTGCTTTCCTATCTCGTTAGATATTCACAGGGAGTAGCCAGATAGTGTCACCTGTAAAAATGCTGTCTTTTGATTAATTTTTATTGCATTTGATACCCAAACCAACGTGAGAGATAGACAACCTCACGAAGGGCTTGTGTTCCTCATCTTAACTAGTCAGCGTATGTTTACAATGCTAACAGTTGTGTGAACTTGATCAATATAATGATCAATATACTTATTGCTTATGTTTATTTTAGTGAGAGAAATATGCAGAAAACAATATAAATCATACCCCTGTTCTTGGCTTTACCACAATACTTTCAGTGGTATAGAATAATTTGTGAGAGAACTGAACCTGGGAATGTTTCCTTGATTTCTGTGGGACTTGTTTCAGAGTAGACACGTGCAGGATTGCATTGTGGGCTCCTTTTTTTCAGTGTATTTTATACACTGGTACAGTTATTTGACTAGAAACAATCACACAGTCAGGAAGCACTCAGAAGACTCTTCACAATGTAATAAAAAAGTAATTAAATTGGCTCATAGAATACTGTATTTTATTAGTATATTACTTGCTTTCGCTATTTTGAAGTCTGATTTCCTTAGTCATCCATAGTAGTGAAGTTAAAAGACAGGTTTGGATCCAACCAATCACTTTATGCATGATGAAGGGCTTGTGCATGTCTAGTGGGCTTCTGAGAAACAGAAGCAGACTACCTGTGCCGCATCAGAAACTGCTTTAGAAACACCACTCTGTTTCAAAAGTGGCTTGGTATGATGCATAGGGGAATGCTGTTTGAGAAATAGAAGATATTTTAGTTTTACAGAAATAGTTGCATGGTACTTTGGATCCTAGCCAGAGGCTGCAAGCCTGCCTTTTTGTGAGAAACCGATAGGTTCTAGATTCATTGACACATTCATTGAGAAGTAATTCCTTTTTTTAAAGTGTGCCCTTTGTCCAAATCTAGCAGAAGTATAGATTGCAATCCCATCGCACTTCACTTGCAAGTAAGCCCTACTGAGCTTGGTTATTTAGCTTTGAATTTCTTTGAAATAAACTCATGTATGATCAAGTTTGGAATAAACTCATGTATGATCCATACTCCTATGGAAGTAAATAATAATTGCGCCGTTGAATTTGCTACAAACAGATGATCTGATGAGAGTTAAAAGTGATGTTCACACTATATATGCCAAGTGCCACATCTGAGTTTTCACAAAGCAAATTACAGTCTTTTGAAATGTTAAAGACTTTTCCCCACAGTTAGTTTTTTCAGTTTATCTGGAATCCGGTCATTTGGATATCATCAAGGTGGGCTGCTGCTGTCCCTCAGCAGTTACAGCCTAAGACCTCTGCTGCTTCAGGTCAATTTACCTTCAAGGTTGGTGGTGCTATTTTTTTCCCCATGTACTGATTATTTAAAAAAGAGCATGCTCAGGTCAGTTGTCTCTGCCTTTGCATTAAATTTGTCCTGAGCCATTGCTATGGAAACAATATTTTATAATGGTATTCTTTAAATTGTTGTGCATCCTACTATTAACATCTATTGCATGACTTTGGTACAGTATATAAATGTATGCTTTAAGTTTTGACTGCAGAAGTGTGACTGGCTTAAACAGAATGAAGAGTCAATTGTACATGCAGATTAATAGTCTAATCTCACTGCCTGTGTATGGACAATAGGAAAAATAACAAGTATTCTAGTTACTACTATATCTACTACAGCAACAGCACAAAGCCATATTATCCCATTTTCATTGGAAATGACCATATGTTAAAAAACATTCACTATTTATTCAAGACCTCAAGCTCCCCCACATATAATTGTATGAAATTTTGTTATGCATTTTTAAAGCTGTGAATCATTTGGAATGCACACCGATTAAGTGCTTCTGTGGTCAATGGAACTGCAGTGTCATAGGCGATGAGTGAATTATCTCCCTGGAAGTAGTTAACATTTTGTCATTGATTGCTCAGAGGCCCACTTTTCAGTAAGTTGGGGTTTTTTTAATTTAAAAAGGCCAAATTAAGTAAAAATGGACATCTTCCAAGAAAACCACAAGATATGGCTCATTCACAATGCTTGCCAAACAATCTGAGGTATTAAAGGGAAGCACAGCTGAATTTCATCTGCCTTTGTTAGACTTGTTTAAATAGTTATTTATAGAACGCCTACCATGCACTGACAGTGAATCAGTAAAATCCTGCATGACTCAGCATGAACAGTTTAACTACGAGAATATCATTATAAAATATTACTATGAAACGTCTTTGCGTAATGATCCTTGTACATGGAAGCTTCCGTCCATTGTGGGAAGCTAAACCAAAATAAAAAAATTGACTTTTCATATACATACATGCATGATGCTGCAAGATAGCGTATGTAAACTATTCCTTTCTGTACTGTTCCGTTCATCGTCTCATTAGCTCCCACAAATTTATTTGCAGTCATTCGTTTGGATCACTGATGACCTTTTCCTTGTCCCCCCCCATACATTCTGTAAATAAATGTCTATAAATATACCTTGATGTTGTCTTTCCATAATTAACCATTGTTGTGTACACGCCATACTGGCATTTTGTGTTAAAATGCCATTCTTTAGTATGGATACACCTGCTGCAAAGGGGACATGATAAAAGATAAACAAAAAGTTTACACCTCAGGAATAGTATAGCAAAGGTGGTGTAAACAGAAAATGTGTGGGTTTTTTTTTTAAAAAGTTATACATAATAGTTCAAATGTGATAGGTAATAATTTCTAATTTGTTAACCCCTTCATTCCCAATTTTATGTATAAGCAGATTCAAGATAAGCCACTCGGGCAGCTTTTTGGAACTGAGGGGTTAAACTCCAAGAACAAATATATGCATATATATATGTGTATGGTATAAATTGAGCTCTGAACTGCTCAAATCTTTACCACATTCCAAAATGCATATTTCTCTTTTTCTCTGCCAAGCTTTTATTTTATAAAAAAAGTTTCAAATGTGCAGAGACCATTTTTAAAAAGACCGATAAATTCTTTGATGTCTTACTGAAAGGGATTATTGTGTTAATGTCAAGTGATCTCATGGTGTTGTAAGCAGGTTGTGATTTGGCATGCTTCTACGAATTGCACCCAGCATGTTAAAAACATTCTTTTAATTGTTATGTGAAATGTTTGCATATGTGGTTATTATCTGTGAACTCATTGTACATGTATCCAAATGTGTTTTCTATTGTGCTTGATTTTGCTGGCCATTCTTGAATGACTTGGCAATTCAAGAAACAAATGTTCTGTGCTGTCCTCTGTAATGTGTATTCTCTTTGATGTGTTTTGTCATATTCCATCAGCTTGTATCCTCCCTTTGCCAACAGCATATCCTTATATGTGTTGGAAACAAATTTATGCAAAGACATATCTTAGCAAGCTTTGCTTAACATACATTTTTTAAAAATTTAACAAAATGTTCATTTGTTCAACATTAAAACACACTCTTGCTTGGTGTAAATCTTTTGCAGTTAATCCGCCGTCAGACTTGAATTTTAAAATTATAGATGAACACACTGTTCAAATGTTATGGACAAGACCATCTGATGCAATAGAAGGTTACAGGATAACAGTGACACCTGAAGCTGGTAAGTTTTGGCGTTCTAATAAGCTGAAACCTCAAATAATGCAGTCTTGCTCTATTTCATTCATTTTTCCTAGCTGATCTTTTTTTTGGGGGGGGGTATGTCCAAATACAATATGAAAACACATACCAGGGACAGCTGTAATTTGTCCTAAATGATGCCTGGTAATCATGTTCAGAATGGTTTCCTGGCAGGTGCACTAATTCTAGAGGGCGGAGGCATCATCTGCCCTCTTAATATTCCTTAAAGGTAAAGAGACCCTTGACCATTAGGTCCAGTTGTGACTGACTATGGGGTTGCAGCGCTCATCTTGCTTTATTGGCCGAGGGAGCCGGCATACAGCTTCCGGGTCATGTGGCCAGCATGACTAAGCCGCTTCTGGTGAACCAGAGCAGCACACGGAAACGCCTTTACCTTCCTGCCGGAGCGGTACCTATTGATCTACTTGCACTTTGACGTGCTTTCGAACTGCTAGGAGCAGGGACCGAGCAATGGGAGCTCACCCCGTCACGGGGATTCGAACTGCTGACCTTCTGATCGGCAAGTCCTAGGCTCTGTGGTTTAACCCACAGCGCCAGCCGCATTCCTTAGCACAAGCCTAAGCCCCCACTAGCAAAATCACCTAGACAAGTGCAGCATCAAAGGCAGGCTCCTCCTAAGCATGAGAAAAGGGGAGCAGCAGCTATTGAAGCTGTGAGGCGCTGGGCAAGGCCTCCTCCTGATCATGTTCCCACCGTGGCAGCGCCAGTCCCCAGTTTGGGAAACCCTGCTGAATGCGATAGAACGTGGCAGGGGTAACTGCCATTAGAGTAGCTGGGTAGTAGGCAGAAGGGCCATGACAGCTTTGCCTCTATGGCCACACTCTGATATCAGTGCAATTCAGCCACTTTCACTGTACTATGGACATGCTACTATACCTATTTCAGGAAAAGAAGTGGCCGTGAAGTTTCTACATTTCTTTCATTGTTAAATAGGTAAAAGCTCTCTTTTATTGTTTTGAATGGAACTTTGCAACTATGACGTGTTTATTGTTCTACATATATTGTGTTGCAGATGGACCTACTAGAGAATTTACCCTAGCACATAGCGCTACCCAAACTTTATTAACAGACCTTACACCTGATACTGAATACGTTGTAACGATAAGTTCATATGATGACAGAGAAGAGAGCATATCTGTCTCTGGACAACTTACAAGTAAGTTCGCATTATTGATTTAGATTTATCCAGAGAGTCACAAAGGTCTCCCTCGGGAGGTAGTGGACTCTCCTTCCTTGGAGCTTTTTAAGCAGAGGTTGGATGACCATCTGTCATGGATGCTTTAGCTGAGATACCTGCATTGCAAGGAGTTAGACTTGATGACCCTTGAGTCCTTCCAGCTCTACAGTTCTATAGTTCTATGACCCTGGTATTATTTGGGCACAGTTTCCTGTCCCCATATGCTTCTGTCATGCATTCACCTGAAGCATCCATCATTCCCCCCGCCTTCATAATAATATTTCAAAAACCTGAAGGCATGCAAGAAAACTGTCACTTGCAATGAGGTTATCAGATAAATGGGGTTATCAGTATGCTGGCTGAACCCACCCTTGCTATGACTTTGCTAGGCTTTCTCCACATGTTGACTTTTGTAGTAAATGTGCCCCCATCTGTTCTGAATTTGAAGGAGAATAATGGGATGTGAATCACTGGAGAAGCCCAAATGTTTTTTGGCCCTATTTACATACTCTCCCAGCACATCCTTAGATTCTGACAGTTTATCAGTGATATGGGATACTTCTTAATCCTATGTTATTTTGTTGTTCCAGTTCAAACAGGTGGTTTAGTAACAACAGAAAAGAAAATCGAAGAAGTTCAGTTACAAAGTAAGTGACTTTGCCCATTTAAAATCACTTAAAATCACATTAGGAACGTGAGACAGTTCTTTCTAAGTCAGCACCGCCAGTTGCCCATTGAGCTGTGCAAATTCTTCCTTTCCCTTTTCTCAATAGGTATGTCTACTAGACAGGGAAAAGAGTGTTTAGTTACGCCCTGTCCCAATCATTGTATTACAGACACTAGTCTGTATCACTCCTTGTGCTGACTGCTAGGTCTGGTAGCTAAGGAGGAAAACATTTACTTACTTACTTACTTACTTACTTATTTTTGCAAGCTTTTGTTTCTTGTCCTCTAGACACCTTAAAGTCTCTGTTTTCCTTTTCTCTTTTGATCTTCCTTTCTCCATTTAAAAGTTAATTTAGCCTGGTGAGCTATCAGCCTTTGTTTTATTCCTCAAGCTTTCCAACCATTTAAATTTTGGTTCAGAGTGTGGGAATTCGACTCTAGTTCCCATTTGCAGAGTATGTGGAAGACAGTCCTGGGTCGTTTGAACCTTTTAATTAATTTTCTTTCCCTCCTCCTATAAGAACTACACAAGACACTCTCTTTAAAGAAAGAGAGTGTTTACGTTTAAATAATACGTAACTTTTATTTAGTGTAGTTGCAGTTGCAGATCAAAATATACAATGCAGATGAATGGTACTTAAGTTGCTAAAACATTTTATATAGATTAAACCAGTGATGGCCAAACTTGGCCCTCCAGCTGTTTTGGGACTACAACTCCCATCATCCCTAGCTAACAAGACCAGTGGTCAGGGATGATGGGAATTGTAGTCCCAAAACAGCTGGAGGGCCAAGTTTGGCCATCACTGGATTAAACTGTTACAGACTAACTAACTCTGAGGCAGACAGCAGCAGAACAGTTCATACCTGCTGCTCTAACTGTTAAGATTGCTCTACTAACTGCCATAACTGTACCAACTGCCATAACTGCCACAGAGTGTATGATGTCATAGAGTTCTACAGCTCTTGCAATTAACCCTTTACATATGCATTTTGGATGCTAACATTCCACACAGAGGACCTCATTACGGTTCCTGTAAATCAGGCACCTTCAAACTCGGCCCTCCAGCTGTTTTGGGACTACAGTTCTCATCATCCCTGACCACTGGTCCTGTTAGCTAGGGATGATGGGAGTTGTAGTCCTAAAACAGCTAGAGGGCCGAGTTTGGGGATGCCTGCTGTAAATGAACAAGAATCCGATTCTAACTGTGAAGTGCCAACAAACAATTTATTTTTAGTCATATATTGCCTGTATAGTAAGGGGCTTTATACATATTATAGGTTGGATCCAGAGATCCTGTGGGTGGAGTTTCACTTATGGAATCTCCTGCTTGTGGAAGGAGAGGAAATATGTGGATTCTTCCTCTGAAAATCTATCCCTTCTAGTCAGTGTGGGAGGTGGTGCAGGAGTCAATGAAAATTGTCTCATATTTCTTTGTAGTGCATTACTTATGCTACATTACTTGTGTGGGTGTATGGCAATGGTCATTAATTTTGATAAAATTATATTTCAGGATGTTCCCTCAGTGCTGTTACAGATCTAGTTTTTCTTGTGGATGGCTCTTGGAGTGTGGGCAGACATAACTTTAAATACATCTTGGATTTCATCGTTACCCTTGTGTCGGCCTTTGATATTGGAGAAGATAAGACAAGAGTTGGAATAGTTCAGTACAGCTCTGATACAAGGACTGAGTTCAACTTAAATCAGTATTTCAAAAAGAGAGATCTCATTGAGGCAATAAAAGGAATACCATACAAAGGAGGCAATACAGTGACAGGTATGGACTTTTAAATATTATAGTAATCAGGGATGTGCACCATTCTCAAAATTCACCTTGTATCAGTAATGTTGGAAAGCAACCTGATCTGTTTTGGATGCTCTCATTGTTTTTCTGATTTGACTTGTTATTTGGGTCCAAATTAGTTCTGTTAAATCTGAAGCTCACATTCCCTCCAATTGACTATAAGAGGAATCTAGAAACTGATGGATGAAAATTGCAGGCAATAGATCTGCCAAGTGATAGGCAGACCCAACCAGGTTTTTTTGTATGCAGGGAACCCTTAAAATATATTTTGTTATTTTAAAAACTACATTTTTTCTTTTTTTCTGCCAGAATTAGAAACAGCTGGTAGGCATAGTTTCCCCTTCTGAGGGGATGAAGCCTGAGAATTATCATAATGATAGCTGCAGTGGTTCTCCCATTATCATTTGGTAGGTGGGTAAAATAGAAATCACTTGTGTGAGTGTAGAAAAACAGAAGAATGAAAACAATTTTATTGTAGTGTTTATTTTAAATTTTGTTAGAAAACAGAAAGGATGCTAACACTCCTCCCCCAAATTATTGTGGTTTGAGTGCCCTGGAGAAATAATCACTTTGATTAAAACCAGGACTTGCTCTTCAACATGAAAATATCCCGTGACCTCTCTACCCATGCACTGCACTCTACACTTCCTCCACATTCAGGGTGTTTCCCTAGTCAGTTTTTTAAAACAAATGCAGTGGTTGCTTTAATTTTACAGCAAAATGCAGTGTCACAGAGCTTTAGGGAGTCTGATCCAGCTCAAGATGCATCATTAATGGTGCAATCCAATGTGGACATATGAAAACCTCATCAGAATCAACTCAGTTTGCCTTGTCATTTTGGGCTGGACACAGAGCTGAAAACATGGATGAGTTTCAAGAGCTTATAATTTTTCTTCATTGATTGTGCTGCCTTCTTGATTTTACAAATTTTGAATTTCATCTAAACTTGGAACATCTGTGGATTTTTAAATCACAACCCATTTTCCAAATTTCAGGAGAAGCAATAGATTATCTGATTAAGAATACATTCATTGAATCTGCTGGAGCAAGAAAAGGCTTTCCTAAAGTGGCAATCGTCATAACCGACGGAAAATCTCAAGATGAAGTAGAAATCCCTGCAAGAGAACTTCAGGGCATAGGAGTTGAAGTGTTTTCTTTGGGTATGTCAGATTTCTGCAACAATTAAAGTATTAGTACAAATATTATGGAATTATATTAAAATTGTGTTAAAAGACCTGGGGAATAGTTTGGAAAAATGTATGCCTGCCAATTAAAGGATATAAAAGAAGTCACTATGTGAAGCTCTCTAGGGAGGTTGTCCCACAACCAGGAGTGGGGTTCTCTGCTGAAAAGGCCCTCTGAATCTCATATTGTGGGGGACACTCAACATTAGCTGGTGATGTTGGGGCCTGGGTAGGTAAAAGGCTATCTGGAGCATTGGTGTATCACTGGCAAACATATTCACATATTGTTACTTTCTTCTTTTGAAGGAATCAAAGCTGCGGTCGCCAAAGAGCTGAAGTTAATTGCCTCTCAGCCCTCACTGACTCATGTTTTTAATGTGGCCAACTTTGATGGCATTGTGAATATACAGAATGAAATAATCTCACAGGTGTGCTCAGGTGTTGATGAACAATTGGGTGAACTGGTCAGTGGAGAAGAAGGTAAGGGACATTTTAAAGTTTCACAAGAACTAGACTACTTGTGTACATAATCAAGCATTTCATCTCCTTGTTCTTGAGATCCAACTGGATCTTTGTTTTTATTTTTTTCAGCTATAGAGCCTGCCTCAAACCTGGTAGCTACGCAAGTCTCATCAAGATCCATTAGAATCACTTGGCATCCATCTCCTAGTGAAATAACTGGCTACAAGGTGGACCTCATTCCAATGATAGCTGGTGCCAAGCAACATTCATTGAGTGTAGGACCTCAGACTACTGCTTTTAATGTAAAAGACCTTTCACCAGACACTGAATACCAAATCAATGTGTATGCAATGAAAGGACTGACTCCCAGTGAGGCAGTGACTATTATGGAAAAAACTCAGGCAGTAAAAGTTCAAGTGGGTAAGTTATTGGCTACTAAGATTGCAGAATCGTGTTTGAATTGCATAAAAACAAAGCATTCTTGGGAAAAGATAGTTGATGTAAAAGACATAAAATATAATTTCATATTTTTCTTTTTAACTGTATTTTAGAAAAGCTTTGGGGACTGATGTTGCAAGGCAAAAAAATGGGCTTCTATTAATTTATCTAAAATGCACAGAGAGAAATAAATGGAGGACAAAGGTTCATATCCTATACATACTTACCTAAGCATAAGTTCCACTCAACAATAGGACTTACTGCTGCGTACATATTTTACATGATATCAGAGAAAGAGAGAGAGGGAGTTTGATATCCTGCTTTATCACTACCTGAAGGAGTCTCAAAGTGGCTAACATTCTCCTTTCCCTTCCTCCCCCACAACAAAATAAAAAAATTCCTTCCTGTAGCACCTTAAAGACCAACTAAGTTAGTTCTTGGTATAAGCTTTCGTGTGCATGCACACTTCTTCAGATACGAAAGTGTGCATGCACACGAAAGCTTATACCAAGAACTAACTTAGTTGGTCTTTAAGGTGCTACAGGAAGGAATTTTTTTATTTTGACTATGGCAGACCAACACGGCTACCTATCTGTAACTCCCCCACAACAAACACTCTGTGAGGTGAGTGGGGCTGAGAGACTTCAGAGAAGTGTGACTGGCCCAAGGTCACCCAGCAGCTGCATGTGGAGGAGCAGAGACGTGAACCCGGTTCCCCAGATTGCGAGTCTATCGCTCTTAACCACAACACCACACTGGCTCTCAATGCCTAATAAGATATGGTTGGGCCTGAGGCTGTCAACTGATGGCAGTGGTGCTGGCTTGGGATTTAGCAGATCCTGGACCAGTTCAGCCTCTTGGCTTCCCCACCATGGAATATTAGAAATCTAACTTCTGTTTGCCATCATCTAACTTGTTGCAGAAATGGCATGGGAAATAAAGCCTATGTACTAGACTATTATTCAGACCAGGAATCTCTACCCCAAAGTGTAACCCCCCCAAAGCTGTATGACTGCCTATTTAGTAGGTGATATCGGAGCTCATGTAGTTAGCATAGTAGCTAAGAGAATATGAATCTCTCTTCAAATCTTGCCATCCCTGTGAACACAAGAGACAAGCTGCTGTCTCTCTGCCTCATCACCACCCCTGAAATATAGGAATAATTCATGATGGTGATATGTAATGCTTTGAACACTCTGAAGTGCTAAATATATATAAAAATACTAAGTGTTCTCCCCCCTCCCCCTTTTCTTTACACAGAGTGCTCAGAAGGCGTGGATATAAAAGCTGATATTGTGCTTCTGGTTGATGGCTCCTACAGTATTGGCATCGCCAATTTTGTTAAAGTAAGAGCATTTTTGGAAGTGCTGGTTAAAAGCTTTGATGTTTCGCCAGCCAAAGTCCAAATCAGCCTTGTTCAGTACAGCCGGGATCCTCATACAGAATTCACTTTGAACAGATACACTAGAATTGAAGATGTACTTCATGCTATTAACACCTTCCCCTACAGAGGTGGATCTACAAACACAGGCAAAGCAATGACCTTTGTAAGGGAGAAAGTCTTTGTTCAAAGCAGAGGTGCAAGACCAAATGTCCCAAGGGTCATGATTCTTATTACTGATGGGAAATCGTCAGATGCCTTTAAAGATCCTGCTGACAGACTAAGAAATTCAGATGTAGAAATATTTGCAGTTGGTGTTAAAGATGCAGTACGATCAGAGTTGGAAGCAATTGCTTCAGAGCCTACAGAAACCCATGTGTACACAGTGGAAGATTTTGACGCTTTTCAAAGGATATCGTTTGAGCTTACACGGGCTATCTGCTTACGAATTGAACAGGAACTTGAGGCAATTAGGAAGAAAGGTGAGTCGCTCTTGCTGTGCAGAATTTTTAATATTGGTTGATGAAATATGAAATGGTATGCAAGTTTAAACAGAAAACTCTAAAACTGAATATAGAAAACACAGTACTAATTCTGAACTAGACACTGATACTACTAATTTAGTGAAACATAATTATGCAATAAATATCTCAAAACAATGCTAGTAAGTAAAATAAGAACCATTAAAGGAAATAATGCAAAAAAGTAAAAATACAGCATCAAAATATCATTAGAGAATCCCATGTATATTGCAGAAGTGCCCGCTATAATGCAATCGTGATAATTAACAATGTACACAAAACTACACACACCCAACTCAACAATCACACTCCACTTATGCATAGCACATCACTCCATACTCTCAATTCCACTTATTCAGAAGCATTATAGCCTCCAGCTGTGGATGCAAAGCATAGCCCTCATGGCTAATGATAGCTTTAGCCAATGATAGCTTTATCCTCTCCCCAGCTCTGCCCCCTCCCCCAGTAGGCTTTTAGGCTAGGAGTGGGGAACCTGTGGGTTTCTAAGTGTTTGGCTGTAGTTTCCATCAGCCACACCTGTCATGGCCAATTAAGAGGAATAATGGGAGTGATTATCCAGAAACATATGGAGGCCACAGGTTCCTCTGTAACAGCTTGTTAAATCAAGATGTTTCTGTATATATAGCAACCAATTGTGTTTATACACCTTACTGGAAATTGAAAAGAGATTTTCTAAAGCCTTCATTTGTTCACTATGTGCTTTTTTCCAGCAATTCACTTGGGAGCAAGGGATCTGAAGTTTTCAGAAGTGACATCTAACAGCTTCAAAACGAGCTGGTCTCCAGCAGGACCTGGTGTTTTATCTTACCTTGTCAAGTACAAGGTGGCTATTGGCGAAGACGAATACTTTGTTTCTGTACCAGCTCCGCTTACTAGTACAGTTCTTACCAATTTACTACCACAAACCACATACACCGTCAGTGTGATTGCAGAATATGAAGATGGTGATGGACCTCCTTTGAATGGGGAAGAAACAACTTTAGAAGGTATTGTTCCTATTGTCCTGCATCAATTCTCCTTCCTGAAAACCAAGATAGGGGCCCTATGTATGTGTTTGCTGCCCCTGCCCCACCAAAATTAGCTCTAGGCTTTGGCACACACCAAGTAGCCATGGTTGAATATGAATCAGTATGTATTGTGTTCAGATAACAGTTGTCTAAGGCAGAACTGTATATGAGGAACATACTAAGAGATTTACCATTGGTAAAAGAGAAAAGGTACAAGGCTGCAAGGTGTATTTACTAATCTAACAGATACATTAAAACCCTTTGGTCATTTGAGTTTCTTGGGTCCACTTCCCTGTGTTTTCTAGAGAGAGGCTATACATTGTATCTTTCTTATTTGGAAAGTCCTGTATCACAAACCAATTTGGCGTTCCTGAGGTGGTAGAACAAAGACGGATAACTCCATATTGAAGCTGATTTTTCAGCACTTCAAATGGATTAAATTTCATATTTATGGGAAATCCCACTTTCCTGCCAATGTCCTTTCTTTCTCATTCCTCCTACATATTGATAATACTGTTTGATAATACTATTGATGTAGAAAGTAGTGGGTTTTTTGTGCTATTTTTTGGGTGGAATCTCAAATGATGTCGAGGAACAGTATGTGCAGAGTCCTCTGTATCCCAGTTCTGGTTGAAAGGCATAACTTAATATAGTTCTATTCCCCCATCACCCAATGAGATAAACTGATTTAAAATTAAATTTATTGGTAAAATTTGGACCCTACCTTTCCACTGGTGTTCAAAGCAGCTAATATAAAAAATGTTGTGTGTTACATTTTTGTTGCTTTGTATTGTGTAATCTGCTTTGAGCATTATTTTAACAGGAAAGCAGGGTATAAATATTAAATCTAACCAGATGCAATTCAATAAAACAGCAATAAAATATAAGTAAAAAATCATAAAAACCAAGACAGATAAAATTTTATGAAAAACAATAAAAACAACCAGTTAAAACCATTTCATTTGTGCTTTTATATTTTATATTTCTTTTATAGTCAGGGGATCACCACGAAACTTAAGAGTAACAGATGAGACAACGGATAGTTTCAAGGTTGGGTGGTCACCTGCTCCAGGCAGTGTTCTCAGATACAGGCTTGCTTACAGGCCAGTCGCTGGTGGTGAGAGAAGACAAGTGACAGTCCCAGCAAATGAAAGAGCAACGACACTACAGAATCTGAAACCAGATACAAGATATGAAGTCTCTGTTACTGCTGAGTACCAGTCTGGGGCTGGAAAGCCACTCAATGGACATGGAAAAACTGAGGAAGGTAAGCCATCAATGTAATGGTTTTTGGGACTCCACACAAAACTCAACAGCAGAAGAGTTGCTGTGACATTTAAATATGATAGGAAGCAATAATAAACCCAGCTGGCTCCCTTGTGCATGTATCTCTGTGATTCAGGGTGTTTTGGCACTTGGTATATATTAGACCATTGTATTTAAAACTTCAGTGTGTGAAGTGGGCTGAAGCTGACCCCCCTGCATTGAAAAAGAGTGTGTCTAGCAATTCTTACCACGGCCTCAACTGACTATGTGCTTTGTCTAGGGCAGGGGTGGGGAATCTGTAGTCCTCCAGGTTTGTTTGGACTCCCAACTCCCATGATCTCTGACGTGGACCATGCTTTCTGGGGCTGATGGGAGTTGTGAACATCTGGAGGGCCACAGGTTCCCCATCCCTGTCTAGCCGTATGAGCCACATTTCCCCTCGTCTCTCAGATTTCATTCAGTTTCATTTGCATTTCACTCGTGTCAAAAATGCACATATTGCTCTGCTTTCGCTCAGCTAAAAAGTGACAGCTTGCATTATCAGGCTGCTTCAGGAGGTTGCTGTCCTGACTTGGCTGCCATATTTAAATGCTACCCTGTGTCGATTGATTGCTTTCCTAAATGTTAGTTGTGATTAATAGTTTACATCACAGATATTTCACAGGAGACCTTAAAGATAGCTAATTATTATTGCAAGGAAGTTCTTTGTCTGTTTCGAATGTTCTTCTTTTTTTAATTGTGCAGTTTTGGGAAGACCAAGAGACTTGAAGGTTTCTGATGCTACGACATCCTCGTTGAGATTATCTTGGAGTCCAGCACCTGGCAAAGTACAGCAATACTTTGTGACGTATACTCCAGCAACAGGAGGTGAAACTAAGGAAGCGACCGTAAGCGGAACTACCACCAGTACAGTTCTCAGAGACCTGGAGCCAGGAACAAGATACGATTTGTCTGTGGCTGCGTTGTATGCATCTGGAGCAGGCGATGCTCTCCCTGGACAAGGAGTCACTCTTGAAGGTAAAAACAGCTGAATCACATACCTTGCTGCTGATGCTGGTAGTTGGTACTGCAGATATACTTGTGAACAGATATCCCTCTTGGATTATGACATGTGGAGACCTAGGATTTTATTTTTAATTTTTTTGCCATAGTCATTTTCAGTTGTTTCTCTGCAACCTTTCTTTGTATAACCATTAATGTAGACATATGACTGAAAGACACCTTGGATCCCGAACCCCCTGGTACTCAGACGTTTTGGCTCCTGAACTCCGCAAACCCGGAAGTGAGTGTTTCGGTTTGCGAACGTTCGTTGGAACCTGAATGTCTGATGGGGCTTCCGTGGCTTCCGATTGGCTGCAGGAGCTTCCTGAAGCCAATCAAAAGCTGTGCTTTGGTTTCCGAACATTTTGGAAGTCGAATGGACTTATAGAACAGATTTCGTTTGACTTCCAAGGTACGACTGTACTGATATTGGACACATTCTTAGCATTTCACTGTCTGGATATATGATTCTTCCACTGATTGTGAATTGGTCCTGGGTCTGTTTCCAAGGCAAGGCTATGTTTCTGGGGAAAAGCAGGGGCACAGTTGGGGGAAGGGGCCATAGCTAAAAAACAGAGTGTGTTTTAGATGTATAAGGTCCCCTTCATCTCCCCTGGCTGTTGTATGCATATGTCCCCTAAAAGACCTGGAGGAGAAATGGATTAACCTGGCGGAGGGCTGCCAGGCAGAGTGTACAAGATTGGGCCAGATGAAACCATGCTAAGACATAAAGGCAGTTTCCTATGTTTATATTGCCATGCTTACCCCACAGTGGGGTGTTTGTGGATCAGGGTATGTGGCTCTGCTTGTCATTGTGCAACATAATGAACAACTTTATTTCTCTTTGCTTCCACTGTTTGCCAGCACAGCTTTGCAGTGGTACTCTGAATCTGTGTGTGTTTTTGTTTTTGTTAGTAAGGTGTCAGAAATAAAATGATAATGAATCACATTATACAGGATGTGAGTTCTCAGTGATAATATTTTCATTGCTAATGATATGTGCAATGTCAAGGTGGTGCATGGGCACATTAATCATGTCGAAATTTTAAAAACAAAACAAAACATATGGAGCTTTTCAAATCAGAAGTGTGCCATAGATTGGTTAAGTGAGTTAGAACCCTTTCCTCCGTGATCCTTTGCCAGCAAGAGGGAGGCTTTGTTTGCAGTTCCCTTTCAGAATGAAATGTTTCTGCTTGTGAAGGATATAGCCTGGTGTGCAAAGAGAAGTGGTTTATTACGGTACTATCCCATAGTGATCCCAGACATTTTCCAGGCTACAGGGGTACCTTGGGTTAAGAACTTAATTTGTTCTGGAGGTCTGTTCTTAACCTGAAACTGTTCTTAACCTGAGGTACCACTTTTGCAAATGTGGCCTCCCGCTGCCGCCGCACCACCGTGGCGTGATTTCTGTTCTCATCCTGAAGCAAAGTTCTTAACCCGAGATACTTTTTCTGGGTTAGCGGAGTCTTTAACCTGAAGCAGCTGTAACCTGAGGTGCCACTGTATTTATACAATTATTATTTTTTATTCCATCAGAAATCATGAGCAATATCCTATCTCTCTTTGTATCCCCACTAAGGATGGAGGAGAAATTTGATTCAGTTTGCATTTAGAGATAAATCTATCAAATTCACACATTCTGAAACAACAGGAAAACCAAAACGCATCCATCCTTCGAAATTCACGCTTGTCCAAATTTTGTGATGCACTTCTCCAACCAAATAATACTTACAAAAATGCACACACGCTTGCAAAATGGGGTTTCCACCCCTCCTCCCACTATGCATGCCCTATGCCTTTCCCAAATATGCTCTGGAGGGTTGATATATATATATATATTTACTGCTCACAGTGCCGCAGAGTAGGTCTTCGAAGAGGCTCTAGCTTGTCTTCGGCGTATCCAGTGCTATTTTTCTAGAAAAAGAGGTGCCGGAACTCACCATGAACACTTCCCTTATTCTCATAGAATGACAATGGTGCCCACCTGAGAGGGGCCAGAATTGAGTTCCAGCTCTAAAAAAGCCCTGGTCGTACCCATCCTGAGTTTTCCGCTAACTTGGCTGTAGTCACTGCCTCAAATGTTTCATTGTTACCAGCTCCCTAGAGAACTAAGGGGCTGGTTTGACTCCACCCCATGAGAAGGGGTACTAAGGAGCGATTGTATCCACCGCCCTGGTCATTTCTCCATTATACAGATCCGCCAATGCTTCAGCAGAATCGCCTGCCAAGGCAACAGGAAACTTCCCTTTGTGGTTAACCCCCTGCTGGTTTCACCCCTGCCAATGGTGTGCCTGCCCCCACTGCAGCCTGGCTTTTATGTCATCAACCCAGCTAGATGACCCAGTTCAGCTGGGGCTGGAGCAGGAGGGACTGTTCAGCAAGGGCTTCAATCCTGCAAGGAGAGAAGAATAGTTCAGGCATCCCACTGGGAAGCAGGCAACGGCAGACAGCTGGCTCCTCTTCTGAAGTTCTTGGGTTCTCACTATCTTGCACAGGGGTGCGGCCATTTACATAGTAAAGATTATGCAGTTCTTTACATGCTGGATCAAGCCAAAGGCCCATGTAATCCAGCATCCTCCTTTAATAATGGCCAACCATATGTATACAGGAAGCCCACAAGCAGGACCTGAGTGCAACAGCTCTCTCCCTACTTGTGTTTCCTAGCAAGCAGTGCTGCTTCCACAATGGAGGTAGAACATACCCATCATAGCTAGCAGCTGTTCATAGCCTTATCCTCCAAGAATTTGCTAATCCTCCTCTAAAAGCACCCCAGTTGGTGGCTAGCACTACTTCTTCTGGGGCGAATTCCATAGTTTAACTATGCACTGCTTATGAATGGCTGTTTTTTACAATCCCATTTTATGGGGTGAAGTGCTATGCAGACACTCCCCTACAGATGCTTCCACATGCCCCCCACCCCCCAACCAGGGAGAGGAATGCAGAGAAACAGGAATTGCAGCAGTATCAAGAAATAAGGATAAACTTTGTATTATTGGGGGACTAAGAGTGCCAATAAAAATCTGACATAACATGTCAAAAGATTCAAGCACAATAAAATGAAACAAGGAAGCACATCCCAGGCCATATAAAACTGAGTTTTATTTCCAGACTCCTCCCCCCACCCCCATATCAAAGAAGGTAGTGAACAAACTTATTTACTCCTAATATATTCATAAGTTGGAATCCTAAGAGGCCTTTGCACATACACAATGCCATGTCTAGGGTGCATAATTTCTGATTTTCTTTTCCGGGAGTAGCTCTTTTAAAACACACAATAAAACAATCCCACTAAAATATCAAACAAAGAAATCCGATTAAAACAACACACTGATTTAAACCGAAGAGTCAGGCCAAGAGCTCAAGGGAATGCATCCTTGATGCCCTAATCATTTATTCCCTAAATACTGATTAAAATAAACACCCAGCTGCTACATGTTAGCTTTTTAATATAAACATTAATATGACCCTAATCAAAACCCTCCTTTCTCCCTCCAGTCCTTCAATCTTTTTTTATCTCTGTTTATACGCATGTTTAATATAACTATTCAGCTTTATTGATAAGGCATAATGAAGTATACATCCTACATATATTTGGGTCTGTAGATGGCCTGGTTTCCATCTTCCAGACTTAAATATCACATGTTGTGCGAACTTCTCCATTATCGAAATATAACTTGGAAATCCCACTTGCCTCTTTCGGTGGCGGATGATGATGACTTCTATAATTTATATGAATAGTTTTTAGAATGTTCCTCCTCTGGAATGTGTTTATTCTTCAGCTGGATAAGAAAGCTATGCAAACATGTTGTAGCTGAATTTTTGGAGCTCTTGAGAAGTTTTTGCTTCTGGATTGTTTTATGATGAAAGTGAACAGAGCTCTGGCTGAGCACATAAAAAGCAAAATGTCAAAAAATATATATGATTAAATTGGAGTGCCAGAGGAGACACGGCGACGTTTTGAACTGGGCATGATGATTACAATTAACAGCACAGAAACAGAGCTAGTTTTCTCCCCAGCCCATCCTGTATACTCTTAGAGCAATCTGCCTTCAAGGGGTGGGATGAAAGAATTGTAGGCTTATTGTGTGTGAGAGAACCAAGTTATAAGGATGGTCTTGAAAGAACAAGGGGTGGAAAGCAGAAAGTACTAGAATAGGATGGATTTTCACAAAGGGCTAATTAAAAAACCTTTAGTGATAAGAAATAACTTAAGAAAAAATAAAAGTTACTCCTAGCTTGATAACTTAATGGAAACTTGTAAGTGGGATTGAGACATGCCCTACTTTTCAGAAGACAGTCTTCTGTCCATTCCAGTTCTGGTTTAGAGAGAAAGAGCCATAAGAAGGGAGATAAAGTACCATAAAGCTGCCCATCAGCTGGACTGGACAGTGGACTGAACAGGTACCCAAGTCGTCAAGGCACAATCTTCCCTACCATGGTGAGATGTATTGTGTTTGCAATTATTTCTAGGTTTATTTCTATACTCATTAGTATGTGCAAATTTATGCAAGTTTGTCCTCTTGTTCTCTTTTTTTTTTTTTTGACAATGCAGTTCCTTTTTTCAAATGGTGATCTGGAAATGTCCAGCCAATGCATAGGAGATGCAGAGTCTTATCATCTTCCTTTATATCTCCACTTCGCTTGCTTAATTATTTATTATTAATAAATATCAACCTTTCACTTTTTAATTTTCCTTCAATACCTGCCGTGGCCTTTTTTCCTCCTGCCATCAAACATAACTGTCTCTCAGTCATCTTTTCTCAGCAAGCAAGGAGTTATTGGCGCTGGCATTGGTCCAGCTGGAAAGCTATGACATGGCTAGAGGGCAGGCGAGGCCTATGAGGAGACACTTTGTGGGCTGTGCCACTGAGGCCCATCTGAAAGTGGCTCAAGCCCAACTGGTGGAAAACACTGGGTGGTATCCAGTGAACCAGCTCTGTTAGTGCAAGGATTTCTGTTTGCGCAACACAACTTTCCCTCCCTCTGTTTAGGGAATGTGGGAAGGAAAGGATGATCCATTGTGCAGTCAGAAGTCTGTGTGCTAATGGAACTGGTTTGTTGGACACCTCCCACTGCCATAATTCATTTAACATAAAGTTTAGTTTAATGGAAGGTGACTGCTTGGAATGCCGTAACTGCCCAGAGGCTATTGTTGCACAACGTCACATTTCTAGCTATCTAGTTGCTTATGTTCCTAACTAGCTATGCATCTTGTCTTTCCCAACACTGAAAACTCTTCACTATTGAAACCTGAAATGGTATCCCTGGCTGTCTGGCTTCATGGACAAACGATGCATAACTTTGTAAGAGTGATCCGTGTTACAGCAGATGAACTTTTAGATCTCTGTACTGACCCCACAGAGTCACACACAAACTTACTTTATAGCGCTTCTAAATTCACCCCATAGTATGGGACTTGGTGTGTATGTCTGCGTTCTTTGTCTACCCACCTAGGCCCTAATATAACTCTGTTCCCCAGCCCAAGAATATTCTGCTTCCTGGAAGCTGCTCACTGTCTAGGAGTTAGAAGCTGCTAAAAGTAATGTGTTTTAAATGTATAAAGAGTGTGTTCGCAGGGCCTGTTAATAGTTAAGGCATAACTATGTTAAGTGATCCTGAGTGTACATTCTTGCTTAATAACGTAAGGCAGAGGTTTTCTAACTTTTTGAGTCTATGGCTCCCTTGACCAACTACATTCTTTTTGTGGCAACCCTGTGGGGCTCAGGAGCCCAGTTATATCACCCCTTGCCTGAAGAGCTGAGAGCCTCACCCTTTATCGAACACTCTCCTTTGTGGAGTGTTCCCTCAGCCACCTCTCCTCCTCCCTTGGGAGTCCTCCGGACAGCTGCTGCTGCTGCCCCTGGTCTCTGAGCTGCCCCCAATGCCCCAAAGAGAGGTGCCTCCTCACACTGCCCCACAGGGACCTGGGAAGCACCACCTACTCAGCCCCAGAGGCGCCATTCACCTGGGGAGCTTGTAGCCTGGGCTGCTGCAACCAACAGTTGTGTAAACCTTTGGGAGGCAAGAGGGCATCAGAGGAGGGAGGGAAGGAAAGAAAGAAAGAGGGACAGAGGCCAGTGTTGCCCACGGCACCCCTGACCATCATTAAAGGCACCCCAGGGTGCCATGGCACTGGATGAAAACCACTAACGTAAGGGATGCCTCATGCTGGAAATCAGATTAAAGTTCATAGAGTTCAACACTCTTTGCAGAAATCCCAGTAACCAGCAGGTGCTAGCTAGAAGCTCTACCAAAGGGTTTCCCAAAGTTCGGTCTCCAGCTGTTTTTGGACCACAATTCCTATCATCCCCAACCACTGGTCCTGCTAGCTAGGAATGATGGGAGTTGTAGTCCAAAAACAGCTGGAGACCCAAATTTGGGACACCCTGATCTACCAGAAATTGGCCAATGGTCCACCAGAGGACTACATTGTACCTGACACACATCCTTCATGTAACCAATACTAAGATTTCATCCTGAAATGGAACATAGTATTGTTGTTATTATATGGCAGATGCACTGTCATATAATAACATACTGGTTTTCTACAAAGCTACTTACTGCTTTTCCTTGCAATTGTTGGTGCTGGATCAATTTCACATTTTGGCATAGTTAGCTTAAAAAATGAATTGGAATATTTCACCTCATCATTCTCCTTCCTATGCCCCAACCCCCCTTGGAGTTTTCCACCCCCCCCTTTTTATAGCCTGAGCCAAAACCATGGGTCATACACTAGAAATAAAACATAATGATAAACACAGCAATTGTAATGAATGGAAACCCAGTAGATGGCTAACAATCAACTTTTTCTGAGAGCTACTGTTTTTCTAATCTGTTTTTCCCATGGAGAGGAGGTGGTAAGAGCAGTTCTGGCAAGAGCTAACTTGTTTGCCTTGAGGTATTAATGTCAAATGACAAGAACATGCTGTATACTATATCTGTTAAATAGATTAATTTAAACAGAATATAGGATTATTATTATTATTATTACTGCAATTCTGGGAGAAAAACGTCTGACAGAAACTATACTATTAACTGTAATTTGCATAACCATTCTTTGAAAAATTGTCAAATGACCTATGTCTGAAAATAATATTCCATCATTGTCTTAAAGATGTTACAAATATTGGATATCAGGGCCTCAGAATAACTGATCAAAGCAGAGGAACTAATTTGCCATTTAAAGTACTCCATGTCATTTAAAGCAAGTCAGCAGAACAAGCACTCAAACATTTTATACTTGTTTTGTGAACAACCGCATTATGTTTTGAATTTAAATTAATGCACAGTGTAGTTTTTGTAGATAAACGTTGATGTGTTTTGGGCCAGTTTATTCCAGGAGATGATGTAGCCTACCTTTTGCAAATGCATTTAGCCTTCTGAAGTTACAAAACTCAGTTTAACAAAGTTATAAGAGTCCAGTGCATCTCTCTGTAAATATTGGATAATTTTTCCTTTCCCCCCATAAAACTGAAGGAAGGAAGGAAATGCTGAAGGAAATAGCACCCTTCTTTTCAAACTCTGAGAACTGCAACGCTCAAAGACTTACTCTTTTGCAAAAGAGCTCATCATATTTTATGGTTTAGTTACAGATTTTTTTTGCAGCATGCCTTTTTAATTGTAGAGAGTTATCAATCTCTAGATATTCTCTATTCTTCTGATATTCTAACAGTTAATTTAAAATGTTCTAGAGATTGTGGACTTCCTACAGACTGAATTGGTACCAGCACAAGTGACATTTCTTTACAATGAAGTTTTTAGCATAACATAGGAACGTTACGTACATGTTTTGAGTCGCAAAGGGCTTGCACCACACAAAGAGACTCTGTGTCTGCTGAGGAGATTTAGTGCTGTCTCATGCATTATTTAAATTTTGCGTACTTAGTTTTTTGGATTCTGACATTTTCAAGAGACTTTTGCCAATTGTCAAACAATCACGTCACTTGTCCTTTCTGTGGGAATGCCATATTTCTAGGAAAAAACAAATCGGCCTAGAGGAAGTGATCCATTCTGCAATAAAAGTGTTACTGGCTTCTTACAAATGCCTCTAGAATAGAAAGGCACGTTGCATAACTGCTGGAATTTTATGTGGTAAGGAAATGGAGGCATTTCCATGTAACCTAAATGATCCCAGCCAGCAGAATGATAATGAAGAAATTGAGGTTTCTGGGCCAGACTTCTCTTCTGTCTTAATTCCACAAATTATATATTATAGGCAGCCTCTACTCACCATGAAAGGTACACATTGTTTCCAGAGGATGCAGAACATCCTCCCTGGCACCTTTCCAGCAAGCAGTTTGCTTGGACCAGAAGGCATAGTGCCTCCGATCCATTTGCCAGTGCTAGGAATCAATGTATTGCTCCTTCCTTTTCCCCATAGCTTCTTGTGGATACTCCGCATCCCTTTCTATTTTAACTTCCTTGTTCCTAAATTGAGGGCATCAGCCAGAGGCGCCAGGTATACAGTTCCTCCTTGTCTTGTTACAGTTCTGCATAGGAGATAACGTTGATCATTGCATTTGTGGTTGAAGCAGGTTCACCAAGACAAAGCATTGCATTTGCCAAACTGAAATTAATGGACTTAAGTTAGTCATCTCCATTGGTTTCCCTGGTTAGCCAGTTACAGGCTGCAGTGCCAGGCAAGCTAATATATAAAAACGGATTTGCAGTAAATTAATTTGCCCAATTCATTCCAATGACCCTATTTTGTACTGTTGCCAGAAATGATGTTCATATGGAGATTAACAGTCCAATTCTTAGGCATGTCTACTCAGACATACCGTAAATCCCACTATATTTAATGTGGCTTACCCTCAGGGATTGTGCCTTGAACGAAAGGGAAGTGTGAGCCAGGTGGGACTGGAAGGGATACTGGCTGCATACTACAAACCATACATTTAAAACACATTAAAAGCACTCACATCCTGGGAACTGTGGTTTGGTAAGGGTGCTGAGAATTGCAGCTCTGTGAGGGGTAAACTACTGATCCAAGGATTCTTTGTGGGGGTGTACTTTAAATGTATGGAATGTACATAGTAAGAGAACGATATCTGGGAGAAGAGGCACAGAGTTGTGCAGGGAGAACAGAGGAAGCCCTGTTAGAAGATTCACTTGTAACTTTTTGTGGTTTCTGAGGCTTGTATACATACAGATACTGCCCATCTAGTGATAGGAAGATGGGAACCTAGAATAGGGAAACTACTTAAAGAAAGTTATTGTTTGTGGCTGGGTAAGGTGGAAACTGTGGATATGGAATTTTGGAAACATTTGCATCTAGCTGCAGCCAGGCCTTTATGAAGTGCTTCAAATATTTTCCATATTTTAATGTACCCATGCTGTGACACAGATGAAATGTTAATGATTTCTAGTGCATGAATGATGGAGACTTTGACTGCTCCTGGAGTGATTTGACACATTGACTCAATGCTAATAGTAGGTCTTGGCCTTTTTGCCTGCATCACAATGGAATAGCTTGTCATGTTGATAATGCTTGTAAATTCGATCACTTATCTATTTTTCAAAAGTATATGCTAGTGTTTCAGTCAAGATAGACCCCTCCCCATGGCAATTTTGCCTTAATGGACCTCCAGAGAAGACTGGGGGTGGGGGTGGTAAGGAAGGAGGTAATTGTAATAGTGAATTCTATTCTGCAGTGAACTTGACACCATTGTGTCTTAGCCTGAAAATCAACAACATAATGGGAGAAAACCAGTCAGTTGGATCAAAAGTCCCCTGAAACAGAAAGGTTTTTGTGATCTTCATAAAACAAAACAAAAACAATGAAAGAGTGAGCTTGATAAAACATTGCAAGTTGTGCATTCAAAACAATGAGTTGTGCAACATAAACAGCCCTGCTCCCCAAATTTAGCAACTTCACCTCTGAAGGTTGTGGTAGTAAGAGCAGACCCTCATTTGATGATCTTCACATATGGGAATCTAACTGGGATCCACTGGAACTGCTTCAGAATCAATGTAATATGCTCTCATTGGTTGATGCCTGCCTATAACTGAACTGTCTCATTCTGGAGCAAATTCTGATATGTCTTTGCCTCAGTTTCACAGTGCATCTCAGATTTCCTTGGGACACTAATGGCAAGGATGGAAACATCTGGCATGTTTCTAAGGAATAAGAACCCTTCAGAAGAAAAGAATACTGGTGAATACATTAGTGTGTGCTGACCACAAGACGTGGTTCAGACCTCAAGTTGAGGTTTCATAAAGCTGCTAGATTCAGTTTAGCTGATGATCTGCAACTGAATCCCAGTTTGGAAAATTGAAACTTCATGCTATGGGGAATTGAAAGAAAGGCTACAGGCTTTTTTTTCATTTTGACAGAATTGGGTGAAATTTACAGGCATAGTAGACCCTCCTGATTGGAGAAAGTCAGCTAAAGTAGAGAAAAATAGGTTCAGGGAATTTTATGCTGGACCTATGCTTTTGTTTAAAGAACATTTTTAAAAAACTTTTTAATTTTTTGGTAGAATTGAATAAAATTTGCAGGCACCGTGGCCTCTTTTGAAGTGCTGAATCCTGTCACATTTCAGAATGATGGCTTCTGTGGTTTTACTGCAAGGATCAACCATTACAATTTTGGGATAGTTAAAAAAGGATTCATTTACCCTCCCCATTCTTGTTTTACGGGCATTTTGTATGTGTAAATAACCCACACCACAGCAGTACCCCTTGGTCAGAAACTTGCCAAGTTACAGAAGAAATAGATCCAGGGTTTTGTATTATTATTTTTTGATAGGTACCTTTGAAGTTGTTCTTTTTCTGGTAGAAGATTAAAAGAGATTTACTTCCCTTCCTGTGATTTTATGGGTAGCAATGTTAATATGAAAGTGATGTACTTCAGGGTGGGGAATATGTGACCTGCCTTATGTTGTTGGACTCCACTTTCCATCAGTCCTAGCCAATATGCACCACAGAAGTGCCCCTAGGAAAGTAACCTGCAAAATGTCAGAAGCATAGGTGAAGCGGCTAGGGAGTTATGATGAATGGGGGAATAAAAGATGGGCCAGGCTCTGGGGCCCAGAGACCCCCAGTGGTAGGCAGGGTGGGGATCCCTGAGTGGAAGCGCCTGGGACTATGCCTCCTGACCCTCCCCACACTATGTCCCTGCCCCCAGGAGCAAATTTGGGACTGTGTTCAGGGGAGGAGATGGGGGGAGTCCTGTTGCACAATGCCACAGGTTTTATTTAGTTGGAATTTAGGGGGATATTTATTTCCATGTAAAATGTGTTTAGCATCAGGCTGCTATTCAATATGTTTTTCCTAAATGTATCATTTGACTTGCAAAGCAAGTCAACTTTCTTAGGAAAGGTGTCTGGTCAGCAGTTCCCAGTTATCTGAGGCCAGCATTTTCCACTTAGCCCTTGTGGCTTGCTTGGAAACTCACAGTAATAGTTCATTCAACAAAAACATGGTATTTTTAAAACCACAGAACATCTTAGGACTCCTGAATACTACTACTACTACTACTACTACTACTACTACTACTACTACTACTACTAATATTTTAATTGACATATATTATACTTCATTGGAAATAAATCACTTCTTCTATCTAATGGTACATATCCTAGTTCAGTTGACAATTGTTTCAAACATACAATTATTTTTGCAGTATGTCCAGTGTACAGATGTAGTCATCCAGATTTCCATAGTTAATTGTTGAAATATTATTATAACTGCAGATAGTTTAATCCTGAAGGCACACTATGGCAGAGGCTTGAAGTAAAGTAGCCAATGTAAAGTGGCCTATGTATTCATATTACATTAAAATATGGAAAGAAAAGCCATTTATTTTGAGACATCTGTACATTATATCAACACAATTTTTCCATATTTTTCCATTTGGATTGAAGTCATTTTTTGAATGTATGAAAAAGCCATATTTTGAGAGCTGAAGCTTTACAGAAGAAAGTAAAAAAAAAATACAAAAAATTTGTGTGTTTCTTTTGAAATCCAGCACCTTTCACTCTTCCAGGAAGGTTGTTCTCCTGGGGTTGTAGTCAGGCAAAGCTGGAAAAGCACTAACTAGGCTTTGTGAAGGAGTTGGGAGGACTCTAGGACCCTGTCAGAGCCTCACTCCTCTTTCCCAAACCCCAGCACCTTGCTTACTGGGTTTTGAGAAGATGTCCCCGATGTCCCCTCAACTCAGTGCCCAGTGCGTGCACATCACTCACACACAGCCCTAAATCTGCCCTTGTTGGAAGTGAAGCATAGGAAATGGCCAATGGTAATAAGTAGCTATCCCCATAACTGACAGCAGGTTCGCACAGTCAGGTTAAGTAAAAATTTAAATAAAATGGATTGTATCCAATTCTGGCCTTACATCAGTGGATTGGATTTCTGTTAGTGTAACAGGACTTCCCCATATGCTCCTCCCCACTGCAGACCACCTGGAGCAGATTTTGAGGATGTATTGGGATCTGCAGGGGAGATGTCCACTCACAAAACATATACACAGCTTTTAATAGACATCTGAAGTCAGCCTTGTATCAGGAAGTTTTTAATGTTTGACGTCTTACTTTGTTTTTGCATGTGCTGGAGGCCTCCCAGAGCAGCTGGGAAAACCCAGCCAGGTTGGCGGGGTATAAATAATAGAATTGTTGTTGTTGTTTATTTGATACCACCCAATGTGAACTGAACTATCTGCTATTTTTGAAAATGGCAATGGAGTTTCAAAGTCTATGATCTTCATAATAGAGATGCGCCAAATTATTTGTAATTCAGACAGTTTGTATGTTTTATTTCAGAACAATAATTTATTGCAGTATCTGTGAGAGTCACTAGATTTACACCCCCATTTTGAAGCAAAACTGCTTTGAGATCAGGAAAGTAGTTAAAATGGACTTTGGCCCAATGTATAGCTAAATTACATTGTGTATATTCATTTAGTGTGTGCAAAAGTTTTCTCTTGACTTCAGGCACCTGGAATTCGACTTCTAAATGAATGAATTTAATATGCATCAGTTTTGCTGTGTTTTATTTCATGGCCTTTAATGTTCTTGGTTTATTGCAGCATTTATTTACTGCATTTTAATCTACATTTATTGAATTTCTCCCTTGCAGAACGTGGCTCCCCTCGTGACTTGGTTACCAGAGACATAACTGATACTACTATTGGAGTGTCATGGACAGCAGCTCCAGGATCAGTTAATCAGTACAGAATTATATGGAAATCACTTTATGATGATCAGTCTGGAGAGAAAACCGTTCCTGGAAATGTAATAAACACTGTACTGGAAAACCTTCAGCCTGAGACCAGATATAAAATTTCAGTCTTGGCTTCTTACAGAAGTGGAGAAGGAGCTCCTTTAGAGGGAGAAGCTACAACTGAAGGTAGATATAATATAGAAACACTGGTAACAAAGATTCAAAACTTCTCATTTTATTATAATTTATAATTTAACATTAATGGGAAATATCTAGTATAGTGCCAGAAGACACACAAGGAGATGTCCTCCTTGTACTCTGCATCTCCCAATCTGTGATGTTTGGTTCCCCCAAACCCACAGAGCAGATTTTGGGGAAAGCATGGGGGTTTGCAGGGGGAAGAGAAATAGAGCATGTACATTGTACAGGTAAGCTTGCAATAGTGATGTTAATCAACGCACCTAATATTGGTAGGGACCATACTAGGATTAAAAAAGGCAGGACCTGCTGGAATTGCGCCCTGTCTATTTAGTTCTTAAATTCCTAATTATTAGTTATACTATAATTCTGAATCCTGGAGAATTTGCACCCAAGTTTGGAATATGAAGCAATCCATGTTGCCTAGTTGAGTTCCAATTCAAGGATTCGTCAAAAAGGACATTAGCATCTCAGAAGTGTTTCCATAGATTTTTGTCTTAAAACTTGAACTGAGGTTTGGTTGTGGGTGTAGTTCAATGAGATTAGCAGATGGAGTGTAGGTGGGCTACCCCCTTCTTTTATCAGACAGTCCTTGCATTCATGACAGCAGAGAATTGTTTCTTTTGCTTGCTTCCATTCATCCCATGCCAGAAGCTATGGGTTGGAAAGTTCAAGTTTATGCCAACTTTGCTGCTGCACCATCAAACAGTAAAGTCATGCAGGAGGAGCTGACTTGCCCAGCAGTCAACAGAGCCACCTGCTATGGCTTCTTTTATTGTGCTGAATGAACCAACAGGAAATGGGAAACAGTGTTTAGTGTGGCATAAAAGCAGAAATTCCAAAGTTGCAGGGAAACAGTATACCCTGTGTGAACCTGGAACTGTTTGTTCAAAGCACTGAGAGCCATTGTTGCAGCATTTTAATTATATATGGGTGAAGATTCTGTGGTTGTGAGAAGCCAAGAAGGCCTGGTTTTTCCAGAGCCAAATGCAAATATGGAGGAGCAGTTGGATTTTCTAAATACTGAGAGCACATTTCCCAAATTTGAGAAATTTTTGCTCTTAAAGGGATATTTACTAACTTTCACATGGGGAGATAGTATAGAAGCATGGCATAGAATCATAGCATTGTAGAGTTGGAAGGGACAACAAGGGTATTTTAATCCAATCCCCTGCAATGCAGGAATCTTTTGTCCAATGTAGGGCTTGAACCCACAACCCTAAGGTTAAGAGTCTCATGCTCTACCGACTGAGCTACCGAGGCAGTATAAACCAGTGCTAATCTGGAAGGAAGTTTGCAGTTTTCCAAAAGTTCAGAATCCCAAACTTTGTGGGAGAGAAGCTGGACGTGTGCATACTTGCAATATTACAGAGGGTTGTAGCTGCAGTTTATATGTCAAGTTAAGTTTCACCAAAAACAAAAACAACCCACCCCAATATGTTTGCTTTCATTTTATTTTACACTGAAAAGTGTCTCCTAGCTCTAGGACCGTGAGAGTGGATGAAGAGAAAGAGACCACCATGAGAGTTACCTGGCAGCCTGCACCTGGGAAAGTTGTCAGCTACCGTGTAGTTTACCGGCCCCGTAGAGGAGGAAGACAGATGGTTGCAAAAGTGCCGCCTTCCTCCACCACCACCATCCTGAAACGGCTCCAGCCACTGACTACTTATGACATCTCTGTCATTCCAATGTATAAAACTGGTGAAGGAAAACACAGACAAGGCGAAGGAACAACAGGTACATTGATTTCTACGCTACATGGATGTAGAGAGGGGTATGTGTGTGGAAATTCATTCCTGCAAACATGTACAGGGTGAGTCTTTTAAAATGTCCCTTGCAACATGTGTACTCTGTATCCGTCGAGCCTCTTTTAAAGGACTCACCCTGTAAGAGCTTTAGCAAGGCTGCCAAAGACTGTAAATGTTAGTTTAAGATGTCATATTTTGTCATCTATGTGTGTGTTTACAATATTATTCTAGCTATTTTTACACATGCTCCCTATCTGCTCCCAAGGTGACATGGGAGGGCCAACCTCGTCAGATGTGGTATAAGCCGCTTGTCTCCTGCAAACTACACAAGGATTCTGCTGATCTCTGTGTTAATTCTTGGTTAAGCCCAGTGACAGAAAGGGAGATTAGCAAAGTGGCACAAAGAGCAAACAGGGAATTTATATGGGATTCTTTTGGCACACATTTTCAAGCAGCTTTATACCTCTTATTAAAGTACTTCTTCCTGCATGCCTTGTTTAGCAGTATGGGAAGCTGCTTGACTGCGTGGCAATTAGAAATTACCTACTTGGATTTCTAACTGTTTTGTATGGAGTTTTAGTGGTGCTCAAAGCTTTCAATCTGAGCCAGAATTATTTGGTAAAACTTAATTTTAGGAACATTTTCAATTCCAGGGCTCCACAATGGAATATGTATAAATTATGAATAAAGGACAGATAACTTGAGCAGATTCTCCTGGTAACCAGCCCTTAACACACACCTGGAGAAAGTATTTTATAGAGCAACTTCCACAGGGTCTTGAACCCTCACACCTCTGATCTTAGAAATTAAGCGGTGTTTATGTTAAACTTCTATTGAGGCTGCTTCAGTCAAAGTAGAATAAATATTTTTAAATGGCTTTCCACTAGAGTGCTAGGTTTGATGCTCTTTCAGAGGCTCTGATTATGAATAATCATAGGAGCTATTAATAGAGCAGCCTTTTGCAGTAACAGTGGTTTGAAAGGATGTTATAATTATGTCTTGCTATCAGTGATCCAGGAAGTGGGCTCACATTATCTTCTCCCCTAAAATTCTGAGTTTAGCGAGTTTAAAAAGCAAGAAGGTGTCTGTTTCATCCCCTACTAGAATCCTTGGCTTTTGCTCTTTGAGATTAGATTGCTGCCCTTTTAGCTAACAAACAAACAAACAAACAAACAAACAAACAAACAAACAAACAAACAAACTGCAAATGAGATAGCATTCAACCCACTAGGAAAAATTGGCTCAGGAAGGAATCTATTGCTTGTTAAACCAGTAGTATATTATTCCAGTGTTCTTTAATCTGCATTGGCTGCACTGCTTGCCAGTTTCCAGATACAGTGCAAAATTAATGATGAGTGTTAATTAGCTTTAAGGTGCTCTAAATGGTTTAGAGCTTTAGAGACTAGTTCTCTGCTCCTGTTCCTCTTGGCATGGCAATGATTAGGTCAGTGTTTCCCAACCACTGTTCCGCGGCACACTAGTGTGCCGCGAGATGTTGCCTGGTGTGCCGCGAGATGTTGCCTGGAGGGAGGCGGGCGAGTCGGGCGGCGAGAGGCGGGGCGGTGGCGGCGAGGAGAGGCCGCCCAGCGCGGGGCTCTCGCCGTCTGCCTGCCTGGCTGCCTGCGAGCTCGGCGGGCAGCGCCTCCATCCGCAGCGCCCGCCTCGCGGCTCTCATTCCCTGCCCCTGCCAAAGCTCACCCAGCCAAGCCGCGCTCTCCTTCCTGCCTCGCTTTGCTGCCTCCTCTCCCCCCACCCCCAAAGTTTGGAGGTTCCCCGGCAAGGGGGAGGGGGAAAAATTGAAACTTACACTTTCGTGCGTCCCTCCCGGCGTGACGCTGCGCGCTAACGTCACAGGGCTGTAATGGTGGTGTGCCTCGAGATTTTTTTCATCAAACAAGTGTGCCTTTGCCCAAAAAAGGTTGGGAAACACTGGATTAGGTCATCTGAATTGCTTCAAAAATGAGAATGGTTGAGAGTTTTGTAGCACCTTACAGGTGAATAGAAAACATAAGAGTTTACAGATTAGAGCCCCCTTCATCTGAAGCATAGAATGTAAGAGTTACAGTCTGTGACATTTCAATGAAAACCTAAAATGTATACAACTTTTTAAGAAATCACTTATAGCAGCTATAATGAGTGATAGCACCACCTTCATAGATTTGCTCATTTAACAATCATAATGGGGGGGGGGGCGCACAGGGTGGAACCTATGGTGGATTTGGTAATATTGTGCATATGCAAGGGCTTTTGATCCAGTAGAGGGATCTGGTAATAGAAGAGGAAGGGAGGGTTGTTGTTTTTACCATATCTCCTTCCTCCTATGCCACATTCTACCCTGTTCTGGAGGATCCCTCAACTCCTTTGAACCAATTTTCTTGGGCTGTTAGGGCAAAGCATACAGGTGCTATAATGCATTCACTTTTTAAAAACTGAAATTAGGGTTTTATGGTTGAATATAGCAAACACTTAATTTCTTGGGTGTTGTTTGATTGTTGCAGCTTCCCCATTTAAACCTCCCAGAAATCTGCACACTTCTGATTCTACGATGTCAAGTTTCCGTGTAACCTGGGAGCCAGCCCCCGGTGAAGTGACGGGTTATAAAGTAACTTTCCATCCAACTGGAGAAAGCAGGCGCCTTGGAGAATTAATAGTTGGCCCATATGACAACACGGTTGTATTGGAGGAGCTCAGGTATTGCCACTCATAATTTCCTTCCTTATCAGTATTTCCCCCCCCATAGGTATTTTTCAGTCAACTGCATCTCTTTCAGCATATAATACCAATTCTATCACCCTATGTTTATTTTTTAAAGTCTATTTCATTAGATGCCAAAGGCAGAAAGGCATGGTAAATATACTATTCAAATAAATGAATTAAAATATGACCCTCAAGAAAGCTTGTAAAACCCTTCTGCTGGGTCTGTAGTAGTTGTTAGCTGTCTTGATGGTCAAGCTTGGCTCAAAGCTAGGAGATACAGACAATACAGCTATAGATGTTCAGTTGTAAGGACCAATCTCTTGCTTCAGTAATAGTTTCTTGCTCAGTGCCATTTTTCTAGAAAAAGAGGTGCCGGAACTCACAATGAACACCTCCCTTGTTCTCTTAGAATGGCAATGGCACTCACCTGAGAGGTGCCGGAAAAGAGTTCCTGCGAGTTCCCTGTGAAAAAGAAAGCTTTCGATTTCAGCTCCTAAAGACTTACCCTGCCGTAAAAATCCATGACAGGGAGAATCATTGTAGTTTAGTGGTTAGTGTTTATGAACTCTGATCAAGAAGACCCAGGTTCCAACCCACACTTGGCCACAAAGCTTTTTTGAAGATCTTGTTGGGCCAGCCTAGCCCACCTCATATCCTTCTTAGGCTAAAATCAGTGGGGAGAGAGCCATATATTCTGTCCTGAGCTCCTTTGAGAAATGGCAGGATTAAAAACAGAGTGAATAAATCTCTAAAGGTGTCAAAGTGATCCATCCACTCCCAGTCTAATTTGCTTCATATATGCCTTTAAATCACGCAGGGCAGGCACTTCCTACAAAGTCAATGTTTTTGGAATGTTTGAAGGAGGTGAAAGTGCACCACTGATTGGAGAAGAAATGACTACCCTTTCAGATACTGCTGAGGTGCCCTTTTTACCTGAAGGTAAATATGATTTTAATGAGAAGCCCATTTCTTATTTGGATATTCTAGCTGTAGATCTTTACTTTTAGAAAACTGGTAAAGTGAACTGTTTTCAACATAATTAACTGATACAGTTATTTACTTGCAGGAGTAATTGCAAAAAGAAAAGGCTACTTTTCATGAAGACCACTCCTTGGTCTTTAGTGACCATTTTTAAAGATAACTTCCCTCTCCGTTAGTTTCCATCTTTATAAAAAGGCTCTTTCTTGTTTGTGAAGACTTTAATGATTATTGCCCCATTTCCCATTATAGCTATGCAGACTTATACAGTTACTCATGCATTGTCAAATACATGATTTACACCCACCCACCCACACACACACACACACACACCATACAGCACTATATGGAGTCAATAAACAGCCCATATGGTGCCACCACTGTCCTTTTCTCTGGAAATTTGAAAATGCTGTAGGAAGGATTTTGAAACCTTTCAGAGACTTTAGGGCAGGCATAGGCAAACTTGGCCCTCCAGATGTTTTGGGACTACAACTCCCATCATCCCTAGCTAACAGGGCCAGTGGTCGGGGGTGATGGGAGTTGTAGTCCCAAAACATCTGGAGGGCCGAGTTTGCCTATGCCTGATTTAGGGTGAATAAAATTTGGCCAAGATCCAAACAGCTATTTTATATGTGTCCAATGACTTCACCCATTGAATTTTTAAAAACATTTTTCTTTGAACCCTGTGGTGAATAACATACCATGTTTGAACATTCCCCAAATTTTCAAGAGGTTTACTCTATGGCAAGTGTTTGAAAAACTCCAAGCAAACATGGACATCTGGAATTACTTTCTTCAGTTCTTTGGATCCAGGACTGTTTCTGCACTGTTTCTGCTTGATAGTGCAATCTTAAATACATTTACTAGGGAGTAAGCCCCAGTGCACACAGTGCAGCTTCTGAGTAAGCATGCATATAATTCACTGTGCAATAGTTCACTGGCCTAAACTGAAACACTGTCAGGAGGTATATAATGTTGCAAGTGAAATGTGAAATACTGTAGTAGTTAACTCCTCCATATAGAAAATGAGCAGTGTTCAGAAACTTCACAGTACCTCCCCTCAAGAGGGTGTGGGTGGGCATGAATGTATTTTCAAAACGTGAAACTTGAACAAAATTCACAGGACAGGCATGTACAGTGGTACCTCGGGTTACATAAGCTTCAGGTTAAATACGCTTCAGGTAACCCGAGGTACCACTGTATGCGTGTGTGGCAGCGGGGATTGCATCTAGCAGTGTTTGGAAAGGCCCCTGCCCCCGCTCACTTGCAGGGCTTTTTGCAAGCAGTCTTTCAGCCCAGCAGCTTTTGCTTGTGTGTGTGTGTGTGTGTGTGTGTGTGTGTGTGTGAGAGAGAGAGAGAGAGAGAGAGAGAGAGAGAGTACTTTGTAAACATCTTAGAAGCCCATTCTGGCATTAAGTGGTATATAAGTAAAATAAAGTGTGTGTGTGTGTGTGTGTGTGTGTGTGTGTGTGTGTGTGTGTGTGTAAATCTGACTGTGTGCTGTTGCATGGTTACATTATAGGCTGGAAGGCAGTTTGTTAAAGCCCACTGCAATACCACTACAAGTGAGTGTAGGACTTTCTTAAAGCCTTTCAATGCAAAGCAGCAAGGGCAACAACAACAACAACAACAACAACAACAACAACAACAACAACAACAACAACAACAACAGATAACACCCATTGGCCACTTGACTGACATGATAAGCTAAATGCAGTCCTCACCTCCATCCTATGATTTATTTTATTTTTTTGCAAAGTTCTCTTGCTCCCTGCAAAAGAGGCAGAAAAATGAATTCCTCCTTTGAAGGGAGTGAAGGAAATGCAGGGTTCAGTACAGCACTATAAAATAATTCCACCAAAATCACTTATACTGAGTTATACTGTGTTCCATTCTTATGGAGGAAAGAATACTTTTGAGGATGGAAAAGTCCATCCTTCACAGGAGGGAACCCTTGGATCCAACTCAGTAGGTACAGCCTGGCTAAAATTAGGTATTTTTCAGTCTTATTTATTTTTAGGGGACAGTTAAGCACATGGGCTGCTATTTGACTAAGTTTTACTTAGAGTAGGCTAATTGGAATGAATGAACATGACTTACGTCAATCTCAGTGGGTTTGCTTTGAGTAAAATGTAGTTGAGCACTACCCATACTTAACTCTCTCCCATTGAAATAAGTGCACCTTAAAAAGTTCCTAATGTTGGCAGGATAATACCCCGTTTATATCATTGCAATTGCCCTTTATTCCTGCAGTTATTCCTTACAACCTAAGATGCTTTTCTTTCTTTCTTTTTTAAATAAATGAGGTGAAGTGGCAGCCTTTATGGAAAATTGTGCTCATAAAAATCCATATGCTGCATTAAAACATATAGACTTTCTGCCATGGTTTTCTGGTTGGACACTAAATTTACAAAAGATTTGATGGCACTGATATTTCCAATGTTTAAAATTAAGGCCAGACTCCAGACACTCGTGTGTGTTGCTTTGCATTCACAATTATCAGGGCTTTTCTGGTCCCCTCCTCTAACACAAGGCTCTTTGAATCCTGAACAATGTTAGCAAGTGCATGAACTTTAATATATACCCTATTTCATGATTTATGATTGTGTTGATTAAAGACTAGTGTTGTATTTTCTATGCAGAAGAGGATCATGCTTTTAAATCCTCAGGTACCTGGAATAGTTCTATTCATGAATCTACAGTTTTGGATCAATTATGTGGAACATAGATGAAATCACTCTGATGAGTGTGCCTGATTTTACTCAATGGGATTTCTTCCATGTAAAGACCAGAAGCTATGATGGCATGAAGCCAGAAGGTTTTGCTGCTGGTAACATGATCTCCAGAGGAAAAAAAGGAGGAAGAGCACACATACACCCATTCAAATGGCTAATGAAAGGATCATATTTTAAAGCCTTGTGTCTTTCTGCTTTGTATAAACACACTGTGATTTTCAGCATGTAGAAAGCAGTTCTTATTTTTATCCTACAAATGGACGGTCCCCAATATTTTATTTACTTTCTCTCTGAAGCATTTAAAACTTTGTATAAATGTTTGTTTTTGTCACTTCTGATTCTTTTGTGTTTATGTGTGTTTCTGTATCTTATATGTGTTGTATTCTTTCTCTTGTTGTGTTAAATGTGTAAAAGTCTGCACCATCTTCATTAACAGACCACAAAACAGTATAAAATTAATTTTATCATTTATCTCCACATATTAAGCATATGGACTAATTTCTAAAGATTCTTGTTGAAAACTCCTCAGATTTTATCAATTCTCACACATATTTAACTGGAGAAGATGCGCAATTTTGAAGTAGTCGTTGTCATTGGCTACCTAACTTAAGTTTATTTAGTTGTTCAATAATTTAGCTGTGTTGATTCTCACTGCACTTGGGCCCTGGCTAAGTAATAGTCTAATAGATCATGTCAGTGTTACAGGCAGTGCTCACCAGAATATGCTTCACAGCACACCTTTTAAAGCAAATATTAATAATACATAATCTCAGAAGTATTATTGGTAGCACTATGGAATGCTCCTAACGACTTTAAGTTCCAATTTATATAGAAGAACACTAGTCAGTTACTTAAGCCATGCATGCTGGACAATGTAAAAGAGGATAGGATAGAAAACAGCTGTTCATTTGCTGCAACTAACACACTTGTATTTTGATTGCTGTGACAGGCCTGGAATGCAAAACCAAAGTAGAAGCAGATATTGTGTTGCTGGTGGATGGCTCATGGAGCATTGGTCGGCAAAATTTTAAAACAATCAGAAGCTTCATTGGTCGCATTGTTGAAGTATTTGACATTGGTCCCGACAAAGTGCAGATTGGTAAGCCTTGAATGTCCTGAAATAATTTGGGGGTGTTGTTGTTTTGGGACCTTTTGCAACTAAGTTATATTTCTCTCCCAGCTCTTGCACAGTATAGTGGATCTCCTAGAACAGAATGGAACCTCAATGCACACAAAACCAAACAGAGTTTGATGGATGCTGTTGCCAACTTGCCTTATAAAGGAGGGAACACCCTCACAGGTAACATTCTGCTGCTGAATTCATCATAAGGTACACTGGGGAAATTAATACAATGTTATATGGTCTGAAAAGATTTTTTGTTTTGAATATATTATACTGACTTTATAGAGTGGACAAAGAAGTGGTTCTTTAATCTCCTCTGTTTATCTGCTGCCACTCAGTCTCTTCAAACAACACTCCACAGAATCTCTTCAGAACGCTTCCCCAATTTCCTCAGCCAAGACCTTCAGTCCCTTATAGTAGCCCTTAAGGAACAACAACAACAACAACAACAAAGTCTGTGCTACAGATATCTCACAGGGAGCATCACTGCACAATCTTACTCTGTATAAGTGATCTCCAAACTAGGAGGGTAGTCTATGGTTACCAGGCAGAAAGTTGTCTTGCCAGTGCATGTAGATAAATAGGTACCACTGCTGCAGGAAAATAAACAACGTTTCTGTGTGCTCTGACACTCGTCATGGTGTCCCATTGCGCCAGAAGCTCAATGTCATGCTGGCCACATGACTTGGAAAGCTGTGGACAAATGCTGGCTCCCTCAGCCTGAAGCTAGATGAGCACCACACCCTATAGTCAAGTTTAACTGGACTTAACCATCCAGGGGTCCTTTACCTATGAGTGGTAGCCGTAACAGCTGGAATGAAGTAAGTACTTAGGGCAAAGCTTATGTGTCTCTTAATGAAGGTACCTATCCTACTTTAGGGACATCTACTCTCTATGCTGGAATCTATGGCTAATGAATAATGGGTACCTGTGTGTGCTGTGATTTCAGGAGATGCTCTGAAGTTCATCTTAAACAACAACTTTAAGATAGAAGCTGGCATGAGGCCTGGGGCTCGCAAAATTGGTGTCCTCATCACAGATGGCAAATCACAAGATGATATAGTTGTGCCATCTCAGTCACTGAGAGATTTGGGAGTGGAGCTGTATGCTGTTGGTGAGTATTACGTGGAGAGGTGGGAAATATAAAAGTTGGTTGGAAAACTAAATCACTTTCTCCTTTATATGAATTGGGAAACAGTCTAATGAACATGCCTAGGTTATTTTAAAATGTTTTATTTTTGTGACCTTTTTAAGGTATCAAAAATGCTGATGAAAATGAACTGAAGCAGATTGCAACAGACCCCGATAACATTCATGTTTACAATGTTGGCGATTTTGGCCTCCTTGTTACGATTATTGATGACCTCACTAATAATTTGTGCAATAGTGTCAGAGGTCCAGGTATGTTTCTCTTTCTAGTTTCGTTTTCAACTTCTTTTTACCTTTTATATGATGCCTGCTGAATTTTTCCTAAATTACTTACTTGGAACTTTGTTTTTGCATTACCCCCATGGTGTGCTAGCTGTTAAAGCCCATCTGCTTTCTGAGCTCTCAGGTAGCATCTGAAGCTCTGGATCATGTGAGAAGTAGCAGGGTGGCAGCCCTTCACACATGCCAGCATTACCACATTTTCTGTGAATAGGGAAATGCTGAGTGAGAACAAGTCATAGGATGGACTTCTCCCACATGACCCAAGTCGCCAATGTTTAGTTTCACAGTCCAGGAAGGAGTTGTACTAAACTGGTGACTCCATCACAGAGTAATAAGAGAAAAGTTCCTTGGGAGGAAAATATATTCTATAGCCGTTTTAAGACAGAGATACTCATGAGCAACTGTTGGCATATTATTTAACAAGATAAAAGGGCAAATTCAAATGTTACAACGAGTCCTGCACAGAAGAAAATATATGAAATAACATGCCCTCAGCATGTCATTTGTGATTTTTGCATATCAATTGGGTTTTTTGCTCTGAAGTTTTTACTGGCTGCAGCTTCTCAGTGCATGGACTTAGGTTTGCCATAACATCTCAAGTGTGATTATCACAGATTAAAGAATGCATCATATTTTACTATAAATTATTTTATGCATATGAATCATATACATTTCAGTTCAGTAAGTAAATAGATCCAATACTTAAGTAAAAACAAGTCAAGTTGACGTATATTATTGTTTTGCATTTCCTTCTTTGGTAACCCTCCTAATGAAGATTTTATAGTATTGTTCCTTTTTTTTTGCATCATAGCTGATTTGGCACTACCACCAACCAATCTAAGAACCTCTGAGGAGACACCTTATTCCTTCAGAGTATCATGGACGCCACCTGCTGAGAGCGTTGATAGATACAGGGTTGAATATTATGCTGCAGATGGAGGCCCACGAAAGGAGGTCAGCGCTGGACATCCAATTTTATTATTTTTATTTATGTTTGTGTATACCACTGATTTTGCAGTGGCTCCGCTCCTTCCTCCTGGACTATGTCCAGAAAGTAGTGCTGGGAGATGAATGTTCAGATCCCTGGGCTCTCACTTGTGGGGTGCCTCAGGGCTCTGTCTTCTCCCCCATGCTTTTCAATATCTATATGAAGCCACTGGAAGAGATCATCGGGGGGAGGGGCGTTTGGACTGGGTGTTCACCAGTATGCGGATGATACCCAAGCTCTACCTCTTTTAAATTGGAACTAGTGAAGGCAGTGAATGTCCTGTGTGAGTGTCTTTACTAGAAGTTGCTTTTGTTCTATCAGGGCCAAGAGCAGAGATAAAAATAGCAGTAGATAGATTTATGCACAATTATGTCTCCCGTTTCTTGTTTTCATGCAGGTCTTTGTAAGTCGTTCAGAGACGACTACAGTTCTGACTGGCCTCAAGCCCGAAACAAAGTATGTTGTGAATGTATATTCTGTGGTAGAAGGTACCAGTAGCGTACCTCTAGAGGGCGTTGATACGACTTGTAAGTGTCAATTCAAATTCAATTAAGATATGTGATAATTCATAAAACTTCCAAACTGTTTTTAAAACAAAGTTCTGCATAGAATGTTTGTGGGAATATGGAGTGGAGATGAGAACTCCAAGCATATAAAAAACCTCTATGGATATTTTTAAAAATTGCAACCTCCTTGTAGATAGACATTACCTTACTGAACAACAAAATGATTCACTCTGGGAACTGTAGCTCTGTGAGGGGAATAGGGGGTCTCCTAACAAGTCTCAGCACCCTTAACAAAGTACTGTCCCCAGGATTCTTTGGGGGGGGGAAGCCATGACTGATGAAAGTGGTATGACACTACTTTAAACGTATATTGAAGAATGAACCTAAGATGAGAAAGAGAACATTGGGTATTTAATATTCTATGATATTATAAGCAATATGACAGGAGACTTTTGGTTCTCCAGTCCAGAGGGTAGAGTTATGAAAAGGATGAGTGCCAATCAAGCTGGGTGACCCTGAGAGTGTGATTCAGCTTTGTCAGTATACATTTCAGATTTACCAATTTGGGATTGTGGCTGTGTAGATTAAGTCCAGAACAGATGAGAGAAACTATCCCAAACAGTTATGTGTATTATGCTCTCATAGGATTAAAACACTGTTCACCAAAAGTCATGTACAGTTTGTGACCCACTAAACTAAGTTCAGACTATTAGCTATGCATCAGAACCTGCCAAGTACCTAACATCTCCCCTGTTCTTACAAACCCTGGGAGACTGTAAAAACAGGAGGTTTCTTAAGCCCTGTTGGGTCAGTATGTACAGCTGGTGGACTGTGTTCAAACTAGTTGGTTATAAGTTGTGCGGGCCTGGTTTACTGCAAAAAAAATACAATAACTAAAAGCTACTCCCCATCTGAAAGCTGAAAGTTCAAACATGTTTTCAAAAATGAAGACGTAAAATATGTTTATGGACACAAATAACTGAATTACATTTATGGTTCTGCAGTGCCAATCCCTTCAGTCAGAAACTTGAATGCGTATGACATCACCTCAACAACAATGCGCGTGCGATGGGAACCTGTCAGTGGAGCTACTGGCTATGTGCTGTTGTATGAACCTGTAAATGCCACAATACCAGCAACAGAGAAACAGGTAACAACAGATTTAAGAAAGAGAGGCAGACAGACAGTGAGAACCTGAATTTGCTTCCATATGCCAAAGCAGTGAGACATTTATTTTGTGAGTGTATAGATTATAAAATAAAACAGCTTGATTGGAAAGTTATATACACAGTGATGTATGAGTCAGGAAGTTGTAAATACATTATTGAACATGGAAACTGATTTTTTTTAAAAACAATGTAAAGGTCCAAGCATTTTGTTTTTCTTTCTAGTGGCTTCTTCTAAACTTCCTTGTTTCTTTTTCTCTTTTTCCAGATGCGTGTTGGAGCATCAGTGAATGATGTACAGCTGCTTGACCTGATTCCTAACACTGAATACACTTTAACAATTCATTCAGCTTTTGGTGACCTCATCAGTGATCCACTCACCACGCAGGAAGTCACCTGTAGGAATAATATCTTGCTTGTCTTATATTTACCCCCTCTTGGTTTGGTAATGCCATGCCCTCTGGGCTCTGGGGAGGGTCTACTCATGAGCTGGAGGTGCAGCAGGGCTTTGTTGAGGCTCCCCACCTAAAAGCTGACACGCAGGAAAGAGCTGCTTTGTCACACCTCAGTTAGGCGGGAAGGGTCAGCACTCTCAACAAAGCCTGCTGTTCCTCTGACTCATGAGGAGACTCCCAACAGAGCCCAAAGAGGATGTCATTGTTGGGCTCTGGGGAGAGTCTCCTCATGAGCCATGAGGACTCTACAGGGTTCTCCCCACTTTTGCACATTTCACTTATGGATGTGGAGGGCCAGAACATTACCCCTGGGTAAGTGAGGTGTTGCCTGTACATAGTCACACTGGCGAAGGAACAGGAGTGCGGGGGGAGCGTATTGCCCCAGCAGTGAGATCCCATTGGGGTGCCATTGCTGCTGTTCCCCCGCCTGCACTGGGCGCCACGCCCCCACAGGCGCCACGCCATGCTCCCAGGATGCTTGTCACGCCCCCAGGATGCATGCCAGCCCCACCCCTCCTGCTCTCCGCCCCCCGGTGCCGGAGCATGAAGCTCCACCACTGCATAGTTATACCATTACTCAGTTACTTAGACACATTCTAGGGGCTTGGATTATTGTCACTAAACCCATCCACTAATACTTAAAATGTGATAGTGCTACTGTACCCATACAGTGCTTGAAACTTGGCTGCTAAAAGACAATCACTCTCTAAAGATGTTCTGAAAGATGTTCCTATGTTATTCTCAATGGGAAGCCTTTAGATACGGCTGTTCATATAGCACAGGCACAAGGCGTATTAGGAATAGATGATAGTTTTTTCCCCATCTGGAGAATTGAAGGTTTTTATTAGAACAACCATTTCTTATTGTATATATACTTGCAGCTATTTACCGTATTTTTTGCTCTATAAGACTCACTTTTTCCCACCTAAAAAGTAAGGGGAAATGTGTGTACGTCTTATGGAGTGAATGCAGGCTACGCAGCTATCTCAGAAGCTAGAACAGCAAGAGGGATCGCTGCTTTCGCTGTGCAGCGATCCCTCTTGTTGTTCTGGCTTCTGAGATTCAGAATATTTTTTTCTTGTTTTCCTCCTCCAAAAACTAGGTGCGTCTTATGGTCTGGTGCGTCTTATAGAGCGAAAAATACAGTACCTCCCATAAGCATGTTTTTCTGGTTTACATATTATTTCAGTACCTTGTAAAATCTGTTTGAAAGGTGGCATTCTCACTTCAATTAATTTTTTAATATGAATGTAAAAGTTACATGGACTAGGAGATTTAAAGATAAATATTTGCCAAAATATAAACCTGTTTGGGGGATGGCATTTAATATTCTTGCCAATATGTCTGATTATTCCACAGTACCTTTAAGTGGAGCAAAAAGCCTAATGATAAGAGATATTACTCACAGCAGCATGAGAGTCATTTGGGAACGTGCTCCAGGGAAAGTTCGGAAATACATATTGAGATACAAAGCAGCCGGGGAAGATGATGTGAAAGAGGTAGGTGAATTTTAGCTAATATGTGAAGATAGCTTAAGTGGAGTATTACAGCATGACTACCTGCAGCAGTGTTATTAAGGAGCAATCAGATACCTGAGTTCCTGATATGTAAAATTATTTCTCCTCTTAAACAAATTTAGATTCTTTGGTTTCAGTGGTACTGAACCAACATATATGGATTGTTCTTCTCTTAGAAGTTAGCATTGCTAAGCCACAGGATTCTTATGTTATAAATACAAGTGGTAGAAGAGTGACAATGGCTAGCATGTGTACTTTGCTTGCAAAAAGGAATAATTTTTTAAAAAATAAAAAGTGGCCAAGGAATATAGAAAAAAGCTATGTGAAGCAAGCCAGTATGAGGATACAGCGGTACCTTGGGTTACATACGCTTCAGGTTACAGACTCCGCTAACCCAGAAATAGTACCTCGGGTTAAGAACTTTGCTTCAGGATGAGAACAGAAATCATGCGACGGCAGTTCAGCAGCAGTGGGAGGCCCCATTACCTAAAGTGTTGCTTCAGGTTAAGAACAGTTTCAGGTTAAGAACAGACCTCTGGACAAATTAAGTATGTAACCTGAGATACCACTGTACAGGGCTGAACGGCTGTGAATATTGTACCACAGCAGGACTGGTGAAGCAGCTTGGCAAAAAGCACCATCACGAGCACTCATTAAATTGAAGGCTAGGAAAAGTTCAGGGCTTTTTCCTTATAGCAGCCTTCCCGAGCTTGGTCCCTCCATATGTTTTTGGACCATAACTCCTGTTAGCTTCAGCCATTGGGGACGATGGCCCTAGAACACGGAGAAGGAGCAAAGAAAATATATTCAGGTTAACACACTTTGATGCCATTCATTTGTAAATAAACAGATTAGTATAAAGTTCACCACAAGTCTTCAGTGATATCTATCCACCAGGAATAGCTTTGTGAAGATAGTCCTAAACTGTCTACAACATGGAAAACAAAAGTATGAAAGTGATGTTGTAAGGAGGAAAACAGCATTTAATAAATCTCTTTTGTTTATGTCTAGTTGGAATTGGATCCCTCTCAGACCAGCACAGTTCTCCCTGATCTTTTTTCAAAAACACTCTATAACGTTGAGCTTGTTGCAGTATATGACGAAGGACCGTCTATGCCAGTAGCTGCAGAAGGCACCACTTGTAAGTCAACTCTATTGCTTAATAGGTTTTCTTAGATCAGATGTGGAGAACCTTTGGCCCGCCAAATGTCACTGAACTAGAACTCCCACCAGCCCCAGCAAGCATGGCCAAGGAAGAAGAAGAAGAAGAAGAAGAAGAGTTTGGATTTGATATCCCGCCTTTCACTCCCCTTCAGGAGTCTCAAAGCGGCTAAGGATGATTGGAATAGTAGTTCGGCAACATCTGGAGTACAAAAGATTGCCCGTAGCTGTGTCAGTTTCTTAAAGAAATGTAGGGTTTAAAATGTTGAGTTTTGTAAAGAGTAATGGCCTAGACCAGAATGACTCTAGAGGAGGAGACTTAGGTTGTTCTCCTAATCATCATCCTAGGTGGGAGGTGCCAGAAGGAAAACATGAAAAGATGAAGCAGCACCTCTACACCTCTACAGTATATGTAGCAATCACAAATTGGGCAGCAACAAGCATGCTGCCATTAACATAGGAACTGTATTCACCAATGAGATCATGGATTCAAATCCAGACAGTATCCCTGGCAATAGCTCCTATCAGGCATGCTGCCAGAAATTGCATTGTAGAAGTGATTAATTAGCTCTCTGGCACAGCATCAGGATTGGCATAACGCCCACTGTGGTGATTAAACAGTGTCTTTGGTACAGCTTTCCTCAGGTATATTGTTGTGAATAGTGCCTTTGGTTCTCAAGGAGAAAGCTGCAAAGGATCAGCTTTTTCATTTGCCCTCAGGCATGGCAGACTCACATAACAGTGGGAGGACACTTTGTAGGGCACACCTGGCATGAAATTTTGCACCCCAGATCACTTGGAGGTCTGGTATTTAGGACTCATGAGGAACACAGGGAAAGAAAACACAAAGTTGGATGTGCCGTATGGGAAAAGCATCAACACAAATAATGACCATAACATAGACGAGGACCAGAAACCTGAAGAGGTTTCATAAAGGCAGAGAAAAGGGCCAAAGAGGACAGCATAGAACTGGCCATATCCCAGCCAGAACACTGTGGACACTGTCAGTCCATGTACACCATGGCCCTGCACACCCACCTTAACAGAGTTCACTGGGGTAGGATTGTTCTGCAGAGCACCACTAAGTTTATAAAGGAAGCATGTTGTTGAGACAGCTTATATCCACATACAACCTTTATAGATAAAAATCGCTATGATGGCATTTCTGTGACCACCCCTGACTGGAAGCACTTAAGATGTGAATAGAGACTTCATCACTGGCACAAACATGGGGTGGGCGGGGGTGGGGGAAGGATGTTGAACAGATAGAGAAGTGCACTATGGAGGATAAAGAAGAGGTTTTAAAACTCCTGTTTCCATATACAGTATTGTTGTTTGAGTGAAAATGGGCTTGTTGAGCTCCTCAACTACCCATAGGCCCCAGGCAGATATCCGGTCTTGCCATATTCTGATTCTGGGCATGGCAGATGCAGTGGCATTCTGCAATGTGGAGACTGTGGAGCCAAAAGACTGAGCCTGACAATCCTACTGTAGTAAAATAATCTATACTGTTTAAGGATTTCACCCTATGAGTATATGGCATGTAAACTGTTCTGTACATTCCCCATGTGGTTTGTGTCCAAACTCCAAACGTCTTATGTGGTGGATTAGTCTCTGCACATAACCTTGCATTTCTAGAAATGTTTAGTTTGTAGGGTTTTTCCTCTTGTGAGACAATTTCTCACTTCCTTTTCCCTTCCTGACAGTACCAGTACCAGCACCACAAAATCTAAGAACTGATCAAGTAACCAAGACAAGTTTCAGAGGTACTTGGGACCATGGAGCACCTGATGTAGCTCTCTACAGAGTAGAATGGGGACCACCTGGTGAAGAGAAGCTACAGGTAAGAATTTTTCAATAACCCCCAAATCAATCACTTTAAATCCTTTTTGTGTGTTTAATGCTGTTTGCTGGAAATGTTAAACTGGCCACTGTGTTTTCTAAACTTTTGATACCTAGGGAACCAGTTTCTTCATTAAGTCTGGAGACACATTGAATCCTTTTGAATACAAAAGTGACTGTATGTGTTCTCCCCCTTGGAACTATAGATTAGCTCAGTTAATATTGCCTCCTGGCACCCCATAGTGTGGTGGCACTGTGGTATAAACCACAGAGCCTAGGGCTTGCTGATCGGAAGGTTGGTGGTTTGAATCCCCGCGACGGGGTGAGCTCCCGTTGCTCGGTCCCTGCTCCTACCAACCTAGCAGTTTGAAAGCATGTCAAAGTGCAGGTAGATAAATAGGTACCGCTCCGGCGGGAAGGTAAACGGCGTTTCTGTGTGCTGCTCTGGTTCACCAGAAGCAGCTTAGTCATGCTGGCCACATGACCCAGAAGCTGTACGCTGGCTCCCTCGGCCCGTAAAGCGAGATGAGCGCTGCAACCCCAGAGTCGTCTGTGACTGGACCTAACGGTCAGGGGTCCCTTTTCCTTTTTTATGGTTGGGTTGCACTGCTCACTTAACCACCCTCTGCCTGAGTTGCTGCTGTGTGCTGATCTTCCCTCTTCCCTCACGCTCTCCAAGGAACTCACTTGGAGGGAGGTAAAGTGAATGATCCCCAGCAGAGATTTAAAATCGCAGAACATGCAGCAAAGTAAAGCATGGAAGTATAGGCTGTTAGATCTTTAAAATATCCCCTTCTAAATGGCTTCCAAAGTTACCCACTTCCTTTACTATAGAAAGAGACCACATGTTTGGTAAGTCAAAATGGTTTACTTAAGAACTCTTCAAAGGTCAGATTCATGCGCTTTTTCATGCAATAGCAGGAAAAGACAGGCAATACAACTTAGTTTGAAAAAGTAGTAAAATGTTTATAAATTATTTGTATAGAAACACAAAGATGGCTTGCTAAAGCCATGTGGTCTAAGCTTGGAGCATTTAGCTTCAACATCCTTAGTAGAGTTCACGTGGTGGAAGAAGAAAAGAACAAAGAGTTTGGTAACCTTTCCTTCAAGGGTGAAGAGGTGTGACTTAGCTAAGCCTGGCAGAACAGCTTACTCTTCTTAATCCTTCATGCATTACTTAGAGTTAAGCATGTTGGCTATATGAAGCTAGTTTATCCCACAGTTGTCACTGTCCATATAAAATGGTTCATTATCACATAAAGCTGACCATAAAATCATGGTTGGATAATTAGCCGTGGACAAGCTGTGTGCTGGTGCATGCAGCTCAAACACTTGCCAAATTACTCACTGTCTTTCGATAATGGGGAAACAAATGACAGAGTGGCTGGCCTAGTGTTATGTGTGAATCAGAGCTTGTGGTTTCTTTATGAATAAACTGGAAGCAGAAGCTGGGGTATGTTCATACACATCCTAATTTCCCTCAGTGTAGTTTATGAAAAGCTTTCTGTCATAAAGTGGCCATTGGCAGAGGTGGGGGAGACTAATACTTCATAGGATGATGGTCTCCTTGCTCTGAAAGACATAGGGTTGTAGATTTATCCAACATGTTGGCTTAATTTTTCAAGGACATAACAACCTCTTCCTGTAGCGCACAGTGTATAAATCACTGTTGATCAATTGTAGATGGATTTCTGTATTTAAAGAACTGTAGATGGATTTCTGTATTTAAAGATCTGTTCTAGTCCATGAAAAATGTTAATTGTTAAATATATTGCCTCAATGAGTAACTTTCTTTCTTTCCCCCCATCCCCTGTCACTTCCAAAGACAATTCTTAATGGTGATGAAAATACTCTAGTTTTTGAAAATTTGAACCCAGACACACACTATGAGATTGGAGTTACTGCAATTTATCCCGATGAATCAGAGAGTGATGAACTGATTGGCAGTGAGACCACATGTAAGAAATTCTGAAATGCATTCATACATGGATTACAATTTGTAACAACAGTATTCAAATGAAAGACATGTTTTTAATGCAAACTTGCTCTGTTTGTGTTTCTCCCCCTCCTATAGTGCCCGAGGTGCCTCTGACAACAGCAGGTAAGAGCCTGAATTCATTAATAACATTTTATATATGAGGATTATACAGATACCAAAAGACAGAGCTAGTCCAAACCAAGCCAGGATGCAGAGAAGCCAATGTTTCTATACAGCATACTTAGTGGTGACTCAGAAAAGGGGAGAGAGGCAGAGGCAATGGTGTCATTCTGGCAGTGGCAGCACTTAGCAAATCAGGGTGAGGTGGAGATGAGGTCAAGTGACCTCTGGGTTGGTGGCACTGCATACACCTATAGAGCTTCTGCCATCCTAGAGTTCCCTCAATTCATCACTGCCACTTTGTTCCCCTCACCCCTGCCCCGAGTTCATCATCACTACTGGGAAGATACCACTGCCTTAATCTCTACTGCTGAAAGTACTCCTGTGTGTACACAGGCTTTGTCCCTTCTTGAGTTTCTCTCATGCGTTGTGGGGTGTTGCTCTGGAGGTTTGCCTGAATTTCAGCAGGCTTTTCAGAGGGTGTGTGGTTTGAGGTGATGCAGACAGAAGAAAAAAGTTGCTGCCATTACCCTATGTCCACTGAAGTACTTTCCATCCATACAAAAGATAGGGTGGCTTTTTAAAAAAGTGACAATTTGGTGAATTAATAGCAACTTTTGTATATTTGGTGATGTTCTACTCCCCATTAATCATGTTTAGCTCCACGCAACATTTCCATTCAGTTCTCCTTTGCCCCTTCTTATATAAGTCATTCTGATATAATCTTGCCCAAATTCTGGATTTTGTTGTTCTCAGCAGGCCCCTATATGTGTATTGTTATTCCAAGGTGCTGCTGCTGCTGCTAACTTTCAGTAATGTCATGGAGAATGACTCATTATATGTTGTTTATTATATCTCTTTGCTAAACAACCCTTTAATAAATTCATTTCAGCTCCAACAGGTCCCCCAAGAAACCTTCAGGTATACAATGCAACGTCCAATAGCCTGACTGTCAAATGGGATCCTGCCATTGGACGAGTGCAGCGGTACAGGATCACCTATCGACCTACAACTGGCGATGGTGCTGAACAATCGGTAACCAACTCTGAAACTATTCTCTAATGGGGGAAAGCAGCATTGTGCTCCTGAACAAATATCTGCTTTTGAAAACATGAGCTTGTCAGATTGTTTTGTTTTCATGTTCTACAGTTCTGCAGAAAAGTATTTATATTACAAAATCAAAGAAAGTGGATTTGTTTCCTGTATAAGTAGAACCCACAAGATGACTCATGGTGGTCTTTCAGATGTAATCTGGCAAATATCAGTTTCTCAGAGCCTGCAGAGCAAACAGTTGCCAGGGATTGCTTTTTACTGTGGTGTTCTGTCCAAAGGCTCTTTCAAACACTGCAGATTTCTGCCATACCATGGTGAAAAAGCATGCAGATTATTTTAAATTGTCATGTGTCACAGTTGTATGCAATATGGTTGGTCACTGTGGGAGCAGGATGCTGACTAGAGAGGCATTTGTTCTGCTCCAACAGGACTCTTGTATTCTTATTTTGCTGTATGTATTCACATCTCCCTAGTGTATTTATATTACTTGTTCATTTATTACTTGTACATGCTTTTCTCTTTATGGAAATGCTTTTTATGTAGGAACTTTGTTGCGTCTGGTCTTTGTAAATGCTGACAATATCTGTCCAACTGGCCACAGCAGAAGCCAAAGATATTTCTTTGGAGCCCATAGGCAAAGCATTTAGATCATGAGACAATGTGGGAATCATCATGTTTTGCTGTTCCAATAAACATAAAGCTTAATTTTCTTTGGGTAGCAGAATTGGCCTTATATGCCCTTTAGCTGTAGATTGAGGACCTGGAGATCTGTACTCACTAACTAATATGTAGAAATAAGAAAGATGATCCATAAAGAGCTCAGATCATTCAACATTTAATATTTTATTCACATGGGTTTAACAAATGACTAATGCAGTTCTGGTATTTTTTCTTTAATCCACTGACGGAAAAAGTCAAACAATGTATATTGACTTAGGCAGACAGTATTGTCTGGAAAACAGAAACTTGTATACTTGTAGTATATACAAACTGTATCCTTTCAGCATCTTTGGAGTTTAGCTGCCTGCTCCTTCAATTTACATTTCATTCCATTGTTTTTTAGACCACAGTAGGAGGGAGGCAGAACAGTGTTGTACTGCAGAAGCTGCAACCTGAGACACGTTATAGTGTTACGGTTTCATCCATATATGCAGAAGGTGAAGGGGGACGAATGACAGGCAGTGGCAAAACCAGTAAGTAAAACAACTTTGGTTTTCTCATTTGTGAAGAATTATGCAAGAGTAATGCTAAATCACTTATAAAGTTGGCAGGCTTGGCTTTTCCTTTGTTGAAGTCCCCACAGATATTCATTTCTTTGTGTGCAACACCCCCCCTTTTTTTGAGAAATACCAAAACTTGCTCTGAAAGTGAAAATACCTTCTTCTTTTTTCACGTCTGATTTTATATTGATAATTATATATAATTTCATATTGAAAATATCTGTAATCTTTATCTTGGAGGTTTGGCAGCTTTTCTTTTTGTTTGTGTATAAAAGAGAGTGAGAGGGAGACTTTCTGGATATTTTTATTATTATTATTGCACAATCATCACACAATTCTTACTCATCTGTGGTGCAACCTTCCAGATTTATTTTTCCAGGTTTGGACTGCTGAATGCATTTACACAATTTTCAGGGAAACCTGTTAGTCAGTGACCTTGTTGTCACTGGTAATAGGTGGCAGAGTTCACATCCCAATACTCTGTTATTTTTGTTTAAGTAAGTAATACATTAAGCTTAAGGATGAATGTCTGTCAGCTATATCACTCAAACTGGGAGCACACATGGAGCCTGTTAAATCCAACAAAAAGAAGCAACAAATATCTACCAGCAAGGCTACCTGCTCCCACTGCTGTAGTGCCTGGCCCTTTTATATGAATATGTCACACTTTCTTCTTTCCCCTCTATTTAAATTTAGTTCTTTCAAAGACATGTGCTCCTTTTATTCCACATTCTGGAAAGCCCCTTGCTGTCAACATTCTTTTGGATCCTTATCATTACTACTCAATGGATTTCACTCAAGGATAATAAACCCTGGATTTAATTTTTTTTAACTGCAGCCAGTATGTGCACATGTTCTCCAAAAACCGTGCTCTTGATTAATTTGCCACAATTATCTTTTGAAATTTTCAAACTTTAGTTTTATGCGAAAGAGGAACATTCTGAATGTTCTGACATGGTTGACATGGTTGGCTAGAACAAGAGAGATGAATTTTATTAAGACAAATTATACTTCGTAGTTATCTAGAATAGAAATACCTTTTTTTCTTAACAGTGGGAGACAAGTAGATAAGTACACTAGTCTAAAGAGTGGAAGGCAAAATGGTAGGAATAGTTCAATGGTTATGTGTCATAAGCGACACTGTATTGTTGAGAGTGGGGAAGAATATTTATTAGTCATATTTTAATCCTGTCTTTTCACTATGACCACAGGCCTTGGGGACAAATGTGGCCCCCAGGCATTCTATCTAGCCCTTGAGGCTCTCCCTAGGCCATTCCCCAAGCCATGTACCTTACTGGCTCTGCTATATGCTTTCCTTAAATGTTCTTGCCTGTGCTAATTCCTCTCATTTGCCTGAACGGAGGGATAGAGATTTGTGTGTCTAGTGTAGTGAAGCCTCTGATTTTTGCATGGCTGGAATGTAGCTTACTAGACACAAATCCATTGCTTCTGCACTTTTGCCTCTAGCCCTGCCTGTTACTGGAAAGTTCCCCACAAGGGAAAGTGGCACTTGGACCTGAAAATAAATCCCCCATCTATGGATGGGGGAGAAATTCAAATCAGTTGTCATTTAAAGGCTAAACTATCAAACTGGCCCTTTCCAAAACAATATGAGAACAGCCATCCTTTGAAATTCACATATATCCAAATTTTGCATTGCAGTTCTCTGACCAATGTTTTTGTTTTACCAAAATGCATATATTGTGGAAAGTGTGAATAAAAATAAATGCATTAGTGAAAAAAACTTACAAAAATGCAGTAGGGATAATTGTTTGCAAAAATGTGTACATTAATCAAAATGCATATGAAATGTATTTATTAAGAGAATTTTTAACTAAAACATTGATGAATTTCATGAGGGTGTGTTTTTTTTAACAAACAAATGAACACAAATTTCTGCAAAATGTGGAATTTAAGTTGGGAAAAGTGAGAAACAGAGAACTGAAACTGACAAATCCTTCCCTCTCTATCCCCATATCTGCATTATGGAGTTACATCAGTATTTTACAACTGGATAGCTCAGTTGGTTAGAGCGTGGTGCTGATAACGCCAAGGTCACAGGTTCGATTCCCATATGGGACAGTTAGAGTAGATGATCCTCAGGGTTCCTTCCAAGTCTACAATTCACATTTGCCCCATCCCTTGAGAGTGAAGACACAAGACAAGTGGCAACTCAGTCATGCCATGAGCAGCATGCCAGGCTAACTGTTGGGTTGGAAGGATGAATAGCTGTTCTTTCCATCCTAAGCCTCCTTGTGAGTCAAAGCAGCAGCAAGGAACTGCATCTCCTATTTTTAAACTCCCTTTGTGCTCAAGTATGGCAGACTAGATTCATCTTGCAAGTGTTTTTGGACAAAGTGTTACTTGTCACTGACCAAGGCTAGGCACAGCCACTCACATGATGCAACATGATGCACAATAGTAAGATCCTCTGAGTCTGAAAATGCATTCTGTTTATCTCAGAACCTCTCAACACTGTGAAGAACCTCAGAGTCTATGATCCAACTACCAGCACATTGAATGTTCGATGGGATCATGCTGAAGGGAACCCTCGTCAGTACAAGTTGCTTTATGCACCAGTGGCGGGAGGTGCAGATGAACTGGTATTCCTTTTTACTTTTGTATACTTCATACTTGCCCTGTACTTGCAACTGTTTTTGCTAGAGGTGGTTTCAGAATTAGGCAGGGGCACAACTTAGAGCTGAATTTTCCATTCAGAAAATTGTGTATGGTACAACCCTCTTGGGACTGTATTACTTAAGTGTACAGGTGAGGAGTTCATATGTTTGACTCCTACTCTATGAGCATAGAGCAATGGCAAACCAGGGAGAAAGCTAGGGCACAATCCTTACTGTTGACATCTGGCTGGGCAGATTAGAACATGCAGCAACCCTTTCCCTGCATGCAGGAAACAGCTTGCTGGAGTGGGCAAAGCTACTACTCTAGGCTCCTGGTGGGTAAATTCTTTTGCTTATCAGCAAGGAGATGGGAAAGGTTAGATTTGCTCTGCTGGAGCATTTGCACCACACTAGACTCCCCAATACCATGCCCCTCTCCCTTCCAATAAGCAACAGTGACCCACCTGCCAGGTAGCGATTCCGCCTCACCTGGCGAGTTGCTGCTGTTGCATGCTGAACTTTCATAATTCTAGGAAGGTGTCTTGTTGTCCTTAAACAGCAGCAGCAGCAGCAGCAACAACCACCACCACTAGGCAGCACCCACGGGTTTCAAACCACTGTTGTCGATTGCAGGATCCAAGCAATGTGTTGGTCGGTGGAACCGCTGATTTGCACAATCCAAGCTATGCGTTGGTTGATGGAACTGCTGGGCTAAGCTGGCTCATCTTGTTGTCCTTTGAACATGAAGATCAGTCCTTATATGGTGGAAAATATCCCAATAAAACCATTCCCTCTTCCTTTTTTCCTTTTGTAACCCAACAGGCAACTGTTCCAGGCAACACAAATTATGCAGTTCTAAGAAATCTCCAGCCTGACACACAGTACAAAGTAACTGTGATTCCTGTTTACCCAGAAGGTGATGGAGGACGAGCATCTGACAATGGGAAAACTTGTAAGTAACACTATGTTGTTTTTTCTTCATAAAATATTTAGGCATTGGACTTTGAGCCACAATTCAGTGCTGAGCAACTTAAACCCACTTATTTTAGTTAACTTAGTTAACCGTACCATATTATACTATTGTACAGATAGTTAAGATAAAACCCTTTGAGGCCCTTTTGCACACACTTCCCTCTATGGACAGGGATGTGTGAAAGGGTATTTTCCAATTCTCTAATGCAGAGTAGGATAAGAACATGAATATAGATGCCTCTGAGCGATAAGGTCTCTGCCACCATGTTATGAGCTTTCAATGCAATCTTATTTGTCTCTGTGTAGTTCAGTGGGAAGTACTGCCAGGTTAAATATCTATAGGATTACACTATTTTACATCCCAACCCTATCCATGTTTACTTGGAAGTAAATGCAATTTTATTTGATGGCACTTATTTCCAATTAACTGTGGTGTTAAAGAGAAAATACAGGGATGGATAACTTCTAGCCCTCCAGATGTTGCTGGACTCAAGATTCCATCATCCCTGAACATTGGCCATGCTAGTTTGAGCTGATAGTAGTTGGAATCCCAACAACATCTGAAGTCCACTGATTCCCCACCCCTTGGCAACAGCATTCTTAGAATAGTCCATTCATTTTATAACCACTCTCTCCAGCTATCTGGCTCTGCAACTAAGGAGTTATTATTTAGTCCAAAACTATCTGACATTATTTTTGATTCAGTAATGAGAGGAACAGCAAGAGGCATCCAAGTTTACAACCCAACACCAAACAGCCTTAATGTCCAATGGGAACCTGCACCAGGACCAGTGCAGCAATACAGAGTTGTCTATGCTCCATTGCTTGGCACACGGCCATCAGAATCTGTAAGTAATTTAACCTCCTGGACCTTTCAATATATGAATTATTGGGTATAAAGGCATACTACGGTGATTTATTTCTGGTGAAAACATAAATATCTATATAAAGGGTCCTATTCCATCCTACTTCTCTGAATGTCATTCTATATTTGCTGCACATATTTTAATTTAACTGTAAACATCGGTAGACCAAAATCAGATAAGGTAAATGTCAGGATCATTTGTTATAAAACATTAAATTTCTAACTGCCAGTTTCATTTTCAAACTTTGTTGAAATATGGGAGGAAAGTTAGTCAGCTTATTTTGGGAAGCAGACCAATTTCGCCACCTAATAACTCTCTCAGATGACTGCTTGGCTGCACCCCAAACTATAACATGCACTGAACTTGCTGCATGATTGGGGGTAACTTTCTCTTATATGAATTTATGATTAAAGAATACATTTTCCCTCTTAAAATGCTACAGATTCTCAGTATTCAGCAGATACCCTGTTGTATTGCTTTTTGCCAACCTGGTGCCTTCCAGTTGTTTCTGGAGCTGAAGGGAGTTGGAGTCCAAAACATCTGGAGGTCATCAGGTTAGGGATAGATGACAGCTGGGATAGCTCAGTCCATAGAGCATAAGACTCTTAATATCAGGGTTGTGGTTAAAGCCCCATGTTGGGGAAAAGATTCTTGCATTGTAGGGGGTTGGACTAGATGATTTTCATTGTCACTTCCAACTCTTCAACTCTATGATTCTATGATTTATGAATGGGCAACTTCATACATTATAGCTGCCTCATAAAGGATGGCGAGAAATGCTTCTGCATGATGGTAGCTCCATACAAGAACCATAGTGTGTAAAAACAGCTTACCGTGTAGACTGGCACCTGCCACAAAGTCCCCGACATAGTGGTGGCCTATGGTACTGTCGAAAATTAAGTGGCAAGCAGATTACAGCTCTGCTTGTTGCTGCTGTCAACAGGCAGCAAATTAAGTCCACCAGTGGGTGGTCACTGGTTTGTGAAGAGGACAGCCAGAGGGCACTTTGCCAGGGCGCTACTTCAAATCTGGCCCTGGTTAATTTAGTCTGAGAAATTAAGGGACGGATTTCATTTAAAAAAATATCCCTTCTAGTTCATTCAAAAATTACAGCAACATCAAAAAAAGCATTCAAGTGTAAGGAAAGTTGTCTAAGAGCAAGATTGTTTGTGAAGAGCTCAAGAAGCTTTCTTCTCAAACTATCAAGCTCGGATTTTTTAAATTTAAAAGAAAACAGCAGTTTAAACTTCAGTGTTGCTTTCTTTTTAGGTTGTGGTACCAAGCAACACCCGCAATATTTTACTAGAGCGTCTGATTCCTGATATGCCCTATTCTGTCAATGTTGTTGCTTTGTATGCTGATGGAGAAGGAGATCCAAGTCCTGGACAGGGAAGGACATGTAAGCAGAAAACACGTTTTATTGCTAGGATATAGTTGTATGTTATGAATTATTATTCTCTCCAAGCTCTGCCGGTATTGTTCAGTTGTCACTTTTCTGCATTAGGTCTTACTTGCAGATAAGCTATTGCACAGCTTCATACAGTGAAAAAGGGTTACTTTCTAGACTTCAGTTTTCCAAATTCCACTTCATTTTGTGCGCTTATTTATCTCTTTCTTTTAGTGCCTCGCAGTGGGCCCAGGAACATAAGAGTCTTTAATCCTACTACAAACAGCCTTTCCGTCCAATGGGAACATGCTGATGGACCTGTGCAGCAATACAGAATCATATATTCTCCCACGGTTGGAGATCCCATAGATGAATATGTAAGTGTTCTCATGAAGGCATGTTAGAAATATATCACAGCTTATTTACTTCAGTTTAAGTATTTTTGGCTTTAGCTTCCAGAGGAAGTCAGTTTATCAGGGATTCTGCATGTTTACATTCCTATTGAATCATTTTATTCTACTTTGTAAGCTTGCATTTTCCTGTCCCATAGGTATTGATGGATTGAAAAATACATTGTCTGCTGTTTGCAAAAATATGAGCATGTGCAATTAGCCAAACCATAGTGTGTATAGTCTGTGTACAGACAATAGTTATCTATGGAGGTGTTTCCTTTACCCTTCAGTGTACACATTCATTATTTCATTTTTCCCCGGGGATATCTCTGATATTTGACATGCTTTAGTGGTGCTACAAAAGCAAAACTAGGGGGGATTTACTTTGTTTTTTGTTTTTTTACCGAAGCCATAAGATCCACCCACCAGAGCGATGTGAAAAAGAATTCAAGAATTCCAAACCTTTGAGTTTGTTTTGAGCACCAGGCCTGAGCTCAGTAGTCCTTGCCCACCCACAGTAAAGGCACACCCTTTCAAGAATATTCCCCTCTCCCAGAATGTGTCCTCCTTTGGACAGAGTACACTCTTTCCTCTATCTAAACATTTCCTCATTAGTTAGAAAAATAAATGCACAGGTTTCTTATGGTGTAGCAAAGCTCCTTCCTCTTCTTTCCGTATTTTGCATAGATACCAGACTACTGAAATGGAAAAAGTACTTCCTTAGCAGCAAGTGGTAAACTTTATTCTGAGCAACATTTGTCTGTACAGAGCTTTTTGGTACAATCCAGTGCAGATTTAAGCATACACAAGGTCTTTTGACATGTTTAAGATCATTGATACTAATGGACTTAAGTTTGATGAACTCTGTGTTGGATTGTATCTTAATTACAACCTTGGTTCCCTTTGACAATTTCTAACTGGCCTTACAGTACACATTCCTCTTTTGTGGAGCTATATATTTCTGTGAGCCTGCTCTATGCAGTTGGGGAGATCAACAGAGAGCAACCTTAATTGTCATCTGTGTCTAATGACCATCATGTATCTGACTATTATGAGCGGTATTGGCAGTCTGCAGCTTTGATCTTTTTTTCCTTTTTTTTGGAGTTCTGCCAAGATTTTTATAATTTGCAAGTGAACTTCCTTCTCCTTATTTGGCAGCACAACTTCGGTGAATGCCTGCGGAATTCTCTTAGAGATGCACAGCGCAGCCAAATTATTCCCCCATAGGGAGGTTGATGGCATGACTTCTTCTGACTTCTGTGGAAACTTAGTTCAGCCCATAAAAACACCACCTAATTGTTCATGATGGTTACTTACTTCTGAATGATAATATATTTTGCTACAACGGCATTATACGGAAAGCACATTGTATTGAAAATGGTGCTCATGCAATAAAGAAATGGTGCTCTCCATTTCACCATTGGAATTTCACTCACTTGGGGGGGAGATTATAGGCAAATCTTCCCAGAAACATGAAGAAATAAATATGAACTATCCAGAGGACATTTTAACCATCACATTTAAATATTACTTATGATGGTTCCCACCCCTTACCCTCCACAATTCTCATCTTTTTTCATCTGGGCTGTGTACTTATTACTGTCTTAAAATGTAGCTAGGCTGGGTCTTGTTCTTAGTTCCGATCAAAGCTGATTTGGAGCAGAGTGTATCAAACCTCAGTATTACATAAGAAACAACAGGATAGATCTAGGATATATATGGACTTTGGCTATCATGTGTACAATGCTTCCCAGACTACTATTGGGAGTACAGAGAATGCAGAACTAATGGGAGTATGTATACAGCCCTACTTTCTTCCAGGGCTGTCTCTGTCTTACACATTTTAGATCAAATGCTTGTGTAATGCTTGTTCTACTGAATTGGATGGAGTTATTCCAGACCACCAGTTTCTCACCAGAAGCAGAGATATGGTCCTCACATTCTCTGCCATTCTGTTTCCATTCAGACAAACAGCTAAGGACAAGAGTTGTCACTTCTTCTTCAAACCATTGTCTTAAATATATTTTGAAGGAAACAATTTACAAAATGCAGTTACTAGACTTGATCCACAGATAGTCTCATCAACTGCTTGTCTGCTACCCTTCCCTGCTGCCAGTCAAGACAGTACAGTACAGCCATGGTAGTGTGATTATCTGGTTGAGAAGGATGAAGGAACAGGGATGAAGAATGATTGAATTGTGAATTCAATCCCTCCTTCCACTTTGCATTCCAAACTGGTGAATAGTTTACTGTCACAACTCCCCAGTCCTTAAAACATGCATTTTCCTCCCACATCTGTTGTTTTTCTAACAAAGGTGCAGATCTAGAAAAGTGATCTGAGTATGGAAATAAGTAGGGCTTAGTCACATGTATACAGGACAGAACTAGTTGGTTCTACTGTACTTCTGCATTCTCTTCCTGCATCAGCCCCTGGTTGCAGGCTGTATACTGATTATTCTACACAGTCCTGTTATTTTCACATGCCAAAAGAAACTGTAGTTGTTACATACATTGGAGGCTCACTGCACCATCCCAAAGGGTTTTCTGGTCTGCCGCCACTCTCTACTAGTTGCTATTTTGCCATTCTTTCTCTAAATGTGCATGTAAAACAGTAGTACCTTCCCCCACATGCAGTTTGTTCATATAAATGGATGTTGGGCTATCCTTGAAAGAAAGGCTTTGATTTCCTGGACGTGTGCCAGACATGTTTGGCAATATGCTTGAGTGTTGCCAGATGCTGCTCTAAAAAAATTCCCATTGGTAACAAACATCACTTTATCCACATTACAATGGCATTTTAAAATATAAATATCATAAATTAATGTCCTATCTATTACCCTAGGCAGACTAATTTTGATGGGGCTAAAATTATTATTTAAAAATGTATCTTTATTATACAAATCCATGTGCTCATCATCCTTTTCCTTTTGTGTTCTTTTTACTTTAGAAAAGAAATAGAAATGAAAATAATCACACACACACACACACACACACACACCCTATATAAATATTACAGTGAAAATATTTCCTATCCCCCCTGCCCATGCATTGGTTTGGATCCAGAACTGCCCTTCATTCATAGTAGGATCAGATCCTTCTGCTAGTGAAGGCTGGAGATGACAGAAATGATGCTCTCCATTTTCCCCTGTGCCACCTTTCAAATTGTTCCAGAAGCTCCCCATATGCACTGTACAAGGAGCTTCAAGAGATATGGGGAATAAAAGAATGCCATGTACCCCTTCCCTCAGCAGGAGTGTTTTATGTGAATGGAACCTTGCTAATGGGCTTTATGGAACCTATGAATAAAAGCATAGCTGTTTGTTCAGTGTGGAGTAGAACTCCAAGTTGTACTACTACAGCTTTGAGCAATTTACAGTTCTACAGCATTTACTCGATTCCCATTATGTTCCAGACAACAGTGCCTGGCAGAAGAAATAATGTGTTGCTACAGCCTTTGCAGTCAGATACACCCTACAAAATTACCGTTGTGGCAGTTTATGAAGATGGAGATGGTGGACAGTTGACAGGAAATGGAAAAACAGGTACATCTGAGGTGCTGTTAAATAATATGCAACAACTGAGGTGCAAATGGTCCTTAACTGTCCCGCCCCCCAGAAGTAGTGGTAGAGGAGTTGCTGCCATGGTTGATATTTGCCAAATTGACCTTCATTTGAGATCCTGTCTCAGCGTTCCTCAAATATTTGCACATGCGACATGAAATGCTGTGTGTCTGCATAGGGAAAGATAGAATGTCCCAACACAGAGACATGGCAGAATTACAACCATAACCTGGATCTCTGTGAACACCTTGGGTTATTTAATCACTATCACTGCCCAATCCATTCCTCTGCTAGATGTCATACAGGCATAGAAATAACATTTTATGCTACCATTCTGCATTCTAACTTTATACTCAATTTTTGTCTTCTTCAGTTGGGTTGCTTTCACCTCAGAACATACGCATTTCAGATGAATGGTACACACGGTTCAGAGTTGCCTGGGATCCTTCACCATCTCCTGTTCTTGGGTACAAAATTGTCTACAAACCTGTTGGTAAGGATAAGCTTAAGATATTCAAGTACACTTGACATTATTTAATATTGGTTCATTTCAAGACTTAAACACTATGAGAATGTGACTGATATAAATGTGAAAATGAGTCTTCTCTCTGAGCCTCTTGGAGATCTGCTCTCATTAAGGCAAATGAAAATTCATTTTTTCTTTTAAGGTACCAATGAGCCCATGGAGGTGTTTGTTGGAGATGTGACTTCATATACATTGCACAACCTGTCTCCTAGTACTTCCTATGATGTAAATGTTTATGCTCAGTATGATTCTGGACTCAGTGCACCTCTGGTCGATCAAGGCACTACATGTAAGACTACTTTTCATGCTTTTGGTTTCACTGTATATTAACACAGAGGAGCCTTTTCTGGGAGAAAAATAACCTCAGATGGGAGATTCCATTAGTTAGAGCATGCCTACCCCATGGGGCAGGTAGTGTTGGAGGATTATGATGGGCTTTCAGAGAAACATGGCATTGTTCAGGAAATGTGCAGTTCTTGGTTACTGTGTAGGAACCTAACACCATTCTGCTATCTTGTGCTTTATGTTAGGGATGCAAATACATTTTTCATTATCATAAAATCACATACCCCAGTTACTAAAACTGCAACTTGCTGTTGCTGAGAAAATGTGATTCTTGCCTCCCCCTCAGTACACATACAGTACCTATTAGTTGCAGTGTGAGTTCAATATCCTATTACTTGTGGTAGAATAAGTGATATTTTAAGAATAAAGACATTCATCATAGTTTCATAATTTGCTTTTAGCTTTCATCTTGTAGTTCATGGAAATTTTTCTTTCATGCTTTGCAGTGTATTTAAATGTCACTGACCTAACAAGTTATAATGTGGGATGGGACACTTTCTGCATCAAATGGACAGCTCATCGGGCAGCTACTTCTTACAGACTGAAGCTAAATCCAGCTGATGGTAAACATATATATATTGGGGTTTGCATGCAACTAATGTGAAGACTGTAACACATTTCCACCTAAACCTTGAAGAGCAAGGAATCTCCCATCAGTGTGCCTCTCACAGACCCCTACTGTCATTTCTTGCATTCCTAGGTTCCTCTGAAGATGGATAACTTTAACAAATTGGTTGTGTCCCCAACCAGGGATATGGCAGATGATCTCATTAGAGATCTTGATCATTGAAAGGCTGGAGGCAGCAGGAACACTTGGGGCAAATACCTGTAGCTCTCCGTAAAACAGTACCAGTGTTTGATTGCTTATAGGAAGTGTTATGCTCCTCTTGTTCCCCTCCTTTCAACATATTCTGCCTCAGGCTATTCCATAGTTGTCCTTCATTTAAATAATTTTTGCTCCTCGAGAGTTTAGTAGCTGAGTAGTATGGATAATATCTCTTTCCCATTATTACATATGCCCCTCCTGTTTGTTGCAGGGTATGAATATATAATTTTATAGCACAGCTACTCCCACAGTATCTCTACTACAAAACAAGAAAAGTATTTTTCACAAATGTGGTACATGTGGGCATTAAGAAACACTAGGGCAGATCAAAGGCCAGCTAAGCATCCTTCTCCTCTGTTGTTATGGAGATCAGTTGTTCCACACCTTTCCCTTTTCGTATCCTGGCACTGTTATGTACCCGCCTGCAATCCAGATGCTCCAAACTTTCTTCCAAAAGTTCTGGAAGCTAAGCAGAACACCCCATTGACGCAACTATTCCCTTCTTTGCTATATGTACTTTAGTTTTCTGCTTTCAGGCATTCAGCAAGCATTCATACGCTTCTACGTTCTAAGCATTTAAAAGTCATTATTTTACTTATTTGCAGGATCCAGAGGGCAAGAAATTACAGTGCGTGGAACAGAAACCAGTCACTGTTTCACTGGCCTTTCACCAGACACAGAGTATGATGCTACTGTGTTTGTTCAGACTCCAAACCTTGAGGGGCCTCCGGTGTCTACAAGAGAACGAACATGTAGGTGGCAGATAACAATAAGAGTAGTAGTGGTGGTAATGTTGATTTAAAGTACGTTGGATGAATGTGGTCAAAGTAATTGTGCTTGGAGATATTATCATTCTTGAGCTTGTAAAAACACTGTAGTATTTTTAAGGAATCATGGAATCCTAGAACTGTAGAATTGGGAGGGACCCCGAGGGTCATCTAGTCCCCCTATAGAAATCTTTTGCCCAACTTGGGGCTTGAACCCAAGACCCTGAAATTAAGAGTCTCATGTTCTATTGACTGAGCTATCAGGCAGAATCTAGTTTTCCTTTGTTTCCTATTTGTGAGATTTCATGCATGATTTGGTCAACAGATATATTTTTCATGGGGGTGGGATCCTAAAACTTTTGGATTCTAACCTTCTCTTGTCTGAAAATCTTTCACCAATCATGTATTGTTGCCAGCCAGGTGCTTGGCACTTCTTGACCTTCTGCCAGGATTTTGCAGTCCCAGGTGGGATGATTAGAGTGCTTTGGGTACAAAAGGTGAACTACAAATTATTTTAACACACTGCCTCTCTTATCTCTTTGTGTGCATACGAAGAACAATAGAAGTTTATTTTCTTAAAGATGGACGTGTCAGTTAAGTTGCAACCAAATGAACGTCTATCAGTTGTACTTCTCTGCAGTGGATATTACTAATTTCAACTCACAAAGTTAAGAATATTGAATATGTAAAATATTTTAATTCAATATTTTTGTTTTAGTGATCAAGCCAACAGAACCACCAACTCAGCCACCAACTCCCCCTCCTCCTCCAACAATCCCACCTGCTCGGGATGGTAGGTGCTTGCAAAAGCATTTATCTTATTTCTGCCATGTCTATGAAAGCAGGACTTTGAGAGTACTGTTGACTAAAGGCTCTGATGTTACTATAATTTAGGGCGCTCATATTAGCTTGTGAACAGAGAAGTAAGTTCTGCTTAAAACTGTATTTGATTCTTCCCATATATTCCCTTGTCTTTTACGTTTCCAGAGTGTTCATGTTTGTGTTCTTAGTCTGAGTTCTATAAACATGTTTGGTGCATTTGAGCCTTTGAATGTATTTTTCATAAATTCCAATGGGGGGGGGGAATGGTTTTTTAGATGTATTCTATATGTTACATTGAAAAGCTTGACACATGCTGTTCTTCAAATTATCATCACAGTGTCCTTAATTATTCTGTATGTGTCAGAGACTTAACTGAATCCAATGAACTTTTCAGTATGCAAGGGAGCCAAAGCAGATATAGTCTTCTTGACTGATGCTTCCTGGAGTATTGGAGATGACAATTTCCAGAAAGTGCTGAAATTCGTTTTTAATACAGTTGGAGCCTTTGACCTAATCAACCCTGCTGGAATTCAGGTTTGTCTATTCTTCCTGTCCCGTAATAAACAAGAGAAGCCAAGACTCTAAAGATTCTTAAAAGAAGCTGCTAGATTTAAATTTCAACCAAAGCTAGAAAAGTGATTCAGTCTGTAGCCCATGTTTCCAGATTCTGTCTTCATGCTTGCACTATGGATTGCATCATCCCCTTTCCATGACCATAAAAGCGTGGATCATAGGTGTTCTCCAGCTCATGGATGGGCATTTTGCTGATTCCGGGGCTGAAGATACAGTAAGAGGGAGACACTTATGCTTCCCTAATGGCCATAAGCCCCAGTCACCATTGCCAGTAGTCTGAGATGATGGGAGTTGCAGTCCTCAGCATCTGCAGGGTACCACATTTGTTATCCTTGCATTAGTCAATTCACTAGACCTTCAGTTTCCCCACCCTCAACAAATGGCAAAACTGGCTAGCTTGAGGCAAAACTGATTCTGACCCTCATAGGATTGAATATTCTTTAAAAGAGTAGCACAGGTGCACAATATTTTGCTACATTTTGCCCTTTACACCCTTCTACCCTGGACAAATTGCCACTCTGTCCTTGGTGGGTTGGCTCTTATCGTTTTTCCTACTTGCAAGCCATTCAAAGTTTGGGTGGCCTTATTTTCAGCAGTGTGCGGTGTATGTGTGTGCTTCCTTTACTTTGTAGTATGGTGAAATGCTTGTTAGACTGTAGAAACCATACCTTGCAAACGACAGCTTGGCTGTTTGAAAAACCCTTTCATCACATGCATGTAATAACTGCCAGTAAGCAGGTAAGCCTGTATGTGATGCAGACTGTTTAACTGACAACCACACCCACATCTTCCAAATCATGGACTAAATCATTCTTATATGTGCCAAATCCTTCATTAATATTTCCTGTACCCCCACTCCCCTCCCCCCGTGGTATTGAACAAAATTGCATTGTTGGAGCATTCATTCCATTAATGCCAGATTTAATTTTCTGTTTCAGGTTTCTTTGGTGCAATACAGTGATGATCCAAAGTCTGAGTTCCATTTGAATACATATGATGATAAGGCACAAGCACTAGGAGCAATTCAGAATATTCGGTATAGAGGAGGGAACACAAAGACAGGTACTTGTGGGAGGATTTAAGTTCAGTTTTTTTAAAAAAATAAACATGGTCTCTATGCTTCACAGACTTGGGATTGTATCCATTGTCAGCCCTACTCAGATGTGGAATCTAGACACATAGAAAAAGAAGTGAAAATGCTGTTTTTAAAAAAAGTTTTGAAAAATATATTGAATTTGCCATAGCTCACCATCACCATCTAGTGCCACATTTGTATAATGCACTTTACAACACACTTAAAACATGTTATTTGCAGCTGTATAGCTGAGTCCAGAGTTCAGCCATTGAAAATAATGGACATGACTAACTTAGGCACATTAATTTCTGTCAGTCTGCTTTGAGTATAACTTAGTTGGATACAATCTTTTAATTTCATTCCAATGTTAATGTGTGTGCTGCTAAGATTATCATTTTCGTTTGATCACCGCAATGAATTTTGTTTCACCATCTGCAGGCAAAGCACTTACATTTATCAAAGATAAGGTCTTGACATGGGAAAGTGGTATGAGGAAAGGAGTTCCCAAGGTACTTGTTGTTGTAACTGATGGTCGGTCACAGGATGAAGTGAGGAAAGCTGCAGCTGTCATACAACATTCTGGTAAGTTGCTTTTATGTACCATAACGTCGTACAACTATAATTCCGCTAACTTCGTCAAATGTCAGATTCTGTATTGTTAGGAAGGCTGTAATATACACAGTTCAAATAATCAGTGAACATTTGAGAGTCTGATATCTGTAAACCAATTTATCCAGTATCACTTTGTAGTGGACTGAATCCAGTGCTGTTCATGTACAAGGAGGGCAGATTTCCACTTGCAAATCAGGGGATCCTTTGAAGAAGATTTGGGAGGAAGGGGAAGCCATGTAGTGCAAGTGGAAATCTGTTCAAGCAGTGTTGGATTTCACCCTGGGTAAACTCTGTTGTACGTGTAAGATTTTTATTTGAACATTTATTTATAGAAATATCTACCTGTACCACAGATTTAGTCACTTACCCTCTTCAGGATATGGTGTTTTCTTTTTTTTAAAGGAAACGATAAACGTACACACTTTACACGTCTCCCTTGAGTTGTATGTCATCCCCTCATAACAGATTGCTTAGATGTTATCTTTGAGAAGAACATGTAGAAATATACTTGTAACAACACTAACTCAATTGATACTACATTTGCAGGTTTCAGTGTCTTTGTTGTTGGTGTGGCTGATGTTGATTACCATGAACTGGCCAAGATCGCCAGCAAACCTAGTGAACGCCATGTCTTTATAGTTGATGACTTTGATGCTTTTGAAAAGATTGAGGATAACCTCATCACCTTTGTTTGTGAGACAGCTACCTCAAGTAAGTCAAATGCCACTCTTCTCTGTAATCTTCTTAAGAATAAATTTACCTATTGGATTCTAGTGATCAAAGAGCCTTCCATGACACAATTAGATACAACTGTATGCATTCTTTTCAGTACCATCCTTTCTAGCACATTCCCTCATGCCTCCTCCGCAGAAATCTGCTCTTAATGAAGAGGGGTGTCCAGATTGTCCTCTGATGCCGTGAGATGGGCTACGCTGGAAAGGGAATATCAACAGAAAGCCCCATGTACACACAACAGCTTATTAGGTGCATGCTGAAACTCTTAGAATACCAGGCAAAGCATCTGCGATATATAAGCTTGTCTAGTCTCACTCTGAAAACTTCCAAAGGAGGAGATTCTGCAGTAACCCTGCGCACCTTCCAACAACAAGGCTGCTGGCTCATTCATTATTTCATTTGACATGTTTCTTTTTCTGTTTCAGCTTGCCCTCTCATGTACTTGGATGGGTACACTTCTCCTGGTAAGAATTTATACACCAGTTTCCCAGCCTAGTAAAGTGTCTTCACATTTTCTAAATTCCACAAGTCTCTTTCCCTTTGAACATAATAATAATGATGAAAAACATGTTCTCCTTTATGATACAGGCTTCAGGATGCTGGAAGCTTACAACTTAACGGAGAAGTATTTTGCTTCAGTACCAGGCGTTTCCTTGCAGTCAGGATCCTACCCCAGTTATGTGGCATACAGGCTTAATAAAAACGCCTTTGTTAGCCAACCCACAATGTAAGCTGTGCTACCTTTCTTCTTTTCTTTTTTTAACTGGGGAAAGTTGACTGTGTGTGGTTACATGGAACACATAACTTTCTGGAATAATGGGTGATACATTTTGCTTAGTCTGCAACATTAAGAAATATGCTCAAAAGGAACTGCAGCAACTTTCTTAAACAATGTACCACTTTTCTTATTGCTTAAAATGTTTAGTTTCTTCATTCCCTATACAGGCTTTGTTTGTTTGTTTGTTTGTTTGTTTGTTTGTTTGTTTCTTCATTCCCTATACAGGCTTTTATTGACATGGCAGTTGAAATCTTTTGCAATTATTCAGTTTCAAACTCAGCTATTAGTGGTTAGTGGTGGGGAAAATTTTAGCTATAGATGCATGATGGTAGTTGTTCCATACAGTATATTGCTAGCTGATAGATATTCTTCACCCAGACTCACCAGCTCATTTGCCAATAGGAGAGGAATTCTGAAGGTTTATTAGAATAAAACAGTTCCATAGTTTGGAGAGGGTGCAGCTCCTAAGCCCTACAGAAACATGCCAGTGCTCTGTATATAGCCAAGACAAAGCCACAGTTTTTGAGGGGAGCAAATTGTACTAAGTGAGAGGAATTCATAGCTTTATTTTCATCTGATTCCCCCCTCCCTGAATTGCTCTCCTTTTTGAATTGCCTCCCAGAAGTCATCATTGGCCTCTTATTCCTAGCTAGTTCCCCAAAATATTTCTGCTGCTACTCTTTCTCCTCTCCAGGCAAATTCTAAGGGTCCTGTTGCTTAATGACCCTGAAGATTACACTGCAGTTTCTGTCACCATTGCCTCTTACCCCTTACAGCAGGCATGGGGAAACTGGGCTGGGGCTGATGGGAGTTGTAGTTTAGCAACATCTGAAGAGCCAAAAGTTCCCCACACCTGCCTTACAGGCTCAGTCTATGGTCTGGATAGCTATCTCATTTGGTTATCGAAAAATTAGAATTTAGTACAGTTCTAGTGAATGATTAAGAATCAAATTATGTACCCGCCCTAAACAGTTCAGATTCATAATGCTTTTCATTACAGTGAGAAGGAAAAGCAGTCAAATAGGCAAACTGAAGAATATTGGGAAGTTTAAACAAGCCTTTCCTCCCTTTCTGGCAAGAGGCTTCTTTCAGTCTTAAATACAAAGTAGCCCTCTCATAATTTATTTTTGAATCTTCTTCAGTACATCAGTCTTTGTGAGGTTTGAGTGGAGCGAGTGATCAACTGCTGAGCAAAGGTCTGTGTGTTCTGGATCTTGAGTAAACCACAATTTTGTTGTGAAATTTGTAATGCAGATGTTTGCGTGTTGACATTTTCCTACAGTCTTTTCTGTGTTTCAGATGAAACATTATGGAGTTCTTTAGCCTTTTTCATGCATTTTCAATGAGCAGTAATCTATGATTTCTTTAATAGGGAGATTCATCCAGATGGATTACCAAAGGCTTACACTATCATATTGTTATTCCGCCTTCTCCCGGACACCCCCACTGAACCATTCGCAATTTGGCAGATAACAGACAGAGATTACAAACCACAAGTTGGAGTTGTTCTTGATTGTAAGAATGATTTCACCTGCTTATAGTATGAATAGAATCTCTAAATGGAACTTTATGGCTAAATTTCCATCCTTTCTTCCTCAATCTGTCAAGCTCAGAATGTTATTGAAATATTTATTGTTGCAATCCAATATTTGTTCAGCACCAGAGATCAACAGGGAAGAAAATTCTGAGGTAGACTGAAACTAATTTGCACAGTTATGTGCAATTTGCATAATATTTGCCTGGACCCTGTGTTTGCAAAACCACAGCTGATTGTGAAATCTTCTATTTGGATGAAATCATCCAGGAAATGCTTTAATCTGAGGTTTAAAAATAGAAGTTCTTAGGAATGGATCAGCCACTAACTGAGAAAGATCTTGCCATTTTTATTATCTGAAATTATACTTTGCAGACTCTAGAAATGAACATACTGCTCACCAAAGTACACCAACTAGAAGGATGTTAATTCAATGCTCCTATATCGGCATAATCAAAGGCCAGGCAGAGTTCCAGCAGTAGATATATTGTTTATTGGTCAGCATTTGTGAGCAGTCAACTAAGCCAGATGTTTCTCTAGTTCATCATATTCTGGTGGCATGTTAAAAGAATAAGTAAATACCAGGAAGTTTTGCTTTCATCTTTATACTGAAATAATCTTCCTTCAGAGTTAAACTGCCATAAATCATGCTACTTCTATGTGGTGTCTGAGTTTTGAGGGAGGGAAACTGGCAAGTTGGGAACTGCAAGAAGCCATTCATCTCTCAGCCACCTGCAGCAAGCATTGGCACCAGGTGTTTTAACACAGTGTTTGGCTTATCTCAAAGCATACTTATCCAAAGTGCTCCAGTAATTGGCTTGCATTCTGTGCCAGTGAGCTTTGTTGTGTCCTATCCATTTAAAGTTTTATGATAGGTTGATATTTATTTGGGCCCCGAGACATCAAATAATGTACTTTACAATGTGTAATGACCATGAATCTGGTATTATTTCTGTTTATTTTTTATTAGTAAACCTGAGACAAGTGGATAATAAACATTCATGATTTGGCCCTAGTAATACATTCTTTGCTGCTTCTGACAAGTTTAATCAAATTAGACTGCATATGTTACTGGGGGCATGGAGTGTTATAAAACTGTAACTAATTAACCATGCATATAGTCAATATTTTTTTTTTCTCCCCCAGCATCCAGCAAAGTATTATCATTCTTTAACAAGGACACAAGAGGAGAGGTTCAGACAGTAACATTTGAAGGTGATGAAGTTAAGAAACTCTTTTATGGAAGTTTCCACAAGGTAAATGCTGACAATTGTGTGCAAATTGTTATGAACAAAAGCATTTTTCTTGAGAACAAAAACCATACTTGCTAGTTAGTAGATATAGATAGATTTAATAATTTATAAGTCAATTCAAGCAAATATTCTTGAGCTTTTACCGTTAACATAGATTGAATATTTATGATAGGTTAACATATTGAATATGTCCAGTTCAATGGGGCTTGATTGCAAGTAATTGAGTTCAGAATCGCAGCTAAAAGGTGGTAAATACTATAATATGGGCCTGCTATGATTTCTGAATGCCATTGCATTGTTTGTCATCAGTAGGAGATTAGGTAATTCATTAGAAAGAATGTTTCAAAGCTAAAGAGAAGGAACCTTCAGAGCTGGTCTACAATTGCACTTCCTGCATAGATAATGATGATGATTAAAATTTGTATAACAAAGTTTATAACCATAGATCTTAGGGCTCTTCACAACATCCAGCAGCCCATATTTTCTGTCATCTGCTTATTATGTGTAGCACAACTCAGCACATGAGTTTGGATAATTATGCAATGAATTATCATGTGTGTGTGTGTGTGTGTGTGTGTGTGTGCACATGAAATAAGTGACCTAGCTTTAGCAAAAGAGAAAAAAATTGCAACATATTTTGTATGGTAATTTTCATGTTAAAAAATATCCAATATTAAGAATATGCCAAACTTTTAAAAATTGGATTGAACCCTTCCAAAATATGAAACATTTTTGTGGTGTTCATTCAACGAGTTATACGTTCACTCAATGAAAAATAGCTAACTTAATATTGGCTACTTGTGGAAAATTTGCTTTGGCACAGTTCTTTGGATGTTGAGTAGCATTGCTGTAGTGATAGTGGATGAATCCAGCAAGACTCTTTGGGAAAGTGTTGGCTTAGTAATTCAGTAATTAAAGCAGTATCAAAGAACTCTTATAGAACCATATGGTTTTTATTCTGTGCCTCGCCATTATGAACCAAACTACATGTGATAGAAGTTCCATTAGTCTCCCTTGCAGCACTTAATTTTTTTAAAAAAATAGCTGACAGGAAGCTGGAACTGGGGGCAAATGGCTGACAGAAGGGAAGAGCTCCTAAATGCTTTTGCTTTCTGCTCTTTACATGCTGAAAATTGCCCCCTGCAGCTACTGTCCCATCACCAGGGGAAGAGATATAAGGTCCTCATATCTATTCCCTTCCCAGGAGAAAAGTATTGGGATGGGGTTACTTTGCACAGAACAGCAGAAGCAGGAAAGGTCATGTAGCTTCTCCCTTCAGCCAGTCCTCAGTTTCTCACAGCTGCTTAAAAAATATGGAAGAAGAAATTGGCCTCTAATCTGTAGGTTGGCCCTCAGCCTTTGCCTTAGCTTTCCAGCAGAAGAAACGTATACTCACTTTCATTGATAAAGGGCAGGCTATAAATATTTTATATAAACCAACTACAAACATGGACAGATCTATATAGCTATAACACCATGGAGAGCTATTTAGTTGCACCCACACACATTTTTGCAGCAATTTAGTGCTACATAATATAATAACAAATATTTATGGGATTTAATTCTGGATAAACAGATGTTTCACTTTTTATTTTAAATTGTCAAGAACGTTTAAGAAATCATAAATATAAACATCTATGATATACAGTTTTCCTTCCTGCTAAACATGACTTAATGCAGCTATAGAAATGACATTATAATTACAAATAAACTATCAGAAAGCGCACTGAAATACAGTCAGATCTTGAAGTGGCAAAATGGCAGGAAACCCTTGATGAGCTTTCAAGCAATTGAGGAGGGAACTTTAATAAACTTCTGTTTGAAAGCTGATCAGTGCTGGAATGTCTTTCCATTTCTCATGGATTTGTGGTCCAAATGTATTACTCAGCTTTTGGCACTGTCCTGTGATATTTTGTTATAGATGTATTCCAACAGAAGCATATCCCTTTTATCCAAGCAAGGCCTCTGCTAGATACTCTTTCATTCCAAAGTGTATAAAGCAAACAGTATGGAAAATGTAACTGTTACAAAGCTAGCAGAAGTATAGTATTTTTTTTAAAAAAAATTTATTTACATTGGATAAGAAAGATGCAAAATGGAACTCTTAGTATACCTTTTGTGAAATGCTAGTATGTGGTGGTAGCACAGCCCCCCCCCCAAAAAAAATATGAATAAGTAAATCTAATGTTTCAAATTCTCAGTCTAGTCTTGTAAAAATGAGGAACATTATCCTGTCTACCCCATCCAATCTATTCCACCCAGTTTCTATGAATGGGAGAGATGTTTGGAACTCTTGTGCATTGCAACTTCTACTGGCTGTGGCTAAATCCAAGACATTTGACAGCTGCAGAAATAATGCTAAACCATATTTTAGGGACCACAAAAAACATTTAACATTACAAGAATGAGCTTAGCTTTTGTCCAGGCCTGTGTGTTCTCCCTGCTTCTGCACCTTTGCTGTGAGAAGGAATCTGGAAGCCTTCCCATCCACTTTTGATTAAATGTAGTTTTGTCATGCTGCCCAAATCTAGACAACTGATTATTATTAACTATAGTTAAGGAAACATGCTGACTTCAAACCATGGCAAAGGAGTTGATGAGCTAGTCTTATTTTTATTAGCCATAGTTAAATTTAACCACAGTCTGGGGTTTGGACAACACACTAAACTGTGGTTAATCTCAGAACAGAAGTGGAAGCTTTTGATCTCCTTGTGGTCATGCCAGAGGAGGAGAGGGGTGGGGGGAGCGTGTGAGACCATTTTGTTCAAATACAACCACTGTTGTGTGGAAAGGAAAAATGGAAAAATAAAGTTCTGGGACAAGAAAGAACAAAACAAACCCACCCTCTCTTAAATTCTTCTATCTACAGTATATCTTGCGAGAATGTTTTACTCATATGGTCATAGTTGGTCTTAGCCACCTCAACCATTTGTATAAATAATTACATACCTTGATCCAGACCTTAGTGCCCGAACCAATGCTCACCAACTTACTTGGGCACCCACTTTTAAGTCCCAAGAACAACTTTATATGGAGCTGTTGCCTTTCTTAGTAAAGAAGCCCTTGCATGTGGAGGACCCATGCATAGATCAGTGCCCCTATACCTTTAAAACAGTTAACAACTTTAAACAGCAAATCTAAGGTGTATAAAAAACATACATGCATTTAGTTATGTTTCTAATAATTTTTCTACAGGTTCATATTGTTGTAACTCCCACAAATGTTAAAATTTACATTGACTGCCTTGAAATAATGGAAAAACCAATTAAAGAGGGTGGAAATATCACAACTGATGGCTATGAAATACTGGGTAAACTACAGAAAGGTGACAGGAAAACAGCAACAGTAAGTAACAAGCTTTACTTTATATCCGTTCCAAGCACTTGCAAAATGTATTTTGAAATCCTTATTAAGAGTCTACTTACAACGTTTAGGGTATACCTAATGGCCAACAAGACTCAAATGGCATCTTAAAAACAAATATATTGTGGCAGGAGTTTTCATAGTGATACCCTACTTCACCAAATAATGCTCTTTGGATTACACACAAGACACTATCACATATCACAAAAACTACTCATCTGCCTAGCTCTGGACCAGTTTTATGCCATGAAGTCAGTTCCTTTTATATTGACTTAGGATAAATGTTCAGTCCAAGATGGATGAACTTGGTTGCTCCTTGTTACAATGTAAATGGTAATTTTTAGTCAAAATTACCATATGAACCAAAAGCTGTAGCTCTGAGAAGTTGACTGGAGTATTCTCAGACCAAAATATAAATGTAAATGAACAAGTTAGAGTTTTCTGACCTCCATCAAAAAATCCCACAATGCATCTGTGTGCTTAATCAAGATATCCCCATGGCATTTGTCATAGAATAGAAGTTGGCCTTCTGATCTAGTAGCCTCAACATATGAGTCAACAGTAGCATGACTCAGTCATGAAAGGGCTTGAGTCACATAGTCTTTGGCTGGGAAAATATTTCTATTATCTGAACAACTTTATCCCACTGCTATTTTTATGTACTAATATATAAAGCTGCAAGACATTTATTGCATTAAACAAATCTTATGTGTGCTTTGTTAAAAATGTCTGTGATCCAAAGTAAACAATTAAGTGACCATTTATTCAATGTTGTCCTATGCTGTGTTGCTGAATAGCATTTTACTGCCTTGGCTGAATGGCAAAAATGATTATTGCATAATATCACCCTGCATTACTATTTTTTAAAAATTTTCTGCAGATGTAACATTGAAGACATTTGTGTTTTTGTCTTACAGTTAGAGATCCAGAGCTTCGACATCGTATGTAATGCTGTTTGGACTAGCAGAGATAGGTGCTGTGACATTCCTTCTAGGGTAAATATAATTTTTAGAGCCTCATGTTAACAATCTGAGCCAGTCCTACACAGAGGACAATGCGGAATAATGTTTGAAAGGTCCCTGTTGGGAATGACAAATTGCTTATGTGACACTGAATCATCCTGAGACTCAGAGGGCAAGAATGCAGATACTTTACCAGAACCATATTATAAATGCTGCTATTTTGAACTTAGGTACAGTCAGGCCACATTTCAGTCCAATTTTATCCCTTACAGATACATTTCCCATACGTATGTCAAGATTTGAGGGTTTATTTTTAAAATAAGCAATAAATTTGCCCTATTCTACTCATACATAGCCTCATAAATGCTGTTGGGGTTTTTTAATTGAGTATGTGTGAGTCGAATTAGAGATGGAATAATGGGGTAGATGGGCTATGGGATGATGAAATAGTCATGTTTTAGTTACTGCTAGTGTAAATTAGCAGGCAAAACTCAAAAGGGTGAATTTGCACTAATCTGTAATGGGCTAAAGGTGGAAGAAAAGTTCAGATAAGGAAGGCAGAATGGTTGAGTGATGGTCAAGTGGAGGACACTGTGTGGCTTCTGCCCAGAGAGAGGAGAAAAGATGAAAAAGAGATGTAGTCTTACAAGAATAACAAATTGAACCCTTGTGCCCTGAAGAAATGTTTCTACTAAAATATGCTGGGCAATTTACTATCTTATTAAAGTTCTCCATGTTTTTTGTTTCAGTACCATTTTGAGACTTGCAACTTCTTATCGACTTCTGCCGCAAAGTTTGTGTTTGTTTAAGAAAACTCAATACAGTATCCCTCTTCCCAAATGAGTGCAAACAGTGTCTACTCTGAGTAGACACATGTCCTCTTTTTCCAGGACACATCCTCTTTTTCATTGGTAGAGTCATCATAGCAATCCATAGTTAAAAGTAAAAGTCGGCAAAAGTGTCCTCTTTTTTGTTCTTCAGAATGGTTTTCTGATACACCTTCCTTCTGAAACCCAAGCAGCCCTGAAAATCTGTTACAGAGGTTGGGAACACTTCAGAAAGTGGCACAGGGGACTTCTAGGGGAAAGAAAGATAGGAGAATATTGTTTCCCCTCCTCTTCTGCTATCAGACACTTCTGTTGGATTATTAACTGTTTCAGAAGCAGGATGACAGCATTGAATTTTCCCTCATATCGGTCACAGGTTATATGGAAGCAATAACTCTGGATGACCTTTAGAGAAACCCCCTATGGCACACATAAGCAACATGAATTTCTTTAATTCGTATGTGTATATTACTATGTGTATGGGTAAATTGATTTATCTGAATCTGTTTTTAGTCCTAAGGTTAAGTCCTACAATATAGGAAGTCATAAAAAGTGTAGCAAAACATCTGCTGAGTATTTTGCTCCGTCCATGAGCAATGTGCATTTGGGACTAAGCAGCAAGACTTCCACACCAGCCATCATGGTTCCCAGGCAACCTTGAGTCTCAGTTCTCTCTCCTGTCTGCCTGCCTGCCCTTAAAAATATAATTTAAACATGCTACAGACAATAAAAAACATATTTGAAACCATTCTCTTGGTGATCACCCTTTAAAAAAATATTCAAGGGAAATGACAGATGTTTGTCCTTTAATTTTCAGAGGGATGAAGCAAAATGCCCATCGTTACCAAATGCTTGCACATGCACACAAGACAGCGTGGGACCTCCAGGACCTCCAGGACCTGCTGTAAGCAAAATTATTGCATTGTGATTACCAGACGTGTGACTCTGTAGAGTACCTCAGATTAACAAACTGGAATCCATAGAACTCCAATGACTTCAGGAAGCAGAAGTCAATGATGACGGCAACAACCTCTCTGTTCGCACTAGCACAGGGAGCCAAATTAGCTGCAGCACCAGAATTAGTATAGCATCAGCTTTTGGTTGTTGATGCTCTAGCACAGGAGTAAGGAAATGGATCCCTTGCAAACAGCCCTGTATGGCACTTTGAAGCCCTCCTGACCATTGGCACTTCAGAAGCCCGGCATTTGGATTGGTGGCAAGTCTGAAGCACTGCATATGGTCAAAATGGGCTGGTGAGCCAACTGAGCAGGCCTGGTGGTTGATAATTATACAAAGGTATTGGGGGAGGTGGGTAGAAGAAGTGTTGCGGGGGTGGGGGGCGGGGGGGGCGGGGGAGCCATTTCCCTCTATTTCCTAACCACAGTGACTTCTACGACTATCATGCCAGTCAATGAAGTGGTGAAACTGACGAGATTGTATCATCAGACTTCTGATCAGATTAATTTCACTCCTAAGAGGTAATTTAAGGAAGGACAAAGAGAAATTTGTTGTTGAATGTGCTGCAGAAGGGGAAGTGAGCACCATTCAGAGTAAAAGTGTATTTTAAAAAGTGAGATCTTTTTCTTGAAATAGTGAGACATTACTGTGTGGGAGCAGATACCCTTCCACACTGTATTTGTAGAGAGTTATACATTAATAGACCTGCAGCATGAAGAGGTATATATTCACAATTTCTTTACTGTATTAAAAATTATTAGCAAATGTTTAAAAACAGCCCAGGCGTGCATGTGGGTTTTCTTTTGTTTTTGTGCAGTGGGGGAGTGCTTCTTGTCACCATGATGATGTTACTACCCAACACATTCCTACAACAATAACTGTACACATGACTATGGCAGCAATGCTTGTTGTACTATTGGGAGCTAAAATCGGTTTTTCTAGGTACCGCTTAAAGTGTTACTGAAACCTTTACAGCAGTATTGATGCACTGGCAATAATCACTGTGTGTACATTGGGCAACAATATCACTGCCAAGTCTGGTGAACAAACCACATCTATGCACAGCTAGACTTCATAGCTTTCTTTGTTGTTTTTAGTATTTTTATCATAGACTTGTAGTGAGCAGTTTGAACCCCACAACCCCACAATATGTTGTTCTAAAGTTTGTTAGTCTCTATTTGTGCTTTGAATGAGCCCATACTGAACCTTCTGCTTCACCATTCAGCTACTTGCAAGAAGTAATATAGCTACTTGCAAAAAGTAATATTTGCATGCAAATATGATCTTGGACTTCCACGTCTATCTATCTATCCATCTATCTATACTCATTATTTGCTTGTTTTTGTTTTAGGGAGGCCCAGGTGCTAAGGGACCAAGAGGCGAAAGAGGCTTAACTGGGCCCTCTGTGAGTATCTGCCTAAAATACACACTTACGTGGATGTAAGTCCTATTGAACTCGGTAGGGCTTACTCCTGAGCAGGCGTACACAGGATTGTTTGGTAACTGCTTTGTCTCCTCCCTTGGGTTTTTTTGAAAAAAGACTTTTAACCAAGTAGTTATTTAAAGTTAAAGTATCAGTATTTAGTTCTATATATTAGAACCACATCGTATGCTACATTTTTAGTCTACTGTGAATTCAAGAAATATCTTTGCAAATATCTGTACCATATAGATACACACACCAGGGAGAAGTAATCTTACTGAGAATTCACTCTGTGACAGTTTTCCCTCTGAAATCAACCTCATTCATGTGAAATTATAATATCTGTATCTCACTTTGCTTCCCTTCAATTGCCTTCAGTTTCTATCATTAATACACATGTGAGGAAGATATAAGAGAAAGGATGTCAGTTCTGCTGCATTGTTCTTCCCTGTCCCAGCAAGTTATGTGGGGTTGATTCATCATATGTATTTTGTGGAGGAACCTGAGGCAATATTTGCCAACATCACAATGGAGGCACCAATATTTGTATCAAATAATACCACCAAGCAATAATGGCGACACTCTTGGCTTATCATCTTTCACACCTTTAAACTACGTAATATTTTGATAAAGCTGCTACAATGTGACAAGCTCACCAGCAAGGCAAAGTTTTACCTCAGTTTTACCTCAGTTTTACCTCAGTTTCTAAATGCACTAAAAAAAGAGTTTCGGCAGAGGGCCGAAACACAGTAGAACCCTCAGATTTCTAGACAGGCCTTTTATAAATGCTGTCACCTTGTGAAAATATATTATGTGAATCCATCTTTTACGTATGTTCTTTAAGATAACCACTTTGGAAGAATAAAAGGCTAGCTAGCAAATGGGTTTCTCTCTTTTTCTACTTTCAGGGGCCACCTGGTGCTCACGGAGATGTAGGACCTAGAGGCCCTCAAGGACCACCAGGACCACAGGGGCCAAATGGACTTTCCATTACAGGAGAACCAGTGAGTAAACAGGCATTCTATTTTTGGAGAGAGCAAGATAGCCTGCACAGCATATTTAGTGCTCTCAGATACTCTTTAAGTATTGCGTTTTGACATTGTTCGTCACATAGTAGAAAATACTGGGAATAAGTGCTTTAACACATGACATCATATTTACAAGCATTGCAATACTGGCAGATTACACAAAAAAATAATAGCCATACTATTGTTGTGGTGATTTAGAAGGAACATGCCTTTCTGCATTTTCAGATAAATTCTTATGCTTTAAAAAGATTAGGCAATTATCTGGCATACTCTGAACTATTTTCTGATAGTTAATCATGTCACTGTATTCTGAGAAACTAAATCACTTGTTGTAGGCTGTGTAGGTAAACCAGAGGAAAGAATGACAAAGGGGCTGGAAGAAGCAGTCCAGTCTTCCCCATAAACCCCCCAGTATGGTGAATGGGATGGGCTGTACACTGTGGGGCTGGGATTCAAGGGATAATCACTCCAAGTCTTCCCAGCCCAGTTTGCATGATGAATGGCACCTTCTAAAACTTGCAGTATTTCTTCCTCCTAGGGTCGTCAAGGGATGAAAGGTGATGCTGGAGAGCCAGGACTACCTGGTCGCTCAGTAAGTTTGCTTTTTTAAAAAATAATATGGTCATGCTACTTATGCTGCACATGTCCCATAAGTGCTAACATATATTAAGTTCTCACTTGTAGCCTGGTATGAATAAGTTTCTGTTTACCATATTTTTCGCTCTATAAGACACACCAGACCACAAGACGCACCTAGTTTTTGGAGGAGGAAAACAAGAAAAAAAATATTCTGAATCTCAGAAACCAGAACAGCAAGAGGGATCACTGCGCAGTGAAAGCAGCAATCCCTCTTGCTGTTCTGGCTTCTGGGATAGCTGTGCAGCCTGCATTCGCTCCATAAGACACACAAACATTTCCCCTTACTTTTTAGGAGGGAAAAAGTGAGTCTTATAGAGCAAAAAATGCGGCAGTTTCACTTGCTCTTCAACAGATGAGACAAAATGCTATTGAAGTACAAAGTAATAAAACAAGACCACACAGGTGCAAAACCACATCATGTATCAGCTGTGAATTGGTACTGAGAAATGGGACTAGGTTTTAAGGAAACAAAGAAGGCATCAAAGTTCCAGAAAAACTGGGCAACAACACAAGAAAAAAGACTCTCAAGCTCAGAGGCCTCACTATCCACTTTTTACATCCCTTCATTTGGAGAACTGTTCCTTACGTCCTACTCTCTGCTTCTTTCTACTTAACCTATTCCTGCTCCAGAATAGGGCTGCTAGGCTTACTCAAGAGTCTTTGGTGTTGTACCTTGTCAAAAGCTTTTTGAAAGTCCAAGTCAACTGTGTCAACCAGATCACCTCTGTCTCTATGCTTGTTGGTACTCTCAAATGTGTGCCTTGTATTGCATAACTCAATAACCCTCTCTGATTAATACTTTTCTTCTTCTGTAGGGATCTCCAGGCTTACCTGGGCCCCCTGGCCCAATGGGACCTCCAGGTGATAGGGTAAGCATTTTTGTTTTATATTTGTTGATGATCACAGTAGGTCTAGGGCTGTGCCATTGTTGGACAAAGATTCCTAGTTACACAACAATTTCCTACATGGAAATTGTTTTTACTAGTTTTGAGTAGGACATCCTTTTTGAGTACCAAAAGGAGGTGAGCTGGTGAGGGGCACCATTTCAATGCTTGTACATGAACTGTGTTTTAACTTACATTGTGTTTCTTCTTTATGTACTCATGGCAAAATAAATATATGGATGACACTGCTCCCTTTGACAGGAGAACATCATAGAACATTGTGTAAGGAAAAGCCACCTGGCTTGACTTTAGGAATACCACAGGGTAGAACTTCCTCAGCAGGACTTCACAGGGTCAGGGTGAATGAATGAAGAAAGCCTGCCAAACCTACCAAAAGAATCCCTAATGGATGAGTGGGAGGCAGCAGTTAAAAAATAATAATTACCATCACCCAAATGCTTAAGGTTGGTTTTGATTGTATGTGAAAAGTCAAACTGTGCAGACCATCAGAGTAAAGACTCTGGCTAAGTTTAGATTGAGAGAGGAACAGTAAAGTTTTAGAATTAGAAATAAACTACTCTCTTGATATTGTCTGGTTATCTAAATCGCATAGTGCTTTCTCTTTGAAATTAATATGACAGCTATGACCACTACTCTTGATTAGTTAATATTTTTCTTTCTTGTGTGACTTTTTGGATGAGTGCTCATTATTCTCAGCCATTTTGGAGGGTGGGGTGAAGGGGCGCATGATGTGAAGAGTGGGGAAAGCTCCATTGTGCTAGAAGATGTCCTTGCAGAGAGCTTACATTGAAAAGGCTGGTTAGGTGAATCCCGCCAACTAACAAAAAAGGCTGGGTGTGAGAAAGCAAACAACAGGAGAAAGAGGGAAACAGAGTCTTAGGTGTAACACATTAGAAGATGATGATGTTGGAACTTCCTCACAAGTAATTGAGCTTTAGTATTCAGCATGAATTCTCAATCAGAGAAAAGCCTTGATATATTCACATGATAACTAGTTGATGTTAGCGTAATTGAAGCACAGAACTAAATCACACCTAGGCTGGCAATATCTTTTAAACATATATATGAATAGTTAATGGACATTAGCCTAAACCAGTCATCATGGAATTAGCTTATCCTTTTAAAGAAACAAAACAATAATGCATAAACTTTCACTTTTCAACTAGGGGTTCACTGGAAAAGATGGCCCAACTGGACCAAGAGGACCCCCTGGACCATTAGTAAGTGTTAGCTTGACTGTTTGTGGACTAACTGGGGGTTTTGACATTGGGGAGGGATTAGCTTTGTAGAAGTCAGTTTGCTGTCATGGTTCTCCCTCTACCTCTTCATTGTTAGTTTCAGCAAATAACTACCTGAGCAGGTTAAATCATACAACTATGTAACCTCTTTTGCCCCAAACCCTAAAGGTTCCAAGGATCTTAAAACCATTTGGTGAGCCCTGTACTCATTCTAAGTTCAGGGCTCTTGTCAACATGCCTCTCTGTGGGTTTGGTACAGTAGTTTATCTGGACAGTAATGCTTATGGATCTGTAGTATAAGGACCCTTTTACACACACACACACACACACACACACACACACACACACACACCACTTTTTAGCTTGCCCAGAACTCTCTACCATGTCTTTCTTCCATGTTGGGTGATGCTCATTTGAGGCAATGCTTCTCAGCTACTTACTTCTGTGCTGCCTTTTCCTTCCTTGTTTGTTTTTCTGTTTCCCTGCTACCTTTACTTTTCCCCTTGTCTCTATATCCAATATCCCTCATGTCCTTGTCTTGACCCCCATCTCCTTTTCACCCTGGTCTGCTCCAATTATACTCCTCTGACACCATCTCCTTTCCCCCCTGCAACTTTTATCATGCAGCTGGTTGGGCATTTCTGTCTTTCCCATGACATTGGCTTGACCCAACCCTTCCACTCTGCCTGCCTTACCTTCTGGGCAGATCATCAAGCAGATGGAGCAACAGAGGAATCACTGCTCGCAGCATTCACAACATACTCTTATGTAGCCAAAAGAAGCATCAACCACGCACGCACGCGCGCACACACACACACACACACACACACACGGTGTGTGTGTGTGTGTGGGTGTGGTAGCAACAGGCTTGGATGAACTGTAGGGCTTGTACATATACAAAAAACCTCAGGAAACAAAACTTAGGTGAAACTCTGCCCCTTAGCCCAATGATGATTGAGCATGCTCAGTGGCTATGGAATGCCGACTGATTCTTGAAGGGGAGGGAGGACAGAAAAAACCAGGGGAGGGGTAGTATAAAGCAGTGTTTCCCAAACTTTTTTGGGCAATGGCACACCTGTTTACTGAAAAAAAATCTCGCGGCACACCATCATTAAAGCCCCGCCCCGTGACGTCAGCGCGCAGCGTCACGCCGGGAGGGACGCACGAAAGTGAAAGTTTTTTTCCCTCCCCCTTGCCGGGGAACCTCCAAGCTTTGGGGGTGGGAGGAGGCAGCAGAGTGAGGGACTGAGGGACGGCGGCAACTGAGGCGGCGGCGGCTGTTGTGGTGGTGGCGGCGATAGCGGGCGGAGGAGGGGGCGGCGGCGGGGCTTGAGGAACCGTCGCCGGGAGTTGCTGCAGCTCCTCGAAAGGCTTCTCTCAGCTGCGCTCAATCCGCCTCGGAGAGGATTTCCCCTCCGGTCCCATGCATTCGTTTGGGGCATCGCTCCGGCTGCTCCCTCTCCCGCCGCGCAGGAGCGATGCCTCTCTCTGGCTCTCCCTCCGCGCAGGCTGAGGGAGGGAGGGAGGTGCGCGTGTGACCCGTCTCTGCTGGGAGACCAAACCCAGCGAGGCAGAGTCGCGCGGAGGCGCCCAGGCAGCGCTGCCGGCTGCGAGGAGGAGCGCCAGGCAGCAGCAGGAGGCGCGGCCTCTCCTCGCCGCCGCCGCCCCGCCTCTCGCCGCCCGACTCGCCCGCCTCCCTCCAGGCATCTCGCGGCACACGAGGCAACGTCTCACGGCACACTTGTGTGCCGCGGAACACCGGTTGGGAAACACTGGTATAAAGGAGTATCATGGAAAAGGTCATGGCTGGCACACTTCATTTTGTTGCAGGCCTAATTGGTTTGATATAATTTTGCATATTATTCAGTGCCAAATTTTGCTGTAATGTCACTCTGGCAAAATGTGCACCCTTTTGACTCCCCTCTTGCATTCTAAATCCTATTCCTATCAATCCTGTATTGTTTGTTATCCAGTTAGAACATTTGATGACTACAGATAGTTATGCAGGAGGTTTTATTAAGAAAAAGATCTGGCTGTGTCTAATGTGGTCTGCACATGTTCATTATGCTGGAAAATAGTCAAAAGGAAATCGTTTCGAGTACAGTTAAGCTTTGGGAATACTAGAAGCTTCATAATGTTTTATGAGGCTTGAAAATTTCTCTTATGGAATTTGTTCCTTTGATGTGATTAGAAAGATGTGAGTGTTTTGCTGCTGCTTGGAAAATCTGTTAAAAGAAAGCCTGCTAGTTGCTAGGACAATGCCTTTTCATGAAAAATCAATAGGCTAAGCATTAAAAATTATTTTCTTTTAAGATGCTATTTAATTACTTCCATATTAATTGTTAATTAAGTAAGTGAGAGACCAATCCTTTGCTCCCTGGGTCGGTAACTTATGGGATACTGTGAGACTCCCTCTGCACTGACAGAGAAAATGGTAGTGGGCAGAGAGAGATGGCCAAGGATGCCAACTTCCAGGTGCAAAATATAGTCATAGACATATCCAGTGCTATTTTTCTAGAAAAAGAGGTGCTGGAACTCACAAGGAATGCCTCCCTTGTTTTCTTATAATAGCAATGGTGTCCACCGGAGAGGTGCTGAAACTGAGTTCCAGTGAGTTCTGTGTGGAAAACCATACATATACATATACATATACATATACATATACATATACATATACATATACATATACATGATATATTGAGCTCAAAGCATTTAAGACTCCTCAGATGAACCTTGGATCAACCAATTCACACTGTTGCAAAACATTTCAGAGAGCAAGACTGAAATTGGTTTTGAACTTAGTTCAAAACACACTGGGCTTAATTAACTTTTTTTTTGTATACCTGGATATTTCCTTCCTTTTTTATAGCAACTGAGTGTCTCACCCAAGCTTCCTCAACCTCAGCCCTCCAGATGTTTTGAGACTACAGTTCCCATCATCCCTGACCTCTGGTCCTGCTAGCTAGGGATCATGGGAATTGTAGGCCAAAAAACATCTGGAGAGCCGAGGTTGGAGAAGCCTGGTCTCACCTTTCCACATCTGTTGGGACCTAGAGCCAGTTCAGCTGTTCCTCACCAGTGCAGATTGGGCAGGTGGCGGTGGTGGGATGGGGGTTGAGATGACCAGAAAAATAGAATTTTATTGCCAGATGCAAGCTTGACTTGTTCATAGAGCATTAAAGAAATAAAACAGAGACTTACTGTTTATGTTACAAGATGTGTCAGATTATGAGGAAATGAAAACAAATAGTAGTAGGAAAAGTTTTCACATGCATTCCCTGCATTTGGTGAGTATCATGTTTGTTGGATTTAACAGACTATTATTATGTCCTCCTTAGTATACCTTTTCAATGTACATTTTTGCAGGGTGCCCCAGGAGTTCCTGGAGTTGCTGGCCCAACTGGAAAACCAGGAAAACCAGGAGATCGTGGCTCTCCGGTAAGATAATCAATGATTGGCATTTAGTGCATCTGTTGTTAAAGATACCATCAAATGTTGAGAGCGCCATTGTGTAGTGTGAGTCTGGGAAAAGTCTATCAGCACAACTAGCTAATATCTGAAAGTTAAGATGTTAAGTCTAATTTTCAGCAACTTCACTCCTTACAGCACATCTTTTTTTGCAATTTAAGTCAGGTCTGGAAATTGTGGTCAGGGCTTTCCACTAAAAAGAGAGCAGAAGCTGCACATGCCAAGGCTTATATTTCTGCACTATGTAAACATTTCAGAGCAAAATCAGCAGAATTACTGGAATTATTCTTTTTTAAGCACAGTCAAGTATGATGTGCTTCCCTAAGGTGGAAATTTTAATATGTAGCATTCTGGGAGCTTGTTGGTTTGAAAAAGTTTGAATGTTTACAGTGGAGCCTCGGTGTTGTGTTGTGGGTTCTGTCTAGAATCTGATACCAGATGAGGGATCAAGACATTGTCCCAGCAGCATTGCCAGAGCCAATCTGTCTGATTTTGTCAAGGCTGCTATTAGAAAGTTATGCATTTGGTACCAAAGGTTGCAACGTTTGCATCTACTACACTGGTCAGCATGGGAAGGCTCTCTCTCATTATCTTAACTTGTATCAGTACCTTTGAGGCAATGAAAGGTTATACTTCCTCTGAATGAGTGGGTACATAGTTTAGAAGTACTACTGGATCCATTGCTGTCGCTTGAGGCTCAAATGGCCTTGGTGGTGCAGAGTGCTTTCCGTCAGATACACGGCCCAACTGCACCTGTATCTGGACAGGGATAGCCTAACTACTATTGTCTGTGCTCTGGTAACTTCTAGGTTAGATTACTGCAATCTGCCATACATGGGGCTACCTCTGAAGATGGTTTGGAACTTCATCCAATGGTTAGGTTTCTCTCCAGGGCAAGACAGTTTGAGCATATAATGCCAATCCTAACCTGACTGCAGTGGCTGCCAGTTAGCTTCTGGGCCTAATTCAAAGTGCTGGTTTTGACCTATAAAGCCTTAAATAGCTCAGAATCATCATACCCCAATGACTGCCTTACTCCATACGAACCAACTCAGACCCTGTGTTCATCATCTTAAGCCCTTCTTTGTGTGCCTCCTAAGCAAGAGGTCCAGAGGGTGGCAACATGAGAACGGACCTTTTCTGCAGTGGCTTCCCATTTGTAGAATGCTCTCCCCAGGGAGGCTCGCCACACAGTTTTAGGCTGCAGGCAAAAACAGTCCTATTCTCCCAAGCCTTTGGCCAATTACACAATCTAAGGCCTTTTAAAGTGGGGGAGGGGTATTATTTATGTTTGTTACTTTGTTGTGTATTTTTTTGTTTTTATATTGTCTACCACCCTGTGATCTTTTAAAAATAATAATAGTAATAATAAAATAGTCTTGAAAAGGAGAAAGGGGAATTTTCTATATTGCCTCAGATAAATTGCATCAAGGTTTTTCTGGCCCCCCCCCTTTAGAATGCCATGCAAATGTTTGCATCTAGTTTCTATGAGATTACACAGTCTCATATTTGGAGTCAATTGGTCACACTAGCTTGTCCCACTGATTTCCGTAGATCTTAATTGTGACTAATTTTCTGTGCTTAAGGTCTCACATTAGCACTTATTATGAGTGCTGTCTTAGTAAGGGAACAGGTTGGGTTACCAACTGGCCACTACCATCATCATCATCAACAACAACAGGGCTTGGCCTGATTAATTGTCTAATAAACAGGTCAACCTCTGCACACCTGGAGAGGCATCATTGCTTCAAATTTCTGTGTATCAGTAATGGATGGTATGTTGGAGCTGTGCTGCATGCCTGAACTCCCTCCAGCTAAGTCACTGAGGTGGCAACAAGGTCAGTGCAGTGCAATTGAGTCAGCAGAAGTGCTGCACTGGCTCCACCAGCACATTTGCACCACACCAACCTTGCTACCAACATGCAGCAGTGACTCAGCTAGAAAGAAGTTGACCAAGTGGCACAGCCCTACTACACCACCTGCTACTGCTGCACATCAAGCTGCTGTTAAGAGGCAGAAGAGCAGTGACTAGTAACAAGTTGGCTACATTCAGCTTAGGAGCTCTGTATGTAATGATAACTTCAAGGCTTCTTCATAATAATGGAAAATAAATAAATAAATAAATAAATAAATAAATAAATAAATAAATGTGCTGGTATTTATACCCTGCCCTCTTCTGAAAGTTGTGTAGTTCTTTATTTCCTTGACATCTGATGGGAGGGCATTCCACAGAGCGGGGTGCCACTGCCGAGAAGGCCCTCTGCCTGGTTCCCTGTAACTTCATTCTCACATATATATGCTTCCCTTTATCCAAATATAATGTTTTCAGAGTGCAGTGTTTTGCTTTGGTTGTCCCACTCTCCCACATACTATTTCTCAGCTTTTCAGATCAGATCCCAGCAGGAAACTGGCATAAAGTCTGTGCAGATGTTTTGTCAGACTCGTGTGGCAGATGGGCTTTCAGCACCTATATGTATGCTATCAAGAAATGCCAAAGTGGCAACCTAAGCCCATGTGTGCAAGCGGTGGGCCAAATGTAGCCTGCAGAGTTTTAAAGGTCATCCAGACTTTTCCTGTAGCTACATGGCTGTGTTCCAAAGCTGCATTTCCTCACACAGCTTTACATATTTCTTGTATAATGTAACCATCTAAGAATCTTTGCTAGCAGTGGTAACAAAGATCTAAATCACGCACTGTTAAGCCAAGCATGGGAGAATAATATCATGGTCATAGATACTATGAAATCATTTCAACATGAGTATGTCACCAAAAAAGTTTAGATAATTCTGGGCCATGGTGAACAGAGAGCTTTCCTGAGTTCATTGGCCTATCAGTGCATTTTTAAGTATCTCTTGAGAATTCTAAGTTGGTGAGAAGAAAAAGTTCTAAGTGGGTGATAAGAGAAAAATGATTTGTATGCATGTTTAGAAGATATACAGACATACAGGAAGCAGCAGCAATATCCTACTTGCTTTGAGCTTTTGCTTTCCATGGGGACAAACTTGATAATTTGCTAATTAATTACCCTACAAAAAGAAAAGCCTATTCTTTAGACAAAGATAGCTATAACACAATAGACTAATTAATTCAATAAGGAGGAAGTATCTAAGCAAACAATGGTGCCTCTTAAGTATTTAGAATGAACAAGAACAAATAATGTAACTATACTTCATAGACACAAACATTAGTTAAACAGCCTTCCCAGGGACTCCCATTGGATCCATTTCTCACATGTGGTTGACATTACTTCTGGAAAGTAAATGCTGCCTCAGGCTAAGACAATCGACACATCATATTCTGTGTAAGGCTGGTCAAAATGACGAGAGAAGACATAAATTACTTTCCTGATCCGGGCATGTGGCAGCTCTGTACAGCTGCTAGCAATGTTGCTCTCCCAAAGAGATGTAGATGGTTTAGTGAATTAGAAGAGTCCTTTTCTTTCACACACTTGCTTTGACAACTCAGGTAAAGAGTTTAATTTGCAAGAAGAGTGGTTGATGTTGCTCCACTGAAAGCAGCCTGGAGGGTAACAAATAATCTGAGCCATATGTAAACAAACAGACTTTTGCATGTTTGGCAGCAGCACCCAGGGTCACCATGACCCTAAATTCTGCACATCTGAAATCATCCCTGGTGTAAACTTCTCACTTTCACAAATTAAATGCTCATGATCTCAGTGCAAGATTGTTGAAATGTTGCCATATTCAGTTATGCTCTAGTCCTGGAGAGTAATTTATTGGTGTGTCACTAAAGGAGCTTTTTAAAGAAACCACTTGTGGCCAGGTTTGGTGATTACTTTTGCTGACAACAGAATATTAAGCATGATTAAATAATAACTAACGATTCACCTCTGGGAGCTTACCAGTGAAAATGTGTTTGGTTTAATAGCAATTTCTCTTTTGTTTGTTCATTTGAATGCCCAGAATTTTCTCACATTTCTGATCATTTATTTCAAAAATTGGAGTCCCCACAGAAAGGAGAAGGGAGGGAATTTAAAGGAAATTCAGCAGTTGAGGTTCTGGTATTACTGATGCCAATCCGCTGTCGTCATCAAATCACTTAGTACAACAAAAGTGGAGGACATTACTGTGGATGGGGCACTAGAGGTATAGGGTGAAACATCTCTGGCTTGAGATGTTTACTAAGTGCCTCTGGAAAGACTACAGAACTTGTTCAGATGACTAAGATTTACTAGCATGGGTTAATATTTTTCTGATAACAGTCCAAGGGTTCAGGCAACACTGTCGCCTTTTTGGATGATTTGAAACATGTTGTTGACAGATGAAACAACATTAACTGGTTTCAAATAGGTAATAAATATATTTGTGTGACAATTGTCATACATTTTTGAATATCTGCAAATATACAGCTTAAATGCACTGACTATGTTTATTGAAATTAACCAGGAGATAATTTAATTTTTAATTATTTTTGTCTCTCCCCTACCCCCCATGGCTACATATTCTAATTAATGAAAATAATTATAAGGGCAACTTATTATCAAGTCATGTTTTTCCCCCCTTAAGAAGCCATGCTGGAAGATGTTTCAGTAAGGAATACAAAAAAAATATTAATATAGGCTATGTTGTTCTTGTTTGTGGGGTTATATTATGATATCCTTGGAAAGCTATTATTGATGGTCCCAAGGAGACAATTTTTTTGCAGACTGATGTTCATACTCACTGAAACATTAATACTGCCTGTTTCCTTCCTTAGCACTGTTATCTAAAAAGGATAGATAATCACCCAAAGTGTTGGTGGGGTGGTTAAATGAAGACTATGTATTCTAGTAAATGAAAATACGGTAATCACCGTAGAAACTTAGAGATAGGCAGTTGTAGCTTATTGGTACATGAAATGTGGTACATGTAGAAGGTTCTGGCATTTCCAGGAAAGACTAAGAGACACTTGCCTGAAACCCTGTAGATTTACTGCCAGTCTGCTTAGATGACGCTGAGCTAGATGGACCAGTGGTCTGATTCAGTATAAGGCAGACACTTGACTTTCATGGGCTGACCTTCCATGTTCAGGCCCTGGAGTGCCTGGCAAACACTTTTGCAGTCACTCCTGTTAATCCTTCCTCTTTCTGTGATGCACTCTGATGGAGTTTAATTTGTTACAGGGGCCAGCTGGAATAAAAGGCGAGAAAGGTGACAGAGTAAGTGCACCCTTAAAATGAATTTGTTTGCATTTTCTAATGCCTCCTACAAAAGAGGACATCATGTCTAATACATGTTCTGTTTATTTTATGAAGGGAGACATTGCTTCCCAGAATATGATGCGCGCTGTGGCAAGACAAGTCTGTGAACAAATGATGAATGGTAAACAATGCTTTGAAATATGTGCAACTAAACACATTTTTCCGTGTACCATATTGTCAGACTCTGTTGTGAACTTAAAGCTTAAAGTCACATGGGTTCAGTGTTTCTCAAATTAGGCAGAGCCTAGGCTGGTGGGTGAAATTGCAAATGTTTGGCCTCTTGCTAGCTCGATCACCAAATCCAGCAGAGTCTGATCAGCTGGAAGCAACTCTGAGTTACCACAGGTGGGTACAAACCAGTGGCTGTCACAACAAGCCTAGGTTTATTTGCCACTTTTCCCATTGGCATATTCAGTGTGGCAAACAAGAACTTCATTGTACCAAATCAACACAAAATTAGTCAGTGGTTGATATTCTGGATTGAAATATGGGGTTTGAGTTTGATTCCTTGCTTTGCTGTCAGCTGCTGCCTTTCTGTAGCAGTACTGATAATGCTTAATGAAGGCTAGGTCTGATCACACCTCATGCTGTTGCCACTTTGTGCTCTTCAGTGGCAGTAGCAGTGATGACACGTTCAGGTTCCGTTCTCCAAATGCTGGCAAATACTGAATATATTTTGCTGCTCCTTCTGGTGTTTGTCATACATGGTCTTCTAGAGCATACAGAAATAAAAATAAATGGTTATGCTTAAAAGTAGGGGCATGGTCAAGCCCACTACAGGTACACTACCCATACATAGAGGTATCATTTATAGGACATTAGAGCTTGTCTTGAAACTTGCCTTCTGTTGTGTACACTCAGTACATCAGGCCATTATGGGGGCTGGGAGGCAGGCACATGACACCCATAACTCTGCCTTACATTCTGTGCTTTACATTCTTAGGCAAGACCTTATTGATAAAATATGTGTTCTTCTGGAGAGCTAAGTTGTACTGGTTTCAGCTTTTTTATAATACCATCTTGCTGCCAACATTTCTCCTTTCGTTGTATTTATTGGATCTACAGTTGCATAGAGTGGAACCTCACAAGCTCTATGCCTCCATGGGTAGAAAAGAGTGGAAGAGATTTTGGCTGATTGGGCCTCCCCACCCCCACCTCCAACCATCTGTGTCTCTCTTAAAATAAACCCACACTATTCTGGAAGCTTTCGGATCCTTCAGAACAGCGTGAGGGGCTGAGTGTATTGAGGCTGCAGGCCAGAGTTGGTATGGGAGAAAATCATGTTCTATCCATGGAAGCACCCAGTTTGCAGAGCAGGTGGCTACACTGGCTCTGACTCACTTCCGCAAATGAATCTAACCCTATGGGTATTAAATGCTAATCCTACTCAGAGTAGACCCACTGAGGTTAATGGGCATGATTTACTCAGGCTCATTAATTTCAGTCTACTAAGAGTGGAATTTAGTTGAATTTATTTATTTACGAGTTTATACTGTTTGTTAATCTTAGCCTAAAGTCATGTACCAAATTAACCAATAGTAGTCAGGAAGGTGCTTTGTGGCACCAGGGAGCAGTATTCTGTTTTGTTTTTCACTTTACAGAAAATGGTATTGTGCATTCTTATATTATCCTGTTTTATTTCTCCAAAGCCAATATGGCCCAGTTTAACCAGAGGCTGAACCAAATACCAAATGATTACTATTCAAACCGTAACCAGCCAGGACCATCAGGACCACCAGGGCCCCCTGGACCTGCTGGGCCACCAGGAGAACCAGGGGCTGGGGGCAGGCCAGGCTTCCCAGGCACACCTGGCATGCAAGGGCCAGCTGGAGAAAGAGGTGAGTTGTACTAGAGATGTAGAAAATGTGTGTGTGTGTTTCGTCATCCTAGGTCAGCCGCTGTCAATCCTTTGCTAATCCTTCCGTCTAATAACATCCACAGGACAGCCTTTAAACCAAACAGAATGTTTTAGTATAAAAATGGCCTGCATATGCTAAGTGGTTCATTAGATGAATAAGAGCAATATTTTAAAATGTGCTGTTAATTATATGCTTCACAAGCACGGAAAATTATTTCTTCAGCATCACTTTCACAATTACATGGGTTGTTTCCCTTTTCTTTTTATGTGTGCTTTAGGGCTACCTGGAGAGAAAGGTGAAAGAGGGATTGGATCACAAGGACCACGAGGTTTGCCTGGGTCACCAGGTGAGTTTTCTGCATCACATGGCAGCAAAAAACCGTAAAAGATAATATTGACAGGCTTTATTGTGTATGCAAGTAAAATTTGATCAAAATGAGCATCAAGTCTGTTTAGCTTGTATCTAGCCAGACATTTTATATTTTCCCCCTCCTATTTCATGGGAAATAAAATGTTATGTTAGCCTTTTGACTCACAATTAGGTTTTATTTGCAACTGTTGTGCTCTCTTTCAGTTGTAAATTACTCTATAGTATAGTTACAATTTAGGATAGAATGTAGGGCCTTCACAGTTATTTTTTCTATCAGTACAATTTTGATCATTTACCGATGTCCTGGCAAGAGTAGTCAGACTGTCTTGGCGCTTCTGTCTTCAATTTACTAGTTGAAGCATACCTTTCTTCATTACAAGATCCATAAGAATTTTGCAACAAATTTTAGCTCCACTTTGTTAAAGCTCTCAACATTTCTGTTAACCATGAATGTAACTTGTTCCAAAAAAACCACCCCATGATCTCATCCATTCTAAAGCTGCAGGGTAGCAGAACTGAAGCAGCCCTACACTTTAATTGAAATTTAGTGTGCTTGTCTAATGCAGAAGTGCCCCATGAGGTCCCTGTACCGTACACAGGATGGATATAAACCACTAAGCTCAAATCTTGCCACAGCAGTTTTCTGTGCATAAAGACCTTAAAATTAGGGAAGCAACTAATGATGAGTTACATCTTGGGTTCCCTGCGGTCGTTTCATTGACACCATATGTAGAACCCAAGTGGAAACATTTCTTAACCATATGTCTGAGTCTAGACTTCAGTTTTGACAGTCACTTTATCAGACTGCTGCATGTTGAATTATATAGATATATTATCTTCCTTTTCCTTCTATAATTAGGTCCACAAGGAGAATCCAGAGTTGGCCCTCCAGGTTCTACAGGATCACGGGGACCACCTGGGCCACCTGGCCGTCCTGGTAACTCAGGTATCAGAGGTCCCCCCGGGCCTCCTGGATACTGTGATTCATCCCAGTGTGCTAGCATTGCTTACAATGGTCAAGGATATCCAGGTAGGTTACTGAGAACTTAAACTTAATTTTGTACCTCATTGATATGCCAGTTCCGTCTGAATTGCTTTGTGGAAGGAGACCTTCTAGTATAATGAACTGAATCCAGCTCAGCTGTTCAGTAGTCATAACTGAGCCAGCCTAGAACTAATAATTCAGGTGCTATTAAAAGTATTTTTTGGTATTTACTGAACTACCCCAGTTTGATATGTGTTTTGTGTTAAGGGGAAAATATTACCTTTCAGAAGCAGTTTATTTCTAATAAATATAGTGTTAGAAAAGTATTATCTTTGCTTAAGGATTTAAATGACAATTTTCTTCTTCTTCTTCTCCTTGTGCTCCTCCTCCCATCAAACTACTTCTTCTGAACAAGGTTGACCTCTCCATCTAAAGTAAAAAGAACACAGTTGTTTGCCATTTTGTGTCTTTCTGATTAATGTTGGGATTATCTATACAAAATTAGTACCTGAAATCTAATATTCTGAGAACAAATGCTATTCTTTGGTACAGTGCAGACAACTGAAAAAAGTCACCATAGCACAACTTTGTGTTGGGTTAAATTCCATGGCATCTATGATTATATTACTCAATGGCACACATTTCTTCTGAGAAGAAGCAGTTTCAGACAGTGAACTGCCAAAGGAACAAAAATGCTGGATAGCTGTGGTCACTGGGGCACCAATGAAGCAATCCTATACGTGTCTACTCTGAAGTAAGCCCCACTGAGCTCATTGGTGCTTACTCCCAGATAACTGTATTGGATTGCAGCCAAAGTCACTGTAAACTGGGAAGGGGATGAGTCCCAAAATTGTGTGTGCCATATAAATCTAGGGCATCTCTCAAGAAAGGAGTTCAGGCTCACGGTATCAATAGTTTGTTGTGTGCACTGTAGCACCTTATGATTCATAAACTTGATATGTTGTTTGCCACTATCATAATGTGCATGTATACATGAATGAATATATATATATATATATATGTACACACAAATTCATGGACTTTGAGCTAATGAATGAAACAAATTTTATAGAGTAATCATGCAGAACTTGCACAAGATCAACAATTTACATGAATGAATTAAAAATAAATGGGAAACAATATTGCAGTGCTCTCCTTCCCAAGAGAAGCCTTGTATACATATATAGATATATGCATATAATTTAACCCTCCATAGATGGATTTAGCTGAATGAATATATATATATTGCCCAGCTGTTTGACCTTGGAAAACTAACATCCTCTTTGACCTGTTTCAGGTTCCGGCTAACACATTTTCTAAGTCGCCAGTGCTGCTTACAGTTTGAAAACAATGAAAATCCTGTTTCTGAGATGTTTGCGCACGTGCTTATTAGGAAGTGAATCTGTATGGATATTTCACATAGATAATGGCTAACTGAACACCATAAGATGGGGAGATTCTTTTTTTATACACTTACTAACAAGTCTTCTTGAACATGATAAAGGACAAAGATGTTGGTAATGCCAGAGGGGAAAAGTCCATCTTCCTATCCTTACTTTTCTCTCCAACCCCATACCTAAAAAGTCCCTAAAAGACTCAGTTGCATTGGAGACTTATAAAACTACTAACTAGTGAATTTAAGACCATGATACATTTAACTTCATGAAAGAGAAATGACTTAATGTAAATAGTAAACTAATTGTGGCTTGTAAATGATTTGTATGGGATCATGTCTGCTAAAATTAGTTAACATTACCATCATGCTTTCGCATTTAAGCCTGCTGCTGCTGCTGCTTTTTACTGTGTGCTGCCATAACCACTCTGAAACTTGTTGAAACCTCTCTCTCTCTCTGGTGCTTGTCTTCATCATTCTCATCATCATCTTCTTATCTGATTCAGGGCATGGGTTTTTTTGTATATGTAATCTTCTTTAAAGCACTCAAAAACACAATTACTTTTGCTTCTGGTCCTCCTGCAGTGTTAGGTATTTCTCCAGCACAGCTATTACTCAGTCCAATATAAGGAACACTGTCATGAAATAATATTTACTGAATATGATCACCACTAGTCATACTTTTTGTAGATGCCTGCCATAGTAGAAAACTATTTTTAAGAAACAAAAACAATGAAGACATGTGAGTTTTCCCTTCTTGACTCAACTGAAAGCTAATTAAAGAAGTTGGCAGGTTAAGTTCTAATGTAAAGGATTAATAAATTGTGCACCAAGGTCTGATTCAACTGATGTTAAGTGTTGAGGTTTCATAGCAACAAGAAGTTGGTTGTGATTAACTTTTCCCATTGCTTTAATGTGACTTAGTTAAGACCTAAGCTGTACTAAAGCCTAAATGCTTCTTTATAAAGTTACCCAAATTTCAAGGCATCATATTAACTAATTTTTATCCAAAGTAGACCCCTGAAATTAATGGTGTTAACTAATTAATTGTAATGGGTCTAATCTGAACAAAAGTTAGTTGAATATGACCCACTATTAGTTTTCTTTTTATAGCATTGTATTTTTGAAACTCACATTACATTTTACACCGTTTGTTTTATACCTTTTCTCCTTACCCCCAAAGAAACTAAAAATAATTGTTGTATGTACTCTGTGTACAATTAATGTTAGAGACTAAGTGGCAGTCTTGTGCTTGCTTGCTTGGGATTGAAGTTCCTTTGAACTCAGGGAGACTTACTTTTGAGTAAATATGATGGGGTTAGGCTGTATCTGAGCTTTGGTGTACAGTTAGGGTGATCTTGCACAAGAAGCCCTTCTCATTCACTTCAAGGGCAAGGAGCAGTTGCACAAACAGCTCCCTTTTTCTGAAGGGAAAATCTTTATGTGTATTAGAATTCCTGCAGTAATCATTGGCTTAGTATCATTTACTTGGAAATAAGTTGCTTTTTTATGAAAACTCAGTTTGCAAGTAAATGTACTTAGGGTCATATAGATTTACACCCCAGAATCACTAAAATGTAAATATTTAATTTTTTTAAAAAATCTGTGGATTCAAAGGCATTTGATAACTATAATGTTCAATCGGACGACTATTTTCAACCAGAGCCATATGCACCTGAAAGTGGACCTTATCCGCCTGAAAGTGACCCCTACATAGTACCAGTGGAATCAGAAAGAAGAGATGATGAATATGAGGACTATGGAGCAGATATGCATTCACCTGGATACCCCGAGCATATGCGCTGGAAAAGATCGTTATCAAGAAAAGCAAAAACAAAACCATAAATGATTGACTTCCTTACCTTTCCCCTCTCTTTGGCTGGTGGTTTTTGTTGTTGCTATTCTTACATATGTAGATTCATCGGGAATTGGTTGGGTGTGCCTATTTCTCCACCACCATTTCCATTGCTTCTTCTGAGGGTATCATGCTTATGTGGGAATAGCAATAAAACATTACCATAGATTTCATTCTTGCTCTTACAATGCTTGTAAAATACCTGAGCTTGCAGCAGCTTCATAGAACTTTAACAAGTGCATTAAAATTACCAGAGGGCTGCATTATCTTTAAGTAAATTAAAAGAAAGAAAACCCTACACAGTTGCTGCCAGCGATCTAAAGGCTGGATGCTTCAGCAATGGAGCTTGCTTTATGCTTTCTCACCTCATCCATTACTTAACTCACACAGTTCAGTCACATGACAAATCTGCAGTCTAGTGAAACAAAAAACTCTGCTTTTGATGTGTTCAGTTTCTCCTATCCTTGCTCATATCTTGCAGGGCATATACTGCTCTTATACATCTCTTTAACAACCACAAATCTTAAATAATGTAGCTGACATCATTGTATCAACTGGATACAGGTTTTTTTTAAAAAAAAGAAATAATGGCTTAAATCTCCTTTTAGAGACATTAACATTTATGCCAAATTGCAGTCAATCCTGCAGAGATGGAATTGCATGTTTGTGTTGTATATTTAGTATGATTCCCCTCCCCCCCAGAATATAATGTTTCGTAGTTATCAAAAAAAAAAAAGCAGTTGGAAATTGTTTGCAAGACTATGGATATAGAATTGCTGCTTTTATATTTTAACTGCAAATTGTGAATTTCACTGCCTTATATTATTTATTTCTGAAACAAAAGAGGCATTTTTCAATAAAACTACTGAAAATTTATATAGGCTGTGCGTATTATTGCTGGGAGGCTTCCAACCTTCAGAGGTTTTATTGTCATGGGAAATAAATCAACAGAAACATTAAACTACTTTCAGAATAACCTTTTTACATATAAAACTTGCAGCACATTGCAGTTTAGAATGTTGAACAATGAATACTAGATTGTGTTACAGGCTGAGGTCAGCATTATATATCAAGCAGTAGTTTCCATACTCTGATGGTATAATACTTCATTTCCCTGCTCTATGGAGGCCCCAACCATGATAGAATTAAGATAGTGGTTTCAAACTCAGGCCATGTACATTTTTCACATAATCTATGAACCCATGGCCTCTATACAAGAATAATAGCTCTCACATTGCCACTTCTGCAGCCAGGATTTCCAAGACATTAGTCTTTAGAAAAGAATCCCATGCAGGTGAAAAGTGAAAAACAAAACTGGCAAGCATGTAAATGATTGAACTTTCCCCCCTTTCTTGATTGTATCGCCATTGAAAATTACCCGCTTTGAAGCTGCTTTTCCTTAATGGTTACACTTTTCCGTTACACTCCGAGACTAGTTTTAAATGGGATTAGACAAATATTAAACAGAGAATAGATCTGCCATTGGCTATTAGCGACAACAGATAAATGGAATCTCCAAGTAAAAAAATTGTGTCTCTCTGATAGGCATGGAGGGCAAATTTGTTTCACTTTTCATTTTCATGTAAACCCACCTAAGTTACACTTCCTGAACCATAAAAAAACAACAACAACGTAAAGGACCCCTGACAGTTAAATCCAGTTGCGAATGACTCTGGGGTTGTGGCACTACTCATTGCGCTTTACTGACCGAGGGAGCCGATGTTTGTCCGCAGACAGTTTTTCCAGGTCATGTGGCCAGCATCACTAAGCCACTTCTGGCAAATTCAGAGCAGCACATGGAAACGCTGTTTACCTTCCCACCAGAGCGGTACCTATTTATCTACTTGCACTTTGACGTGCTTTCAAACCGCTAGGTTGGCAGGAGTAGGGACTGAGCAACGGGAGCTCGCCCCATTGCGGGGATTCAAACCGCCGATCTTCCAATCGGCAAGCCCTAGGCTCAGTGGTTTAGACCACAGCGCCACCCGCGTCCCTGGTTCCTGAACCAATACACAACCCAAAATGCAGCTATCCTTTGATGGGTGAAATTGAGAGATGGGAGCTTATTAGAGGAAAGGTGGATTATAAATGAAATTGTGTGTGTGTATCTGCAGAGCAGATACATATGTACAGTAGGCATATGGGAACATAACTACTGTTTTTCCCAATTATGGAGTGAAATCCAAAGTTCATCTTACTTGGAGTACAGGCATTGCAATCAATGGACATACACAGGCTTATGTTGAATATGAGTTAGTTATCACCCACAGTTCTTTTACTAACATAAAGGAAAACTTATCTGAGAGAGGTTGCCCAGCTATCATGGAGTTGCTTTGGATGCTACGCAGGGCTGGGGTTTGGGAAGACTAAGTACAAACGACTTCTATCAATAATATCAGGAAAATAATATCAAGCAACACTTGCTATCAACAACACTCCTGCCCTAAGTGACTGCATCTTACATGTGCCATTTTCCCAGCCCACACTTCACCTATCCAAAGGAAGAAGGGCATGAAGACAAAGTGTCCTATTGAAACTTAGCATGCCTTGTACTGCAGCCATGAATCTGAGCAGGGCACTGTTCCAGAGACATGCAGGTTTCCTTGATCATCCCTAGCCCTGCAGCTGATGGTTGAAGCTGTCAGATGTGAGAGTGCTGGTCAGCTGATTGGAAAGATGAGCTGGCCGTGACCCTCTTTCCTTCTAAAGATCCACCTGTATCAAATGCATGGGCTTGCCATTTTCCATGCACGCAGTTTCCAATTCATTCCTTATTGTGCACTTGTGGCTCCTGCTGGATTGGGTACATAAGAATATAAGAAGATGTTTCTGAATCAGACCAATCCTGTTCTCACAATGGCCAACCAAGATGTCTATGAGAAACCCTCAAGCAGGACTGAAGCCCCAGAGCATTCTCCCCTCCTGTGGTTTTCAGCAACGGGTATTCAGCAGCATACTGCCTTTGAATAGTGAAGCAGAAGTAACCCTCATAGAATCAGAGTTGCAAGTGATCCCAAGGATCATCTAGTCTAACCCTCTACAATGCAGGAATATGCAGCTGTCCCATACAGGGATCGAACCTGCAACCTTGCTGTTATCAGCACCATGCTCTAACCAACTGAGCTATCCAGGCTGAGACTAGTAGCCTTTAGTTTTAGCCAGAGTCACTAGATTATGCACTTGACTGAATCATAATTATGAAAGGCTTGTTGCTCAGTTTCCTCCAATATGATTGCTGCTCTTGTTTCATCTTGTAGTGATCAAAGCCCACAGCTACACCTGAGAGCTTCATGCCAAATTACACCTTAGCTGTAGGCCATGAAACTGGTTCTCTTCCAAATATTAGGAAAGAGACCCTTTTGTGCAAGCAGCCTATGAAGATCTCTGGATTGGGGCCAAGATCTTCCACTCTGTCTCACACCAAATGCTCACCAACATAGCAAGTGCTGAACTCCCAAATATTCTTGAAATTAAATTGTAACAGTGAAATTACTTTTGGGCGTAAAGTTAATAGTTTCTGGTATGCCCCACCCATTCCTAATTCTTCTCATCATAAGAAATACTTAACCTATTTCTTTAGATTCATCTTGGCATGTGGAGTCATGTTACACTTAAATTCCTAGCTTTGCAGATTTTCCTCCCTACTCATCATGTTGCCTTTAGAGTATCCACCACTCTTCTCATGGTACTGCAATGCTATTCTAGGTACTAAAGGGCCCATTCAACCCTGTCCTCAGGCTTGGTATAGTCTACACCAGCAGCAGCTCTCCATAGTGTCAGGCAGGAGTATTTTCAAACCCTACCTGGAAATGTTGGAGACTGAGCATGTCACCTTCTGCAAAGCAGATGTTCTTCCACTGGGCTACAGTCCTTTCTTGGCCTTCTCAGCCACACAATTGCACAGGGAAACATTGGCTTGAATCTAAGCCGAGCTCTGTACATGCAGATATAGATGGAATTATTCCTATGATTATGGCAGCATGAAACAAATGATGCATGAGCCTAGTGCTGGCAGCTGCCTCTGTATACAGAAAAGTTCATGTGAAACTTTCTGTATACAGTCATAGTCCCTTATCTCCTTGCATGCATGGGGAAATCTCACCAGATGAACTCATACCCTCCAAGTGTCCCGTTTTAAGCGTGACACCACAGATTGTCAGAATCAGAAGTCTGATTCCAATGCCGGATGTTCCGTTTTGACTCCTGTGCTCTTTCCATGCCAGAGTGCAGGACCAAAAGACGGGTGTTTTTTGGTTCCGCGCTGTAGCATGAGTCAGGTGCTCATAAACAGGACCAAAAAACAGAAGGAAAACTCCATGTGTCACCACTCTTCTTCCTACTTCTGTCACAGCACTTCCAGAAGAATGTCTGCAGTGCTTGGCTGCCCTAACCTAGCAGCATCTGCCAGTGCTGTGCAGGCTGATGTGACCTCACGCCAGTCCCTGCTGTGTCTCCTGACCAGGGGCCTAGGAAGGGGGGCAGTGGGGGGGTGACCTGGGTGTCATCCCTGACGGGAGTTACAAAATCCCCCTGGGTGGCTCGCCCTGCCCCCTGAGTGGCCAGCATGTGACAAGGTGACCAAGCAACTAGCTCCGCTGCTGCTCCTGACACCACGCAGGCCGGTGCATGAGGAATCCATTCTATTTATGGTTGTCACTTCAGAAAACCAAACTGCTCCTGCGTTCTATGTGCAGCTGTGCACATAGAAATCTAGCAGCATAACTATTTCACTGTCTTCCATCAAAAGCTTTGCCTGTTGCATTTAGATCTGTTGGGTGGCTACAGCAGATGCAACAACAGGAAAGAAGCAACATGTTATCCCTGTCGAGGATGGCAACTCATGGCTACATGAGAAAATAAGCTGATGGGCAGCTGGATCTCCAGCTCATCCCCCTGCCTCCATGCACTATAAGTAGAGAGAGAGCACTGCTCAGTGCTCTTTTATACCAGACTAAATGTTCTCTAGGGACACGGGTGGCACTGTGGGTTAAACCACAGAGCCTAGGACTTGCCGATCAGAAGGTCGGTGGTTTGAATCCCCAACCGGGTGAGCTCCCGTTGCTCAGTCCCTGCTCCTGCCAACCTAACAGTTCAAAAGCACGTCAAAGTGCAAGTATATAAATAGGTACCGCTCCGGCGGGAAGGTTAACTGTGTTTCCGTGCGCTGCTCTGTTCGCCAGAAGCGGCTTAGTCCTGCTGGCCACATGACCCGGAAGCTGTACGCCGGCTCCCTCGGCCAATAAAGCCAGATGAGCACTGCAACCCCAGAGTCGGCCACGACTGGACATAATGGTCAGGGGTCCCTTTACCTTTACCTTTTTAAATGTTCTCTCTTCTCCCATTGCCAGACAGCTCAGCTGCAGAAACAGAAGTACCCACCGGCTATATTTCTTAAAGAGAGCTTCATTTCCATAAAAGAAACTATGATTAAACTATAAACAGCTCCATCAACCATAGGATGCAGCAATTTGATTCAAGTGTGATTTGACAATTCTTCCCTAGGGCTCTAGGGCTCTTTCCTGTCAGAGAGAAAGAGATATAGAGCAGTCAAGTGCTCAGGGCACTTCGGCACTTTGATGAGAAGGGTGGTGCATCTCTACAAAAACGAAGTCCAAGGTTGCTTCAGCTTGCTTCCGGGCTGCAGGCTGCAGTCCTTTTTCCAGGTGCAGAACATTCCCTTCCCATCCCTTTGGTCAATATGAGCACGTTAAGTAATCACTCGTTTTCCCAGTGCATTAAGAGGAGGAGCAAAGCTCCACCCCAATTCCTGCCTGCTTATTTATGGAAGGTGGTATTAAGCTGTCAGTTGCTCACCCTATCTAACCTTTGCAAAATGCAGCACGATCGGCTCAAGACAGAGGGCGTGTTCATATTATTGGTTTTAAGCATAGTAAAAATTCTTTTTCTTTCATAGCTCTTCCTTTTTGCTGCTGCCCCCCCCGGCCAGCTGTTCATATCAACACATGCACACATCGGGGTGGCGTGGTGGTTGACTGGAATGTCTTTATCCCTTTAGGACTCCAATTGGTGTGAAACTGGTTTGAGAAACAATGCATCAAAGTAGAGACTACATATACATTTTGGTTCTGTAAGCAAACATTAAAAACCCAACAATGGAAATGCAGCGGGTGCGAACACAGTCAAGTTTTGTCACAACTAAACAAGAGGATTATCTACTGTGTTTCTTACCAGATATAATTGCCCCAATCCAGATACTAGTAAGAGCTTGCAGATCTTACCCAAAGGATGATTTGCAGGAGGGGAGAAGGATTTGTCTACATCAATTTTTCTCCAAATAATAGCTGGAAATGGTGGGAGCTTCATCAGATTTGCAGGTGTGGTAACTATGCTGAACTTATGTTTGTTCGCTCCTGTACTTCTCTGTTGCTGAAACAGGAGAAGATGGGATTCTGCAAAACAAAGGCATGGGATGGATGAGAGGCAGTTGCTGCTCAGCTTTTCATTAAGTTTAAGAAAAGCCCTGCTGGATCCAGCTAAAGGCCCTTAGTCCAGCAATCCTGTTCTCCCAAAGTGCCAGCCAGATGCCCATAGGAAGCCTGCAAGCAGGACATGAATTCAGTGACACACTCACCACTTCCAATTCCTAGCAATGGGCATACGGAGGCTTACTGTTGTTGTTACTCACCGTTGACACACTTTTACCCTCAAGCAGACTTAATGCAGCTCGATCCAGGAAAAGTTAAGCATTTGTAACAGTGCAGTCCTAACCAGTTTAGCTGCTCTGAGTGGTACAGGAGCACTGAAAGTGCAGGGCAGAATTTTAACTTTTAAATAAATAAAGTGCTCAGCATCAATCTCTATTATATTCAAAGGGGCTTCTTCTCAGGTAAATGCACTTGATTGCATCCTCAGTGGGAGCATTCAGACAACACATCATTCTGCAGACTGAAGTGGAACCATCCAGACAATGTTTTACCAGCTGATTTTGTTGTTGGTGTGATGCTGGAGAGTCATGGAACCCGGGGCTGATATATGGGGGTTGGTGGGGAGGGGATATGCATTCAAGTTTCCAATTTAGTTCTGAAAATAATTGCAACTTCCAAGGATACAATAAGTGTTCCCATCAGGACAGAACTGAACTGCACGGAATTTAAATTATCTTCTTAGATAACATAAAACAGGGCAGCCTACTTAAATAGCAAGCCAAACATTACATGAAATGAAAACAGATCCTGTTTCAGACAGGTAATTGCACGCACATAGATGCTGCATCTTGGTCTGGCGGTTGCATTTGACTCAGAATTCATTAATTCAGTGCGGTACTTTTGTCTAAATCACCAAGAATGAGTAATCGTGAATAGGTAATAAATCTGAGGTGCGGATATCTGTTGGTAACACAATTGCTTCCTGCAAATTTGTTTGGAATTGAGGCTTAAACTAGGGGTGTTCTTAAACACTGGATTCTTTGAAGTGGCTCACCCTGTCACAAAAGGATCGCCCAGTGAAAATGGTAATCCCAGCTGTGCTTATGGTGCTACTGCAAAGTTCCTTGCATAAATATAATGATTTATACAGAGAGCCTTCTGTTCTGAAATGGTGACTCACTGGGTATATGATGCGGTGTCTCTTCTTTAATCTAATATGATTATATTACTCATATTTTGATCATCTCACTCTAAACCATTGTGTTCATCCATTCCCACCTCTGAAGCCTGACTTATTATTCCATATATTCAACTCAAAGGGCTGCACCAGGAAAACTCCCTTAATCCAAAAGAATCCATGTAGTCAGGACAATAACAGAGTCATCCTCCTTCCTGATGGCATAAAATGCTGTGATTCTTTCCACAGGAATGTCTTTTGGGCATGGAATACAGCTTTTTATGGGCCTAAAATGATTTATGTGACTTTCAAAAGAGGATTGCCGAAGACTGGCCAACCTTTCCTTGCCAATAAGAGGCATCCTATTTCTACACCATTTGCAATGGAAGAAGATTTTGCTCAACGTCACTGAAATGATTAAAAAAATTAATAATAACAGAAGACTGAGCCCCTTTCCCTTTCAGTCATAAATTCATGTGTTTATTCCTTATTTATTACACAATGAATATATTACACCCTTACTCAAAGGGCAGTAATTCCATGGCCAGCCCTTTCATGAGATGAGTTTTATTTTTATTTTGTATGGGACTTCCGCCTGAAGTGCCAATTTGAAGCTCTCCAGTGAGTCAGTTTTGCATATCTGTTTTTCAGGAGCACAGTCTACGTAAGATGATATGGATATCTCAAACAGCTTGAATCAATTCATCTTTGGCAAACTGAACCCATACCCCTAATTTCTCTTCTCATTTGTATACACTGGAGTGTCACTGTGCCTAATCTTATCCATGGTACTTTGGGATGTGATAGACTCATCTGCACTTTGATTTCACTTGCAGCACAGACAAACCCAGCTTTTAGAGCAATTATACAAAAGACAGTCCCCAGAGTTAAAGAAACTTACTCATGAGGTAATTCCTACCATGACCACATTAAAAAAAACAACACCAGATCAGTTGCCTTTATTCTTTTACCCACTGAACACTTTTCAAAACTTGAGCTATATTTGGCTTTATATACTGCCAACAAGCCTACCTCCCCACACCCTGAAACTGCTCTACACTTATGACCAGACCTAAGATTTCACTCCTGTTTGAGAGGAAAGGGTTTTGGCTGCAAACTTGATATATGTATGCACGTTAGTGTCTGTGTGCAGGGAAGGGGGCCTGGGTCCATATTGGTGGGTATCTTCCAGCATCTCACAGATGGAATTAGAAATATTTTATTACCTACTTTTTAAGTCAGTTGATTTTATCATTTTCAAATATATATTTTATGCTTTATGGAAACTGCTTAATGGTTGCTTTTAAAATTAAGGGACATATAAACCTTATTTATATATAAACCTTCAGAAGACATCTGAAGGCAGCCCTGTTTAGGGAAGCTTTTAATGTCTGATGCATTACTGTATTTTAATATTTTGTTGGAAGCCGCCCAGAGTGGCTGGGGAAGCCCAGCCAGATGGGCGAGGTATAAATAATAAATTATTAAATAAATAATACGAATGCTTGAAACGCACGATACTACAGATCAATTAGTACACTTCGTTAGTACACATTGTTGGCTTATTTAAATGCTTACAAGTCACCTCCCTGACCTTGGTGACCACCGTGGAAACACAAGACAGCACTAGATGGATCTTTGTTCTAATCCAGATCTGGCTGTATGTTTCCAATTGGCCCATTTAACTTTGGTGGGCAGTCCTGCCACGAAAATTCCCAAGAGCTGGCTAAACTCACGCGCTCAGGTTGCTGGCCAAACGTGAGGGGATGCAACTACTGCCCACCCAGGAAAGCTATAAGCGGCCATTTTTATCTTAGTAAGCAGACATTGTATGTGAAATGGTAGGCTGAACACTACATAACATGCATTTTGCCTACATTTGTGCTAGACAGGGATGGGTGAACATGTCAGTTTTTGTTTCTCATTTTTCCAATCTTAATTTCAGTTCCCCATCAATCTGCAGCTATTTTAAAAGTCCTTATAAAAATTCACCAGCATTTTTGTGTGAATTTATCTTAATAAGACACCTTTTTGTATGCACTCCCCCCCCCCAATACATTCATTTTTGCAAAACTAGTTCCTCTAACATAACGCATTTTTATGTTATTTTCACTAACACGTGCATTTATATGCACATTATACCCTACTGTATGATTTTTATTTTTTTTTACAGATTGCTTGGCTGATGAACTGCACTGCAAAAGTTGGATACATACAAATTTCAAAGCTGTGTTTTGGTTCATTTATTGTTTTGGAAAGTGAAAATTAGATTCATCTTGAAATGTATACTGAATAAATTCTATCCTCCATCCCTAGTTTAACTTCTAGAGACCCTGGAAAGCAGGTAAACACTGAAGAATGAAAATGCTGGAAACACAGATTAACAAAAAATGTAACAAGCCATCTATCTCCCCAAACAAAGCAGGAAAAAGATCTCTCTCTCTCTCTCTCTCTCTCTCTCTCTCTCTCTCTCTCTCTCTCTCTCACACACACACACACACACACACACACACACACACACACACACACACACACAGAGAGAGAGAGAGAGAGAGAGAGAGAGAGAGAGAGAGAGAGATTGAGAGAGAGAGAGAGAGATTGAGAGAGAGAGAGATTGAGAGAGAGACAGAGAGAGAGAGATTGGAGCAGTGAAGCATCAGGGAACATTGACTGTCCCTGGTAAAAAGGGACTCTTGAAGTCAGAGGGGCTGGACACAATGTCCTGCCATTACACTAATGACATCCTGCAACATCCTGACATTGGGGGAGGGGGGGCTTTGAACATGGAGGAGCCCTGGCCCCCTCAAAAAAGTTCAGCCCACCCCCAGTACCTCAGCCCCCAGAAGCCAGTGTCCTCACTGGAAGTGTATTGTGTTAGCCGATCTCTCGTATTGTTTTAATGGGATTGTTTCATTGCATATTTTATTTATGGATGTTTATACTTCAATGCTTGTGCACTTGTAATTAGAAGCCTATTTTGGCATTAAGGAGCATATAAATCTAGTAGTAGTCGTCATAGTACAGTGGTACCTCGGGTTACAGACGCTTCAGGTTACAGACTCCGCTAACCCAGAAATAGTACCTCGGGTTAAGAACTTTGCTTCAGGATGAGAACAGAAATCGTGCTCCGGCGGCGCGGCAGCAGCAGGAGGCCCCATTAGCTAAAGTGGTGCTTCAGGTTAAGAACAGACCTCCAGAACAAATTAAGTACTTAACCCAAGGTACCACTGTATGAATAATAATTCAGATAAGGTTAGGTGGTCCTGAGAAGCAATTTTAAGACACTAATGCGAACACGAATGGATCACATCTTTGTTTTACACTGGTCTCTGAAGATTCCTATGGAGGCATGCTATTATGTCGTGTGTAAATAAACAAAGCACCTGAGATGGTTTCTTTTGTACACACCGAGGTGTGGGTGCAGATTTTGTTGTAGTGAAGCTGGCATACTCCAACACGTAGTGGAATATCTCAACACTGTACACTTTGTGTGAGAGATCGAGATCTTAATTAAAGACTAGAAATGCAAGAAAATGGCACAGGTGGTCATATGGTTCTCTTGCCCCCACGGACTAGATTTAGCAGAACAAGGGTCCTTAAAACCGCTCATCTTCTTCTAGTTTCCTGGTGTGCTGTATAATTCTCGAGTTTCAGTCGAGTTTTCTAGCCAGTGATGACTCAATGGAAAAGGAGAAGGTGGCCAAGTGTTAGTGGAAGTGTCACCCAGTTTATTACACACAAAGTGATTAATTTTTCATTCACTCATCACTCTCTTGGTGTATTGGCGCAGAAAAACATTGTAAGCATATCTTTTAAAACACGAGCCTAGACCATCTCCCCCTTTTGCATTGGCAGTCCCTTCAGGAAACACAAAATTGACTCCTATAATGTTACACAACGTCTTTTCTGCAGAACTGCACTAGCCCATACTACAGTTTGTCAAGCTTTCAAGCCCTTTCAAGTGCATGGAGGTTTTATTAAAATACATAGATGGGCTCCGCCAACATCTGACACCTTGCCAGTCAAGTGAGTTCTCACACCTTTTATAGTAAACTCGTAAAAAAAGGAGAGAAAGAAATTGCATGAATATTCTCTTAGGTTTTCAAAAGTTCTGACATGAGTCATACAGCTTTCTTAGGCTCCCATCAAATCAGTCAGAAGGCATGTGAGGGCTCAAAAAGTAATCCACAGAAAATGCTTTTTTTAAAGTGAAACACACACACAAATGAGTTTAAATGGCTGCTGTTGGATTCTTTGGGTAAGAACATACATTTGTGAGATACCTAGACATAAATAGCTCTTCATGAGCTTCCAAAGACTAAATACTCCAGCCAGAAAGCTTATTGTACGACCCTGGACAAATCACTGCCTCCCGGCCTTTGCTACAGCACAGCATTGCTGTAAGAGTAGGGCTGGCTCCAGATATTTGGCTGCTTGAGGCAAAGGAGAAGCTGGAGCCTGCTCTCCCTGTCATATTAGCAACTGAATCTTAGGCCACATTCACACCACACATTTAAAGCCCTATTATACAACTTTAACAGTCATGGCTTCGGCTCAAAGAATCCTGGGAACTGTAGTTTGCTACACATGCACTGGGTTCAGCCCAACTTTGGTGGGGGCCTGGCATGTGAACACTTGTGGGAGTAAGAACTGTCCCTATTTTCACCAGAGGAATGTTGGAGGGTTGGATCTGTCCTCTTTCACGATTTTTCATTGCTGTACTAATGTGATTTGTATGTTTCCTAGCTCCTCTCTTAGATCAATCATTTTAAAATATCTCCCAAGAGAGATTACGCCCTTATCCGATACAGTGGTACCTTGGGTTACGAACTTGATCCGTTCCAGAAGTCCGTTCTTAAACCAAAGCATTCTTAAACCAAGTTGTGCTTTCCCATAGCAGCAGGGGACTGAATTTACAAACGGAACACATTCAACCGGAAGCGGAACATGTTCTGCTTCCAAGGCAAAGTTCACAAACCAAAGCACATACTTCCGGGTTTGCAGCGTTCTTAATCCAAGTTGTTCATAAACTAAGCTGTTCTCAAACCAAGGTACCACTGTACTTATAATGTAATGGCATGAGTCCAGAGTCGTCCATGACTGGACCTAATTGTCAGGGGTCCCTTTACCTTTACCTGCAGCATCACCCTGTTCTGAATAATTATCAAGTGTGGCCATATTGTAGCAACAAACCTGGTGAATAATGAAAACAGTCCATCTTAAAACAACACACACATTCTGGATTATTCCAAATATGCACAAAATTTGCTCTGGGTATCATGAAACTCAGTTCCTAAAGCAAGCTTGATTTCTGCTCAGGGAATATTCCTCAAGATTCTTCTAGTGAGTTTGTGGCATGGATGACTCGGGTGGAATCAACACACATATAAAAACCGTTCTGAAACTGCTTTTTTAAAAGAGAGTTTTAAAAAATACACTGAATTTTCCATAAGGCTCACCATCGCCATCTAGTGTCACATTGTAGATTGCACTCAAAACATGCTTAAAACATTTTGTTTGCAGCTGTAGAGCTGAGTCCCTAGTTTGAGTGCTCTTTGCATTCCCAAGTACTGCAACCTACACATGCCTTTAAGAGGTTGCTTCCTCTATTCTTGGGTGCCCGAGTCATATTCCTGCCAGGAAGGGTTTATCAATAGGGATTTTCCTTTTGATCTCCTATTTATATGTACTTAAGGCCATGATGCTGTTTTGCTGACATTGTGCCAGGTCTTCCTTGGCTCAGATATGACCCCATCAAATCGGAATCAGTTTTGCAGACAATGGGCAAAGATCCCATGGCTCACCGCGTGCCTGGTGTTTGGCACATGCAGGTTTGCTATGTTGACCTGGGACTGCAGAGCTGGAGGGAAGCGCACTCTGGCCGCTACCATTGGTCAAGGGAACAAAAGCTACTGGGCAGCTGTGCAATCTGATTGCCAGGCCATGGCAAAAGGAAGAGCAGTCTAGCCTCATCCATCAACCTGAGAAGGAGCAGCTGCAAGGAGCTTGTTCCTCTACGATAACGAATACTCCGCTCTCATCTTGCAGTTGCTCCAAGACTGCAGAATGGAAGAAAAAATGGCCTCTGTGATCTAACAAGGGGTGTTCGTGCATTGTGTTCAAGAAATGTGCAGCTGCGTATGCAATAGCTGAGCTGTTCACATCAACTTGTGCACACTCTTGCACACAAACACTTGTACATGTGTAGAGACAACTTGTACCTGTGTTCTGCAAAACACTTGAACAAGTCGCCCAGAGTGGCTGGGGCAATCCAGCTGGGTGAGTTGGGTATACATATTATTATTATTATTATTATTATTATTATTATTATTATTATGCACATGTTTATATACCTGTCTTAATTGCTATCTGTTGCAAGCTTCCCTGAGGATCATTTGACCCGAGGGTGGGATAGAACCCTTCTATATAGAATAAAATGAATATGTCCCGAGCTGATAACCCTCATTTTCCTAGGAAGCATTTCCTTTCCCAGAAAAAAGCAGGGCATCTCTGCACATACAGACTCAGAATAACAGACAGCTTTTATTATTGGAGAAAGTAGAAAGCAAAGAAATCAAGGCCGGGAAAACTTAGTGGTGTATTTGTCACTGATGAAATCAGCAGTTCTGAGATGGAAAGGGCTATAAATAGCCATGTGGTATTGTGGTGACTAAATGTTGGAAAAGTCATTTTAGGGGAGAAGAGGAGGGACACATTGCATTGGCAAATGTAAAGGAGCTTTATTACTTCTTTAAAAAAATACCTTTGCTTCTAAACTTCAGTGGGTGTTTGTATTTGCAACCTGTTCTCCTGCATCTCCTGTTAAAGCAGAGGTAGAGAACCTGTGCTGTGACCCTCCAGATGTGGTTTGGTTATAGTTCTCATCAGCTCCAGCCAGCATGGCCAATGATCAAGGATAATGGGTGTTGTAGTACAGCATGCCATCAGGTGGGCCACACGTTTTGTATTAAAGGGTTTTGATTAACTGGGCTCAGAAAGACTTGATTGAGTCTTTAGACAACCGCCGATCAGTTATCAACACATTTTCATTCTTTTTTGCAGAGGCTACATAAAAAGTACATTGGCACACTAATGTCATGTGTATATAAGTCCACTTAGCATCAACCTTTAGCTAACATTTTCTTTGATGCTAAGCATAATCACAGCACATAACATTGCTTTGCCATTTATATTCTATGATACTTTGATTGTAAGGTAAATTGATAAGCCATGCTCCTAAAGGTTCATTTTTAGAGATTGTCTTGATTCCTCAATTACCGTGCAATCCTTATATAGACAGGAAAATACATCTTCAGCTACATGGTATTCCTTTGGTTTGGTTTGTCTTTTCCTGGCTCAGCATAAAAAAACAAAACTTTTTTGTGGTGTAGTGAAAATGCCAGAGGCAAAATTATACCCTGTGCTGTACCAAACGGTCCTTTCTGACCAGTGGCGTAGCGTGGGTTGTCAGCACCCGGGGCAAGGCAAGTAATTTGTGCCCCCTAACCCATGGATTTGCGCCCCCTAACCCGTGGATTTGCGCCCCCTAACCCGTGGATTTGCGCCCCCTAACCCTAACCCCCAGATGTTGCGCCCGGTGCGGCCGGCCCCCCCTACACCCCCCCACGCTACGCCACTGTTTCTGACACATGTTTGAGCCACTGGTGAGCAAACGAAACCAAAGCTACATTTTTTTTAGTGTTATGGAACTCTTGGTTTGTGTGGTCTCTTTCATTCAGACACTCTCAGGGCCCAAGGTACAACCCCTGACACATTCCCATCCCCTCAGTACAGTGGCACTTTGGGTTACATACGCTTCAGGTTACAGACTCTGCTAACCCAGAAATAATACCTCGGGTTAAGAACTTTGCTTCAGGATGAGAACAGAAATCGTGCTCCAGTGGCGCAGCAGCAGCAGGAGGCCCCATTAGCTAAAGTGGTGCTTCAGGTTAAGAACAGTTTCAGGTTAAGAACGGACCTCCAGAACAAATTAAGTACTTAACCCGAGGTACCACTGTGGACAGTTGTACACTGTCCAACCATCTCGTCCTCTGTCGTCCCCTTCTCCTTGTGCCCTCCATCTTTCCCAGCATCAGGGTCTTTTCCAGGGAGTCTTCTCTTCTCATGAGGTGGCCAAAGTATTGGAGCCTCAGCTTCACGATCTGTCCTTCCAGTGAGCACTCAGGGCTGATTTCCTTAAGAATGGATAGGTTTGATCTTCATGGACTGCAAGAAGATCAAACCTATCAATTCTGAAGAAATGATTCCCTGGAAAAGACCCTGATGTTGGGAAAGATGGAGGGCACAAGAAGGGGACAGCAGAGGACGAGATGGTTGGACAGTGTTCTCGAAGCTACCAGCATGAGTTTGACCAAACTGCGGGAGGCAGTGGAAGACAGGAGTGCCTGGCGTGCTCTGGTCCATGGGGTCACAAAGAGTCAGACATGACTAAACGACTAAACAACAAACCACTGTATAGGGTATGGGATATATATGTGTGTGTGTGTGTGTTTATAGAATACAGCTTTATGAACAAATGTACTAGAAAGTTGGAGTGGCTGTGGATCTCCGTTCACTTGACTGGATATTTGACACTTTGGTGTCTAGAATTAGATCCTGTACTCATATGAAACAGACACTGGCCAAAAAAAAGTTGTTGTTTCCTTTCAAATAGATATTTTAGGTTCTGAACTAATAAGCATTGTGTACCACTTATTCCTTCCCTAAGGGACTGACTCTTTGGTCCTTCAAAATAATTTGCACTACAAATATATAACTATATATCTTACAAGGAAAGCAATGGCTGCTCATACACCTTTATTACTTTTCCCCTGCACAATTTATTGTAGGTGCCAGTGCTACTCAGATTTGTGCTTTAGTTATCTCAATTACAGTGATGCCCAATCAGCATTCTTGAAGCCGAATGGACATCATTTAAGCCCTGGCTGAGTCCATGTAGAAGAAATGGAATGCACACCCCCATGGCACTCTGCAGACTACAGTCACATCCACACCATACCTTTAAAGCACAGTTAAACAAAAAATGAAAAAATTGGCTTTAAATCCGGGGAACTACAGTTTACTCTCTTTAAAATACTCACCACACATACCAAACTATAGTTCCCAGAAGGGAAGCCTTGTGCTTTGAATGTATGGATGTGGATGTGACCCAAGTTAGTATGTGTAAATCTGCAATAATAAAACTATAATAATAATTTATTATTTCTACCCCACCCATCTGGCTGGGTTTCCCCAGCCACTCTGGGCGGCTTCCAACAAAGATTAAAAATACATTAAAATGTTAGACATTAAAAACTTCCCTGAACAGGGCTGCCTTCAGATGTCTTATAAAAGTCTGGTAGTTGTTGTTCTCTTTGACATCTGGTGGGAGGGCATTCCACAGGGAGGGCGCCGCCACCAAGAAGGCCCTCTGCCTGGTTCCCTGTAGCTTTGATTTTCACAATGAGGGAACCGCCAGAAGGCCCTCGGCGCTGGACCTCAGTGTCCGGGCTGAACCATGGGTGTGGAGATGCTCCTTCAGGTATACTGGGCCGAGGCTGTTTAGGGCTTTAAAGGTCAACACCAACACTTTGAATTGTGCTCGGAAACGTACTGGGATGTACTGCAACAATCAGGAAATTACACACCACTGCTTTTGCCATATGATAATGTTAGCAGTAATTCTCAAACCGGAGTTAACAAACTAAGCAACTAACCCCATACATCAATGACCATCTGGAACATTTCCTTTTGAAAAAATGGAGAGAGCCTGGACTTAATTTTTTTAAAAAAATCAAATTGTTTTGGTTCCCATTTAATTTACTGTTCACCAGTCCACTTGATTGCAGACTGGATGCAATCATAACTGGAAAATCTCCTGCATATTAGTGGGCTGAAGTCCAGCCCACCAAGAAGCTAAACAAAAAGTAATGACGTATTTGAGGAGTGAACTTGTCGTCAACCATGAATACAGCTGTGGGTAGACCATTGTGTTTATAGAGAATTGCAATGGTTATTTTTAGAAGCCAGCATGCTGTTTTCCAGAAAGGGTAAGAGATTATAAATGAAAAAAGGCAAGGAAAATACTTAAAAATGAGTGCAGTTGGTGTTCCTAAAAGAAGCAAGGAGCACAAAATTCTGAGGTGTTTAGCAGTGCTGTGTCGTGGGTGTGGCCTGTCTCTTTAAGAAGCATGTCAGGTCTATAATAGAAACTCCACAGCCCAGCCTGAGTGTGGTTTCCTCCATAGCACTGTAGGAAGTAGTTAGAACCTTAGTTTTACATATGTAGCATATGCTACATAGTAGTTGCTCTGTTGTTCAAATAACACCAGTCCTGAAAGACCTACATTGGCTCCCAGTACATTTCCGAGCACAGTTCAAAGTATTGGTGCTCACCTTTAAAGCCCTAAACGGCCTCGGTCCTGTATACCTGAAGGAGCGTCTCCACCCCCATCCTTCTGAAAAAGCATTTGATCATATAGAATGAATGTATTCATATTCCCTGTTATAGAAATTAGATACTGGTAAACAGTTTCAGGATTATGTTAAAACTCTCTATAATGATCTCTGTGTTGTATTATGTATAAACAGCCAGTACTCAAATTATTTTCAAGTAAATAGAGGAACAAGACAGGATTTCTCCTAGCAGCACTGTTTTTTGTTATATGCATTGAACCATTATGACCTTAATTAGATCAACAGAAGATGTAACTGGGCTAAATTCTAAATCTACCCCTTACAAAATTCATTTAAACACTGATGATGCAATGCTTTCATTAACTAATCCTTTAAAATATGTACCAATATTGCCTGGCTATAAAATAAACCCACTAAAATCTGAAAATATATGACTTAATAAAATCTGATGAAAGCAAGCAGAATTAATAGAAGTTAAAATATACTATATTTGAAGATAACCACATTCTTATATAACAGTGTATTATAAAGTTACACATCTAAAAGTAATAGCTCAGTGGCTGGATATTTCAAAGGAAACTCCAGGTTGTCAATTAGAGATGAGCATAATTGATAGCATAATCCTGCTATCGATTATTCCATGGTAGAATGAGAGAAAAGGACAAATGTTTAGATGCAGACAAGTCTCAGCATCAACACACAAACTCAACCCCCAAATGCAAGCTAAAACTCATCAACATCTGATTAAACAGGTTAAAATTAGAAATGTTAAGAACACATTAAAAGACCCAGGTGCCTAGCACTAAATATACAGTAGATTCCAGGCAAGCCTCTTTGGGGTGAGTATTTCACAAAAGGTGGGGTCCACTAATGATATTTATCAACTTTGAAAGTTTCTCTCCCTTAATCTTTCATTAATCTTGTATGTTGTAAGTATTGTCGAAACACTGACAAATCTCATTGAGTGAAGTGTTTGTCAAAAGTTCTATGTCACTAGGAATCTTTGCAGTCTGAAAAAATAGCATAAAAATTAGCATAGAAATACCAAGGGAATAGGAGGCAAATTAGGACAAATGTCCCCTGGCCTACCTGGCAGCAAGTCAGTATGTCAAGTCCCCAGTCCAGAGTCAATCCACATGTTCAAACCAAAGCATAGTCCCAAAGATATCCTGGAGCAGTTGAGCAGACAAAGCACCACAGCTCTGCTTCCCTTTTGTACTTTGCATGCTGATTGCAGCAACTGGGCTTGAGGAGGCATTAGGCCCTCACCTGTTCTGAACCTACTCTAGATGAGGAATCAGAGACCTCCTCCCAGAGCTAGCGAGCTCCACCTGGCCAGCTAGGGAGCTGGGCTGTGGGCCCTTGCTTGCCTTAGCCTCTTGGAGCGCCCTGCCCACTGCTCCCTACTCCTCAGAGCTCACCGTGTTCATGGAGTTATGGGTCCCTCTGGCTCTGGTTCCTGTACACTGACCCCAACCCCCTTACAATCCTTCATTATCCCATGAGAACTTCCTACACCAACCTATGCTTCCCCAACCCCAGCTTGCCTTAGTGTGTCCCAGTCCCAACTACACCCCTCGCCAGTATCCTCTTCCTTGTCCCCATTGTCCTGCCAGTTCATGACAACAAACTTCCATGATTTGATGCTGTTTCCTTCTTGTTTGGGAAGATGTAAGAATAATGTTTGTTGTCTGGCATCTTATCTTTTGGTTATGGCTAGTTACTAGAAGTGCAGAGGCAACCAAGAATCTGACTAAGTGAAAACAAGTCATCTAAGAGTTGGAACCTAGATATACTTGTTGACGCGTGCAAAATCATTCAAAGTTCTAATGAGCCTCTAACCAACTCCAACTGCTGCCTTGCAGAAGTTATTTCACAGACAATTTTGCAACACATCTTGATAAGCATTGATAGGCACTTACTTGGAATTAGGTGGAAGGTAAAAAAGGGTATAAGAGGAGTGCAGAAAATGTATCATCCACAAAAGATGGGTATGTGTTTGGGCTATATAGTTTTGCTTCAGCAGAAGGAGTCTCACTGAGATCTAAATCTAAAGATGATACATTCACTTTGCTCTTTTTTTGTGTAGCAGCAACTATTCCCCCCGTCATCCTAGGATTCTGAGGATTTATTATCATACTATTGTGAGTTCAGCTAGGAGTGCCAAATGAAATAAGATTTATTTTCCTTTGCAGAATAGAACACTTGAAACTTACGACATATTTTTAATATCTTCATAATTTACAAATATATCTAGTGGAAGTAAACATATAACTGGTAGCAGGTCCCCAGAGACTGTACTTCAGTTTTTCAATAAATTCCATGTTCTAAAAAATAAAATACAGAACCAACACAGCTATTTGGTTTGGTGTTGTTGTTTTTTTTTAAAAAAAATCTTAGTTGAAAAATGAAGTCTGTATGTGCCAATGAGAACTTGTGCAGTTTTATTCAGTGGTAGCTAGACAGCTGGTGATAGATTCTACAAAGGATTTTCTGTTACTCTAAGAATGCTTTGAGGCAAAACAAAGTGGGGGGGGGCTATATTGCAACACAATTCTTGTAGCAAATGTTTGGCAGGACAGGCTGGAACTGTCCTAATTTGCAAACTCCTTTGCTCACTTGCTATACAGTGGTACCTCGGGTTAAGTACTTAATTCATTCCGGAGGTCCATTCTTAACCTGAAGCTGTTCTTAACCTGAAGCACCACTTTAGCTGATGGAGCCTCCCACTGCCGCTGTGCTGCCAGAGCACGATTTCTGTTCTCATCCTGAAGCAAAGTTCTTAACCTGAAGCACTATTTCTGGATTAGCGGAGTCTGTAACCTGAAGCGTATGTAACCCGAGGTACCACTGTACTCCTTTCTGTTCAGATGACATTTTGTGTGTGTGTGTGTGTGTGTGTATATATATATATATATATATATATATATATATATATATATATATATATATATATTTGCTTTCGTAGATTTTCACGGGTACAGGAATGCAGGTTTTGGTGTTTTCGGGTATCTTCCCGTGTAAGAGTTGGGGTGTCTAGGCGACGTTTCGACGAGGTCTCACTGAAGATGACGAGTGAGACCTCGTCGAAACGTCGCCTAGACACCCCAACTCTTACACGGGAAGATACCCGAAAACACCAAAACCTGCATATATATATATATATATATATATATACCTGGTTAAGTGAACTTGTTTGAAACCCTTTGGATCTCCCTTTTCCACAGTGTTCGTTGATGTTTTCCTGGCTCTTGGAATCACAGTACCTAGCAAAACAAATACATCGGAAGCTGGTTACTCCAGGCTGGAGAGCAGAAAGTAAATACAGTTTTAATAAATTTGACCCAGGTAACCTAGGAAACTCCGATTTTGCTTAGGACAGCTGTTTTAAAAGGACTATAGTTCAGGGCTTTAGCGCAAGCTAAACGATCCACTCCTTGCCTGTAGAGTGAAGGATTTTGGGTGGTGGGAGTGGAGGGGGGACAGAGAGGAAATGTAAGCAGTCTCTGAGCTACACAGACTCAATCTGAGTGACTCCACTAAACAGCCATCTGCCTGGGCCACATACTTCATTGGTCCTGCTTCGCTGTTACTCCGTGGATGTTTCTGCCTGACTAGAACTCTTATACAATAATGACTCTTGCTTTTCTGGATGCAGGAGAGAGATATGGTAACTGTATGTGCGGAAGCTGCCCCGGGTCGTTTGACCTTTTTTAAAAATAGATTTTGGATGCACCATTCCCACAAGAGAGGGGTGTGTAAAAGTGAGTAGAAACTGGCCTACTGTACAGAGGTAACATTGACATAAGCTGCTCCACTCATTTTTGCCTCAGGCCCCACCTACTACTGGCATGTGGCCCTCTCAGAATATTGCCCAGAAAGGAAGGTTACTCTCAGAAAGAAAAAGTTCCCTACCTCTGACCATATTGTAAGACTCAACCAGGAGGAGGAGGAGGAGGAGGAGGAGGAGGAGGAAGAAGAAGAAGAAGAAGAAGAAGAAGAAGAAGAAGAAGAAGAAGAAGAAGAAGGGGAGGAGGAGGAGTAGTTTGGATTTGATATCCGGCCTTTCACTCCCTTTAAGGAGTCTCAAAGCGTCTAACATTCTCCTTTCCCTTCCTCCCCCACAACAAACACTCTGTGAGGTGAGTGGGGCTGAGAGACTTCAGAGAAGTGTGACTGGCCCAAGGTCACCCAGCAGCTGCATGTGGAGGAGCGGAGATGTGAACCTGGTTCCCCAGATTACGAGTCTACCGCTCTTAACTAATACACCACACAGGTAATGATTGATTTCAAAATCATGAATCGGAGTTAGACCTTGTTTTGATCCTAGAAATTCTAATTGTGTCAAGGATGTGAATATTTCCATGAGCCACCTAAAGCTAGTCTTTACTAAACTCCATTGAAACCAATGGAAAACATTAGTTATAGCTAACTTAAATTCTATAGTGTTCAGCAAGACTTTGTTCCAGTGAACTGGAGCTGGATCAGAGCCTGTATTTTTACAACCCAGGAATAAAGAGTTCTGTGTCCCATGTCTTTTTCCACCACAAATAAAAGTACAAGTTGATATTGTTGGCAGCTGGTCTCATGTATTCAGTGCTTTTATTCTGACTTGCGGGCTGGTAACACATCCCTTTTCCTGTCATGGACATGAAAGGAAAAGCCTGTAGTATTCGAAGGGCCTTGTACATGGGTGGGTAGTTGCATGGCCCTTTTGTGACATGAAGATTAATCTTCAGAAAGTGCAATCTATGAAGTGGTCTTTAGAAATTACCACTGGAGATGGCTGGATGAGCAACGAGCCACGATGACACAGCATTGCATTTGGGTGCATTTGCAGAACTAGGTTCTTTCCAATAAGCTCACCATGAAAGCGCCCATAGCCATGCTTCCAAGGAGTAAATGATGCATACATTCATGCTGATCCATTATTACACACATGAACACCAAAGAACAGCCGTATATGGCATAATACCCAGGTTATTGCCATCAGCATGGTTTCAGTCTTATGCATAGTTTATTGTGAGGGAGATTGACTAACAGTGCTGCTTGCTTACGGCTGCACAGATTCAACTTGTGAAATACATTTTAACAAAGAATCCGCAAGACTCAACCTTTGGTCTTCATTTTGTATTGGTTTTGTGCCCTATTCTTCAGCTCTTTTCTTTTCCTGTCTTTATAACTATTTTAAAATGTTTTCGTGGTGTTTTCAAATTGTTTAATTGAGCATTTTGGAGACTGATGCAAAGGACTAGATGTCTCTCCACATTCCACAAACATAGGTTGGTCAGATGGGAACAGAATCTTCTTACTTGATTGCCAGTGACGTCCGTAAAGCACGAGACTCTTAATCTCAGAGTCGTGGGTTTGAGCCCTACATAGGACAAAAGATTCCTGCATTGCAGGGGGTTGGACTAGATGACCCTTGTGGTCCCTTTCAGCTCTACAATTCTAGGATTCTATGATTCTCCACTGCTTTTGAGAACAGCAAGCTTGCTCAGGGCTCCAGAGCAGGCTATATGGCATGCACAGCCCTACCTCCAGCACCTCATCATTGCTCTGTACCTGCCGGTGTCTGCTGCCAAAAGTGGCTGCCACCTTCTACCTAATGTTAAGTCCAGCCTTGTGTCACCTTTTTATGCCAATCTGTGACAAACAAACCTAAAATCCTCATTATTACTTCCAGAGCAAGGAGGGTCAGTCGGTTCCTCTAGCGCTCCAGCAGATGATGTCTTTGTTTCTGCTCTGATAAAAGCCCTGGAGCTGTGCTCCCCTGCCTCCATCTTCCCTCCGCTACATCCCTGTTCCTGACTTCATCAGGGCCTATTCCTCCATCCAGTCTTGTCCATAGGCTACAATGGCCTTTTGCGGAGAAAGAAAATCTGATCTTCTGCAGCTCATCAATCTTTTAAAGTACTAAACACCTTCTAAAGGAGAAAGTCCTTGCTGAGTCTCTTAGGAATATATGAGCGTTAAGAAAAAGAGAAAGTAATGTCAGCCACATCTACTGGTTTTGAGGTAATTACAGCACTGCAGGAATTCCAGCAGTGTAGTTATTAGCTAATAACTACCATTGAAGATGTGAGTAGTAGGTTCAAGTGGTACAACAGCTATTAGTGGTGGAACGAAGCAGTGTGGTCACTCCTTCCACAATCATTTACATGTCAACTGTAAGCAGTGGGATGGAAAACAGCATTCACAGAAAGCCAGTCATTGACCATCATTGCTGAATTATATCACCTGTGGTATTCCACTCCTGGTTACTCCCTATTACTCTAGTATACTTATGTATTACAGTGGAAAGAAGAAAGAATTCTCTTTCCCACCAGTTGGGCTACCTATGTAATGTGGAGGGGGGGGGCGCACAATGTATGTACAGGGAGAGTCCTTTAAAAGAGGCTCCGTGGATACAGAGTACACACGTTCCACAGGGCCTCTTTTAAAAGATTCACCCTGTATAAGTGTATATATTCCCCATGAAGAGTGCATTTGAAAACACTGGCCATTTCTTTCTTTCATTTAGCATGATTGATATACCACTTAATAAATAAAAAAGCAGCCTCTAAGCAGTTTACATAAAACAGTATAAAATATTTGTAAGAAGGTACCAGTAAAATTGGCATTAAAAGCAAGTGGATATCATAAAATTATAAAATAGATAACGATCAACATTTTTGTTTCAGCCTGGGGCTTAAAGAAAAGAAGCAAAAGAAATACAGGCATGCATCTCCAGAGCCTATTCCCCACACCCCGGAATATTATTTATTAGAAATATTTTTTAACCACTAAGCTTTGAACAACATCATAAATGTAGAAGAAAATAAAATAGATAAAATGCAGTGCTCAAAAACTGCCAACACAAATACTGCCTTTGGATAACTCCTTCTGAGAAAACCTGCAAAAATAGAAAGGTTTAAACATCTGAAGTGATGCACACAGCGCCAGTTTCTTTCAACGGTGAGGAGAAATTCTTCATCTAGAGGAAGATTCTTTGGCTGTGACCTGATTCAGATGTCACATGAAGCCAAATCATGGCTTACCATGAATGTGTGAACATGCAAGCTCCCTGAGAGGAGACTGTAGTCAATGTATTACATGTCTTGGAGATATCTGAGATTGCTTGGGGCAATAATGTTCTGCAGAACATACAAGCACTACATATTTTTAGATGTTCTTAACATTTTTAAATGATTAAAGTATTTTATTTTGTTTTAATTGTATTCATGTAATACCCTGGGTTTGTTTGGGAGAAAAAGCAGGATAGAAACAAACAATGCTATCGATAATTTGTGCATTATTGCTTGACGTAACTACATCTAGCAGGAATAAATCTACCCACAAGCTCAAACCGATCTGTTCTGACATCTAAAATGCAACGGAACAACCTTTTCTCCAGCTGTCATGCCTTCAGTATGAATCAACAACCGAGAGACACTGAGGTCCAGACATTATACAACTCTTTCTCGAACTCCAGATACAAGATCCTTCCTCAAGTTACTCCAAAGATTTCATGCAAAGCCTGTGTGAAACAGGGGATACACATGGTTGTTGCTAACAACTTGCTGGTAAATCATGTCCTCACATTCTATAGTTCTTCAACACACCTTCATATTGCAAGCAACAGCAGGAAGGAAGAGAAAGGCAGGAGAGATATAGGGAAGGGTGATGCTGGAAAAATAGCCAACTGGCAAGAAGCTTTGTGTACTTGGACTTCACAGCCTTCTCAAAATTGTCTGCCAATGAACCTATGAGTTGCTGACAAGAGGGCCAGCAGTTTCTATAGCAGAATAAGAACCAACGTCTCACTTTCAGGGACCTGGTATGTTGGAAAAACCATGCCTTCTGCTTTGGCTTTGTACATTTATTTTGCTACAGGTTTCTTGGGAACAGCAGAAATTAGCATGTGACATAACTACATGGTTTTTAACTATTTGCAGTCTTTTAGTAGGCAGAATCCTAAACAAATTTATGTGAAAATAGGCCTCACTGAAATCAATGCAGTTCACTTCAGAGGAACTATGCTTCCTCTTGCCATTAGGAGAGTGTGTTTCCATGTTCATTTCCCCCCTCATAGGACAGCTGTAAGTTGCATTTCATACTGAAGTGCTGCGATTTGAGAAAACAGAGGAACATCAATCAACTGTATATTATGCAGTGCCTTATCTGACATTCTAGCAAAAGAACTAAGAAGAGCCAGATCAGTCATCTGGTCAGTGCTCAACCAGATGCTCATAGGAAGCTATATCTGGTTGACTTCTCCTTACCAATAGTGTGGTGTGGTGGGTGTGTGGAGAACAGGGGCAGCCATTGAGTTATTGCGGCCCTGAGCTGTGGCATAGGTGCAAACAACAAATCATTTGCTGTCGTGTATTGATTAAACACCCTGATGTTGGGAAAGATGGAGGGCACAAGGAGAAGGGGACGACAGAGGACGAGATGGTTGGACCGTGTTCTCGAAGCTACAAACATGAGTCTGACCAAACTGCAGGAGGCAGTGGAAGACAGGAGTGCCTGGCGTGCTCTGGTCCATGGGGTCACGAAGAGTCGGACACGACTAAACGACTAAACAACAACAACAATTGATTAAAGAGATGGGCTTCCATCATGCAGCCAATAAGCTTGCCCTTATCTATATCTAGAGGGTCATTGTCCTTATCTATGACTGTACCCTATAAGTTACCTAAGAGTTACTGGGTGAAGACTGTCACTGTCTTGCTGGGTGGTCATGTTTGTTCATTTCAATGCATTTCAGCCACCTCTTGAGTTGAAGGAACTTGAAAATGGAAATTGTTCGAGTGGCAATATTTGTGTGTTCCGATAAATTCAAAAAATGTTGTGGTGTTCTTTAGATATGGAGAAATCCTATCCAATAAAGGAAGTCCTTCCCAGGAATGAAAAATAGACCTCCCAAAGGGCTGAAATGGCACATAAGCAAAGTGTATTACTCATTTAATGAATCCCATGTGTCTATTATCACTGCTGTTAAACGGGTTTGGTACTGATAAAGAGAAACAGTTAGCAGGAAGTCAGGGGATGCTGAGCAAAGTCCATGAATATAAGTCAGGAGCAAAATGGGCATTTGTTCTCTTCCTTGGACAGTTTAACTGCCCAATTTGAGTGGCTAACAGGATGTTTTCTGTTTTCTGATATTCCAAAAGCCCAGTTTCTGTTGGTTAATATATTTGTGGTTTTGGCCACAAACAGACATATTCATATAAGCAAGTTAAAACTAGTTTTCAAACAATGACTACCATACACAACAAATGAGAAGCAGTCTATTCACACTCAAAAAAACTTGGTTTGAACTGAAAGACACTCCTACCATATTCACTGCACAGTGGTACCGCGGGTTAAGAACTTAATTCGTTCTGGAGGTCCGTTCTTAAGCTAAAACTGTTCTTAACATGTTAGCCTTAGCTAACCCCATTAACCTTAGCTAATGGGGCCACCTGCCACTGCTGCTCCACAATTTCTGTTCTCATCCTGAAGCAAAGTTCTTAACCCGAGGTACTATTTCTGGGTTAACGAAGTCTGTAACCTGAAGCATCTGTAACCCGAGGCACCACTGTAACCAAAAGGCAGCGGCAGGTTGAAATCAGGACTTCACAGTATGCCACCATCCTCCAAATATGGTTGACCCAGTTTGCATATTACATTTTGAGTGTTGGCATAGGTCTACTTTTTAACCAAGAAATGCAGGCGAACAGATATTAGCTTACTCTGTTTCAGTCAAATTTCACGCAACATTACACTCTACAAATATTTACATAAAATAATATAACAAATAATTATATTCTATGGCCTCCCTGCTCGTGCTCCTAAAATGTGCTGACTTTTATGGTTTTAGAAAAAGAAGGAAAAGATTATGGTGGCAACACTGACTCCGTTAAAAATGCTACATTTCGTTTCCATGTGCTAATAAACAAAAACCACCCTGTGCTTCCTCTAGTTTCTTTGTATTCAGCAAAAATAGTGTCCATCTTGTTTGTTTTCACTCCCAAAGAGGCGTATAGGCATTCTCCTGCCTGTGCAACAATTATGCATCAACATAAGAGCTCACAGATTATAAATCCACAGCACAGCACTTCAAAGGTCATGGTGGTTCAGGAGTGCACAAACTTTAGGCTCATCAGATCTAGAACCCCAGAGTCTACCAAACTTAGCTGTAAGTGAAATCCTAACTTACAGTTAGCATTAAAGGACAGGGTGTATCTGAGCTCATTCTGAGCCTCAGAACTTGTTTTCAGTATTGTAGCTGAACAGAGTCCAGAGTCCTTGCAATCAAATGTCCATCACATCCACACTGTGCATTTAAAGCACAAACAAATCCTGGGAACTGTAGTTTGTTAAGAGTGCTGGGAATTGTAGCTCTCTGAGGGTAAGCTACAGTTCCCAGGGTTCTTTGAGGGAAGTCATGTGCTTTAAAAACAGGGTGGAGACGTCATTTCAGCAGCCTAATTTAGATGGGAAACTTTCCCCCCTTACTATTTGTTATCAGAAACTCTTAGCAATCTACTGCAAATCAGCCAGAGATCTGCCAGTGAATGCTACTGGACTTTCTCTCCGTTGAACCTTCTGATGTGAGAAATCCATCTGGTGATGATCCACCTATTGCTCTAATGAAGGACAACCCACCAATTTCTGAGGCAGAATGTTCAACCATTGAACAGCTTGTACTATCAGGAAGTTCCTCCTAATGTTTAATCCAAATCAACGTTTGCCAGCCTGGTAGCCTCCAGATGCTGTGCTGGTGGAGGCTTATGGGAGCTGTAGTCCAAAACATCTGGAAGGCACCAGGTTAGCAATAGCTGGGCTAAATCCTTTCTTTTGTAATTTCATTCCATTGGCTTGAGTGGCACCCTCTGGAGCAGCAGAAATCAAAGTTGCTGAATATTTAAACCTCACTTGTGAAGACAGCCTTAACTTTCAAATATCATTATCTTATTTATGTCCAAAGTGACAAAACAGGCAGTCCAGGTTAATGGAAAGACTAAACAGTCAGATACCAGTTTGCTTGCATCAGATTCCTCTCTTCAGATGTACTACTGGCCCACCTGTAATTCATTTGGAAGCTCCTCAAACACAACGGCACTAGTGGAATATCCCACCCTAATACATGTGCATACCTCATGTTTTCTCTTTCCCGGTATCCTTTGTTCCTTAGATGATCCCTGCAGTTTGCCTGCCATGACTTGCCCTTTCGTGGAGTGCCTGCATTCAGTCCTTCCCACCCCATCACATGTATTTTGACAAGACATGTGTTCTCAATGAAGTTCCTTTCTGCATCATCCAGAACAACCTGCCTCTTGTAGACAGATGACTTGACTGAACCTTTCCCATTTTCAGTTTCTCTGGATTTGTTCCGAGCACGCTGCACATCCCCTGCATTCTTTCCCCAAAATGTTCTCCGGTACATAAATATGCGAAGGCCAAGCAGGAGAGGCTTAGGGAAGGCAGGGCCAAAGAGATGACATTAATGAAGAAGAAAAAGAGAGAAAGGATAAACTGAAATGCTGGTATGTCATCAACAGAGCACAAGGTAATGCTCAACTCTGGTGATCTTTCATGCTTCTGTGGAACACTCATGCGGCCTTTGAAGAAGAGCCTTGTTTCCATAATAACATATGAGAGCAATTATTCACTGACAAGGAACCATGGTTTTAGTTGAAGAAGAGAGTTTCTGAAGCCAAAAAAACCCACCCCAAATATTCATTGCAGGAATTAATTACTGTGGATCAAGATGTTCTGTTGCTACTGCAATGAAGCAGATAAACAGTTTCAGAGCAAACTTAAATAGTATGACCAAGTATTCAAATTAACTCTCTGTTCTAGTGAGCAGACATGTATATTCTCAAAATGTAGCCACATGCTGATGAGTATAACTAAAGTGTGTGCATGCATCTGTATCAATGCCTATATCTTTGCCTGCTGAAGAAAGAGGCAGGTGCTGAGCTTCAAAGCAATAAACGTATTTGCGTTTATGTTCAGATAAATCAGGGGTAGTCAGTGTGGTACCCTCCAGATGGTGCTGCTATGAGCCTCCATCATTTCTGACCGTTGGCCATGCTGGCTGGGGCTGATAGGAGTTGCAGTCCAACAACATCTGAAGGCCCACAAGTTCCCCATCCCTGCTATATATAGAATCCAGCTGGACTGGCTGTTAAAGCTTTAACATTGCCAAGTAGAAAGCACACCTTGGGAGGAGCAGCCTTTCTTAGGGGCTCCCTGCCTTCTAGTGTCTGCCACAAGCTCATGCTTCCTATAGTAGAGAAGCAAAGCCAGAATTTCTGTCCAAACTGTTGAAACATGATTGATTAATTAGGAAAGAAGGAGCACCCAACAGAATGTGAACATGCCAGCCTCTGTTTAGCTAATGTTACAGAAAACACAAGGCTGCTATTTCACAGCTTCTTTCATTCTGATAATGTTTGGGAAATTTCTCACTTGTTGAGGATAAGCTAATCTCACAGAGTTGTCAGCAGCTGTAAATTATTTTCCTTAAAGGCCTCTTGATTTTTCTGGTGCTTCTCTCTCTCCCCCCCCCCCTTTTTAAAATTAAACTCTCTCTCGCATACATACCCACACACCATGAGCAAAGATATATAAGATTTGCAGGGCAGGGGGGAGTTTGAGAGTTGTCTCATAGAACTCCAAAACCTTTTATTCTCTGATAAGCACTATGCATGAGCAACAAGTACGAGACTGGGTGTATGCTGCCATCTGCAAGGTTATTTCACCGAGATATGGAGTACTTCCAGATGCGAGTCTTTATACTGCAAATGCACAATTCAGACCTGAATTTTCTGTGTTTGTGTTTGGCAAGTTAGCTTTCACATATTCCCCCCATTTTCAAACATAATACACAATGCTATTCCACTGCCAGGAATCCACACTAGTAGGTGGAGCTTGAGGGAACATCTCCAGGGGCTGTGTTTTCCCTCCCCTCTCGTCACTCCCCCTCGGCCTCCACTACGTATTTCCATTCTTGGCATACACACGGCTATTCATGTCCCTGTGCATACACACGGTTTAGTTTAGTTTGTAAGTCAGGGAGAACGTTCTGATGGAAGAGCTGTTTGACAGTGGGATAGAGTCCCTTAGAAGGTGGTGGACTCACCTTCATTGTAGGTTTTTAAGCAGAGGTTGGATTGCCATCTGCCCTGGATGCTTTAGCTGAGATTCTGAATTGCAGGGGATTGGACTAGATGAGCCTCATGGTCACTTCCAACTCTACAATTCTATTATTCTTAAGAACACAAGAGCAAATGTTACCAGCCTTATCCAAAGAGATATCATGTTTCACAACGGGCAGAATGGAAGCTTCTGCTTTTGGGGGGGGGGAGAGAGTATATCAACTCTCATTTGTTTTTTATCTATTTTTTCTTTTAATGCTTACACAAGCGTAATAAAAACTGTATTAATTTTAAAACAAAAAAGTCCAATGTATGCATTGCCATTAGAGTCTCCCAAGTAATTCCCCATAAATTTTCCTCCTCCAAACTAGGCATGTTTTGTAGATACTAGTGTACTGGAAGAAACAGTGTTGAATGTTTTCTTGGAGGAATGAGGGATTGTGGTGAAAAGTGTTCATTTGGAAGACTGTAGAAACTTGAAAGTTGCTGATGAAGCAGAGTATCTGCGCAATGTTCCAAGTGTTGGGATTTATATTGGAAATTGGAGCTATCCACTATAATATAAAGATTGTTCAGCAAAGACTTTTGTCTGCCTCCTGGTTGGTTACGGATTCCCTTTATGTTGTAAGGCGCTTTCTTAGCCCTGTGAAGACTGCCACCTAGTGAGTCTGGAAGGAACATGATTCATTTGCTGTCGAGGGGATGTGTTGGCTTTCCACGTAACTGTTCTCATCCAGAAACATAAGGCTTGGATTATATGAAAAGGGGGCAGAGATGTCATGCGCAAAGGAGTTTCACAATAATTGTCTTCTCCAGCAAGGAGTAAAGGCTTCCAGTGCTGGATCTTGTTTAGAATTCTGTTCCCACATGGGTGAGGACAGGGGTCCTGAACCATTTCAGAAAGTACTTCTTCTTTCTTTGAGAAAGTACAGCACCGTCAAACTTTGGAACTTGCTTCACCAAGAGGCGGTGATGGCCACCAGCTTGGATGGCTTTAAAAGAGGATTTGACAAATCCAAGGAGGAGAGGACCACCAAAGGCTACCAGCCATCATGGCTAATGCTGTATGGCCACAGTCGGAGGCAGCAATGCTTCTGAATAGGTAAAAAAAGGTAAAGGACCCCTGGACGGTTAAGTCCAGTCAAAGGCGACTATGGGGTTGCAGTGCTCATCTCGTTTTCAGGCCAAGGGAGCCGGCATTTGTCCACAGACAGCTTTCCAGGTCATGTGGCCAGCATGACTAAACCGCTTCTGGTGCAACAGAACACCGTGACAGAAGCAAGAGCGCACGGAAACGCCATTTACCTTCCCGCCACAGTGGTACCTATTTATCTACTTGCACTGGCATGCTTTCGAACCGCTAGGTTGGCAGGAGCTGGGACAGAGCAACGGGAGCTCACCTGGTTGTGCGAATTTGAACTACTGACCTTATGATCAGCAAGCCCAAGAGGCTCAGTGGTTTAGACCAAAGCGCCACCCGCGTCCCTGAATACCGGTTGCTGGAAACCACAGGAGGGGAGAGTGCTGTAGTGCTCATGTTCTGCTCGCTGCTTTCGTACAGGCATACGGTTGGGCACTGTGAGAACAGGATTCTGGACTAGATGGGTCCTTGGCCTGATCTATCAAGCTCTTTTTATGTTCAGTCAGATTGCCACAATATTATTATAATATTTATTATTATTATTATTATTATTATTATTATTATTATTATTATTATTTATATGCTGTTCATCTAGCTGGGTTGCCCCTTCTGAGCAATCTTTTGGAGGCCACATGACAATGGCAGGTGGGACCAGAAGCAAAACTGTATGGAACATTTTTTTTTAAAAAAAAAAACATCTTTATACAGTAATGTAGTTGCTAGGCACACTCATGCACCCCTCTCTATTTTCCATCCAGTCAAGCAAGTGGACACATTCCAGACAGGCAAATGTGACCTTGGGAGAGTTCCAGGGGTCAAATAGCAAGGCCTGAGGTGGGGAGGGATTAGATTTGGTCTCCAGTCCTGAGACTCCCACCACTGTTTTAGGAAGACCACCAGCAGGACATGAGGGCAACACAGGAACAGCTTGCCTAGTGGGTAGAGCTGCAGCACCCATACAGCTCCAACCTCACTGCCACTTTGCCTCTCCCAGTAATTGGCAGTGATGCTCTTGCTGGAAGGCTACTGCTGCAGCTCTGTCCCACCGGATGAGCCACTCCTGGTTCTTCTACTCATGACTCTCAGCGACTGGCATACCCTCTTCGACACTGGAGGTAATATATATGCCATCATGACCAGTAACAATAAAAGTAAAGGGCTGGTTGTAATCACCTGGTGCTGCTCATGAGACTGTGTAGAACCTTCTAAAGGTGCACTCCATGTTTTGCTTTAAAACCCCCCAATGAATTCACCACAATCATTTCTACAAGCATATTAAGTCTACACTTCAGTGTAAGGAGGCTATTATATCTTCTTTCTCCCACACCATTCTGACTGGAGCGCATGGGCAATGAAATGAAATTTCATCTTTTGGACACATGAATTGAGCGGACAATTTGTCCCAAACGTTTGTTTCATGTGGTTACCGCTTAAAAACAAGAACTTTCTGAAGACACCTTTGTTTGGTCACATGAAAGAAACAGGCAGAAAACCAGGGCAGCTGACAAATCCATGAAAGCGACCTTAATTCCTCAAAGATGTTATACTAAAGCAGTGATTTTGTAACCTTTAGCCAATGTTCCAACCCAGGCTCACTCAACCGTGGAGAGAACGAATGTGCCTGGTCCCAGAGATTGATAATAACCTATTGGAAAGAATGCACAAGAACTTGTTACACAGCCAGTCATGAGAAATACAAGTACGAAATGCTTTTTTTGAAAATAACAATTAAAGGCTGCTGAATCTCAAGAATGTGGCTGGATCAGCTGAAGTCAAGGGAACAGATTCTACTCCAATTCCTTGACCTAATCAGAGTCTTCACTTGGGGGATAATTTTTTTTCCAAGTGAAAAACCATGATGACCCATAAACAGAGCAATGATATCTGTTCTAATGAATTGTAAGTGGCTTCCTAAAACCCAGCTAGGCACAGAATCAATACTTATTCCAGTAACAAATAGCTGACTCATAGGTCAGAAATGTATATCTGTGAGTCATTTGAAAGTGTCCCTACTACTATTGTCTGATAGTTCAATAGCTTATGAAGAATTCACAGAAGGGGGAAATTGAGTATATTTCCCTCAAAAACAAGAACCCCCCTCCTCAAATTTTGTTGGATTTGCATCCCAAAAATGCTCCATTGTGTTGTTGTTTTTACCCCCACAGTATACATGTATGTTCCAGATCCTTCAGTGCCAAGTAGTTTATATTGTTCTATCATGGTACCTTTGGTTTTTAAATTAAATTTCCCTCTCTTTTCCCCCCTTGACTACTTTCCATACATTCTTCCTCTGTTTCTGGCTTCTTCTCATTCTTTTCTGAAGGAACATTTTGTACCTAATCCATTAAGATTTGTGTGTGTGTGCGCGCGCTACATTTGTACTAGTGCTGATAGGACAGAGGATGAAAACACAGATAGCTGGGATTCCCTTTTTTCCGCCTTCTGGAATGGGCGCAGAACTATCGTTCAAATTAGATCCACATTTATTGTTACAGATCTCAGTAACAGGAAAGAACAGCACAAGGGAAATCTAAATGCAATCTGCCTTTGACAAGTCATCCTTGCCCTGTCGTACACAGCCCTCCAACCTGCCCTGCCATAGTCCCTCTATCTGAGCTGCACCCTTAAGGTGTATTGAAAGGATTTTCAGAATCCACTTCTGGGGCCACACAACTCGGGATCTACTGGTCGGCACTTCCAGAAACAATATCTGAACCAAAACACAGCTACTTTTCCCAGTTCTGAGATACAGTGGTACCTTGGTTCCTGAGTGCCTCCATTGTTGTATGTTTCAGTTCTCAAACACCAAAAACCTGGGAGTAAATGCTTCCATTTTCGAACATTTTTCAGAACCCGAACATGCGACGCGGCTTCTGTTGAATGAAAGAAGCTCTTGCAACCAATGGGAAGCCGCGCCTCAGTTTTTGAACGTTTGGAAGCCAAATGGGCTTCTAGAATGGATTACATTCGAGAACCAAGGTACCACTGTACTTGGGGTGTGATTCTATACACACACTCTTCTTTAATGAGCATACATGCACAGGATCGTATTAAATTGACAGCTACGTGTTTGGCTCTGGAAGATATAGGAAGTCCCGTGAGGTTGTGTCATTGGGTATCTTTGCACTGGTACAAACTGTACTCACACTTGTTCTTAGATAGATTTATGTAGGCATGATTTAGAACAAATTGGGGTGGTCTTTTCCCCCGTTCCAGAAGTCTTGGGAAAGCATACAGACAGTTCATCCAATGCCAATTTAATGGCAACAATATATCATACAATTCTATAGCAAAAATTGGATGGTGAATAAGACTCCAATGTTCTGTGTCTGGTGAAATGATTTATTTGATAAATATTGAGTAAATCTGATCTCCCTAGCACTCCAATGTTTAAAAGTATTTGGTGAGAGCAGGGCTGAACTGGAATCGTAACTGTTTCTCAGTGGTGTCCTTCCTGCTTTTATTGTTTTCAAACACTTCTGCTTGACAGCTTAAAAGGTGACTTACTGCTTCTCACCAGAGACAGAAAGCTATCTAGGGTTCTTATTTAGTACAATGTGATTTTGAAGGAAATGGAAAGAACATAATGTCTTTATGATTGCCTTGCAACAGAACATATACAGCAGATGCATTCAATAGGATAATTTAGGTCACAGACCTGTTTTCTGAACCCTGTAAATAGAGCACAGCAGTGTTTGAAGCCAAACACAACATTGGACCTGTCCTTTTCATTAACAATTTTCTTTTAGTGGGTCTTTGAAATGGCTCCATTGATTATTAATTGCTAGAATGCTCATTCTCCTATTCCTATGTAGTCAGTTATTTTTTTGTGGTCAATGGCCATTGAAATAGAACTCACAGGGGGGAAAATTCTAGAGTAAATTAAACACGTCTATTTTCAGAAATGCAGCTTGTCAAAACCTATGATTGTAGCATTGTTCCCAAAGCAATTTAAATTGAAATAATTCCCTTGATAGCAAATACTGTTTTGGTTAAAACCATGGAGAGACCTGGTCTGAACAAACACATTGGATTCTTATCTCATTATACATGACTAAGCCATTTTTCACCTTTTCACCCCTTGCCTTTTCTTGTAAGACCTATTGCAGTCGTTAAGAGTCGTCAACAGGCTCATCTCAGCTATCTGCCAATCTCCCATTCCCACCACCCTTCTGAGTAATACCCCTCCCCACCTTCTCACTATATAGAAGGATCTGGCAACTTCTGTTTCAGTGTATCTGAAGAAGTGTGCATGCACACGAAAGCTCATACCAAGAACTAACTTAGTTGGTCTTTAAGGTGCTACTGGAAGGAATTTTTTATTTTGTTTTGGTTAAAGAGAGAGTGCTGCCCTTAACTTTCACACTTTAACTAAAAATAAGGTGCTGGATGTTGTGTGTGTGCCCAGCTTAATTGTGTCTTCATTTGCCACCATCCTGACTGGGAACAGGTGATCCTAACTGAGTGGTAGGGCAGACCATACTTCTCATGCAGAAGGTTGAAAATTCAGTCCCTGTAATCTCCAGTTAAAGGGATCTCAGGTAGGTGGGCCTCTGCCAGAGACCATGGATAGTGGCTGCCAGACAGCGATAACACAGGGCTAATAATTAGCTCAATATAAAGCCATTTCCTATGCTTACAGGACTAGCCATAGAGCCACTTTCGAAAAAGTGCATCTTACATAAGAAGGGGAGATTTGGTGAACCCAGGTATAATACAAAATCCATTAGTATTTTGCCTCCTGGGGGATTTCATCTTCACCATGTTGCTACGCAGATGCCAGCAAGCAAGCAAGCACTGATTTGCAATTGCCTCTGTACTTATTGCGCAATGGAGTTTTAATCGTTTTAAGTTCTGATACATCTTCCCCTTCCCCATGCACAGAGCACATAGATGAAAGAACAGTGAGCTGATGAGCCACCCAGATTTTAATTGTGGTTTAGATTAGCTTCCTCCCCCCGCCTCATTAGATGGAATGTACAAAACATAATATGCAAAATAAAAATGAATCAATTGTAGTGATTTCAGAGGAGGGAAATGAGAGCTAACATATGCCATGCCACACTTTATTTTGGTTCATAATGTTCAGGAGCATCCCCAAACAGAGGTGCAAGTATGAAGCACGTTCATGGAATGTTATTACTGCTACTCTGGCCAAAACCAAATCCTCCCCCTTTTCCTTTTCCTTTACGATGAAGAAGAGTGCCTAGGCATTTCCAAATTCCACTTGGCTGTCTTGCAATCAGGGTGATTGAGTTTAAATTCTGGATTCACTCGAAGGCCTTGAGTGTGAATCATGGACATTCAGTCTCAGCTGCCTGTCTGTACAATTAAACGCTGCTCTAGCCAGATGCAGCCACCCATCTGGCACCGAGCAGGCACACTTCTCTGTTCAGGAAGATGCAGAACTCAGTTCCTTTTGGATTAAATGCTGGAGAAGCTTTCATTAGTGGCACCTTATTGCTACAATTCTCTTAACCCCACCACCATAGGTTAACATAGGAAGATGACTTGTTCCTATAGCATGTCACACTATGTATTCATCTGCCTGGGGTTGGAAACCTGAAGGCTGGGGTCCAATGCAGCCCTCCAAGTCTCTCTGTCTGGCCGTCAGGACTTTCCTAAGGCCATACCCCTTCTCCCCAGGCAATATCCCTCACCAGCTTTGCATCTTTTGCTAGGCTGAAATATATTCTTAAACACTGAGACTGCCCTTTGCTTGCCTGGTCAGCAGCATAGAGAGATGTTGTCAGGAGCAAGTCAGCAGTAAAGCACACTGTGCAAGTTGGCATTAACTCTTTATTAACAAGTTCTGCACAGGCGTATCAGGCCTGAGCGATCAGGAGGCAGGGAGCTTGCTGCAGCAGGAGCAGGAGACACCTGTGACTCTTCATCACCCAGACTCATCTCTGCTTCTTGGCCTCCCTCCTCCCACCTCTGATTCTGATTCTGGACTTCCCTCTGCCACAGCCTCTTCCTGCTCGCTAAGCCCTGTCACCTCCTAAGCTTCTGACACCTCCTCTTTCCAGTCTTCTCCCTCTGACCACTCATCATTGTTCCACTACCACTACTCCCTGGGCTCTGAGCCTTCTTCCCTTGGTGGTTTCTCAACTGGTTCCTCCCACCATTCCTCTGTGTCCACCTAGTCCATGTGTGTGTGTAAGAGTGTAGAAACTAGTGTCACCACTGCCATGTGGTTCCTGGAAAGTTTCCCCAAATGGAATATGGTCCTCTGACTGAAAAAGGTTTCTTACTTCTGATCTGGGGACGCGGATGGCGCTGTGGGTTAAACCACAGAGCCTAGGACTTGCTGATCAGAAGGTCGGTGGTTCGAATCCCCGTGACGGGGTGAGCTCCTGTTGCTCGGTCCCTGCTCCTGCCAACCTAGCAGTTCGAAAACACGTCAAAGTGCAAGTAGATAAATAGGCACCGCTCCGGTGGGAAGGTAAATGGTGTTTCCGTGTGCTGCTCTGGTTCGCCATGCTGGCCACATGACCCGGACGCCGGCTCCCTCGGCCAATAAAGCAAGATGAGCACCACAACCCCAGAGTCGGCCACGACTGGACCTAATGGTCAGGGGTCCCTTTACCTTTACCTTTACTTCTGATCTAGCCCAACATTATCCACTTTGAGTGCCTGCGTGGCTCATCAGGATTTCAGGCACATCTCATACCATCTTACTACCTGACCCTTTTGAACTGGATATGCCAGGCATTGAACTGGGGACCTTCTGTATGCAAGTCAGGTGCTCCACCACTTGACCTAGTTTTCCATCAGTGACTAGTGGCTTATGGTCAACATCCGGCAACAGTGCCGTTTAGTCTTGGGTTTCCTTTTCTTTCTAAGTGGGTGGCTAGCGGTGCACAGTGTGCAAATCTGGTGTTAGTTAAAGCATGGAGAAGAAAACCCAGAGCTTTGATTGCAAACTGATACTGAAATACAAAATGTTAACAATGTGCTCAACCTAGGCCACTTGGGAAGTTAAACTCTTAGGAAATTAATACTCCGCTTGATGAAAAGAGAGATATTGCTGATTACAATCGGGACTCACATGCCTAAAAAGTCTGAAACATTAATCCCAAGAATTTGCTGTCTTTAGGTCAAGGGGAATCGCCCTGAAGGGAAGGGTGAATATCGGCTACTACTTGGATTCTCTCCATCCCAAGCAGCAGGTGCCTATGTCTAAATCACAGCTGGCTTGCAGGAGAAACTAACTACACACCCTGTTCCATGTTCCATGGGCTTGTGGTTAGCACCACTCCTTATCTCTGGGCAGGCTAAGTGGGGTGAGGTTCCAGCTGGTGCAATGGATGCTTTTCGGCAGGGAGGGAGGTGGTAGCCTCTAGACCTATCAGAAGCGGAGCAGCTCTGGCTTTGTTCTCACTGCTTCATCTTTCAATATACTCAAAGGATTGCACAAGCTCTGGGGGCAATCAAACCATTCCCAAACTGTCAGTCCCCCTTGTCGATGAGGAGTCCTCCTGCAGGCACATTATGGATACACATTTGCTTTCCATTTGCTTTTTCTGTCTGCTTGACCTGAGCATTTCATGTCATGTCAACAGTCAGAACGTAAGACAAGCCCTGTCAGAGGAAGGGGATCACACCCAGCACCCTCTTGGGAGCAGCAGTCAGTGGGATGTTGGAGGGATCAAAGCACAGCCTGAACTGCCGTCTGTCAGAGACGCTGTGCTTCATGGGTGGGGAACCTCAAGTCTGGGGAGTAAATGCGGCCCTTTCTATTCGGCCCTTGGAACTCTCCCCAGGCTGCACATCTTGTCCCCAGAGCACCCACTCACACTCTGGTCCTACTTTGAGCTGTGGCCAACCAGATACATATGGGAAGACTTCAAGTAGTTGACAGATTGTGAGATAGAGATAGATAGATGATAGATAGATAGATAGATAGATAGATAGATAGATAGATAGATAGATGATAGATAGATAGATAGATAGATAGATAGATGATAGACAGATAGATATTGAACTGTTTTGAACTGATTTTACACTTTTTTGTTATGGCTGTGATGGTTGTTGTTACCCACACTGGGACCTTATGCCAAAGGGTGGGTAAGAAATAAAAGAAATAAAAATATATAGCAGGAGGCATAGTTCCTCTGAGTTTGGGTGGGAAATGCAACCATCGTGGCTAGTAGCCATTGATAGCTTTATTTCAGCTTCATGAGTTCCTCTTCTCACTATCCTGATAAATTAAAATCTGGAATACAAACCACGATTTTGTTTTTGCCTTAAGTAAATATATGTGCAGAAACACACATATGTATTTAGTTTGTTTTACCTTATATAGTTTATGCAATTAGCTGTCAAGGGAACTAAGATGCTTCAATATATGTTATTTCTAGATATCTCTATAAGTAACAGACTGCCAAAAGGTTTTCTTATTATTCTAAATGAAAATGATTGTGACAAATACACTTTCCCCTTTTCTAATCCTTCCAGGTACTTCACATTTGACAGAAAATTATTGTGTCCTCTGTAAGATCACTCATTTCTGTTGTTGGTTTTGGCTCCCACACAGAGAAACAGAGAAAACAGAGAATGATGAAGAAACTGTAAACATGTGAATCTGAGGATCAAGTACTGGCAAGTAAAGCCAGGCAAATACCTGAGTTACCCTTTAATGTTATTTGATATACAGCCATTATCAAGATAAGCTGTTTCTGTCTGCTTATATTCATCCAAATTATTTCCTCAGATAAATAGCTTCTTTCCTTGGGACACAAACTACATCTTCATGCCATCACACATTAAGCAGGAATCCTATGTAATGCGAGTACCTTCGGACTATGCCTGGTTTTTATTACAGTTTCATTCTGATTTGTTTGTAGGGCAATTATATGACAATGAACATCCAACCTGACTTGCTTATGGGGTGTTTATGTGTATTCCCATTAATAACTTGTTCGGTGTTTTTCTCCTTCAATTTTTTAACTGTGAAGAGTCAATGTTTTACTTTGGTTTCTTTTTTTTAGTGGATATATTGTACTATGGCAACAGAGTGGTTTAAGCCATTTCAATTGTGCAATACTAAATTGCCTGGTATGCGCTTGCATTTCTTCCTCAAAGTCTAGAGGTACCCAATGTCTGCTTAGAAGTAAGTCCAATTGGATTTAATGGGCCTTACTCCCAGGTAGGTGGGATTAGAATGGCAGCCTAAGTCTGGCACCTAATCCAGTCATCTGCTTGCTTTTTCCACGTTCCAGTTTTAGACTATGATTTAGTGCAGATTCCATGGGCCAGATTCAAGTAACTGATCCTCCTAATGGAAGCCTGCACATGGATGTCTGATTGCACAACAGGGCTTTCCCTGCTCTCCTCTTCTCATGTCCCCCTAAACTGCCTGGAAGAACCTCCTGAAGGACAGGAGAGGGGGAAAAATTCCATAAGGCAAGCAGAAATTCTTGTGCTGATAGAGAGACTTGGTTAGCACTAGACTGAATTACTCCCATGGGCTTCAAGATCAGACAGCTCTTCTCCTGCTTCCCCCACTTCGTTTAGCATCTATTCCAGCCTTCACCAAGCTGGTGCCCTCCAGAGATGGCTGGACTACAAATTTTCATGTGCCAGATGAAAAGTTCTGGAGAGCTTGAAAGCTGCCCACTGTTTTGTCACAACTTGGGTGGTCTAATACAGGTGTTTCCCATAGTATGGATTTCAGAATTAGCCACATAATCCCTCTTGTTTTACACAATTTCATTCTGCAATTAAAGTAAGCATCTAACATTTTCTAAGGCAAAGTCTACAGAGTTTGAATGGTTGGTGCCTCTTCCATTGCCATGGCTTCCATAGTGTGATAGAAACACGAGTATCTGTGTTTCACTTAAAAAACCTAAGAGGCAATCGTTTTTGCTTCATTTTAAGTTCCTTAATACCTGCCTGTGTTTATGCTGTATTCATACTTAACAGTATGTCTTTTGTCATTTTATCTTCTATTCTTTCTTCACCTAAGTTTAAACTGAAACCAGAACACAACTCTGACTTCTCCTAGACTTTCTCTAAGAAGCTACTTGTCTAGGAATTTCCTACCAAATCTGGCTGTGATTTATCTCTCTCCCAAGGCCTCATTTCCTCCCATTTCCTACTACTGCATTGTATAATAAATGATGTAACACAGCTATTCTTAACCTCATCTATGTCTGTGATGCTTTTGTTTCTTGGTCCTAGCTAGTGGTTCATTCCTGTTGCTTTCTGCATGCTTACAGAATCCTTTCTTTACCCTTCTTTTTTATGAAAGTTTCTCAAAACCTGAGACTGGATGCTAACAATACATATAGATTACAAATGCCTTCTTGTGTCTTCTCTATTTGCCATTACTTCATTACAAACACTCAATTGAAGGCCGGTCCTGTGAGGATTCTCCCCCTTTGAGGATGAATGTAATATGTAGAGAAGACCACCTTTGGAGCACTGGACATGCCAGTCTACAATGTACTCTGGAGATGATCAGCTGACACTGATATGGTTTGTGGTGGTTGCCCTATACTAAGAGGTTCAGCCCATTATATAGCTGGGGAGGGCACATATAGAAGGACTAATTCAGTCTGTTTGCATTTGTAAAGCTGATAAAGGATGAAACCATCAATGGTCTGGAGCCGGGTATGACTACTTTGTTGTTAGTGGAGTCTGGTTTGGTAAAAGTGGAGCAGGAACATTCAATGCACCTGTCTTTTGAAGGGCTTTCATAGGATGGTTCTGTATTGAAAGGGGTCCTGCATTTGAATGGCTGCCTGGCTCAAGTCTGGTTTAAAGACAGAAACCATAGGATGGGGAGCAGCAATCTTGAAGTTGCTCCTACGTAATTCATACGTGGACAGCTGACTGAGCAGACAAACAGGTGACCTGATCACAAGCTTCCACACTGTGGTGGCATATATTGCACTTCTATATGAATTCATATATATATATATATATATATATATATATATATATATATATATCTGTGAATTATATGCAAATCTGTGCCAGTTTTTTTCATCCTTTTTTCTGGCTGACACTTCTCTTCTATGTGATGTCCTAGTGACTACACCCCAGATAAAACGGACAGAAAGACTGAACAATGAAAAAAAGTAGGGTTACCATACGTCCTCTTTTTCCAGGACACAGCCACATTTTCATGGGTATGTAAAGCGAGTCGTCATAGCGATCCATAGTTAAAAGCAGAAGTCGGCATGTGGGTCCTCTTTTTGACTCTTCAAAATATGGCAACCCTAGTTAATGAAAGCTGCAATCCTAAACAGATTTACTCAGGAGGGGGGAGCCGAATCTGTTTCCCTCATTTTATCAGTCTTAAGATCAGTTCTCCACATTTCCAAATCAAAAACTTAATATGAATATTTTTGTATGGGATTTTCCCCAACACACATTTTTTCAAAGCAATTTCCCCTAATTTAGTGAAATTTTGTATGTTATTTTCACTTACCTATGCATTTTTTATGCACAAATGGGACATGAAAGCTGGCAACATCAACCCGCTGTATAGGAATCCCTTGGGTCTTGTTTTGCAAAGAAAGCGCAGATTGGACATGTTTGCTTTTAAATGTGAACTGAATTGAATTTCTGTCCCCTCCCCACCTAATCCCTCGTGAATTCCTAGTGAGTATTACATCAGAGTAGGCGTGCATATAATTGTGCTGCTAAAGAGAGAAGAAAATTGCTAGGGGAAGCTGATGAGCTTATGTTCCTAGTTTATTTAAAGCTTCGAGGTCTTTCCCCCTCCTTGAACTGTTTAATGATGCTCATTCTGACAGGACTACCACCCTAAAGGGAAACAGGGCGAGAGTTTTCTTAAGATGGAAGAAAAATAAACTCCTGTTTTAATCTCGGGAAATTAATAAAGTAGAAACAGCCCCTGACCTTTCTAGGTCTCTCTTAATTCAAAGCAGTATGAGGTGCCTTCCCAGCTGCCTGCAGCTCCTGGAAAAGAGCGAAAGGCCCTCCCATCCTCTCAGCTTCTCTTTTTATGGTCTGCTCCCCCAGTCAAGCCTCAGCTATCAGTTTGATCGTTCAATAACTTTAGCTACTTTACAGCTGCTTTCTTTCCCCCCAGGTGTTTGAGAGACAGACAAAAGGGTTCTACATGTAACCCCAGCAAAGTTTTAGCCACTGTATTAACTCATTATTTCAGAGTTCAAGTATAAAACTACAACCTAGTTATGCAGCGCTTCTTTCAGAGGCATACCTAGGCTCCCTTGCACCCTTGGCCAAGAGCTGTATCTGTGCCCCCTTCCGCTCTTGGCAATCACGGGCTCTCTCCCTCTTTCTTCATGATTTTTGTGGTCCCCTGTGCCTGTGCCCTTGGCCAAGCCCCTAGGTATGCCCCCTGGCTTCTTTCATTTTTAGGGGACATGCGGCCCGAGTCTAAACATAAGCCCCTAGTATGTATCCTTTGGACTGCGACCTTATTCCTGTTATCAGCAACAATTTGAATCTAAGAGCACCGGCTCATATACTGTACATCTTGTCAGAAGAATTCAATGGGACTTAGTCCTGGGTAAATATGTCTAGGACAGAACGTGTTTTGAGTTTAAAAGAAGAATAAATGGGGTCTAGTCTAGGGGTCTAAATGTCTAGGAGAGAACATCGTGTTAACATATTTTGAGGGGAAAATCTACCTTTGTTCGAATATTTCCAGAGTAGATCACTTTTATGGGAGTATCTTAGTGGGCACCAGAAAACAGGAGTAGCAGAGTTTGAGAAATTAATTACAAAGAATGGCAGACATATACCCTCAAAGATCTCTACACTATTCATGAAATATGGCTCTGAATCATTTAAAGAATACATCATTAAATAGGCCAAGGATATCGGTTTAGTCCAATGAGTGTCCGAGAAGTCGTCATTGTTTTCCCCTCTTCAAACCCCTCCTGGTGCTAGGAGATAGAGGAGCAGGGGATGGTGGGGATTCAACTGGCCTGTCCCTCACCTGAACAGCCTCTTCCTCCGCTGTATCCTACACACCCAACCCCATCTCTGATGGCTCTGACCATTCCTCTTATGCCCTGCCTTGACTCCTGCCTCACAGGATTTGGTGTCAATTCTCTTGGGTCAGCCCCCTGACCTATTGCCTCTCCCACATTCTCGTCAGAGCTTTGTCAGTCCCTGACACATGCCCAGAAATGATGTCACATCACCACCATCATGTAATGAGACATTGGTACTTTTGCTACCACAATCATACCAATATTTTCCCAACAACCCACAGTAAATAATGCTTGCTTACATCTCAATTTTTTTTAAAAAAAATGAGCTCCTCCAGTAAGTTCTTTTTCAATATAATTTAAAACAAAACATACCTTGCATAAATTAGTTCACCCTTCTTCTTGTTAAGATACTGACGATTACTTCCTTGGGATGATTTCTGGCATTCAGTACTACTAAAATAAATCTGTTTAGAGAGAGAGAAAAAGAGTTGGAAGGAATTTAACTGTCAGAAAAGTACACCTTAAAATGTTGTAGGTAAAGCTTCTTCTCGTTATTATTTTAATCTGAGCAGACGAAAGCACAGTCTGCACAGATTCAATTGTAAATTCAAAGCAGACTTCAAGATGTAAACAGATTCAAAGAGAAAACTGTTTAGAATGGCCTAACGGGCCAAAGGTGACTGAGGCTAAACTCAGAGATTGAAAACAACTAAACCAAAGAGGAAGTACGTATGAGAATGCGGCTGCCCCCCAATTTAATTACATCACAATTTAATTACTTTACCCAATTGATAAAACAAAGTTTGCTCTATTTGGATAGTAATACATCCTGTTGATTCAGCAAAAGCTTCCTTCATAGGTAAATAAACAGATGCAGAGGCTTATCTGTCCGGTGGTCTATAAGCCTAAACAAATACAGTGTTTCCTTCTAAAACTGAAGGGCACTAAAAAATCCAGGACTGTCATGATTTTATCTCACTACTAATGTTTTGCAGTGCAATCCTAGACTGTCTTTCTTTCTTTCTTTCTTTCTTTCTTTCTTTCTTTCTTTCTTTCTTTCTTTCTTATCCACCTAATCAGGTTCTGTGGACAGTTTCCATAAACAGTGAAATGAAAAATACCATTTACCAAAAATGCTACTAAACAAAGATAAACAAGCCAAAACAGTGGCAAGCCCAACTTAGATTTGCCATTTAATTCAATGGAGTTTGCTTCAAAGTAAGTGGGTACAGGATTGCAGCCTTAATTATGTTAATTACAGTACCATAATGTTCAGTGGATTGCACCTTAGATCTATGTACTCGATGCCACCCTATCTGGAAAGGGTTTGGGCTTGTGCTTCGCATCAGGATAGCTACTCATGGAGCAGATTATTCAAAATCTGTTTACTGGCAGAGAGGAGAATGCCTTTCATCTCCTCTAACAGGATGGTGTAGAGGATCACTGCTGTCAAGAAGTCATGATGAACTTACTGGATTACAGGTCTGACTCAGCGTGGAGCTTCCTATTGTCCCATGTAGAGGTCACATTCTGTAGTTTGTGGTTTGATTTTTGTGGACTGCATATGCTTCACATATGAGGGAACATCAGGGTTGCGAGATATCTTGGACATTGGCCAAGAAAGGCAGCTTTGGATTTTTTCCCTAGGAAATCTACCCATCCTTGGCATATACTCCCACCCACCAAAATGTGATTTTAAAACATGTAAATTTGATTTAAGAGTCCTTGTTAGATATAGCCTAGCTGTCTAGCTAAGTTCAATGAACATAGGTTAGAGTATCTTTGTTTACTTTATAGGTCAGAATATCTTTGTTCAGGTACAGAGTGTGATCTCAGCATTTTAAAGGCATGGATCTAGGGATAGGCATTTGTTGGGGGGTTATATTACAATGAAGACTGTTTCTCCACTGTAGGGATATTGCGGAGTGGGCAGTGAGGTCCGGAGGGAGCACACTCCCCACCAGCAGGGAGCCACAGTCTGCCTGCACGCGTGACCTTGGGGTGCAGGGCAAACTCCCCCTCAGACAAGCCACGGCTGTCGGAACATCGTCCCCTCTGTCTAACCTTTTGCGGTCTCAGTAGTCGGCGGTGTCCTGTCTGTAACCTTTGTCTCTGAGACCTTTTGTCTCCTTCGTCATACACTGTGCAAGGGGAAAATGACGCTGTGGAACAGGTGCCAAAATAACTTTGCACCACCCCATGATCTCGGGACGGAAGATGTGTAAAGGTCACAGCCCAAAATGTATCTGCCTAGCTTGCATATTTGTCTCAATAAAAGGAGGCTCCACAGGACTGGCAGCAGCTTGCTTCAGCCCACCTGTGCGAAGCTCACATGATGATCAACCCCAGTCTTGGGCCTTCCTTCACTCCGCTACAACCGCTCCCTACTGTTACCGCCTCATGAACTACTGTTATGATGATGACCCTCAATTAAAACTTCTTTCCAAGGTTTAGCATGGGAAATAAATGTGAAAGTTTTGAAAACGGTGAATTTTTGTGGAATTTTTATTGGAAATACAGAGAAGGACGTGGCTGGTCTGATTTTACGAGATTATGTTAAAGGAAAATGGAAATATCTGGCACCTTGCACTTAGCACTTTCAAAAAACATTCCAAAAGAGCACACATTTGAAGTCAGGGTGGAAAAACAATTCAAAGTTTCCTTTTGTATAACCCTTCCTAAAATAAAATAAACACCCGGGCTTTCCTTGCAAATTCTGTGCATCAATATAAGTGCCCTTTTTGTCTGTTCTTTTACTGTGAGCACAGTATGTGCTGGAGACCGGGTAGTATAAGGGGAAGAAGTTCTGAACAAGATGTTCACTCTCAGTATGTTAGAAAAAGTGACAGAGAATATGATATATTTGCTTTGCTGTGTGTCCCCTTCCACTGCCACCCCTTGGTTTGGGGTGATGACAGCTGTGAAATTATGGGTTTAATCTTTGTCAAAGTGGGTTGCATTTTTGGACTAACCACATTTACTTGGGAGTAAGCCTCATGGATTTTAGACAGCATTTCAGAAGCAGATATATTCACAACAGAGCATTCACCCATTTTGCTAGACATCTAAAGGGATGGCAAAATGATTATGAACATATGAGGGTGCCTTCATCATGAGTCATAGGACTGGTCTGTCTGGCTCAGAATCCTTTACTATGACTTAGAGATGGGAGACAAATTCAATTCACTTTGCATTTAAAGCCATGTTTATCAAATTTGCGTGGTCTGAAACAACCATCTTTCAAAATGTGCACTAATCTGAATTTTGCACTGCAGTTCTCCAACTAAACAGAGGTTACAAAAAGGTCTATATTAGGGGGGAAATGTGTATAGAAATGAACATATCAGTGGAAATAACATGCCATAATGTATTCTAATAGGAGAAATTGCAAAATTTTATACCTTAGCCAAAATTGTGGACAAAAATGTGTTTATTTGGAGAAATTTGTATTAAAATTCTGATGAATTCCCAAGTGGATTTTTTAAAAAAATGACATTAGCATATTGCTGCAGAAACCTGTAGAACTGAATTTAAGACTGGAAAATGAGAAACGAATAGAACCAAAATTGTCAGATTCTTCCCTGCTCCACCTGGCATTGCTTCCCCAGGGTTTGGAGATTTCCCCTAGTTCTGTTTACTTAGGTCCCATCCTGAAAATGTCAGCATTTCAGTTTTCAATATGCATTCTCTTGCATGCAAACATTTAGCAGCAGCAGCAGCATAAACCGCTTTGAGGGTTGTTGTTTTTTACAGCCAAGTGGTTAACAAATTTTACGAAATGAATAATAATAATAAAAAAATATTGTTGTTACATGTATTACCTGCCCTTCACTAGCAGCTCAAAGGGCAGATTACAGCAGTTTAAAATTCTGAATTAACAATAGCTGAAACAGATTACAGTCACAAGAATAGGGTGGATCCTGAAAACACATATCTCAGGTGTCATAGGCCAGGACAAGTGTCAGTCCACTGAGCCACAGTCACTCATTTGTTTGGTACTATGAAAAGGGGATTTACATTGGCTGCTCTTTTTTATGGGAAACCGGGGGGGGGGGGGAGAGACTTGGACACAGAAATTTGGTGGTGCTTCCATATTTATTTATTAAATAATCTGCACACATGTATCCACATGATGGCTAGAGACAGAGAGCTGCCATTGTTCAAAACAAAAATGCTGGTTTGGGAGGCAGGGAATTAGAATATGAGTTTGGATAGCAAGGAAATGGTTTGAGCAGGCCGGATAACATTTACAGCGTCACGGAGACAGCTAAGCCATACTCAGAGTAGAGCCATTGAAATCACGAAACTTGACTCCTTTGGTTTCATGGCTAACATTGGATATAGCCCTCAAAATGTACAGTGTCCGTGTTGGTTTACTGATATAAGCCAAGTCGTACTTCATATGATATTGCTGAATATTGGACCCCTCCCATCCACAGAACGTTGCTCTATTATGTATTCAAAGCATTTGAAGCTGTCAGAAACTGAAGCAATAACTACATGGGAATTCCACAAGCCAGACAAAACAAAGAGAGCAGGAAGCATTCCCCCAAACAGTGTGGCAGGGTCAGAAGTACAATATTCAGTACAATAATATGTTTTGCAAATTACCTTCTCCAGGTGGCTTTTGCTAACAACTATCTTTCTATTCAGTGTGTCTGAGCTGGCTGTGTGAACCTCCAAGGGGACCCCAGTGGCATAGTGCCATTTAGAGGGCCTTGTGGAACAAGCCCAGTGGCATCAAAGGAAGCAGCTTATTGCAAGAATTTTACGGAGCCAGGCACCCCACCCTCCCTGTAGAGTTCAGTGAGGCACTTTCCCCTCTGAGGAATATTATTCGAAAACATTTTTGTCTGGGTTAAATCATACAGAATATATGTTGGATAGTTAGACAATGGCATCTTTACACTGTAGGAGGATATCCAACAAACCCAGAAAAATGTTGCCTAGAATGGGGTGGGGGTGGGGTTTAACTATTCTGAATGTTTTCATAATCAGGTCTATGTGGAACTCAAGGCTAGTTTATAGTTAAACCCTCATGCTTCCCTGGAGATAGGTAGATAGATGATAGATAGATAGATAGATAGATGATAGATAGATAGATGATAGATAGATAGATAGATGATAGATAGATGATAGATAGATGATAGATAGATAGATGATAGATAGATAGATAGATGATAGATAGATAGATGATAGATAGATAGATAATGTATAGTTATTGTCCCTGTTTTTGCCCTAGGTTCTCCCTCTGATATTCAAACACGAGAACAAAGGAATTCTATTCAGGCATTTTAAACCCATCCCACCCCCCCACACACAATTAGAAGTACAAGAGGAATGAGGATAAATGGGCCAACGTGTCAGATACGGTTTCTCATTTTCTCAATTTCTAAGTTAAGTTCTCCACATTTCTGCATCATTCTTTTTTCTTTTTTCTTTTTTCAAAGTCCTCATAAAAATTCACCAGCATTTTAATGCCTCTTCTCCCATTCTTACTCCCAGCCTGCTCACAGGTCCTTATAATATAAGTGGAAACAGTTGGTCCTGGCGAGTATTAACCGCTTTCAATTTTAACCTAAGGATTGTCATTTGTCCAGTTTTAACTTTAACTTTAATTTATTTGAATTAATTTTGGGGTGCATTTTAATCGATTGATTGTTTTATGCATGTTGTATTATTTATAAGATGTTAGATGCTCTGAGCCCGGCTCCGGCCGGGGTACAAATAAAAATTTATTATTATTATTATTACACTCCTCTGTGAGTTGCTCTACCCAGCTGGTGCCTTCCACCATTCCTCTATGTCCAGCCAGTCTGTGATATGCAATTGAGTAAAATATGGATACAATGGAGACACACACACACACACACACTTATATACACATCACCAGTTATGAAGTGCCTCTTAGAAGGGGCTTGTGATATGCCTCTTGGATGGAGCTTTCAAGTAGTGCTTCAACTATTTGGCAAATGTGCAGTCTTTGATCAAGGGGAGAGTGGAGTCCAACCTATTCAAATCTCAGAATACTTCTCTCCAGCTGCACGGAAATCTAATTTGAATGCATTGTAGTGTGATTCTGTGTCAGGTTTTTAGCCAACGTTTAGATTCCCCTTAATATTTTCCTCCTGGACTTTTAATACTTAGAGCTGAAGATCTAAACCGAACAGGAGGAAACAAAACGAAAGCCTTTCATCCTTCCGCTATTTTCTCTTCTGTTTCAAGTTACCCAAATAATGAAATGGTCACAACCTTTGCCTTCATTTTCCTCATGCTACTTTTGCGAGCTGGCTTTGCTTTACTGCAAAACTTGACCGCTTCAGAAACCAGTAAAACATGAGAGGAAGAGATTAGTATAACCAAGAGAAGGACAGTGTAATCCTAGGCACGTTTACTCAGAAGTAAGTCTTCCTGTGTGCCACGGGATTTATTTCCATGTAAGTGTGCATCAGATTGCAGCCTAATAGTGCAATTGTGTGTATATTTATTTGGGTATATCGTTGTGTTCAGTGGGGATTACTCCAAGGCAACTTTTAGGACTCCAGCATAAACCTTATGCCCTTTACTTGGGATTAAATTCCAGTGAATCATAGAATTGTAGAGCTGGAATGTACCCTGAGGTCATCTAGCCAAACCCCCTGAAATGCAGGGATCTCAACTGAAGCATCCATGACAGATGGCCATCCAACCTCTGCTTAAAAACATCCAAGGAAGGAGAGTCCACCATCTTGCGAGAGAGGCTGTTCATCTGTCAAACAGCTCTTATCACCAGAAAGTTCTTACTGATGTCGGAATCTCCTTTCTGGTAACTTGCATCCATTGGTTCATGTTCTACCCTCAGGAGCAAGAGAAAACAAGCTTGCTCCATCTTCCATGTGACAGCCCTTTAGATATTTGAAGATGGCTATCATATTGCATCTCAGTCTCCTCTTATCCAGGCTAAGCATTCCCAACTTCATCAACTGTTCCTCCAAAGGCTTGGTTTTCATAACATTTCTCATCTTGGTCACCCTCCTCTGCGCAGGTTCCAGCTTGTCAATATCCTTGCATGCCAAGGACCTGTGACCCCACTCATCCCCAATATAATAAAATAACCAAACAGTACAATGAGTGTATTGAATGGATCCAATAGGTCACAACTCTGTTGATTAGAGATGTGAAGGTTTTGGCTTAGGCATTTTAGCTCCAGCCCATCTGTTTGAAGTGTATTCTAGGGTCAACCCAACCTGGCAGGAGGGGGTCCTATGACTTACAAACTGTCTCTGGAGTGCTATGCCCCTAGCCCCTGCCTGGGCATCCGGACAGAAGCAACTCCTCAAGGATCCTCTTAACAGGATAGCCTTTCCCATGGAAGGGCAGGCAGAGGCAACAACCTCCCTGCCATCCAAGGCAAAGGCTTACCCCAGTGCCTACCACCACTTGAGCCAATAGGGCTCACCACATAAACCAAAATCACCACAGAAAGCAGGTATAAAATATCAAAGCAGAGAGTCGCGAGAGACATCCAGAATGCATTCCAAACATTTGAATTATAACAAGACTAATAAAATAAAAACACAATTGACATGGATATCCCTTATTTTCCAAGGGGACAAGCTGCATTTCCTGCCCTTCGTTTGTTATCCACAGCCATTTATAAGCTGAGTTTGTGTGGTTATGTTCTGCATTATTAACATAAACAATAAAATAATACCAAGCAGAAATAAATTTATCATTGCTTTTTGACCTCTAGAGGTTCTCAGGTTATATGTATCAATAAGAAATAACTGCTCCAGCTAGATCCCTCCAAAATGGAGCTGCTGTGGCTTTGGTCACAGTTAGCATATGGATAATCAACTCCTTACAGTGTGATCCTTTACCATTCTCTTAAAATACATTTAGAAGAACTGGTTATTGGCAGCTTTGTTAAAAAGCAAGTCCACCCCAATGAAGAGAACACCTTGAAAAGCATTGGGGTTTGATTTATTAATAAATCCCTTTAGCCTCTATTGATTCTACTCCTTTTGAATTCCCATCAACAGGTTACTATCTCTTGTCATATGTCAACCACAACTGATCATTAGAATTAATATATATGCAATCCAGATACTGTTCTCGTGGTTAAATGTTCTAAAGATTTTGGAAACACTATTTTATTCAACAAATAATTTTTTTGCATCATTTCTATTATTTCACTAACATTAATAATGGCAACAGGACTTAACACAGTAGTTTAGGGATGTTTATAGTTTGTGGGAGCCAAGGATTCATTTTTAGGCTCCGAGTTGCAATTTGAAAATGGAATTTGCCCTACTATATAAATGAATTACTGCTAAATACACCACCAAAGAGAAACTGTGGGATCACATCCACACCATACATTTAAGGGACATATAAAGCACATGACTTCCCCCAAAGGGTCCTAGGAACTATAGTCAGCCCCTCACAGCAGCCACCTTGGGCTCACTGAGAAAAGATGGGATCTAAGTGTTTTAAATAAATATTAGCACTCTTGTGACTTAAGGATACTTTAAACTGAAACCGTGAAAATAGTATAATAACCTAAGTTGAAATAGGTTTTTCATTACCGTTCTACAGAAATACCATACAAAGTAGCATAGACTGCCACGATAATTCTATGGTAGATTTCCCACTCTCAGGTTGTATCATCATAGTGCAAAACTGTCTATGTGAACTGAACAACGAATTTCCTCACCCTCAACACTTACCTGGGAAAACATTGCATTGTGTTTCCAACAAAGATTTTTGCTTCCAGTTGGCAGGCAGGTTATCATCAAGAGAATGTTGAGTCCCACAGTGGAAATGACAAAATAAAAAAATTCCTTCCAGTAGCACCTTAAAGACCAACTAAGTTAGTTCTTGGTATGAGCTTTCGTGTGCATGCACACCTCTTCAGATACCTGAAGAAGTATCTGAAGAAGTGTGCATGGTATCTGAAGAAGTGTGCATGCACACGAAAGCTCATACCAAGAACTAACTTAGTTGGTCTTTAAGGTGCTACTGGAAGGAATTTTTTTATTTTGACTATGGCAGACCAACACGGCTACCTATCTGTAAGTGGAAATGAGATTTAGACTGGCTTTGAGAAATGGTTCTATTTTGGGATGGTTCTATTGAGTGGATATTTTGCATCTAATTCATGGGTGTTAGGGACAATCTAGAAATTCCAATAATGTCCCACAATCCACAGTTATGTTTTCTGTATTTGGCTTAACTATACCTAACAAAGTGTCACCAGATGCTGTCATGCTGGCAGGGTACGGAATGAGGAAAAGATTAATTGTTGATTGTGTCCTCTAATAATTTGTGTATGACTTGAGATTATGGCTTTGTTGACACCAACACGAGGTACTTCATTTCCTCAATGTCTCTTTGCACTCAACTACTTCCACTTCTCATAAGCAAACAGCAGAATGAAGGTTTATTTCACACATGGATATACACACCTTCCCTATAAAATATAGCGGCCTACATTATTACCGTGATGAGTTTGCATCCATTGTTGGTGCCAAGCATTTTTCTTCTGGCAATTTCTGTGTTCCAAAATCTAAAACATGTCTTTGAGTAATTTTTAAAAAATTTAAAATTTCACTCTGGGTCACTGGCTCTAATGTGAAGAAATCAGGCAAGTGTGTTTGAAGCTCATAGCAGTAACCCCAACTTGAAAGGAAAAGCTAAAAGCATTTCATCTCCCTGAGCTGAAACATGTTTGTTGAAATTGGCCAGCCTTTGGGGGAAAGTTGTATTCGTATCCAAAATAAAGAGAGGGAGTAAATTAGGCTGAAACATGTTGTTTAGGATAACACTCAGTTTTATTAAAAGCTGTGCACAGTTATCCAGGCTTCAGCTTTTGCGTTAGATCAGGAATGGTAAATGTGGTGCCCTCAAGATGTTGCTGGACTGTGACTCCTATCATCCTTGACCATTGCTCATGCTGACTGGGGTCTGACAACATCTGGAAAGTACCACATTGGGTGTTTGATACCCTGGAGTGAAAAAGATTGCCTATTAATGAAATGACACCTCAAGTTAGAGGACTGAAATTTTGGCTTCCTTGTTTGAGGTCATGTCTTGCATACGGACCATGGAACTGGAATTTTTCAACTTTTCCTCATTTTCACTTCAGCTAAGAAATAGACTTCCCCTTGCTCTCCATACTCTGTTCTCATAAACAAAAGAAAGCAGCCAGGGGCAGCAACTGATCTCAAATGAAATTCCCATTTATATAATGCTCCTACTTGAGGAGGGGGAGGCAGCTTACTTGAAAAAGTCACAATGCACTTTGCACATTAGGAGACAGATGAATCTGAACCAAGAGCAATTCAAGATGTCTTCAATAAAAATGGTTTAGTGCAGCAACATCATCAAAACCCTTGTTTAGCAGTAGCAAAAGGTCGCAGCAGTCCATCGCTTCAATTTTTTAATAAAGCTTCATTCCCCTCATCAACATGTGTTCAGTCCTGCATTGACTTCATGTTGGAGTTACCATCTCCCTGAATTGGTTTCATATCACATTTGATATTAAAAGAACCATCTTTTCAAAGAAGCATGTTGGGTTGGACACGATGGCCCTTGTGGTCTCTTCCAACTCTATGATTCTATGATTCTATGTACACGCAGTTATCCCTTTCCTAGGATTTTATACACATGCCTAAGTGAATACAGTGGTTTGAGAGTGGAAGGTATAAATTTTCCTGGCATTTTCCATGAAGAATGTAGGAAAAACTCATACACTTTTCTATCCATGAGGGGTTTTCTGGCCATTAAGGAGTGGGTGGAGTGGTTGAGAAGTCAGCTTTCTGTAGCAAAGATTATATTCGGTCTTGTTTTAATGTCACAATTTCCAAGATTCCATTGCTTTGTCGACATGGGGATATTTCTGCAATGCTTCTGGAGCTATTTTAGAAATGTTGTAAATTCTTCATGCAGTATTCACCAGTGAATGACCTGTATGTCAGATAACTGGCAAAAGTGAATTGCGTGGCCTCAAGCTGCAAGCTCAAAATTCTAATCTGGTTTTGCCGTGGGTGGAATGAAAGCATTTTATCTTTTACACCATGCTAATGAGGGCTAACGAGGGCTGTGAGTAACGGGAGTGCTTATTGCCAATATCCTGCGGGTTATGTAGCAAGTGCTGAGAACAAAACTCAGCATCTACTGAAAGCAAATGGCTTGAAGGAAGAGCAGCAGAGCATGCGGTGGCAGTGAAGCATGTCCACACTACCAATCCAATAAGATTACAACAGCTGTTGGCCACAGCCTCTTAATTAAAGAAATACATCATAATGCTTACTTGCGGGGAGCTTGCCAGAATTGTTCCAGATAGCCCCTTCTGTTAAACTAATCCAAAACTATTTGAATCTGGCTAGATATTTTGGACTGTGAAATATATTTTATAAGAGACCAGAAGTGAATGTAAAGCACAGATATTCAAACAGTTTCTGATCCTTCTGTAAACTCCTGAAGGGCTAGATAAAGTAGAGACTTTATCATTTGGATCTCTAGTGAGTCTCTCGCCACACAAGCTGTCTCTACAAAACATATCAACTCCCATAGGATTTCTGTTTATATAGGGCACCATTGGATCCAACTAGAGGCACTGATCTGCATGCATAAATTGCCATTTACAAATCACAGGCAGAGATTTGATCCTCTAACTCAAGAGCTATTCCATCCTAAACATTACATATATATCTTTCCCTTCCCCAAAACATCTCTCTCTCTCTCTCTCTCTCTCTCTCTCTCTCTCTCTCTCTCTCTCTCTCTCTCTCTCTCTGTGTGTGTGTGTGTCTGTCTGTCTGTCTGTCTGTCTGTCTGTCTATCTATCTATCTGGCTTATTTTGTTGCCTTACACTAAAGTGTCAGGGAAACTTGCAAAACACATAGAATTATCCCAGGCTATCTAACCCCAATGTAAGTTGGAGTCGGCATTTAAAGGCGAATCTACCGGATTTGTACTTTCTGAAACAATAAACAACCCGAAACTTAGCCATCCTATCCAGATTAAGGGAAGACTTTAAGAAGCACCTTAAATGGTGCGGGTTTGATGGATTCTGAATGTCTCTCAGATGCGCATGGAAATTTTGCCCCATAAATATAATTGGACATGGATTCTAGTGTAGCTGGGACAAGTGGGTTGGTGCACTTGTGGAACAGCTTTGGGGGATTCTGAATGACTTCATAGCTTGAAAGAATAAACTAAGGTTACCAGAGCTTTTTCAATGAATCGGGGGACACTTTTCAACTTCAATGGATTTTGTATGGGGACTGATTTGTAAATCTAGGGGCTGTCCCTGGGAAACCAGGACGTCTGGTAACCTTAGAATAAACAGCATCCTCAGATGTTGGTGTAGGCATGCAACCTCTGCCTATATACAGATTGATCCTTACCTGGATCTGTGGCTTTGTTCTGTCTGACCTATATGCCTTGCATTAAGTGAATAAAACTGCAGTGATATTTCCTCGCCACCCTCAACTAGTGCTGCATATATGGCCTTCTTAATAGCCACACTTTTGCCATTCACACGTAGCTCTTATTTACTACCGAGGTAACTGCAGCCTGAGAACTACATTATCTTTCACCTTATTTTTGCCAAGGTTGTTGTAATCAGGAGTCCTGGTATTCTTTGGTTAAAAAAAATGGCTGTTTAAATAATTTTGCAGTCAATAGCATACCTGCGTGGTGAGGTCAAAACTAACAGCTCCCCATTGACTTCAGATATGTCTTATCTCTATTAGGGCTGCTGATGGAACATAATGGGCCTGTTTAATCAGCATAGTACAAGGAACAACTTTTTCCATTGCTTCTGACTTGGCTTTAGAATCTAGGAGAGAAATGATGGCTGACACTTGCTGTTCTAGAATGTTTGTCAGAAGGATTTTTGTGGATTATTTTTAAGCCAGGAAAGGAGAGTTGGCTTATTTTATCCTGTATCATTTGAAGCTTGTGGGCTGTGGAGGAGAAGTGCTTAGTTTGGCAAACATGCTGGCTAGAACGGGCTTTAAGGGGCATGCCCAGGAAATTTATAGTCATGTGAAAATATTCTTGAAATGATGGCACCAAAGGGACTGATTTGATATTACATGGAAATCTTGCAGCACACTAACAGGTCTCTCTAATTTGATTTACTGAAAATTCAATTTTTGCTTAGCTGATTGGGAGTTCTTATGCCAAAACCACCATTTTTGCTACCTTAATCATGGGTGTTGAAATGCATTATTCACAGAGAGGTTAATATGTCATGGAAACAAAATTCAGTGTCTTCTGAGAATGGTTTGGGAATATATTGGAGACAACTAGGCATTACACATAATATAACCTCCCAACTCCAAGCTATGACCTGTGGTACCACTCTATCTTTAATCATAGAGATGACCTTAAAACCCATCAAGTCAGATCTCCTGCCACCATAGAAACTGACCATTAAAGCATCCCTGAGAGTTGGCCATCCAGCCTCTGCTTAAAAATCTCTAATGGAGGAGAGTCTGCTATCTTCCAAGGCAGTCTGCTCCACTATTAAACAGCTCATACCACCAGGAAATTCATTCAGTGTTTAGTCTAATTTTTTTTGGTCTTGTAATTCGAATCTATTGGTTCAGGTCCGACCCTCTAGAGTAACAGAAATCACCTTTGCTCCCTCATTGAAATGACATATCTTCAAATTGTTGAATAGGGTTATTGTATTGCCTGCTAACTGTCTTTTCCCAAGGAAAGATATACCCAGCTGAGGGCTTTGTAGTCCCAGTGTTACAAAGACCTGATAACAACAGAGTTTGGGGTATATCTTTTGTTGTTAGTGAAGTCAAAGGAGGTCAAGAACTTACATACACTTAATGGGCATTTCTGACACTACTATCAACTGACTTGGTAAACCGGTTGTATGAATCAGGCTTTTTAGAGGCAGCAATTGTATGGCTACACTTGTATCTGGACAAAATTAGCCTCTCAAATAACAGAGGCTCTCTCCATTTATTCTCTAAGAAGCAGTTCAAAGCTGTCCATAAGTAAGGTAAATGTAAAACTTGGAAGTCATTGAAAAGTGAATTAAAGCTGTGTACACATTACTGTTTACGCTGGCTCCAGTGTGCTCCTACCACTGGCTTTTGAATCTGTGTACAAATGATGTTGCCACGATGCAAAGTTTTGTGTAGTTTCTTGAGAATTGCTGCTGCGTGGTGCGTTTTTCCTCAGACCAGCTTCAATGAAAAGGAATACACAAGCCACATTCACTTCTCAGTTAAATAGAGATATTAACACCTGAGGCAGCCATCACACATAAATTTGAGTTGGAGGGGTGTCAAGGGATGGGGAAACCAAGCAAGTAATATGCACTAGGTGATAACATCCCTGCCCCCCTCTCTGGTGTTTACAGCAAAATCCAAATGTGACTTGGAAGGAAACGGGGCTGATCTTGGGGGGAAAATCTTTGTTCTATTTTGTTAAAGATGAGGAGTGTTGTTAAGATTGTAATTTAAATTGGCTAATAGGTACAACATATTAGGTTTAAATTGGGAATGAGAACTTGTGGAATCAACTTAGGGAAAGGGGAATACAGTTGGGAGGGGAAGGAGGGAGTCCCAGAAAGAAGGTTATGAAAATAAGGGTTTAAAATTGGTCTTTCTTTTTCTTTCTTTTCTTTATCTTCTCTATTTTTTCTATTCTGTTTTTATTGGAAATTTTAATAAATATGATTATAAAAAAAAAACAAATGTGACTTGAAATGCGGGGGGGGGGGGCAAACTACCATGCTCTGTTTTAAGCTGCTAATGTGTATGTTGCTTGTGTGAGCTGAGAAGTATAAGAGCCAGAGGACATGATCCAGAGAATTTCACGGGCTTTGCACCTTCTAAAGAGATTTTTTTGTGAGGAACTGACCAAAAGGAGTGTTGAAAAGGAGTTGGCCTAGGCAGAACTGGGGAGTGAGGCTGGATGAAACAAGTGACCTAACACATTCCCTTTGGCATCAAAAGTGTTGTCTTAAGTACAGAGTTGTTGGGGCATTTGATCTTCTTTTCCCTTCTTTCTTTTTACAACAAGATACTTTTGTTTCACCACCAAAGTTTCTCTTGCTGTTTTCTTATCTGGGGACGCCTTCACAGGGATAATTGGCAAAACTTGACAGGAAAAAAGCTCTCTGGATTATAACGAACAGAAATGGATAGAGTGCAATTTCAGGAGTGAACTTTGGACAACTTCAGACATCCAGACATGTGGGGACATTCAAACAAGTGAAATAAGGAAATCGCTTCTTTGCATCCTAGGTGAGATGCATTAGCTTCAGTTATGTACACGAAGTGTGCTTCTCTCAAAGTAGGCAAGGTGCTTAGAGTTCTTCCTTCTCACATTACCCAAGAAGTATGAGCTGCTTTTGTTGTTGTTGTTAAACTAAGATGTTGTATGGTCACCCCGGACACTTTTGGGAGGAAGGGTGGGAATAAAAATCTAACACAACCATCCTTGTTTACAGTTTGAAATCGTCTTTAGATAAGCACCATGGCAGCAAAGCAAGCGGAGGAAAATATTTTTCAGCCTGAGGGACACATTCCCTTCTAAACAAACCTCCAGGGACCACATATCAGGGGTGGACAGGGTCAGAAGCAGCAGCAACAAATGTTAATTTTACCTCTAGACAGTAGGCTTGTTTCTACACCCCCACACACTTTATTCTCCATCCAAGAAAGCAAGAAGCATTCTCAGAATTAAAGTACACATTCACACTAGGGACAGGCCCATCCCAGCCATGCGGTGGGTTGAAGCCGCCGCCTCAGCTGGAGGAAGCCCCCGAGGCAGCACCTCCTCTGGTGTACCATCCACTGCACCCCAGCTGGCAGAGAAGTGGCACCAGCATCAGCACCAATTTCTGATGAGATCTTGTTAAATTTTGACCTCATCCAAAATTGGTGGTGGCACGGCAGGCAGCACAGAGCAGCAATTCCTGTTTCACCTCAAGCGGCAAAATGGGACCAGGGACGGACTATGGCGCACTGAGCTAGGCCAAAATCCCCCCCCCCCCGCATCCAGTCCTCATGCCCTGAGGACTCTGACAGGGTCCTAGAGCCTTCTGCCTCCTTCTCAAAGCTGTGCATGTGCTAACTAGGCTTTGGGAAAGAGGCAGGAGGGTTCTATGACCCTGTCAGAGGCCTCGTGCCTTCTTTCTGTAGCCGGGCAAACGCTTACCGGGTGCCCTTTCTGCTTTGCACCCAGTGTGGGGGAACCGGCCACACTGTCCTAAAGCCACCTCTGATGGGATGTGCCAACACTAGCTAGGGATAAACACTCATGGAGGGTGCAATGCTAAGCCAGAAAGGCTGAGGGGAGGTGTGACCTGGGAAGAAAGGGAGTGGCCAGGGACAGGTAAGGTCTGGGGATAGTCCTGAGGTTTATAAGAAAGCTGCATTTGGCCCATGGGCCTAAAGTTCCCCACCTTTTCCAGTAAAGGGAAGGATAAGTTTTTCACCATCATGAGGAATTTCCATAACTCTATATTGCAACTCTAAATAGCTGTAATCCACACTTATCTGTAAGGCCCTTTTTGTAACACAAGCCATAACTCAAAAGAATATGCTTGATAAAACAGAAGCTATAGAACAATTCCCAATATTTTGGATAGATGACAGTTGGCCAGTGCTCCACAACTTTCAGTATTCTTTTTTATTTTTCAATTTAATTTTGCATGTTCAAATTCAGTATTGGTTTTAGAGTTTGTTTTCTGAGAAATGTGATACTGTATGGGTGTTAAATGAATCTGTAGCTCAGAGTTGGCCAGCATGTGGCCTTCCAGATGTTATGGGACTCCCATCAGCCTGTTCAGGGATGATGGGGTTTATTGCACAACATTTGGAGGTCTACAGGTTAACTACCCCTGCTGTAGTTAGTGCAGTGCATCAATCAGAAATAAATCAGGCCATGGACCCTGAAACAAATATGTGCTTAGCAGGTGCTTTCAGTAGCATCTGGATGTGAACAACACATAAGGTGCCAATAGCTGATGTGTTCCTTGGCTTTACACTATCAAAATTATGCGTGGTTAAGCTCTGCATGTTTGCGAGTTTTGTTATTTACTTTTTTTATTTTGGCTCGCAACACTCTGCAACCCTGCGGTGATGTTTGATGGTGTTCCACAAGCTGAAGTCACTCTAGGCATTCGTTCTTCTGTGTGGGGGACCAAACATTGCTCATGACACAGAGTCTTTGCCAGTGAACTTGCCATAAGTGGCACACATGCACCCGAAACCTATCTTAGGGCTCCTTCACACACTATGCAACTGCAAGCAAACATGCATTTTAATGAACAATAATCATTAGCTTCACAAACATGATCATATTGTAATTCCTACAGCAGCCTTGTAAGGTAAGTTTTTATTATTCTCGTTAGATTATCCCAGAACTGGGGATTTTGAAGTTTAAGTGAGAGTGTCTTGCCTATAAGATCGTCTAGTTCATAGCACAGATGCGAACTGAATCAGGTGTTTCCTGATTCAAGTGATTCATAGTTCAGTCTCTGTGCTACACTAGCTGAGCATGCATGCAGCAGAGCAATGCTCAGTGTTTGTCACTAGATGATTCCCACTGCGTCCAAAGCAAGTCATGATTTTCATAAAAGGAATGGCTGGAATAAACGGGGTGCATGGCAGAGCTATGAAACCTTCCACACTGAACATCTTTACTGTGTTTGGGGATAGTTGTCTGGGCTAGGGAGATGCTCAGAAAATGAGAATATAGTCCCCCTGAAGCTTACTAATGATGAACCAAAATGGAAAGTTTTCCAAAACTAATAGGAGTACAGCAGGTGCCATTGGGCAACATATAGTCAGATTCTGGCGCCAAACGAATATAGTTGAATGACCCAAACTTAAAGGTACATTGGAACTTGTGGTGTGCAAGGTTTTAATGTAATGTTTTTACCAAGCCGTTTTGCTGGTTGACTCTGAGGACAGAATTTACTAATTGAATAAACACAATCATATGCTGAATTAAATATTTTCTTTTCAATCCTGAAAGGCCTAATTCAAAGGCCTACTTCAAAGACTGGCCTAAACTAAGATCTGTCAGAACCATGCCTTTGAATGTTATGTAATGAATAGCATCAATAGCATCATTCCTTTCCTAGAAAACCAAAGTCCATATGTTACAAAGAGGAATGGGGATTTTTCTCCCTTGGTTTCCTGAATAAAAATGTATTGATTTATCACTCCCACTATTTATATTCAAGTCACTTTGCCCAGTCTTTTCTATATGGCCATGTTCAGTCAGACGTGACTTTATTCAGAATAAATTCATTTTTATGCTTTTATATAAATAAAAACAAAAAAAAAAACAGCAAAGAGTCTTGTGGCGCTTTAAATGCTCACAAGCTTTATTATGGCATAAGCTAGGGATCACCAAGGTGGCACTTATGGACACCTGTATGAGCATCACTATCTCCTATGGCATCTACAAAAGGTCTCACCCCTCAAAAACTCACATTTCATGAGAAATGTCCTCATCCTGCACAGTTCTTGTTCACACTGCCTCACCATCTCCAACATTGAAAATATCCCCTTAAATATGCCCACACTCACCCTCCCTTCTGTTCTGGAGAGGGGGAAATAGCTTCTCTGGAAGTGACCATAGCAGTGGCTGATACACATATTTTCCTTTTCATTGATGGGAGGCATGGCTGCACCACTTTGTGGTCCCATCTCTCTTTCCCTGGTGGCCCGCTGGAATGTGGAGTTAACCAGGGCTATTGACTGTTTGGCTCCAAAGCGCCCTCTCCGATTGCATGGAGCCCGGACAGCCCCGTGGTTTTCCACAGATCTGAGGGCAATGAAACAATCGTTGAGACGGCTAGAGCACTGGTGGCGGATAACCCATTCTGAATCTGACCGGACACGGCTTAGAGCTCAATGTCGAGCCTACCAAGTGGTGATAGCGACGGCGAAGAAGACTTTCTTCACCGCCTCTATTGCATCTGCGGAAAACAGCAGCAGGAGACTCTTTCAGGTGGTTCGCAATTTAGCGGAACCACCTGCTCCATCAGGGCCCAGTACGGGCCACATGATCTCCTGCAATGACTTTGCAAAGTTTTTTGCGATAAAGTCGCTCAGATTCGAGAAGGGGTAGACTCCACCGTGGGAGCAGGGCCGGGGCGGGAGAGTGCTAGAGTCCTGTCTAGTCAAATTGTGTGGGATTAATTCCAATCTGTTACCCCCGAGGATGTGGACAGGCTGCTTGGACGAGTGAAACCAACTACTTGTCTCCTTGATCCTTGCCCATCCTGGCTTATAAAAGCTAGCCGGGAAGGACTGGACGATGGGCTTCGTGGGGTGGTGAATGTTTCACTCCGTGAGGGAGCCTTCCCAGACCCGCTGAAAGAGGCGGTTATTAAATTGCTTCTTAAAAAACCATCTTTAGATGCGGCCACGATAGCCAACTATCGCCTCAAATCTTCCATTCTTGGGCAAGGTGATTGAGCGAGTGGTTGCTGAACAACTCCAGGCATGCCTGGAAGAAGCGGACCATTTGGATCCCTTCCAGTCGGGATTCAGGCCTCATCATGGGACTGAAACTGCCTTGGTCGCACTGGTTGATGATCTCCGGCGGGCTAGGGACAAAGGTGAGAGCTGTTTCCTAGTTCTGCTGGATCTCTCAGCGGTGTTTGATACCATCAACCATAACATCCTTCTGGACCATTTTGAGGGGCTGGGAGCTGGGGGCAGTGTTATACAGTGGTTCCGCTCCTTCCTCCTGGGCCGTGTTCAGAAAGTGTTGGGGGGGGGATGAGTGTTCAGACCCCTGGGCTCTCACTTGTGGGGTGCCTCAGGGTTCTGTCCTTTCCCCCATGCTTTTCAATATCTACATGAAGCCGCTGGGAGAGATCATCAGGGGGTTTGGGCTGGGGGTTCATCAGTATGCGGATGATACCCAGCTCTACCTCTCTTTCAAATCAGAACCAGTGAAGGCAGTGAAGCTCCTGTGTGAGTGCCTGGAGGCGGTTGGAGGTTGGATGGCGGCTAACAGATTGAGGTTGAATCCTGACAAGACAGAAGTACTGTTTTTGGGGGACAGGAGGCGGGCAGGTGTGGAGGATTCCCTGGTCCTGAATGGGGTAACTGTGCCCCTGAAGGACCAGGTGCGCAGCCTGGGAGTCATTTTGGACTCACAGCTGTCCATGGAGGCACAGGTCAAATCTGTGTCCAGGGCAGCTGTTTACCAGCTCCATCTGGTACGCAGGCTGAGACCCTATCTGCCTGCGGACTGCCTCGCCAGAGTGGTGCATGCTCTGGTTATCTCCCACTTGGATTACTGCAATGCGCTCTACGTGGGGCTACCTTTGAAGGTGACCCGGAAACTATAACTAATCCAGAATGTGGCAGCCAGACTGGTGACTGGGAGCGGCCGCAGAGATCACATAACACTGGTCCTGAAAGAACTACATTGGCTCCCAGTACATTTCCAAGCACAATTCAAAGTGTTGGTGCTGACCTTTAAAGCCCTAAACGGCCTTGGTCCAGTATATCTGAAGGAGCGTCTCCACCCCCATCATTCTACCCGGACACTGAGATCCAGCACCGAGGGCCTTCTGACGGTTCCCTCACTGCGAGAAGCCAAGTTACAGGGAACCAGGCAGAGGGCCTTCTCGGTAGTGGCGCCTTCCCTGTGGAACACCCTCCCACCAGAAGTCAAAGAGAACAACAACTACCAGGCTTTCAGAAGACATTTGGAAGCCGCCCAGAGTGGCTGGGGAAGCCCAGCCAGATGGGCGGGGTATAAATAATAATAGTAATTATTATTATTATTATTATTATTATTATTATTATTATTATTATTATTATTATTATTATTATATTTCAGGTGTGACACCCATTTTGTGTCATGCCACACCCCATGGCTGCCATTTTGTGACTAGTGCTCACGACTTTCTCAAATTTCCAAATGTGCCTGCTGCCCCCCCCCCCCCAAGGTTGGAAACACCTGGCATGATATTTTGTGAACAGTTCATTACATCACATGCATGAAGCGTAATCCCTTTCACATTTCTGGTGTTAATCAAATTGGCAATGCTGAGTTAATTATCAGCTATCACAGTTGTTGTGTGGGATCACTGTGTTCATTTGGCAGGCATTCTAGCTCTAACGCAGGCATCCCCAAACTCCAGATGTTTTGGGACTACAACTCCCACCATCCCTACCTGTGGTCAGGGATGATGGGAACTGTAGTCCCAAAACATCTGGAGGGCTGAGTTTGGGGATGCCTGCTCTAATGGAACTGTCATGATTTGTAATTTTTGCATTTTACTTCCCCCTAGCTTTGCTTGTTACAATCCCCATCCCTCATGTATATACATACGTTTAAATGAGGATTATAGGCCCACAAAAGCTTATGCTATAGCAAAATTGGTTTGCTTCTAAGGCACAAGGTACAAGACTCTTTGTTGTTATACCTGAAACATGCTAACGCATATTTCCCTCTGAAAAGTTGGTTTACTCTGTTGGCTATTTGGCAGTTAATGAAAACTTGATGCACTCTGAAATTTATTGAATCCAAGAATCATATCATTACTGTGTCATAAAATTTACACTGGCTCCTCATTTTTCAAGACACTGAGCTTATGGTGTTTCTCTGGTTTACATCCCATGGCTGCAATCCTTGTTTAGACAGTTTTGACCTCTCACATTTGCTATTTGTGTTCATGGGTTCTAGCCACTAAAATCTACTTTAACCAGATGTCGCCGGTATGCATTAGGCCTTACCAACATGGTCATGGAAACTTCATTTCCAACACATTCACGGAGGCCTCATTTTGCTCAGTGTACCAAAACTCCCTTGGATTCCACAAAAAATCCCAGATCCACCCCCCTCAAGAAGGAACTTCCAATGCACTTCAACTTTCGGTTGAGGTAAAATTTCAAAGGCAACACCTGTTTTGGAAAACAATTATATGTTCTAGAGTTCTCTTGATCGAATAATTAAATATAGTTTCCCAGACTGTTTTGAGTATTATTATTTTTCCCTCAGAGGGAACTAAAAAAAAATGTTCAAAAACTCAAAGAGCTAAATTATCTTGAAAAAAGTTTTGTATTAAATTTCAGTCTGTGACAAACCTCATGGCATGAAGGCATGTGTGCATGGAGCAAAAAGAAAATACCCCATGGCGTTGGGTGGGAAATTCACAGAGAAAATTTAAAGACATAGCTTAGGTTTGCTTCCCCCATTTTTTACACTAAGAAAATGATTCCCCACAACTTGTTACACCAGCAAGGGGATGCCATTGAGTTGGGCCCTTTCTATGGGCATTTCTAGGCCGAAAAAATAAAAAAGAAAGAAAAGTGGCTGTCCCATTGGCAGTTCATGAGGAAGCTATCTTTTTTACCCAATAGTGCTCTAGAAGTGACACTACATCGTGATGTAGCATCATTCCTGTGGCATTTGGACCCAGGGAACTATGCTGCAATTGTGAGTAGCCACAAACTGTTTTTATAAATGTTAAGAAATAAACAACACCCATTGCTAAACCACCTACCTTAAATTAAAGTAAGCCAACACCCAAAAATACATTGCTGAAAAATTTGCCTCCCCTTTGTAAACAAGCAAGTCCCTGCCCCACTACTTTTATGGAAGGTGAAAAGTGGTAGGAGAAGTTTTTGGGCACAACATTAATTATATTTAAGTTAACTATATCTGATAACATTCTGTCAAAGAAAAAACAAAATTGCTTTCCACATATGCACAGAAACTGCCTGGAGAGAGAGTGGGAGACAGTTTAGGTTTTCTCTGACATAACGATAGCAAATATAGTTCAATTAGATAAAAGAGAAATAAAAGCTATCTTCCACACACAACGTAACTGTCTTTAAATAGTATGGAATACAGTTTTGTTCCTTCTTTGAAAGAACTGAATCACATCTAATTCCTTCTAAGAGCAAACGGAGTCATTAATTTAATCCTACCCTGGGTAGCATTTAAAGGTAAAGGTAAAGGGACCCCTGACCATTAGGTCCAGTCGTGACTGACTCTAGGGTTGAGGCGCTCATCTCGCTTTATTGGCCGAGGGAGCCGGCGTACAGCTTCCGGGTCATGTGGCCAGCATGACTAAGCCGCTTCTGGCGAACCAGAGCAATGCACAGAAATGCTGTTTACCTTCCCGCCAGAGCGGTACCTATTTATCTACTTGCACTTCGACGTGCTTTCGAACTGCTAGGTTGGCAGGAGTAGCATTTACTTGAATACAATCCTTAGTGCCCATGTGCCTACTAGACTGGATCCAAAATGGAGCCACTGAGGCACAATAGGGAGGTATTAGCATATCAGCATGCTCCAAGATTATGCAGAAGTACCAACCAGACACACACACACAGACACTTAAAAACACTCAAAAAGACATCCCCCTTCCTGTCCCTTACGTGTGCGCTGGATGGAAAAGTGCAAATAATCATAATTATTTTAGTTATTCTGTTTATTCCTAAATCTTAGTTGTACTGGGGAAAATTCCCACACTCCTTCATGCCCTAGTAACTTTTTAGTTAAGTGACGTATTAACTTTCATCAGCTTCCACAGTTGTGCCTCATAAAGTGGATTCAGATGCCTGAACGTTATGAAAGCTGTCTCCTGACCACTTTTTCAGTAACATTAAAGGATGTGGATGCAATCAGTTGCTTTTGAAGCTTAAAAATAACTGGCTGTAAATGGGAGCTGGGGAAAGAATTAGACTGAGATGTTGGGACAAACATATTTTCTCTGGAAGAAAGATGATAAAACAATGGATGAATCAGATGAGCAAAGCAACTGGCAGAAATTTACTGGGAGCATCTTAAAAATTGTCAAACACAGAAGGAATGATCAAAGGGGAAATGTGGTCCACATACTGAAAAGCAGACATACAGAAGTGAACGGAATCTCCCATACCACATAATTTCTCTGCATTATGTTGATTGGTCTTCTGCTCCTACCTGCAGGATTGCTACCAGAAAGTAGTACTAGGAGACACTTGCTTGGCTTCATAGTTTTTGGGCTGTGCATTGTGCTCCCTATGCTTTTTAACTTCTATATAAAGCTGCTGGTGGCTGTCATCCGAAGATATGGAGCATGGTGCAATCAGTATGCTGGTAACATGCTGATCAATCTCTCAATTCCACTGAATCAGAAGAGGATGTGAAGTTGTTGGATGGGTGTCTGGAAGCAGTGATAGACTAGATGGGGACCAATCAACTGAGGCTGAATCCTTATAAGATGGAGATGTTATGGGTAGGTAGTTCCCATGTCTGGGGATTAGGTGCATGACCTGTTTTGGGAGGGGTTGCACTCCCCCTGAAAGAACAGGCTCATAATCTGGGGGTACTCCTGGACTCCAACATGTTGCAGGAGTATCAACTTGCTTCTGTTTGTGTAATGCCCTTTCTAGCCAGGTTCATCCCTCACTATTAAATGCAGGAGTGATTTATAAACATTCTGGATGATCCAGGCATTTGATAACTGAGATATTCTGTTCCTGACAACCCTGAAATCACTAGCTGAGATAAATTTTTAGAATGTTTTTATGATGCCTTTTACTATTGATGTGTTTGCTGCCCTGGGCTCCTTTTGAAAGAAGGGATCAAAATTGAATAAAAATCTGAAGGCATCTTATAAATACAGTGGTGCCTCGCAAGACGAAATTAATTCGTTCTGCAAGTTTTTTCTTCTTGCGAGTTTTTCATCTTGCGAAGCACGGTTTCCCATAGGAATGCATTGAAAATCAATCAATGCGTTCCTATGGAAACCGCCTTCAGACCAGGTCCGGGGACAGTCTGTCCCCCGACCTCTTCTGAAGGCTGGGGGGGGGGGACAAGGGCTTTTCTTCCCACCGCCAGCCTTCAGAAGGCTGTTCTGAAGGCTGGCGGTGGGAAGAAAAGCCCTTCTCCCTACCTCCCGCCCCGCAAGCTCCGGGGACAGGAGCGCTTTGCTGCCAACCGCCAGCATTTTAAAAGCCCCCGCTGTCCCGGGGCGATTTTAAAATGCTGGCGGGCGGCAGCGAAGTCTCCGCTGTCCCGGGAAGGTGGGGGGGGGTCCAGGACCTCTTCTGAAGGCCGGCGGTGGGCAAAAGTCTTTGCTCCCGACCACCAGCATTTTAAAAGAGGTCCCCGGAGATTTCCCTATGGGCTTTCTTCTTGCGAAGCAAGCCCATAGGGAAATTCATCTTGCGGAACGACTCAAAAACGGAAAACTCTTTCGTCTTGCGAGTTTTTCGTTTTGCGAGGTGTTCGTCTTGCGAGGCACCACTGTATTTGAAGACATCTGAAGACAGCCCTGTTTAGGGAAGCTTTTAATGTTTGGTGGACTACTGTATTTTCATATTTTGTTAAAAGCCGCCTAGAGTGGCTGGGGAGGCCTGGCCAGATGGGCAGGATATAAAAATATTTATTATTATTATTATTATTATTATTATTATTATTATGATGATGATGATGAATTGTGTAACATTTATCCTCAGAGAGTGTTACCTTTTCTGCTTTTGAAAATCTAGTTATTAATAAAATGTTTCTTTTTTTCCTTTTCCCTTTTTTACAATGAATGAACGGAGCTTCGCTATTGTGCCATGACTTTCAGTAAATAGGATTTCCCTATTTACTGAAAACTTAAGGGTATTCGCCATGGAACACTTTGCAAAAACAGTCATGCTTGCTGGAAGAACAGGCCAGATTAATTTCAGTTGGCCTCATGTATCATTTTGACTGGTGATTCATTCTAGCTTGAGAACATGTGCTGTGTTGGGCCACTGAGGCAGCTCGTCACTGAAGTTGCTCAATTCTAAGAGTACAGAAAGTGGTCGGGACAAGATGACACGATGCTTGTCTTTCTCAGCATATGTCAGAACATCAGGGGGGGAAGGTCTAATTTGTGCCTTTGAACCACAAAATGGGTTTTATTCCACTTCATATTATCGCAGCAGCTCCTGCCTGTTTTCTATGACTAAAAGGCAGCAGTGGGTACCCTGCAAGCAATTTTCCTTTAATTTTTTTTCCACTGACAAAAGTCAACACTTCAAATGTCAAACTCTTGGAGAGAGTAAATAAACTTGCAATGAAAAACAGTCTCAATGGCATCGCGCATACACAAATTTAAATGTCATGGTACCGCGCTGTAAACAGAAAGAATGCTTTTAATGAAAACTTGGATAGACATGGACATTTGAGTGAAGGAAAAAGGGGGGGGAGGAAATTACTGTGTCAGATTCAGAAGCTGCTTCTAGCCAATACATCCCCCGCTCTCAAATTAAAGTGTGCTGAGCTGGAAGCAGAAAGTTTGCAATAGGAAATGGAAGTTAATTCCTTTCAAGTTCAGAAGGTGTCATAATATTTGAAAAGTGAACCGGGAAGAATGGGAATCTGTGATAGACGTTCGAAATGAACATGGCCACATTTCAAATTAGCAACATTATTTTTTTTGATAGTTTGCTGAGCTTGAACTCTGGACAGAATGCACTTATTCAGTAAGAAATAAAAGTAACACACTTGTATGCTCTGATTGTGCCCCAAGCAACAAGTGATGCATTGTGTGGGAGCAATGAACACACACAGTCCATCATGGGTTGAAAATGGTCACAGCGTTTTCTGGTTACAGCCAGAGTTGACCATGGCATGTGGTAAGGGTCTCACCATCAGTAGCCCACCTACTGACTAATGCCTCTCTCCCCATGCTGGGCTACCATTAGTGGTTCTCAAGTCCACCATGTTGCAGACTGCTTCTGTGGGCCCCACAAGCAACCTGGGCGTGTGGCAGCCTTGAAATGGCTGGGTTGGGTTCCTAAGCTCCTGAATGCTTTGCTCTCCTTTTAACTTTTTACTTTTTCATTTCCATGTGATCTTATCCTCATTCACGTGTTTAGTACCTGCAGTACATAAGTGACAGGCAGGTGGTCCCTGTGATGTACAGTGCTCAAAATCTATCTATCTATCTATCTATCTATCTATCTATCTATCTATCTATCTATCTATCTACTGATTTCTCTCCTAAGTGTATGTTTTTGCAACATACACTTCATCTTTTTTAAAATGGCAGCAGAATTTTTCAATGGCCTATGGCTACAAGCAGGAGAAAACAATTATTGGATTGGAGTTTCAGAATGGAGTCCAATCCTGCTTTGCAGAGCTAGGACATTGGTTAGAAAATCTACACCATATCAAGAGGCAATGCACTGAAATTTGGAAGTTCATGAAAGTTGACCCAATTATGAGCATACATTGCCTCAAGACCACTATGCTGTTCCCTTTCTCTCTCTCTGATCCTTCTTCAGACTCATTTTCATAAAACCAGTGGAAATAATTTTTAATTAAGTCCATCTGGATTTGGCTCATAAAATATTACAAATCACAAAGACTTCAGCGCAAGAGGCCTGGCAGTCTATTAGCTCAGACCCTCCCATTTTTGTCCTTTGCTGATTTGGATTTATGTGAAAGAAGGGGCCAAAACAACCTGTTGCGGAAATTCACCAGAAGGTTTGAATCTAGGTAAATGCACATCTGTCTCTTCATTTGCCTAAGCACAATCACTCTAGCCTAGTCAACTTATGACACAAGATAAATGACTTCTGATGATCTTTTTGGATGGAAAAATCAATTCCACAAACTCAGCAGGGGGCTATTTTGCGAACATCATGATTGAGAAATAACTCGATTTTACTTTTCTTGTCCAAAGGCACTAAGAAAACAACAACCCTAGTTTCTTTTTTAAAAAACAACAACCTTGCTTTGCTTACAAAATACATTCAGTAGGAGGATGCATAACCTGTTTCGCTAACATAATACAATTTCGAGACAAATAGGCAGCAGAAACAAATAATGTGATAATATACACTACTGTGCAGTAATTGAGGCGGGGGGGCAGCTATGGAAATGCTCGGCAGCTTAACTATATACAATGCAATAACTGGAAAAGGAACATATTTTTACTCAGCTTTCTGTGGGATGTTTAAAAAAGGAAATTAAACATCCATCTCTTTGGTATGCTTTGTTGTTGTTGTTTAGTCATTTAGTTGTATCTGACTCTTCGTCACCCCATGGACCAGAGCACGCCAGGCACTCCTGTCTTCCACTGCCTCCCGCAGTTTGGTCAAACTCATGTTAGTAGCTTCGAGAACACTGTCCAACCATCTCATCCTCTGTCATCCCCTTCTCCTTGTGCCCTCCATCTTTCCCTACATCAGGGTTTTTTCCAGGGAGTCTTCTCTTCTCATGAGGTGTCCAAAGTATTGGAGCCTCAGCTTCACGATCTGTCCTTCCAGTGAGCACTCAGGGCTGATTTCCTGAAGAATTGATAGGTTTGATCTTCTTGCAGCCCATGGGACTCTCAAGAGTCTCCTCCAGCACCATAATTCAAAAGCATCAATTCTTCGGTGATCAGCCTTCTTTATGGTCCAGCTCTCACTTCCATACATCACTACTAGGAAAACCATAGCTTTAACTATACGGCCCTTTGCCGGCAAGGTGATGTCTCTGCTTTTTAAGATGCTGTTTAGGTTTGTCATCACTTTTCTCCCAAGAAGCAGGCGTCTTTTAATTTCGTGACTGCTGTCACCATCTTCAGTGGTCATGGAGCCCCAGAAAGTAAAATCTCTCACTGCCTCCATTTCTTCCCCTTCTATTTGCCAGGAGGTGATGGGACCAGTGGCCATGATCTTAGTTTTTTTGATGCTGAGCTTCAGACCATATTTTGTTGGTATGCTTTAGATAAGGTGAATTCTGTCAATAATGACAAGCACTGAACTCAACAATCTTAAAGATATTTTCCTGCACTATGATTTTATCCTTGGACCAGGTTATCCTTTCACAGACCAACTGGATGTTCCATCTGACTGAATTATATAACAGCAGAAGCAATAAACCATCAACCCCATTATCACATCCTGATTCCAGATATGAAAGCAAACCATTGTTTGGTTTTCAAAGAACATCCTGGAGAGTTGTTTTTTTTAAAAAAAAATGCACCCAAGGTCAATATCTTTAAAACCAGGACAATTATGGGGTGCAAAGATTTGCAGAGTGAGGCTGAATGTCTTCTTAGGCCCATTTAAACAGATGTATGGGTTTTTAGAAGCACAATCCACCAGGCAGGTGTTCTATGCATGCTCTGGGTGGGAGTTATGCAAGAGGCAGGACTTTGAACTGGATCGTGCTCATAGTTCCTAAGCAGTTCATCTCATAACGCTTGGGAAGAGACAAGCAATCCTTTAATACTGGAGTCTCCAGGGCAGGGCTGGGGAACCCTTTGCAGTCCAAAAGCTGCATTCCTTCCAGGGTCCACATGCCAGTAGTGGGTGCAGCCAGAGGCAAAGGTGGGTGTAGCAATGGATGTGACTCTTACCTTTGCACAGCAGGTTCTATTACAGTAACTCAGAGGTTTCTACATGCACACCTCTCAATCCAGACAAGCAAGAGGCATTATCTCAATAGAGGTACACATTCCAGGCAAGCAACAGCACTCGAGGAGGAAGCAGAGCAGGTGAGGGGTGTGTGGTGCAGGTCAGGCATGACCTGGAATGGTCCTGAGGGCTGCATTTGACCTCCAGGACTGAGGTTCCATATCCCTACTATATGAGAGGCTGCTAGCTGAGGACAGAGGTCAACAAAAGTGGTATTATACTAGATTAAACAGCAAGGGAGACAGAGGCACCCTTGGATCCATTGGGGGGAGACTGACGAAAATGACAACTGCATATGGGTAAAGGGAGGTTAGTTGTCTCCCCCCCCCCTTTAAAATGTGTATATCAAACATAGACTCTTATATTTGATGTTTAAGACAAGAGTCTCTAGTTTATTAATATGATAGATAGATATAGATATAGATATAGATATAGATATAGATATAGATATAGATATAGATATAGATATAGATATAGATATAGATATAGATATAGATATAGATATAGATATAGATATAGATATAGATATGCAGGGAGGGGTTAGGAAACTAGGCCACATTCTCTTTTCTCCTCAACTTGCTTGGTGTCATTCTCAGAAAGATTATTTAATAATAATAATAATAATAATAATAATAATAATAATAATAATAATAATAATACCCCACCCAGCTGACTGGGTTGCCCCAGCCACCTTCCATGTCATGGCCATGATCCAATTCAATAGTTCCCTTTCCCCCATTCCTGTATTAAGTTCTGTTCATGACTATTACATTTTTGCCTTCCTTTCTGGGATATTTAAATCACACATGTACTTGAGTATTGGAAAGCTGTCTAATTGGTAAACAACTTCAAGGTTAGATCACTGCATGCTCAACTATTTTCTGGAACAATGTTTTCTTTCCATTGTAAGTCTGTAACACAAGCCAGGGATTAATGACAGAGTAATGATGTCAGCCACTTGGCTTGAAAGTGCAAGTTCTATGGATTCAAGCCACAGAGGGAAGTAGGATGATACATATCTTCACAGTCTTAATCCAGTTTTTCATGCCACTAATGCTAATTGTGCATGTCTTTAAAAGACATCTCACTGCTTGTGTTCATCAATGTCCTGCACAATGTCTTTAAGGAGGTAGAAACTCTGTGCTATATAGTATATTTTGGCAGGCTTTTTTTCCATTGGCATGTTTCATGAAAGGGAATTATCTGGCCTCATTTACCAGCAGTACTGTAATTCTTTTTTTAGATTTATAACCTGCCCTGTTCTAAAGGCTAAAGGCTCAGAGTGGGTCATATACATTTTCAAGTCATCAGGATACTAGCTCTGAAGAACACATGTTGTAGAGAAAAGTCTAGTGTGCATCTCACACTGAAACCAATGTGCTGGTATTTTGATTAATCCTCATGCATGGTGCTGTGCATTCCTTGGTATATAATGATAATATCAGTAGCACAAATGGTTCTTCCAAATACCGGGGGGGACGGGGACTTAGGGTGCAATTCAACATTGCACTATTACTATCATTCCACTGCAGAACGATCTCCCCTCTTCCTTCCCATGAGGGTTATCCCAAAACCCTGAGTCAATTTTTGGGTGGTCAAAGGAGAAAGGGGGGAGCTATAATGCTAGTGGGACTCATTGCACTGGCTTCTGCTAGCAGAACTATTTAGCTGAATCTGGCCCTTAAGAGAGAATACACAGGTCATCTGTAGTAAAATGAACACTGCAACATTAAACCGACATTAAGCATTAAATTACATCCATCAGTTTTTTGAAACTTTAAATCAACATAAACAGTACTCCCAAAATCATGAACAAAGAGAAAAATATTTTTGGTCCAATAAACTGTAAAGTTGTTAAGTGTTTCTCCAAGCTATAGGCATTTTTTTCCTTCTAATGGTCTACTTTAGCGTGATAAAGATCAATCGGTAAAAACCTCTAGGTGATGTCATTTGCCACAGGTCATCTGTTCCACAAGAGCATGACAAGAGATATTCTCCGTGCTGGAGCCTCTTTTTCTTAGGGAACTTGTCCAACTGTGGGACTTAATTAGCATTGTCAAGAAACATTACAAGACATTTCCTTTACAGTTGGCTTTTAAAGGCAAGTAATTGTAAGTCTCATATTGTATTTTGGTATTTCAAAAGGCATTGTAGTTAGGTTTTTTAAAATCAAATTTTAATTTTAGTGTTGTAGCCAAACCTCTAACCCTTGGGATACAGCAGGAAATACATCCACTTGTATAAGTAAATAATAAATAATTTCCACCAGTCATGTGGAAATTTCCAGTAATATCAGTACGGCCGATATAAAGGTTTGGTGATTCATACCTAAAATAATTTTGATCACTGCCCTTTTCCTATCTGCCCTCCACATTGACAAACCTAATTGTATGTGTCTGTTATATATTAGGGCAATCCTAAATTGTTCATTTATCTCGGGGGGGGGGTGTTCCCCAGTGCCAATATATGTCTTTATTCTCCTCAATGTACAAATAAGTAATTGAGCATGGTTGAGTCATGAGAACAGACCCAGTTCAGACATCACATCACTTCATTGTTAAGGAACCTTAACTATGGTTCACTGTGAGGTCTGTACAGTGGTACCTCAGGTTAAGAACTTAATTTGTTCCGGAGGTCCGTTCTTAACCTGAAACTGTTCTTAACCTGAGGTACCACTTTAGCTAATGGGGCCTCCCACTGCTACCACGCCACCGCCATGCAATCTCTGTTCTTATCCTGAGGTAAAGTTCTTAACCAAAGGTACTATTTCTGGGTTAGTGGAGTCTGTAACCTGAAGCGTCTGTAACCCGAGGTACCACTGTATTGACAAACCATGATTTGCAAAGGACCAGCAAACCAGCATAGGGAGCAATGGTTTTAAGTGGATATACAAACAATGATTTGTGCTAACTGTGGCTTGGTGTCAAACGCCTGAACTGTTAGAGATGATGCTCTGTCTCAAGAGGCTGCTACTGTACTAAGTAAGTAAAAACCAAAAGCAGACAAGCAGCCCTGAACTATGGTTCACCATAGGCTGTGTGTGTCTCTAGGCTTGAATACACACAAGCCTGTTCTTTGGTTATGTTTATTAGCTACAGTTTTTGATCTCTGGCCATCTAGGATTGTTCTTGATCAGTGTTCATTACTTATAATGGATAGCAGTACATTTATTTTGGCCCTGTGTTGACAAGCCATTAATATTCTGAAAAGTTCTCTAATGGCTTTGCATACTTTCAATACCTGCTTAGGGAGTGAACAATATATGATAACAGAAGGAAGATAAGAAAATGAAGATGGAAATGAGTGTAGTTCATTCTTGCCTTAAAGTTAAAGTGAATTTGGTAAAAACCCTGCAAAGGTTGGAAAGCACTTTACACCACGGAGGTTTCGTTTGGTAAGAGTCCGATCACATTGAATATATTACTAAAATGGCACAAGTAAAGAGAGTGCTTCCCCCTCCCCTGCAACGGTAGATATATAGGGTAACTATTAATTAACTGACTGCAAGTGTTCCCATTGTTTATGACCTGCAGAACAGAAAAACAAAGTAGCATTTATTTATTTTTGAGAAGCTTAGGATTCCACTCCAGCATTTTGGAGGAAGAGAATATGGTGTTGAGATTATATGGTGAGTATCACTCTTGTTGCTTTTCTATAGGCCCCATTATATGAATAACCATAGAATTACTGTGCCTCCATCCAAAGAAAATTACTTCAAGGGATGGCACAATATTATGCGGTTCCATTTCCAATTACCAGCATGGGGGTGCAAAGGAAGTCCATTACAGTATTCTTCCTATTATGTATTTAGGAATATGAATTCTGAATAGGATTCTGCATGGCGTATTTCTTTATTTGCACTATTTATATGCCACGCATAACTAAAGTTCTCTGGACAACTGACAGCAAAAGTTAAAAACTGTTGTGCACAAAACTAAAACTATGAAATCTAATACCGCATCAAGCCAGCAACAGAAGATAACATCAATAAATCAAACTGACGGCAGCACCAAAGATTCACAGGTCTTAAAATTCCAGAAATATCCAAAGGGCCACTAAGTCACAGCGAATATTTAAAACCAAAAGACTGAAAATCCTGGGAAACTAAAAATTCTGGTGCCAAATATGTTCTAGGGGTCCCTCTACCCTCTGGAGCAAATTTGGGGAAGGGCATGCATGAAGGAGGCTGGGGGAGGGGAGATGGGAGGGGAGGCAGATGGGAGGGGAGGCATTAGCAGAATTTATTTGATTGTACACGTGATTACAAGATTATTATTTTTTGCGCTGCTTCACCAATGTTTGTGTGTGCATTAAAAGACCAGAAAACAAATATGTATGTACAATTATATCAAGGTATTTCATGAATGGTGGCTTACCTATACTGTGGAGCACATAAGTGCATCTGTAAAACACACACACAAATACACTTATGTAATCGCATGTAAAGATTTTAAAGTTTTTTGCAGTGTGTTATCACCTTAAGATGACTGTTTTGCAGTGTTTTATCCATGCACCCATGCACTTGGGTAATAAGGGATGCAAAGCAGCTGAAGAAATGGAAGGCTGGAACAAAGTATGCATCCTTCCTTGTAATTCTTGTTTTTGTAGGCTAGGGAGAATGGTAATGTTCCTATCAAATATGTCTCCATTTTGAAAAGTCTATGAAATTTCTTCCAAGAATAAACACAAGGATTTGACAGAACACCATCCTATCAAAACAACAGTTAAATGACTTAACAGTGAGTTTATGGTATGCAATCAATTGCCCAGTATTTATCTCTCCCTTGCATGTTTATTTAAATGAACGTTCTAGTGGCAAGATATAACACATTTGTTCATTCATATGCAGTACTGAAATCAGATGGGGAATGTAAAGGAGACTTGTTGAGTTGAATAGGGCAGGTCAGCAGTATCTCTTTGGGAAAATGAGTAAACCTCACTTGATTTTTATTGGCTGCTTTCCTCATTCTTCACCCTCCCCTCCACAGCTTCTTATAGTTCAACCATGTATGACATTCTGCTGAGTGGAAAATGAACCAAGCCAAATCAACTGCCTTTATAACAGGCAAGAGACTTGGGGGTATATTTTACTTGTGGAAAGGTTAACATGCTGTTCGCCACCCACTGGACAATTGCCTTGTTGAGATTGAATTACGGAGCAACTCAATAAAATGCAACAAGACAGAAAACTAGTCACTCGGGATCTTAATCCACATATATGTATCTCATTAAACTCAGTGCAGCTTCTCAGGGAGAAGGGCCTAACATTGGCAGGGTTTGTTCATTGTTATAAGCCCACTTTCTTAAGGCTTGGACAGCTTGTCAGGACATTTCTGTCCACCTTGGGCAGATTTAAATATTTTAGAATAGCAACATTTACACTATTCCCTTTTGTCCCTGGGGACAAAACCACATGGCAGTCTCCTGGTAGTGTCTCACATGACTGTTCTAAGTCATTTTCACCTACTGCAATCTCTTCTGGGAAGCTGCTGGTGTCTCTGTGGAAAGCTCACAGCACAAGTCCTGAGTGTTAATCATGCTGGTTCTCACACGGATGGAGTAGAACTTCAGTTTGGTTAACATTTTAATGAGAAACTTCCTAATTAACTTCTCAAAGCGGTACATGCACCAAAACACAGCTATACTTCAAAACTGACCTTTCTCCCTACAGCCCTGGAACCAAAAAAGTGCACAAAATACCCTCTGAAATGCTGATCAGAGTCATAATCCTTTTATGCTGGAATCCCAGTACAGTGGTATCTCGGGTTACAGATGCTTCAGGTTACAGAAGCTTCAAGTTACAGATTCCGCTAACCCAGAAATAGTACCTTGGGTTAAGAATCTTGCTTCAGGATGAGAACAGATGCTCCGGTGGCAGCAGGAGGCCCCATTAGCTAAAGTGGTGCTTCAGGTTAAGAACAGTTTCAGGTTAAGAACAGATCTCCAGAACGAATTAAATACTTAACCCGAGTTACCACTGTGCTATGTTTCTAGAAAAAGAAGTGCCGAAGCTCCCCATGAACTTCTCCCTTGTTCTCTTAGAATAGCAATGGTGCCCACCTGAAAGGTGCCAGAGCTGAGCTCTGGCTGAAAAAAAAGCCCTGTGGAACTCTATATTCTTACCTTCCTTCTGCACAGATGTGCATAATAATGTGCCATAACTGAATTAGATCCAAACTTGGCATTCCACAAATGGAACTGTTCCTTACATCTACAAAATGTTATTGATCCAATCAGGAGGTTCCACGGACAGCAAGTGGGGTGGGGGACTTTGGCAGATTATCCTTTCCCCCCTACAACCTAGTGCAATCCCCTGCATGCTTTTGGAGAGCCCCCCATCGCTCTGGAGCAGAATTTTGTGGGATGCAAGGAGATGCAGTGAGGAAGGGAATTTGGAACAAGTCACTTCCATGCTTCCATCGGCAGAAGCAAAGTCTAGATCCAAGCCGTTGCTTTATCAGCATGTCACACTGCCCTAGCATCAGTGCTGCATTGACAACACATGGCCACATAATTCTGCTGGCACCGCTTCACGCTTGATTGTGTTGCATTAACGAAGCAGATCCTGGTCATTGCCATGAGCCAAGAGCAAGCTTCAGAACTGCATTGTTCAAAGCAAACCCCATTAATGACACTTTAACAAACGAGTTTGATGACATATTTAGCCACAGCTCGTAAACTTTTGGTGTTCCAGAATAGCATGCAAACAGTAATTGTCTGAAAAAGCACATGCCGGCAAGAAAATGACACACTGGGGACTTGTATGGTAACTATTTCTGGATGGATTTACAATGGAGGTCTGCTTTGTGTGGCTAAAGCATCTTCTTTTTAAATAGTCATCTGCTCAATAAGTTTCAACTTATTCCTTAGACCAATAAAAATTAAGGCTGCAATTTCAAAGGCCTCTGGGGAAATTGGACGTGTAATTCCCATGACTACTAATTTGATATGAATATTGCTACCCAGACAAAATTATTTTAGCCTAAACTGTTGCTTACTGTGCCACTTCCTAATCAAATCATTTGACCTCCTAAAAATCTTTAGCATCTTGACTGCCCCATGTCTACACTGAAGTCTGAATCCTTGTTTGCAAGTTTTCTCCAGCATGCCAAATCTGAGTGAGCAGAGGATTAGGTCTTGATAACTAAAATATATTTGTAAAGGCATTCAGTAGAAAAAGACAGGCCCAGCTTCAGTGAAATATCCCCTCACCTACAGTAGAGGTGTCTTTTTAAAAAACATATGAAAGGAAATGAAAATTCCATGAGCAACCAGGGCATTTGCACTCTTCCTTAGACCTTGTGACTCCCGAATTTTATTGTCGTGTTTTGAGCTATGCTCAAAGTTGCATTACAGACAAACCGTTAGTATGTCACAAAAGCTTTACAATACAGTCCTATACATGTCTATTTGGAACAGGTGTTATCTCAAGTGAGGTCTTTGGTCTATCTAGGGTAGTGTTATCAACATTGGGTGGCAGCAATTCTCCAGGATTTCAAAAAGAGTTCTGAGTTACCTTTCAGAACAAGATTTCACACCGAGTTCAGAGTTATCATTAAGCCCTATCCAGAGATGCCAGAAACTGAACCCAGCAGATTTCACATGCAAAGTCCTAGCGCTCTAATACTGAGCTACAGTCCTTTATTGAGTCCAGTGAGGCTTACTTATTCACAGGGAAACCAAAAGGCTTGTTTATAAAGCTATTGTACTATCAACCTTACTGTACACTTGTGAAACACGGACCACTTATAAACACTATCTCCAACTCCTCAAAAGATTCCATCAACGGTGTCTCCAGAAAAAAATACATTATATATGAACTAATGTCAGTGTACTGGAACTGTGAATAGAGTTCCACATATGCAACAGGGCTACCCTGCATTCTTCAACATCAACTTTGTTGAACTGGTCATGTTGTTCAGATGCATGTTTATCATCTTCCAAAGCAACTACTCTATTCTGAACTTAAAAATGGAAAGTGTGATGCTGGTGGTCAACAAAAGAGGTTTAAAGACTCTCTCAATGAAAATCTAAAAAAAAAATTGTAGTATAAAAACTGACAATTGGGAAACACTGGCCTGCGAGTGCTCCAGTTAGAGAAGAGCCTTTACCAAAGGTGTCATGGACTTTGAAGACCCTCAAACTCAGGATGAAAGAGAGAAACAAGCTAAGAGGAAGGCACGTTTGATCAACTCCCACCCAGAAACCGAAGTCCCCACTGTGGAAGGTCGTGAATTCACCTCCACAGTCACCTATGGACACACTGTTAAGACTGTGTTCATGGAAGACAATTTTACTCAGCTATGAGTGATCGCCGAAGAAGACAACTTATGCTAAGGTGAGTGGCTATAGGACGGCAGCCTTAAACTTATTAATACCAGAGACACCCTAGTTTGTACAAGAGGGATCTCTGATTTCTGGCAATTCCTCTTTCTCCTGATGTGCTTTCCATGCCATATCCCACAACATTCTGGAGGGTCCCTCAATAATCAGGAATGACTTCTGAAGCAATGCAAAAAGCTGCAGTACAAAGGAGAATGCAGGGTAGCCCTGTTGCATATGTGGAACTCTATTCACAGTTCTATGGATGTTTCCTAGTATTGCAAAGGCTGAAAAGAGCTGCAGCCATTTGCAGTACCTGAAAAATGGAGGAAGTCAACTTCCTTTCCTCTGCCTCATCCCTTTCACCCACCTTGATTTAGAGAGATCCCCACTAGGAGGGAAGGGCAAATCTGTCATTTTTTGTTGCTCTCTGTTTCTCATTTTTCCAAGTTTAAATTCAGTTCTCTGTGTGCCCATATTAGTCTGTGGTTACTGTTATTATTTTTTAAAAAGGTGCTCATGAAAGTTCATCAGCATTTGCATGTGAATGTTGCCTAGCATATGCATTTTTGTATGCAATTATGCCCAAATTTTGCAAAATTATGTTATTTTCTCATATGAATGGATTTTTGTCCACACTTTACTCTAGCATATGCACTTTGGTATCTATTACTTAGCTGAAGAACTACATTTCCAAAATGAGAGAACTGCAAATTTCAAGGGATGTCTGTGTTCATTGTACTGCATTTAAAACAGAAGCTACACCGGTTCAAAATGTTATGGCTGTGCTTTTGCAAATGTTAACAGGATATAATTAGCATTTGTTATAGGTAAAATAAAATTGGACACATCAGCAGGCAAGTTGAACAATTGATTGCTTCTTACTGAATAATGAAAAAGTTCATGCTGACTTCTTTTATAGAATTTCAATTTATTTATTTATACGTTCATTACTGTTGCTTTGAACACTTAAATCTGATAGAGGTTTATGTGATTCCCAAGCTCACACCATCAGCATTTTGGACATTAATGAACCCAATAAAAGGCATTATATACCCTGTATTTTTTAACACCATTACAAGTGCTCTTATTTGACTAAGTATTTGTTATGATTTTGTGGGGAAATCCAATTGAACAAACAATGCCTTTGAAGAAACAATGTTGTAATAAAAGATCAAAGTTCATAAAATAAATCCTACTAGCGATGGATAATATCTGATTATCTCTTCAGCAACACAGAGGCATCTCAAACCTACACAGAGTTTCAACCTTATGTCCTGGGAAAAATCAGTGCAGGAAGGAAGTGAAATTGTTATGCACCAGATTCCAGTCGCCCTGATTCAAGGATTATGCTTAAATGTCAAGCCACAAAATGAATGCAAAGAATGCAAACATACTTTTGTCCTTTGTGCATTCACAAAATCTACAAAAGGCTCTCCATTAACCTGTTTTTAACTATGGCCAAGTTTTCACTGAAGTAGCAAACTCCCCTCACTATACAACTTCAATTTGCAAGGCCACACAAGGGATGGACAGGTCAGTCTATAGCCAATCTAAATCAATTTTGCATGTACCCATTCATACGTATCCTATGCCATTTCTGCTTTATTTGGTTAAGATGGTCTGAACATTTTTACTTAAACAATGGTTGCTGACTTGGTTCAGCAACTTTGCTCTCAGCCTCACCTCATGTCTCCAGCTCTGCTGCTTTCCCCGTGGGATCTCGCAACAGTTCTGAACATGACACTGTGGTGTTAACTGTAGTTTTTAAACTATGAGCTCCTTCAGGAAGTCACAGGGCTAATGATGAGCTGCATAAATGTTAGACATAACTAAGTGACTTGAACCTTTGACAGTCTACACTGCATAGAGGTACATGTATTCCCTTGGTGATTAACAATAACAATTGAAGCCTACATTCAAGCCTCCTTAAAAAAATCTAATAAAAGACTGCAAGGAAGCTGGGATCAAAGTATGAAAGCCATGCTTCAATGCAATTGTTTAAATAAACATATGGGGGAAAGATGTGATACAGTAAAGTAAAAAATATTTTTAAAAAACCAAATACACCCAGTTGGTTAAGAGGGGAGTGGAGGGGAAGAGAGAAAGCTTTGCAGGATGCTAGACCATTTTAAGACAGCAAAATCAAAAGGCGTTACAGGTGTCATTTCCAAGTATGAACAGGACACTTCCAGAGTTTTGCTATTTTTTTGGGGGGGGGGGGAATTCAACCACCTACTAACAAAATCAAGCTGCATGATTATGGTTGGTTTAGGAGCTATGGGCAATAATCATGCTGTCCCCAATCATGCGGTTCTTTTTTGCAAGAAGGAAAGTGATGAGTAAATGCACTGAGGAGAATGGAATGCCTCCTGCTTTGATGCACCATGATGCATGTCCTCTCAAACATATATTTGATAAACAGGCAATCTGGAAGTGCCCTACTTCAGCTTTGCACACACCCTGAGGAGGATTTATGGCAGTGCAAGTGGTGCAGCAGCACAACCGGGGGGGGGGGGGCTTCTCAAAGCCTGGCTTTACGAAAGAGGTGTGAGGACACTGACAAGGTCCTAGAGTTCTCCTGCCTCCTTCCCAAAGCCAGGCAAGCACTTATCAGGCTTTGGGGAGGAGGGGGAGGAGGAAGGGCTCTAGGATCTTGCCAGAGCCTTGCACTTTCTTCGCGAAGCCCACAGCCATGCTGCAAGGGCTGGGGGAAAGGCATCAAATGATGACCTTGCACAAGGTGGCATGTTAGCTCAGTTGGTTAGCGTGTGGTGCTGTTAACACCAATGTCACAGGTTAAATCGCCGTATGGGACACCTGCATATTTCTGCATTGCAGGGGGTTGAACTAGATGATTCTCAGGGTCCCTTCCAACTCTACAATTCTATGATTTTGTGTTTACTCCTGACACTCCACATCTGCCTAACCCAATAATCAAAACATGAACATCAGTATTATATTGGAGTGGGCACAGCAGGAATGACAACATTGTTAGTGTGGCCAGTGGTGCAATACTGCTCCCTCCTCCATGCATTGAGTGTTTAGAGAAGCCGGTGTAAAATGTACTATAGTTTCACAGAAATTTGTAAGGGGGTGAATGTTGAAGTGCTTTTGTACTTCTGCCTACAGACCAACTGTCTTGGACACCTGGTCTGCTGAATGCTGGCTGCATTAGCACCATACCTCATTTTACATTTCAAGCTAGAAAAGACCTTCTAAAGGAAATTGTGATGGGATGATTAGCTGCTTATGCGTAAAATCGTGGTCCCTCAGAGTTTGTGCAACTCCACAAACCTCTGTGTGTGACAGAGCTCCTCAAACATGTCTGCCCTAGTCACTTGTAGATTCCGACAGTGGTTGTTTTCGGAAGCGCTTCCAGCATAGAAGCTCCTTAACGGAAACGCGTCTTCTGGACTCACGACGTGGCAGCTTCCGGCGAAGAATGGGTCTCCCTATGGGAGCTTCTGACACCTCCCCGCTGTTCTCGCTGGACGTGTCCCTGAGCCCTCCCTCTTCCCTGCTAGTTCCTGCTTTAGCTGCTGCGTCTCTCTCCGCATTCATGAGACCTTCCTCCAGAGACCCATCTCTCCCCCTGCTGGTCCCTGCTTTCGCTGCTGACTCCCTCCCAGCCTCTGTGAGCCCTTCCACCACCTGTTCCTCCGATGGCAGTTCCCTGACAGAAATGATGCTTGATTCATAATATAGCTGAGCATTATCAACTGGACAAATGTGTATCCTGAACCTGACAATTGTGAACCAGCAGCCTCACTAATGAATGTAAATCAAGTGATCTGCAGGCCTTTGTGAACAGGGATGCAGGGACAGAGGGGATACTCCATTCAGTTCACATTCAGTTCTGAAACAATATGCAAACCGAAACACGGCCATCTTTCAAAATTCACACTTCTCCAAAATTGCAGTGCAATTCCCCACCCAAGTAATGTGCACAAAAATGCATATACTGTGGTAAGGTGTGCACTGGTGAAAATAACAAAAATCCATTGCAGTAGGGAAAATTGCTTTTCAAAAGCATGTTTGCTAGAATTATTTCACACTAAAATGCTGAATATTTATTAGGTTTCTTTCTTTAAAAAAATGCAAACTGATGTGGAAATGCAGAGAACCAAATTTAAAGTTGTATAAATGAGAAGCTGAGAGAAGCCACAATTGATGGGCTCTCTCATCCTTATTTGTGAATGAGCCTTTATGAGATAAAACAAAAGGGAGACTGAATGGATGTTAGTATCTATTAATTGTAAAAATCTGATTGAACACACTTTTGGTGCTTATAGGCACAGCCCTCACCATTTTCTAGTTAGAAACTTCCCTGAGGATGAGCTGCAATTGAAAGGCTAATTTTCACAGGTATGCACGCAGTATGTTTTCTTGTAACTTGATTACCCACCCACATCTGACAACTAGTGGCTGACCATGCGAGTCCCAGCCTCAGGCTGCAATGCACTGCTTGAATTCCAAAAGTACTTGAAATATTATTTTTCAGATGTTTTTACTACTCATCTCTTGCTGGATACTTTGAGGAACACACCGATAAAATGTTTCCACATGGCGGCGATAATCTGGTGGAGTAGAGTGGAATGGAGTGTGTGTGTAAAGGGTGCAGTTTAGAAGGACACATGCATAAAACATGTCTATCAAGAAGGTCCAACTATGAGGGAAACTATCTGATGAAATGACAGATGAATAACCCTGTTACAAAGAGATAAATAGACCAGCCAGGACACAGAAGTGATTCTTTGGTTGTAATTGTTTTCTCTTCTGCAAGGTTACTAGCCAACAAATGGAATTACTTTGGAAGGAAGTATGTGATGAAAGTTCCTCATAAGGGAACAAACAGAATTCCCTTCTCTTCACAACCCAGCTGAATATACGCAATGGACTGCTCACTTTGACATTTTAATTAGATTACTGGTCACTACTTGCCCTACTAAGAATGCAAGGCAGGTATAAATCTACACACATTTGGTAAAGGTATGACAGTCTGAGGAAAAAGGGAATTTCCCCTCTAGAAGGAAGATGCAAGTTTATTTTATTGACTTGCAAAAGAAGCCAGTCTGCAAAGTTAAAACAACCCACGTGACAAACAATCCACCCCTCCCTCTCTTTAAATCTAATTCACAAGGGTTAAATAAAGGGTATGAAGGGTAATCTGGAATTGCACTTCTCTGTGTTTCAAGACAGCCAATATTATAAGAAAAGCTTTTGTCTCTTTGTTCATTTCCTGATGAATTTCACATAAACACAGATTTCTGTTCTTGGAATCCACTTGCGGTCATATGGTTTTGCCATTCTTAATTGCTGATCCCAGCAAAAATACCAACCTATTATTTCTGTGTTTTTGCATTTATATTTACACATCTCTTTGAAATTGATAGATAAGAAATGAACGGCTGATTGATCGGATTATCCTGCCATTCCCCTAAGAATAAATAGCCAGGTGACATATAGATGGATGGCCCTCTGCCCCCATTTCTTGAGGAACTTGGGCTAGAAGAAGATTGATCCCTAGGGCAAGACCTGCCAAAAGAGAAAAGGACACTATTTATGTAAGTGGTGGTGGTGGCGGTGAGAATACTGTTAGCACAGAATTGGAAGACTGGAGAAATTCCAATAAAAGAACAATGGCAAGAAAAACTGATGAGTTATGTGGAATTGGCGAAGCTGACACACAGACTTCGGGAAAAGGACAACAGGGGGTTTGAAAAAGAGTGGGAACCTTTTATATTATATTTGCAGAAACAAAGAATATTTACCTGATGGTAGGATCTAAATAAATATTCACAACTTTATGGATAGGAAACAGATAATGCAATAAAAGGAAAAATATGGTATTTGTAGAAAACAGCAGAATATACGAATGAGGTTAATAAGTCAAAAACGGAAGTTGAGGGAAGTCCAAAAGGGGGGAGGAAGAGATGTGATGTAAGCTGTATGTTATAAGTATAGTTGTAATGAGAGAAAAGAAAATTAATTTAAAAATAATAATAAAAAATAGAAGAAGATTGATCCCTGCTGACTGTTGCTGACCACTCTCTATTTACCCTATGCATGCCACCCTAAGCTTCTTAGTGAAATGTTATGATAAACAAAAATAATAATAATGTTTTTACCATGAGAAGGTAAAAGACCAGACGTTGTTGGATTCCAACGCCCATCAGCCCCAGCCAGCACAAAAATTGATTGGTGTGATGGGAGTTGTAATCCAGCAAAAACTGGAGGACCACGGTTTCTTGAGTGTTGAACTGGAAGAATCCAAATTACTTATTGTACAAGAGTGATCCCGTGGAGTTCTGGAGCAGGAGGGAGAAGCAAAGGTGGAGGAACCATGCCAGCTTATGCTGGCAGGACAGAGGATGTGGTGAGGCCTCCCCTCGTTCATTGTTCAGGGGGCTTTTACTTTAAAAAAAAAAGCTTATTTCCCACTGATTTCAAAAAGAGATAAAATATGCCAATTCCAGGGCTAGTAAGGTTGTTCCCAATTCTCATGGGAATGGTGGTGCCTAGAGAACAGGAAAGTTTGGGATCCTATGGATCCACAGAATCTCCCAGCATACCCCCATGGGTGCCTCCACCATCAGAAGAGCCCTGTCTGCATACCTTTCTACAACCTCAAAGAGGTATAAGGTCAGATCTCTTTCTCCTAAGCTGGATTTCTCACTGACCTTGGAGAGCAGGAGTTCCAAAAAACCCCTATGGTCTCTGGGAACCCCTCTCAGGGAGCATAAGATTGCAACTAGAAAGGCAGATGAAGCAAATAAATGTTTTTATTAGAGCAAATGGAAATTATGAGACTCAATAGAGAAAAAGACTGAACTTTAATAGAATTGCATTAAAAAGTTTATCTCTACCTGCCTTGAGGCAACATAAATGACTCATGTGAAATAAATAAAAAATAACCCATGTTTTCATAATTTGTTAACAGTTCAAAGTTAAAATAGTTTTTAATGGTTAAATGCATCCACTGTAGTTCATTAGCTAGGAATAAACTTTCAATGTGGCAATTTTTATTCTGTTCCCTTCTTTCTGTTAAGCCATATTAGAATTGTTGTCAACACAGTCCAGAGATTTTATGAGATACAAGGAGTGCGCAAATTTATTACATCTGGATAAGAACTCTTCGAAGGCAATTATTGAAGAATTTACTTGAAGAATCAGTTTTAATACTGCATGAAACAGCCTCATAATCTTTTATTTCATTGGTTCTCAACCCAGCACAACCCTTCTTCCCGATTTTGACATCTTTGTCTGAAGTGCATGGATGGGATATTATCCAAAAGATGCTTTGATATATCTTTCATTCCATTTCACTAATCTAACTTCTCCCCCATTTCATTTAAAATCACAGAGGGAATAAGGAATGTGGATGTGTAACAGTGGCCAATGAATGAGTGGAGCCCAAAAAAGTACAGAAAAATAAGCTTAAGGTGACAAAAAATGAAGCGGCTCCTATTTGGGCTTAAAAGTAGGTCATGGATCAGGAAATGTTGAGAACTACTGGTGTAGAGGCAGGTAGAGATGGAATCCAACTCAACCAGAAAGGTCCAATAAGGTTAGAGTTTTGGATGTCTAAACTAGGACAGGAGGATCGCCATAGGGATTATGTAAGGAACATGGGAGAAAGATCAGTTTGGTACTGAGGCAATCAGAGAGTCTCAAGGTTACAGTGTGAATCAGAGGTCAGGGTTGAAGACAGCTTGCCCAGGTCATGAAGTTAGCAGTGATGAACAGGATCTTTGTGGAAAGCATACGACTGAGATGTAGGACTTCGGCCTGTACCATAACCAAAAAAGAAATTAAGGAAGAGAGAATGGAGAATAAAGAAGGGGCAGCAAAAGAAACCGTGTTGCAGTATTAAGTACGGGTGTGTTGTGATGTATCAATGTACAGTGGTGCCTCGCAAGACGAAAAGAATCCGTTCTGAGAGTCTCTTCGTCTAGCGGTTTTTTCATCTTGCGAAGCAAGCCCATTGACGGATTAGCGCTATTAGCGGCTTATCGGCTTATCGGATCAGCTGATAAGCGGCTTAGCGGCTTAGAAAAAGGGGGGAGGGGGGAAACCGCAGGAACTCACAAGACATTTTCGTCTTGCGAAGCAAGCCCATAGGAGATTCGTTTTGCGAAGCACCTCCAAAACGGAAAACTCTTTCGTCTAGCGAGTTTTCCATCTTGCGAGGCATTCGTCTTGTGGGGCACCACTGTATTAGTTGTCGGAATGATAGGAGAAGGAAACACTTTATACCACACCACTGGGAATAGACCATTAATCTAATGTTTAAAATGTCAGTCTGACCTGTTTTAGAGGACTGAAAACCTGTGAATTTTGTGCAAACGCTAAGAAAATACTCTTTCAAAAGTTTTTGATGGGGAAAAATTCTCCGTTTATCAGACGCTGAAAGATCAATATTATCTGGTAGCCTTTTGATTTATGAGGTGCCTCAGAAAGACTCCCTTTTTTGCCTCCCATCTAACAAGTGGTTGAAGTCATTCAGTGATTTGGGATGGGGTGGCATCATCCCGATGATGATACCTAGCTCTTATCTCTCATTTCTATCTTCTAATCCCAGGGAGCCTAGGAAATTAATATACAACAAATGCCAATGTAAATAAATTGAATCTTAATCCAGACAAGATATCTGTTGGGGCACTAATGATATGACTTGTAGGCCCTGAAATATCGGGAGGCATTCTTACTCCATCACTAAAACCAACACAAAAAGTACAAAATTAATTTATATTAATAAATGCTTGGGGTTTGTTGTTGTTTTTTTAAAAAAAACACCTAATCAGGACAGAGTCTTTCGAAATGAAGAATAAAATGAAGTGTAGCTCTCACTCATTCATGGTAGCTGTGTACACACCATACATTAAAAGCACAAACCCCCAATTTCTGGGAACTATACTGAAGCTGAGACTCTAATACTTTGGCCACCTCATGAGAAGATAAGACTCCCTGGAAAAGACCCTGATGTTGGGAAAGATGGAGGGCACAAGGAGAAGGGGATGACAGAGGACGAGATGGCTGGATATTGTTCTCGAAGCTACCAGCATGAGTTTGACCAAACTGCGGGAGGCAGTGGAAGACAGAAGTGCCTGGCGTGCTCTGGTCCATGGGGTCATGAAGAGTCGGACACGACTAAATGACTAAACAACAATAGTCTACCCCCACAGTGCTCCAATTCCCAGTACCCTTCACAAACTACATTTTCCAGGATTATTGGAAGGGGGTCCTTTAAATGTATTCTGCATATGCAGCCTGAGTGGGTCTGACTGGTTTGGAACTGATCCTATGGATCCATAAATCATTGCCCTTACACATTAAGGCAAAGCTTTCCAAACTCTGTGTCGTGACACATTAGTGTGTTGGCTGCAGTGTGTAGGCGTGTTGTGTGAACATTCTCCACGCTCCTCCCGGGACTGGAAAGGGGTTAGTTTAACCTCTGGTTTGTCAGTAAAACTGAATTACTGTGTCACAAAATGACGCATGTCTAAAAAGTATGTCACCAACATGAAAAGTTTGGAAAGCTCTGCATTAAGGCAAAAGCCTTGCCTTTATCTTTTGTCATGTCATCATATTAACCAAACCTGGTTGGCTACTTAGTGATGTAGTGTTGCATTCACTGTATGATGCCTATTGGCTAGTCACCTGTCATGTGACTAATTGTGAAGGTAGGAGACGAACACTGCCACCTGCCAGTGGCTACAGCCAGGAAGCCAATAGAAACAGTAACTGGAAGGTGGGGAGTAATGCAGCAGCAACTGGAACACCAGATAAGATTTTTTAAAAGTAAATATTCTTGCAACCAAAGGACTTTCTGGATATATGTTTGCATGTGCGCACAGAGAGAGAGAGAGAGAGAGAGAGAAAGAGAGAGAGAGAGAAATGGCTATTTTTGCCCAAAAGATCCACATGGGACAGAATTCAGTACAGTCTGAGTATTAAATATGCTTTTGGATAGAGACCAATCTGGGAATTCTCTGAATGGAACCATAAGAAACTATATGATAGATATAAGAACTGAGAATTCGTCCTAAAATAGATTTTTAAAAAACCAAATAGTTTAATGACTTTTGCACATTTAAATTCTGTAGTTAAAGCATTAGGGCAGACATTTTTCCTAGGTCAGTACCTATCATATGTTTGCTGCAGCAGTACTTTTACTGTTCATATGTCTTTTCAGAGTTCATAATATAACCTGTACGTTTATTTTAAGAGGTTGAAATCTGTCATGTGCCAGTTGTGAACCGTGTTGACATTTTCATAGCTGGCAGCTTTGAACTTTTGGTAACATGATTTCCCTTCACAGAGGAAGAGAAATCCTGCCAGGAGCATATTACCCAGAAGGCAATACAGTATATACCATTCTTTGACACGATACTCACAGCCACATTTTCCCAGGGGTATAGTGCTACATGTGCAGCCAAGTGTTCCTGTTGATGTTCAATTATAGCTAGAGCATCTACAAACTGCCATCAATTTGGTTTTTTCGTTTCAGGTTCTGAATCTCCAAACCCATTTACTGAGGTGGTTTGTTTTCTCATTTTTGTTCCCATCTCCCTACACCTTTTGGGTAATAGCAGGCAGGAGACATTTTCGCTGCACTTTCATTTTCTCATAAATAATATTCCAATGTAGCAGTAGTAGATAGGTAGCCGTGTTGGTCTGCCATAGTCAAAATAAAAAAATTCCTTCCAGTAGCACCTTAAAGACCAACTAAGTTAGTTCTTGGTATGAGCTTTCGTGTGCATGCACACGAAAGCTCATACCAAGAACTAACTTAGTTGGTCTTTAAGGTGCTACTGGAAGGAATTTTTTTATTTTTATTCCAATGTAGGTGATTCAAATACAAATTCCACCAATGATGTTATACTCAGAATTGTTATGTTCCCCATACACCGGAGCCTTTAGATTTGCATGTAAGGGCACACAATTCAGCACAATTTCAATGAGAAACCATGAAGTAGGTGCCTTGCTCTCCCACTGAAATCAATACATAGTGTTTAGCTGGAATGTGCCCACAGATTCCACATACTTTGTCTGCATCCCTCAATCCACACTACTTCTCCTTCTGACACAATTCAGCAGCAGCAAAGGAAGGGGAAGAGATAGGACCAATGGCAGACCAGAACATGTGCTACTCAGTCCTATTGGTATTGCCCCAGAGAAGACTGTGACCATGCCAACCAGGACAAACATGCCCTTTCCCCAGGGAAAAGGAACAATCACTCAAAGAGTCTGTTTATGCTCAGGCAGCTGCTTTGTGTTAGTTTTTTTCAGTGCGTCATGTACCATCTGTACAGCGAACATCTACAGGGCCATGCATAACTAACCTCTGAGATGGGCTTCACGGGTGATGGTGAAACACCACCAACCATTTCTGCTTCCAGATGGCTACCCCTTCTCTGCTGTCTGATGGTGAACTCATACATTTCCTCCACTCACTTCTTTTGAGTAAGATTCTAAAAAAGGGGGAGGACATTTTGTACTTCTTTCAAGTTACACTTGATTTGTCTGGTACATCAAAACATCTGAGCTGTTAACGGTGATCAGAGATGTCTCGAAGTCAGGGCAGGGGAAACCTTATGAGCAGGAATAGCAAGTGAGAACTGGCTCAGCAGGTAGTGCCCCTCACAAACTCTGCTTACCCCCACACCGTCCAGGTAAGTCACAGTGACATTAGGATCAGGAGTGAGGCACTGGTCCACTGTGCCAGTCACTCCTGCTCACTAGTATATCTATCTTTCGGTTCCTGGTTTTGTTTGTAATATATTGGGGGAGGCCAACTTCTGCATTTTTGGAAGCCAGATTCACTACACAGTATTTCTGGGGAGATCTCTGCTCAGTTCTTGGAGAGCTGCCACTGCCAGTTGGAGGAAGTACTGGACTTAGATGAATCAGTGGTCTTGCTTTGTCCATAGCTCAGCAGCAGAGCATCTTGTGTCTATGCAGAAGGACCCTGGTCCAATCCCCAGTATCTAAGGTACAGCTGGGAGTGAACCCTCTCTGAAATCCTGGACAGAAGAAGAAGAGGAGTTTGGATTTGATACCCCACTTTATCACTACCCGAAGGAGTCTCAAAGCGGCTAACATTCTCCTTTCCCTTCCTCCCCCACAACAAACACTCTGTGAGGTGAATGGGGCTGAGAGACTTCAGAGAAGTGTGACTGGCCCAAGGTCACCCAGCAGCTGCATGTGGAGAAGCGGGGAAGCGAACCTGGTTCACCAGATTACGAGTCTACCGCTCTTAACCACTACACCACACTGGTCAGTGCAGACAATACTGAGCTAGATGGACTAATGGTCTGACTCAGTATTATGCAGCTTCCTATGTCCCTCTGTATGAAAAAGCTTCAGATACTCGTTCAGAAAGGAAAGTTTGGGTGGGGGGGAGAATGACAATCCCAGGGCTAAGTAAATGTTCCAGACAGGATGCAGATTCAAAGAAGAAAAGCACCACAAAATAAGCACACTAGAATAGTCAGTCAGTTAAGCTTTCTCGTTTGGCTACAACAATTGTGGTTATATGTGCTTTGCCCAGCTATGTGACTTGGGAAGCCACAGAGATCAGGAAATGCTCTCCCTAAAGACCAAGGAAGTAGTTCAGAGATTGACTCAGCTGACGCAATGCACTTGGGAAACTTCAAAGCTTGGCTTATATGAGTCTGAGCTTTTCCATCATGTGCTCTTGCAACAGGCCCAGGCATCAAAATACTATTATTTATTGATTAGCAATATAAATGTGCTGATTTGCTTTACTTGCCTCTAAGTCTTCTTCCCTTCTAGTCTGAATCCTGGGCACAACCTCTTGCGCAACATCCACTTTACCTGCAATAGAAACATAAAGAGTAAAAAGATAATGAATCATTTTAAAAATATTTCAAAATTGTAATACTCAAAACCCCATATAATAGGAATTCAACTTTGATTGATGAAACTGGAAAGATATACAGGATCAGATTCTATCTATTATTCCAAGCCTTCAGACAATATGGAACAGGTTTTAATATTTGGCCCAGATGGTTCTCCCATAGCGGCCATTGACAGCTTTATCCTCCATTAATTTGTCAGCTCTTCAGTGATTAGAAATATATTAATCCCAAGTATCTATCTTGGCCATTGACCAAATGAAATTTCAAAGGGTCAGCCATTTTTACCTTTCTTCTGTTTGCAAACTGCTGCCTAAAATTGCTCCATGTTCTTGTTTTATAACCTTACACTGTTCACAGGACATCAGTTAATTCACTGCAGGTTCTCAAGTGATGTTCTTACTGTAAATACTACATCTTCAGGGTTAACCAATATTGTATATATGTGGGCTTGGATCCAAATGCCTTGCATGAGCAGAAAGTCACTTCTGTTTAAGCAAACCAGCTCCCCCTCCATTTTGTTATTCCCCAGTTCTGCTGCTGGTCCCTCAGGCCCCAACCCAAGTTGCTCCAGAGACTCCCTCAGTCTTCAGGAATAGCTTTTGAAGGCTGCAATGAGAGAGAGAGAGAGAGACAGAGACAGAGAGAGAGATGCCAGAAAGCCCCATTGTGTGAACAGAGTATTATTCATGCTTCTTTGGATCCAAACTATGTGTACATTTACCACTTGAATATTGTAATTGTCTCTAATACTGATGGGACACTCACAGACCACTTACAGGGCATGTAGTGTCAAGGAGGGGGTTGCTTTCCTGAGTCCTCCCTCCAAGCTATTAATTAATCAATCACACACACACACACACACACAGGCACCGACCAGGTTACCAGGCTTTATTGGCTTCTTCTCTGGCACCAGCTATAGAACATCAAACAGCAAGTCTAAAACATGGCGTGTTCTCTCCCTCCCTCAGCAGGTTAACTCAAAGATTTATAGGGGCTGGAGAATGCTGGCAACCAGCCAGCCCCATCACATGCTCCCACTTTGGGGACTAATTGTTACCACCTGCCTGAGGGGCCCCACCCAGTGATACTTGCTCACAGGATCACTACTTCATGACATGTGGAACCTGAAAGTTCCAGAGAAGAATGAGATCACTGGGTATGTAGAGGTGATTGCCACCCCTTCAGACAAAGTTGGGTGGTTTGATTGTTCCCTCTCAGAGACGGCTTACAACATATCTAAAAACATGATAAACAAATCAGTCCTTAAAAACTTCCCTGAATAAAAAGTCTTCTAAAAGTCAGATAGTTGTTTTATTTCCTTGACATCTGAAGGGAGGGCATTCCACAGGGAGGGCACCACCACCAAGAAGGCCCTCTGCCTGGTTCCCTGTAACTTTGCTTCTCACAGTGAGGGAACCATCAGAAGACCCTCAGCGGAGGACCTCAGTGTCCGGGCTAAGCGATGGGGGTGGAGACGCCCTTTCAGGTATGCTGGGCTGAGGTCATTTAGGGCTTTAAAGGTTGGCACCAACACTTTGAATTGTGCTCGGAAATGCTACAGCTGGACAGCATTATTATTGTGTGTCATGCAACATAAACTTATAGAACCATACTGCAATGGATTTGGGCAAAGCACAATTACCTATGGTTATTCCCACCAGATTCCACTGGCAACCACTGTAAAATAGAACACAATTCTATGGAAGAGATCAATGTCTCACCTCTTTAAGGAATTTTATGTTTTCTCTTCACCCTCCTTGCTAACAGCAGCAATCCATCACTTCTATCTAGTAGGCCAGGGAGTGAGGAGGTTTAATGATACCACCCAGTATTTCTGGGAAGTTGTCCAGGGTGCTGGTTGTTTAGAGGAACAGCCGAAACTTTTACCTCTTATGTTGCAAATGCCTAGATGGATCTTCAACATTCAGCTGTGGGAAACAGGAAGGTACACAAGGGGAAGGGAGAACCCTCTGTGCAGTATTATAGGTGGGAGAAGATATTAGAGGAAGACTACGCCTAAGACAACACAACTGGAAATTGTGGGGAAGGGAAAGGAACTGAAAACGAATGCATGTCTGCCGGAAGCTCTGTTGAGCCTACATTTATTAAACGAACAAATATAAAAATTGGAAACCAGCTGACAAATAATGTTGGAGATGAGCAGAGACTTGCTGCCTTTCTTGCATCTCCCCTAATCATTGTCAGGTCAGGAAATTCCAGATCAGGAAGAAAAGGTCTGCAACGTGAAGATGGCTTTTGGCTTACCTTTCCTTCTCTGTTCATTTATCTCATTCAGCAGTAAGTCCATTTGCCAATATAAAGGGCCTAGTGATCTATCTTCTGATTTATACTAAGATTTAAAAGAACATCTCTTGGAAGACAGCCGATAAACTGATGTCACAACTTCCAGTGTGTTGGCTCCCCATCTAGTGTTTAGTGTTGAGTATGGTGCTAATAAAATGAGCTGGTTTACATCTATGCAGCATTTAGAATTGATCTTGGCAAGTGTCAATGGACTTACCAAAAACCAAACATTTCCCACACATTCAAAGGTTGAGTCTGACATACATGCACCAATCCTTTTAAACACTTTTGGCCTCACATGTCTAGGCTAAACACTTGAAGAGGGCTACAGATTAAGAAGCACCTTTGCTGTGGAATTTCTTTGAGTTACACACAATTTTACATCGAACTGTTTTGCCTATCGCCACACATTCAGGGAAGAAAACCAAGATGCAATCACAGCGGAGAACTATGCACTATTTTCATTCAGTTCCCACCACTTCTTGGGATTTCTCATCTCTCTGGACTCCATCTGTGTTCTTTTAGTGACTTGCTAACATACATTAGGGAGTTTTGCATTAAAATGTGAACCAAATTGAATTTCTCCCTTATCCCACACCTGTGCTATTCTTCGTTATAAAAATCTATGCCCACACTGCATAAAAACAGTCACAATATCAGGGGTTTTTTTAAAAAAAAAAACTGCATTAATTAGCATTAAAGGAGAAAGAAAACTCTCAGTGACACCAATGGGAAGCCCCCTCTTCCTCAAGACTAATTGGAGAAGGATTTTTACTCGGCTCATGGCTGGGAAAGGAAGTCTTAAACCTTCCCATGGGTTTCAGTGCTGATGATTATTTCCCCTTTAGGCCTCATATTTAATTTTTAAGAAAACCGCAACATGATTACCTTGCACACTATTAACGTAACATGCAGTTAAGTCCACAGACATCCCTTATTGCATTTCACAGCCATTTTGGCCACATTTCCATTCTCTTGCCCAGAATGGATCACACACACACACAAACACAAACACCTCACAACTAAGGGTAACGCTTTATGCAGCTGGACTCTGGTCGATGAAAGCTTGTGCCATAATAAATATGTTAATATACCCAAAAAACTGAGTTACCTGTTATGAAAGCATTATGGGAATTGATTACATTCAGAACACAGACAGAAGATGTCATTCTGTTTACAAAAGGCTTTTGAGCCAGTGGAGGGGTCTCGCTGGTGGAGGAAGGGAGCAGCAGTATTTGCTGATTCCTCCTCTTCCAACTCCCAACAGTACTTCCCACGCAGAGCAAGAGGTATTGCTGGAAGCTATAATAGGAATAAATATCGGCAAAAGTTCTCTTCTCCCCTTCACCTGTGGGAGCAAAGCTGGTTCCAAACCTATTAGTCACAAAAATTATAGCCAGTTTTTAGAAAATCTGTAAATCATGCCAAATGAAACTTTTTTATTATTTCTTAAAGAGTGTAGAATGCCACTGTGGAGCTTTCCATGAGTGCTCACTTTTCTATTGTATGTTTATGACAACACAAGCACACTGTCCACTGGGAGAAGAATTCTTTTTGAGAAGTACAAGCACTCCAACATGCCTTATACAAAGTGGAAAATCAAAGTGCATATGTAACTGCTTTTCCATCTCTGCTGCAACTTTTTATAGACTTATTAATGCAAGAGAGCTACAAAATGGAATCCCTGTGCAATAACAGAGGGAATAATAATGGAGGGAATCTTATAATTTAAAAAGTTTCAGAACAATGTGGCAAGAACAGTTGTGGCAGCAACCAACTTTCCACTGGAGAAGATATGGAGGTTAAATAAGGTATATTTATAGCTTAATTTGCTCATATAAACCTCAAACATGTAGCTGAAGGAAAAGATTAATCTGTGTTTATTTCTCTTAAAAATTACACGACTAGACATAAAGTCACGCTTGAACTTTAGAATATGCATTTCCTCTCTATTTTTAGATATGCCTGGGAAGTTAGAAACTATTCCTGAGTGCACTGTTCAACTAGAATATATTTTTAGATTTCCACTTGGTAGCTTCAAAAGCATTAGGCCATTTCACAAATGAATATAATTTCTGTTATCTGTTGTGCTCAAGCAATCCCAGGCCATTCATGCCAGTTTTTAGCACCCTGAATACTGTCACTGATGTTAATATTTTAATGGTGTGTTTTATTGATATGTTTTATGGATATGATTTATGATTATATTATCTCTGCTATTTTACTGTTTGCAAACTGCTTTGATCCTTTTTGGAAGGAAAGGCAGTATAGATATAGTTTTAAGAAATAAAATAAGTCCAACACAACTGAAATAATTGAAACCATATGTTTCCTGATCTTTTCATCTACCCTGGTCCAGTGCATCCATTCTACTTACATAATGCCCCTACAACACCTTATCAAAAGTTCCAAAAATATATATTTATTTTATTTCACTGCCTGCCTGCCTGCCTGCCTGCTTGCCTTCCTTCCTCCCTCTACAGCAGGGGTGACCAACTCCCAAGAGACTGTGATCTACTCAGAGTTAAAAACTGGCAGTGATCTCCCCCCTTTTGGGGGATTCAGGTCAAAGTTGTTGAGCTTTCTTTAGGGAGGAGGAAAGCCCATTTTGGGGGAGGGGTTCGAGTCAAAGTTGTTGAGTTTTTTTCAGGGAGGAGGTAAAATGTTGAGGGGTTTTTTAGGGGAGCCACAGTTGTTCATCTTCTTTGAGGGGAGCCAATGATCTACCAGTGATCTACCGCAGATCACGATCTACCTGTTGGACATGCCTGCTCTAGAGTCATTTATAGGGTCTTTTACTAGAATCTACTTTCATTTTGAAGCTTCTTTGCTTCTTTCTTTCTTTTACTAGGGTCTTTTATTAGGGCCATATTTGCTGGCAATGGAGGCAGGCTTTTTTCAGCTGGAACTCACCAGAACTCAGTTCTGGCGCCTCTCAGGTGGGCGCAGTGGCAGAGCAAGCCGATGGGGCCCCTGGGGCAGCATGCTCCCCCTTCACCCAGGGTCAGCTGCCCATGGGGCGGGGCAAGCCAGGGCAGGACGCTCTGTGGGGCCTCCAAGGAGTCTGCCTGCCTCCTTCCACTCAGCCACCCTGCAGCTGAGGGGAAGGCAGTGGGCGGACCATTTGGGGCACAACGGAGCCTGTAGGCACCCAAGCTACCGCGTCACTCCCAGGAGAGTGGCTTGGGTGCGCTGCAGGCCCTGCGGTGAGTGCCGCCCGGCATTTTGTCACCCCCCTCAGTGGTGACACCCAGGACAGCCTGCCCCCCTTCCTCCACCCCTGAGTGGGCACCATTGCCATAATGAGAGAACAAGGTTAATGGTGAGTTCCGGCACCTCTTTTTCTAGTAAAATAACACTGAGTAGAGGGATTCCGATAGCAATTTGATATTGCCTTAATTAATGCAAGAAGATTACTTTGGAATTCTCATGATTTTCACTGAACAGAAACTTGAATTATTGGCATATTTAATTTCAGTACTGCTTTAAAAAAAATCAGTGACAGCTATCATGTTTTTCAGGAATTACTCTAGAAATGGTGCTCAAATACCCTAAAATCATACAAGTATACAAGAACAGCGGGACCTTAATTACATACTTAGACATAAAACAGAAACATTTGCAGAAAAGTGTAATTGTTCAGACCTTTTTGATTAGCAAGGGTCTCACAATATCTTTCTTAAATTCATCTCATAAATGTAACCAGTGAAGCTAAACTTTATCACTGCTTCCACCAAGACCAGATCCATAATGGCTACATAAGCATTAAGCGCAAAGACTGAGTTGGCATAAGTTTAAAGAAATACGCTGTACGTCTTCCAGCAAGCAGATTTTCCCTTCCTCTTCGCATGATAACTTACGTGACTCTTTGAGAGTTTTACAAAGAGACAAAATGTTGCATAATAATAATAATAAAGAATCTTGTCTAGCACGTTGAACAAATGCTTGCTCTCACTAGCCCCAGTTAAAAGGGTTCTTCCATGTGCAGGACCTCTGTTGCGCACATGGTTCTCCTGTTAAAACATTGTGCATGAGAAGGGCTTTCAATCCATGTGGTATATCTCAGGGATCGCTTCATGCAATGCTAATTTTTCTAGAAAAAGAGATGCCGGAACTCCCCATGAACACCTCCCTCGTTCTCTTAGAATGGCAATGGCGCCCACCTGACAGCTGCTGGAACTGAGTTCCAATGAGTTCCTGTTGGGGGGGGAAAACCTGGCTTCATGTATTTTCATAATGTATGAACATACTTTCTTTTCAAATTCTACTGAATGTGAACGCCTTGGGTTGATCAGTGTTCATGTACCACTGAGCACTGGTAGACCTCTGGATCTGGTGATCAGATAAAACACTTTCGGTTGTATTCAATGTAGCAGTTAGTCTCAGTTCTTCAGCTTAAGGACTTCCACCCTCTTCCCTCCACATGTGCCCCCTAAACCTGTTCCAGGTGCTTCCTCAATTCTCTGGAGCAGTGCACAGGGTGGCAGGAGAGGGGCAGAAGTCTCACTGTGCTTGTGGTAATCCTTGCACTGATAGGATGAGTTAGGAAAACACCACCCTTTGCTCTCTAAAGCTATTTCCCCTTCAATCTCCTCTTTCCACTCATGGAATAAACCATGTCACTGAGACTGCTAACACCCTTCCCAATATTCTCCATGAGAAAGAATATAACTGCCATGAGAATATTCTGAGAAAGAAAATTAAGTACAGACCTAAAATCATTCCAACACTCTTTTCAACACTGTGCGCGTTAGGCACGGCCAGCATTTAGGTCAGGGGTGCCAACTTGAATAAAATATTGGGGGGTCCAGGTAAGTCCTGCCCCACATAATCAACCACAAGACGTGGCACACACATACTATTTAAATGGCAATGCTCATCGACTGGGGAGGGGCTGGCCCCTTCAAATATTTTATGGGGGGCTGAAGGGACAGAGAGAAAGAGAAGAAGGATCTGTGACAAAATATATAACTTCAAGAGATTTTTTAAATTGCTTACATTTAAAATGACTAGCATACAACTGGAGGACAAATGCTTAGAAAATAAACTTTGCAATTGACCAACTAACCGATGACCTATCCTCACTTGCTACACATGAACTAGCTCCATATGGCAAACTACAGAAATTAGATACAAATTTAAATTAGCAAAATCTATGAAGACTGACCAATCTCTGTCCCCTTTTCGCTTCTACCTCACTCATAATATTCTCTTTGTTGTTGTTATTGTTGTATTGATGTAAACAAAAAAGGAGATACTACTTAAAAACCCAAATGTGCCATTTTTTGGAACATCAAAGGCCACAATGTGCTTCTAAAATAATCTTCTTTAAAGGCTTCTCTTGGCTCACAAAATTTCCACCTGAAACCCAATAGTAAGGAGAAATGAGCTGATGTTCTGCCATGGGCCTTCACAGCCCAAACTTGTGTGCTTCTGTAGAATAACACCCTCAATGTGATGAGGCACACCACATTTTGGCAATTTCATTTGCGGTTTTAGGGAGTGCTGCAATTTGAAGAGAGAGAAAAGTGTTGCACACTACATTGTACACGTTTTGTATCCCAGGACTGAACAGGGGATTAGCCATTAAGAACGTGGATCCCTGTCAAAGTCATAGCATCATGATGGCGCTGTCAAAAGTAATCATTGAAATGAGAAAATACTCCCCACCACACACACACACCTTTGAAAATTTTTACAAAAACATTCCTGGGTTCCATGAAGCAAGCCAGCTGAATTCATAATGTGTCTGTTAAGGATTATATTCACACTATAAAATGAGGAAGAAAAATGTACACCATTAACTTCATTAGCTGCCTAAGGGACAACTTGTACTCAGCTTTACTCAGGTTTTATAGTGTGTCTGGTCTGACATGCCGACATGCCAAGCCAAGGCAGCTCAAGCATGCAGACCAAGAATTGGTTCATACAGTCTGATACCTCAACATGTGGCATCTGAAGCCTGATGCTCATGTGGCCAAACATAGCAATCACATAGATAGCTATGGGTGTATCTGTGCAGCTATCTGTGCACAGCCATGGGTTGAAAAGCTCAGAACTAGCACAAGATATTGTGCCATTTGACCTACCCAACTCCATTTCTCCTCTTCCTCGCCTCCCACCCTCCTCCTTTCTCCTTCCAGCTTCCCATGACATGCCTGGAACACGAGAGAGGAAATACACCCCAGACCCACATGTATTCATTGGAACATCTGTAGATCGCCGTATCAGAAGCCACATTGAATCAATTCCATATTAGGCTATTGTAAATACTTGTAGGCACACTTCAGCCAATGTTTTCCTATGGACGGTGCAACACACTGTTATTCTGTGGGACCTTTGAGTCCAGAGCAGTGCTTTCCTTTTTTCCAATGACGACAGCATATAAGCAAACACTGAAAAGTGTTGGATTACTCCCAGGGTAACCTTTCCTTTAACAGAGTTTGGACTTTTAACTATTGTTATGTCTTAAGTATTTTTGACACGGGAAGCACTTTCCGCACTGACTTAAAAGAGAAAGCTACAGTATCTTGTTACTCCGTCAGTACATGTCCAGATGGGTGAATGCAACTCCAGACTTAGCTGTCTCCCTTTCAGAGGAAAGGCATGCAGGAAATTGCACTCAACGAAGGTATCATCACTGTGAGTTTAGTACAGGCCAACTTTCAGAAGTGATAATTAATGAAGCCTGTGCTTTGACCTGATCAGCCTCCATGTCTTATGCTGTTTCATTAGTGCAACATATAACTCTTGGCCTGGAAGAATACAGAGCAGAATTCTTCTAAAAACCTTTTAACTGGCCTCACATACTAAAATTCAGCTTATCCAACTTACCTTTCAAGGCACAGTGGTATGTGCTTTAAAGCATGTGTGTGCCACCAAGTAGAACCTTGGGGGGCAGGACGGCTCCCTTCATTGAAAATTTGTGGGTGCCCCACAGAGTTGGCGCCTAGGTCAGGGGCACAGGGCAGGCCAAATGGCCCACTCAACTCCATCCACTCTGCATACCTGCTGCCTGAGGTCTTATTCTACCTCATGGCAAGGCCTGTCCTTCTCAGAGCCTCCCTATTGTCCTTTCAATGCATAGTGGCTTCAAGAAAAGCCTGTGCTGCAATGTTTGCCAGCCTAGCAACTCATTATGTCCTCACGCTATTATGTATTAAATTTCTGTATTCCCCTTTCTTCCCAATGGAGTCCAGGGCAGCAAAAACACAAGTGATACAACAATAAAAACATCTTTAAAACAATTCCAATACAGATTCAGACTGGCGGCACCTTTCTAAGATGTAACGGGGCAGAATTCTAAAGGATAGGTGCCACAACAATAAAAGTCCAGTTCCTATATTATTATGCAGTTGACTGGCTGATTTATTGCTTGCCTCAGATGTGGTGCTAACTTTGGAAATAAGCTGGGGAAAGGTGCATCCTCCTGTTTATGAATGGCATGTGCTGGGATTATTGCTGACTCATCCAATAAGGGCTTTCCCCATTCACCACAGTAATACTCTCATTGCTCAGAGCAAAGCTAGATTACATATATAGCCCTAGGGCAGTGTTTCCCAACCACTGTTCCGTGGCACACTAGTGTGCCGCGAGATGTTGCCTGGTGTGCCGCGGGAAAAATTAAAAAATTCGAAAGATTTTTTTTTTTAAAGTCAAATTTTCGATTGGGGCGCCGTCACTAGATGACCCCTGGGGTTCCCTCCCTCCCTCCCGCTCTGCGCCTCCCTCCTCCTCCTCCTCCTCCTCCTCCGGGGAGGCCCTTCCTGGCTCTTGGCCAAGGCTTGGCGGCTGCCACTCACTCACTCGCTCGCCCACCCGTCCCTCCATCCCTGCACCCGGCCTCTCCTCCTCCGTCCCCGGCGTGGGGGCTGCCGGGATCCGTAGTCCCCTCGCCCTTGGGCTCCGCGCCCGCGCGGGGTGCGCGAACTACGTTTCCCAGCGTGGCCTGGCGGGCCGGGCGTTTTGTTTGAAGCTCTCTTCTCCCGGCCATGGAATGAGCGCAGCGGCGGCAGCCGGGCGGGCAGGGGCTCTTCCGCGCAGACCCCGCGCAGCCTGCCTGCGCCCCCGTGGAGATCGGGCGGCAGGATGGAGCCCGGGGATCCCCGCGGAGGCGGAGCGGCGGAGGCGGAGGCTGCCCCCCAGGTAGGGCTGCGTCGGGGTTTTTTTATTTTTGCAATGCTGCATCCGCGCCGGAGGGGACGCATCGGACCGCGGGGAGACCCCTTGGCGGGCGTGTAAGGCAATGCATGCGTGCAGGCGTTGCATGGAGTGCAGTGCAATGCAATGGCAACGCGGCGCCCTGCATGCATGCATGCAACTTCCACCGGTGCTCCGGACTTGGCAGGTGAGGGGGGTCCCCAGTGGGCGGCAGAGAGAGCCGGGAGGGCGAAAGGGAGCCGGGGGGGAGCAGCGCTGCTCCCCGAGCCGAGCCCGGGGGGAAACCGGCGTCGTTGCGCCGGGTGTTGGAAGCGGAGGCTGGCGGGGGCCCCTCACCTGCAAAACCTGGTCGCCTCTCATATATTTCGTGCATTGCATTCATCGCCCGCTTTCTCCTCCAAGGAGCTCCCTGGGGCGCGCGTGGTTCTCCCCGTGTTATCCTCGCAACAACAGCCCTGCGAGGTGGGTCAGGCGAGTGGCCCAAGGGAGCACCCAGGGATTGTCCTGGCCAGGTGGGGTGATTTGAACCCTGCTCTCTGCCCGGTCTTCGTCCTCATTTAGCCCCCACATGTGCATGACTGTGCATGACTGAGGTTTTCCCCCCTCGTCTTGGCTATGGTGAGAGTCTGTGCTGTTAATTAATGGGGTTCTGCCTTCGGAGAAGATGAGCCAGCCCTCAAGGAGGTGATTATGTAATTTGCTAGCAATTCATGTCCCTCCTGGCGTGACGCTGCGCGCTGACGTCACGGGGCTGTAATGGTGGTGTGCCTCGAGATTTTTTTTCATGAAACAAGTGTGCCTTTGCCCAAAAAACGTTGGGAAACACTGCCCTAGGGTATGCACATTTGAACTAAGCTTCTCCCTAACAACTGGCACAGGAAATGTGTGAGATTTAAGACACAGACCAGGTAGACCTTTAAACTGTTCCATTTATTTAGAGCAGCTGAATGGAATTAACTATCCAGGCTCAGATTACATACCATGAATACAAACTCAAGTTTTATATAAATTGTCTCCATATTGTAATTATATATCTGATGAGCTGTATTACTGTAGGTTATTTCCTGATCTCTCACAGCAAAATGAAGCACAATACTAGGCAGGAAAGCTGCAGACCTAAATGCAATTACAAGGGAGTAAGCCCCATTGAACACTGAGGGATTTACTTCCAATGCGTAGGATTTCATTGTAAATCAAGGAAGGGGAACCTGAAACCTTCCTTGTTGGACTACAACTCCCATCATCCCTGGCCATTGGCTATGCTGGCCAGGGCTGATGGGGGTTGTAGTCCAACAAACATATGGAAAGTGACAGGTCCGCCATCCCTGCTGTAAATGAAGTAGTAGAGGGGTGAAGAACTGTGCTTACAGAGTAAATAGCATTCAGCCGATGGCCTGGAAGTTTCTAATTACATTCCCAGCATGCACTACTCATGGCCCCTATATTCTATTCAAGGTAATAATTGGATTTCCATCAGCTGCTTGGTCAGGAGCCCAGACTTGATACAGCAGTGTGTCCATAATCAAGAAGTAAACTTGGCCCCTCCATGATATCTAATAAAAGAGAATGCAATAGGAAAGTGTCTGCCGTAAGCGCTGAAAATAGCCTCAGCAATGTCCTTTTGTTTTCACACTTTTTTTTTTAAGCACAAAGACAGAGTTTCCATCTAAAAACTTAGTGGATGAGTAAAAGTCTGCAAATGCTACAACTAGTTCAGGAAGACTTAGTGCCAAAGGGTCAATTAGGACCACATGGATGAGGGAGAAAAAGGAAGCCTATATGAGCAGGGCTGGCAATCCCTTTGACACACTGTGGTTGGCTTTGCAGGCTCAAATGTTAGAGGTTTTTGCTTTTTTTTAAAAAAAAGGCACAACACTATCTTTTGACTTTTTTAAATTCAAAAATCTGAAGCAAATTTTCTCTCTCCTTCCCTCTTTACCTTGCTGGTGTTTCTATGAAGGCAAGAATACTGTACCTTGTACTAATGGGACTATTACTTTCTCATTCTGGGGTCTGGCTTTCAATATTGTTGGATGAGCAGGAATAGAATTGCCACACTTGGGGGTACCACACTTGCGGTCAGGACAGGACTTGAGGGCAGATATCACCCTGACAGAATGAGCAAGAGGATCCCTAAGCACACCAGGACTGGCTCATCAGATTTTGAAGTCAAGTACAGTGGTACCTCGGGTTAAGTACTTAATTCGTTCCGGAGATCTGTTCTTAACCTGAAACTGTTCTTAACCTGATGCACCACTTTAGTTAATGGGGCCTCCTCCTCCTGCTGCCGCCGCCACCACACGATTTCTGTTCTCATCCTGAAGCAAAGTTCTTAACCCGAGGTTAGCAGATTCTGTAACCTGAAGCGTCTGTAACCCAAGGTACCACTGTACTGTAATACACATTGCCGTCTAAAGAGGGAGTGCCCCTCTAGGAGCACTAAGCCCATGGTCCCAAATACCCAGGTGCTAGAAACAAAAGATGGCTACCAATATCTTGCCCTGCATAGGAACTTGTCCAGGGCACTTCCTGGCCATGGATGGAGAGGAAAACTGTGTGCTTGGATGACCAGTTAGTTTTGCACTATGTAGCAGTTCTGAGATACCATCTGATCACACACATTTCAATCACTGTGCCAACCTGCCTGGTGTGAACTGTCTGGAGAAGAATCTTTCTGTGCCATGTGCCACCCTTACTCTTCATTTTGGAATGATAGCAGTGAAAAGGCCAAACAGTCAATTATTTAGGGGACACGGCGAGTAATCAGTGGCAAAGTTGGATCAGGAGACAAATGAATAGGCTCAAGCAGAATGAGATCAGGACAAGCAGACTGGTAACAACTGAGCAGAATAGTTACTGATTAGGTTCAGGAAAGAAAGGGTCAGTGCAGAGCAAGTCAAACAAGGCAGCAGGCAGGACGTGTTCAAGGAATAGGATCTTACTGGAGCAGCTGAGCAGCTTAGCAGTAGCTGCATCCCCTTTCTGTTTTTTTTAAGGGCTGCTGGGAGGCTGGAGCCAAAGAAAGCAGAGAAGCTCTCATGACCTTAAGGTTCAAAATGATCAACTGACCTTAGGTTCAAAGTGGAAAATGACCAATCAGATGATATGCTATCTGGACACAGTTATAAGTTCAATTCCTGGCAAGAGCCAATTGCTTCATTAAAAATCAATACCAACAAACCACCACAATCTATTTGTGTCTATAATGCTGCATACAGTATACATGAAATACAGGGAACTCCATGAAAGAAAAGCATAGCATTTTCATATCTGTTTCTATATCCTGTTCTGATCAATACAGCTATGCTCTTACAAAGCCTAGCAACAGCACAAATGAAAGAAAATGCTATTGCTAACAGCACAGCTCTACTGGACCGATCAGCAACGCACAATTCCTTATTAAACACAAGAAGCATCTCACTTGGAGTAGATCTAAACACACGGGGGGCGGGGAGAGAGAACCACGATAAATAAGTCAGAAATTAGATCTCTTTAACAAAAGAAAAAAATCTCTATGGAAAACTGTATTTTAAAATTTCCTGCTCTCTGGCACCATCTGGTGTTGCATGCTTATAGCACATTCAACTCACTGTTTTTTTACTAATGTAGCTGAGTCCTTGGTATCTAGTGGGCAAAGAACAGTAGGAACTGCTTATTCTCAAGGGGCAAAACGAGAACTGTTTTGTTAGCAAGCTTTGTGAAGACCTTCAGGATGAAAACCTAGAACAGAACTGAACAAAGGGTTTGGAGCTTAATTCATATTGAAACACAGCCCAGGTTTTTAGCCAACTGCTTGTATTCACACACAGTAAATACAATCCTTTGAAACACCTGCTTAATGTAGACATCAGACTGATGAAGGGAACAGAAAGTTGGTTCTTTTCCCAATCTTTAGACTTGACCAAGTTTAGAAGATACAGCCAGAGATGACTTGAAGGAAAAATATATTAATCCATGAGGCGGGCAGAGGAGAGAGTCAAGCAAACAATGAAAACATACAGCATTTGGCTGGCGTACATTTTGTTCCAAAGGTTGAGCAGCACATACATCATTCTCATGGTCCAAACCTGCATTTGTTCACTAAAGAAGTTGAACTGCCCAAAAGTTTCATAATTAAGGCTGCAGTCCTATACTAGGAGACCCCATTGAACTCAGTGGAAATTATTTTGCGTAGGGTTGGACTAAGTTAATATATTATACATGAAGGATGTTTCACAAGATGCTAATCATTAAGTCTGGACTACTGCTACCACTACTTCATAATATGAAACTCAATTCAAGATCCATCAAAAGGAAGAAGCTTAACAAAGAGTAGCAATGAACGTGTGACAGCTTCTGAAAAGCAACTATAATAGCATTAAAAATGAATTGTTAACTCTCCATATTGCTCCATATTTACTTTATTGAGTCCTGGAAGGGGCTCGGAACGCAACCCCCATGCTAACTGGAAAACACTTGTATATGCTTTCAGACAGCAACGTGTCTGTAAACTTTACCTAATATTTTAAATACCACGAATGATGGATAGGTGAAAAACAGACATTGTATCCATCATGCACTGGTGATCAAGTGCAGCCAGGTTTCCCCTGATTTCCAGGATCTGGTGTTGTCTATAAGGTAAAAAGGTAAAGGTACCCCTGCCCGTACGGGCCAGTCGTGACCGACTCTGGGGTTGCGTGCTCATCTCACTTAAGAGGCCGGGAGCCAGCGCTGTCCGAGGATACTTCCGGGTCACGTGGCCAGCATGACGAAGCTGCTCTGGCGAGCCAGCACCAGTGCCGCACATGGAAACGCCGTTTACCTTCCCGCTATAAAGTGGTACCTATTTATCTACTTACACTTAGGGGTGCTTTCAAACTGCTAGGTGGGCAGGAGCTGGGACCGAACGACGGGAGCTCACCCCGCCATGGGGATTCAAACCACCGACCATTGGATTGGCAAGTCCTAGGCACTGAGGTTTTACCCACAGCGCCACCCGCATCCCACGGGTGTTGTCTATAGGGATGCCTATATAAGGTTCAGGGGCAGAACCTTATTTGAAAACTATGCATAAATCTCACTTAAATGAAAGACTGAATAATTCCACCTTTCTAGTAGGAAAAGAAAGATAAATGGAAAAGGCATATCAGTATGTTGTGAGTCATTGCAGGTTCAAACACCAAGGATTGAAAATCGCAAGTCTGATGGCAGGAACATGCACAGTTCTAGGAATGAAACCTAAGAGACACCAAAGCACATTTGGGAGGGTAACCTTCATTCTATGGCACTATGGGATACATGGGCACAAGACTGGTGGATCTAATAAGTTATCCTGCTGTTTGTTTGTTTTTTATTCTTATCCCCACTTTACGCAATTTCACTTATGTGTGCAGGGGCTCAGAACGTAACCCCCACACAAGTTGGAGGACGCCTGTATATGCTTTCAGACAGCAAGTCAAAGAGAATCTGGGATTAATACAGGTTTCTTGCTGTGTCTACTGTACATCTGCCCTTTTTCAAAAGGGTTGCCACTGAGACAATGCAAGCAGATAAGACATTCAAAATCTGACCAGCAAATCCACCACAGAACTTAGACGAAAAACTTACAGGAGGCAGGCCAGTCAGTTGTGATGCAAGTAAAAGACTCGTTAAGTATTTCAGTAATTTTTGTGGCTGTCTGGATTCTTGTGAATAGGAGACGGAGAACAGAATCTTGGTCTTATGTACACAACTACTGTATGTTGTGGTTAGTGAATGATGGCCAGCAATTTATAATGGATTGGAAACTACCTTCCCATTTTACAAGATGCTTTCTTAAACACCTCAGGCCCCTATGAAATATATGTTTGTGTTCCTTTGGGATATTGCACTATGTCTGCAGAGTTAGCGACAGCTGCATTTCTTTTAGTTCAGCTTTCTCGAGGCACAATGTGTTTTTTTTAAAAAAGCTCCCACCACAGACTGGGCTGACATTTTGAAAAGCAGCAGCCCTTCTGGTAAATTGCAGCCAATGCTAATGACACATCACTACCAGTCAAAGGTGTGAAGGAACTTCAGTGACGCGTTACTTGTAAATGCACAGAGTGGTGGTATATTGAGTATTGATTCAAGACAGCTGCAACAGTAACCCGACATGGTGGATTCTGAGCTGGAATGTAGCCGCCTTGAATATATTCAGCCCTTCCCTACAGCACAATCCCCACCCACTTTATAGCGAAAGACAAGTTATAAGCACTGCTAGAAACAGAAAAGCTAGAGTGCAACAAGAGGTGCATCACAGTCTGGTTGAGAGAACTCAGTTCCTTCTTCTGCTATGGGGTCAACTCAGATGAAGTGATGAGCTGGCAGCTGAGAAGATTAAGGCTAAAATCCTAAACACACTTACCTGCAAGTAATAATTGCATGCGACTCAGTAGGACTTATGAGAAAACATGTGTGTAGGATTCCACTGTAAGGATACAATCCTATCCTCACTTACATTGTGACTGAGGATACATCCTATCCATTGCCACAGTGATCCATGCAACGGTCACCTCCAGGCTTGACTACTGTAATTCGCTCTATGCGGGGCTGCCCTTGAAGCTGTCCCAGAAACTCCAGCGGATGCAGAATGCAGCAGCTAGGCTCCTTTTCCAGCTGCACTGGCTCCTGGTGGAGTACAGGGTCAGATTTAAGGTGCTGGTTTTGACCTTTAAAGCCTTTCACGGCCTAGGACCCTCGTACCTACGGGACTGCCTCTCCTGGTATGCCCCACAGAGAGCCTCAAGCTTGGTGGAACGCTCTGCCTCATGAGACCAGGGCCCTGCAGGATCTGATTTTTTTCCGCAGGGCCTGTAAGACAGAGTTGTTCTGCCTGGCCTTTGGCTTGGAGCCAATTTGATTCCCTCCCCCTCTCTTTTTTCTTTTTCCTTTCTCCTCCTGTGATGAGGCTGCATTTTAATATTTTAATGTTTCAATATTTTAATGTTGTATTTTAATCTTGTTTTTAAGTTGTATTCATTCAACTTGTTTTTATTATTGCTTGTTAGCTGCCCTGAGCCCGGCCTTGGCTGGGGAGGACGGGGTATAAATAATAATAATAATAATAATAATAATAATAATAATAATAATAATAATAATAATTTGGAATTACCTACCTGTGATGCTAATTGAATCATGCCAAATCACATTGTTGCTTGTTTTTAACTATGGGCATGAGGTGATTTTATTTAGGAGTGCAGCAAGGGGGGGGGGTGCCCTCACTCCAATTTCAATGAAAAACCCCTACCATGTTGCAGGTAGTGCCCTTGGAACCAGTGGGGAATATTCTTATTGTGATGTGGGAGCAGTAAACATCCCTGCCCTGCATGCTGTGTACCCCAATTAAAATTGCCCTCAGGTGCATTATTATTTTTAACCACATCATGATCGGCAGTGATGCACTTAGCATCATGTGGACTTAGGCCCTGAGGAGGCATGCACAGGATTGTACTCTATGTGGATGTGGATGTCACCTTGTGACATTTTTCAGTGAGAAACAGAATGAAGGAAAGCAAATCTATTGCAAATTCAAAATGTTAGATAAAATATAAAGTGGTTGTGGTGGCAGACCACCTCGTTGGTTACCCTAAAGCAACCCCGAGACACGCTGCTCCCTGTCTTGCTTCAGTTATTTAGCAGGACAGCAAGAAAAAGGATTTCTGAAAACGCTCTAGTCTTGCTCTTATTGCATGGAACATGGAAAATAATGTTCATTTATGTCTTAATGTGCCATAGAAGTTGGTTTTGAAAGGGAAATGCTGGTATGGCCACACCAGAGCTAAAATATTTGGGGATGACCGCATTTTATATTAACAGAGAAAAGCATTAATCTGGATTACACCATCAAAGAAGGCCATGTGAAAATACCAATACCTCAGTAAAAGCCAAAATTACACAGTTGAGATTCCTGTAAATAGTTGCTCGTTTTTCCATTTTCCAGTAATGAATGTCTGCAGCAACACTGCCGTCTAGAGAGCAGCTCTGTAAAGATCAGGGAGTTGATCATGAGAATAGAGATTTTGTCAAATAGCAAACAACAACAATAACAGTAGTAACAGACAAAGAGCCGTCATGGGATTTCTTTGTCATGTGTATGAAATGTGATGAACATCCCTCAATGAGCAAATCTCAGGTTGCGGCATATCTGAGTTGCAGCCCTATCCCATCTCATCTGATTCTTGTAGGACTACAGTGGTACCTCAGGTTACATACGCTTCAGGTTACAGACTCCGCTAACCCAGAAATATTACCTCAGGTTAAGAACTTTGCTTCAGGATGAGAACAGAAATTGTGCTTCGACGGCGCGGCAGCAGCAGGAGGCCCCATTAGCTAAAGTGGTGCTTCAGGTTAAGAACAGTTTCAGGTTAAGAACGGACCTCCAGAACGAATTAAGTACTTAACCTGAGGTACCACTGTATAAGATTCCAGCTCTCCGTGTGCTTAGCAGAAAGTGCCCAGCCCTACTGAGTCCAATGGGGATATGTGTGTTGAGGACTGTAGCTGCCACTGTGTGCTTTCTGTCACTTGTTGTGTTCTCTCTGTGATGTAGAGTGCAATCTATAGATGAGCTGAAGCTAAGAGATAGTGACTTGCCCAGTGCTGAACAACAGCTCTGTGGAAGAGGTAAGGCTTGAACAGAAATCTCCTGGGTCATCTTTGTAATGGATTCAAGCCTGTACGTCGAATGAATCCTGGCTTCTATTCGGTGCTTGCCCAACTGGCAGGAGAGGTGTGTTCTATTTCGAGGAAAAAAGGAAAACAACCACTGCCCCCATTCTAATTTGAAACCTAATTGAATCAATTATTAAATTAAAATTTCCTAAATACAGTTCTTCGCAGATTCGTGCCAAAATGGAAATGCCAGTGGCAGTCATCCTGGGATGGAGGCTCTCATGTATCCTTCTGTAAACAGCTGCTCTGTGTTTCATTATGGACTTTAGCAAAACCATATTAAAACAAAGGAAAGCACATTAAACACGAACATTCGTATGGCACATAGCAGTATTTCTGAGGTGACTATAAAAGGGGCTGGTTTTTGGTTTTTTTAAAAGACTTATATTGGGGAAAGGGCCTGGGTGTTGAGCCAAAAGCATTCATAATTTATACCAGTTCTCAACTATTCCTGCTGCTCAAAGATTGCTTCAGAGGACACAGCTGTGCTGTTGTTGTTAAGGAGAGCTAAGAAATGCCCACAGGTTGTGGTCACCCATTACCAACTGTAATGTAATAGACTCTAATGGGAAACAATCATTCCTAATGGACAAAGTAACCAAACTATGTACTGTAGTCTTGAGTTTGGGAACATTGCGTTTCTCTCTGTGTTTTGTTTTGTTTTTAAGTCTGAGAGGATAATATACAAGATGAGTTGTGCAGTCTTCCTCCCCTGAGTGCGAATTGCGGGGAGGGGTTTGGAACTGCTTGCTGCAAAGACCATGAATTCAGTGAAACTGGACAAGGGGAATAACCACCGCAAGCACCACAAGAGAGCTACTTTTAGAAAAGCAAGTAGCTTTATTTGTTTTCATTTCTCATGTAGTTACCAAAAACAACAAATCAGTGCCTGTTAGGGCACTTTTATTCTTCTTTCAGTATCTGGGACTTTAACCAGTGTACTCAATAATCGGCTAAAAAATAACAAAGGGGTGGAGATGGGTTTTGCTAATAGAAAGCAACTTTTCTGGAAGGGGTGGAAGAGGAGGCACCCATCAACAGCATGGGCAACAGCAGAGTGCTTGCCAATTCTCCCTCTCCTCCAAAAGCTGACTAGAAAAATAAATCCACTTAGCTTGCTCCAGTTAGACCCTCTCTAACTTTGTTATTCTGTTATATTGCTTCCTCATTTCCTAACTTCTAATGGGACTTGGTGCTATAGCATCGGTGAACTCAGAGCTGGTTTTTGTCACACCCAGAATACTCACACAAGCACTCCCAACCACAATGTAGTCACACAAACAGAGACTTCATAACTAGATTGCATCTCTACGGTTAAATGCAGTGACAACCCCTACCACAAAAACTTGTTGGGAGACAATCTGTTGACATGGTTGGCCGGTTGTTTATACTCCTTAGGCGTTTCCTAAAGATTAAACTATCTTGTGTTTATTATTTATAACGTGCTTTTCTGTCAGTCTCAGAAACCGTCCAAATGGTTTGCGGGTGAGGAGACATATTTATTTATTTATTTCAAAATGCACCACACACTTTCCTGTCAAAACAGGAACCAAAAGTGGGAGAGATAGTTCAGCGATTCCAGCAACCACAGTCACGACCAGCCCAGTCAGCTTGCTGCCTGAGGCAAAATACAAGATGGCACCCTTCCCTTCAATTCCATGAGCAGAAAACAGACTTTAGTGTCAGCTGAATCTTTATTGAATCTGAATCAATCTATCTTGAACACCAGCAAAGGGATTGTGTCTTCTACTGCCCCTGAGAGCAGTAGGCTAGCTTAGGAAGCACAGGGCAGCTCTGTCCTCCAATATCTTTTGTGATTTTTACCTATAATGAAACTAACTCAGCTAAAATGAGATGCACTAAATTGATTCTAAATTAATGAAAGTAGGAAGCAGGAAAGTACATTGTTTTTCTACTGTGCAACTTGAGTAATTTTTGTGGTGTGAACCTATTCTCATTTTTGACCTAAGGCATTAAGCACATTGGATTTCCAACTCCACTTGGCTCATATTGCTAATGGGAGATGTATTTACAGGACTGGGGAAGACCTCCGCTTCACACCATCAAGCACTGGCAGACACCATGATGGGGCTGAACCGCTCACCTGACCTCCTTCTGGATGAGTCACTGAGGCATACCAGGGCAAAGAGAGGGAGGCAGCCATGAGGTTGGTATGGTGTGAACATAATAGCAGGTTCACCGGATTCACTCCACTAGCAGGTGTGAACCATCCCTCCCTAGTATGCAATAGCAACTCAGAGGGAGGTCAGGTGAGTCCTACCTCACTGTCGGCTATGTCAGGAGTGGCTGCTTCTCACAGAGAGCAATGGCCTAGAGCAAGGATGGGGAACCAGATGTTGCTGGACTACAACTCTCATCAACCTTGTCCAATGGCCATGCTAGCTGTGCCTGATGGGATGAGGACTTCAACAACATCTGGAGGGGTACCAGGCTCCTCATCCCTAAGCTAGGTGGACCAATAGCTTCAGCCAGTATACAGCAGCTTAATTTGTTCACCAGCTGTTTTCTTCCTACAAACACTTCCTCCCCTTAACACCTGCAGGTTTTGCAGAGGCAATATGTATTTTTGCTTCTTCTTTTTAAGAGGTCATTTGTGTTCATAAAAGGGCCTGCTGGGCAAAGTTTGGGTGGCCTTACATTAAGCAGCATTATGAAACATCGGCTAATTATTCTAATTAAATATTCTGCAAATAAAAGGTGGGAAGAAGAAATGCCCGCAATGAATTCTTTGCATTTCATTAAGCAGGCCCATCTTTTCTGTTTTTATGACAGATTTGGGGGGGGGGGGTTAAAAAAAATAATTTTCCAAAGTGGGGTAAGGAATAATATAGGTCAAGCCAAGTTTTGCAGGATATATAAATCCTTGCAAAAATCCATTTGATGGAAAAAAATCTTTAAATCTCCAGCTTCTAGGAAAAGAAAGCATGTTGATCCTGGCATTGAATGCTAACCATCTACATATCATTTTTCCATGAACTACCAACAGAATAAGCCAGTTAGGCACATTTTCTGATATTCTTGCCTGTGAAAATGCTGCGTGTAGGGGGAATACATCAAGCTTGGCTTATTTATTTACAGAGCTTTGGCTTTACCAATCCCATGATTTAAATGTCAGAGAGAGCCCTGATTTGGAAGGAAAAAAAGTGTTTCGACTTCATCAATGCCTTTTTCACAGAGAATCTTGAAGATGTCGGTCTTGTGCATTCCGGTAAAAAAAACATTCTGAATGCCAACAGCTAGGGTTTTTCCACTTTGCAGAGCACCCTTCCCCATCCTGTTGCTTCTCTGCAGCTGCCATCAGGCCCAGCCAGCATGGCCAATAGTCAGGGATGACGGGAATTGTTGTCTAGCAGGATCTGAAGAGCACCAGGTTGGGAAAGGCTGTCCTACAATGGAAGAATGAGAGGGATCTTTTCCATGCAGAGCAAGCAAGGACTAAGGTCTGGTCCACTCTTATCTTGTGGGACTCCAGCTGTTTTTATCTCTGGGACTATTTCTGCAAAAAGCATGCATACAGAAAAAGGCTTGGTATTGTCTCACAAGGTTGAACAGTGGTACAGGCAGAACCGACAAGTTAATAGCCCTGCTCCTATGCTCTTAACAGCAGCTTGTTGATAAATGAAGCCACTTTTTCTTGGCATGGAGAGGAAGTCCTTGAAAACGCTTCACTTGCTTTATTTTTGCATGTCAGGATGCCGTTTGAGGCACTGAACTAGAGCCAAAACACCAAAGCTGGTAATTCTAGAAGCAAGGCAAAGGAACATTATTTCTTACAATGCTCACTAATGGGAATGTGGAAAAAGAAAGGGCTAGCTGTATTCGAGCCCAGTTACATTTTTTAAAAAAAGGGTTCAGGTAAAGGTAAACAAAAAAAGAAACAAATTAGTGTGTTTTGGGGGACACCTTTTGCAGGGTTGGATTGCCCAGTCTCACTGTGCTAAGTTAGCAACTCACAGCTGTGGGACAAGCAGGAATTCCAAAGGGGCTGCATTTCACAATCACAGCATGCTGCAAAAAAGGAGACCAGCTGAAATTCTGCTTGTCAGTTATCTGTTAAAGATGCAGGGGCCCAGCAATGCTGCTAAAGTGTGAATAATGTACAGTGGTACCTCCGGTTACGTACTTAATTCGTTCTGGAGGTCCGTTCTTAACCTGAAACAGTTCTTAACCTGAGGTTCCACTTGAGCTAATGGGGCCTCCCGCTGCTGCTGTGCCACCGCGCGATTTCTGTTCTCATTCTGAAGCAAAGTTCTTAACCCGAAGTACTATTTCTGGGTTAGCGGAGTCTGTAACCTGAAGCGTATGTAACCCGAGGTACCACTGTATTACAAGAGGACTGGGTTGCAAATTTTCCCCATATGGCAAAACTTCATTTCATTATAAGTCAAACATTGCCCTGAAATGTTTATTCCATTTTTAATTATTGTAATTTATTATACGATGTAGGCCTCTGCTGTGTCAGGCCACTGATACTAGTTGTAATATCTGAGGATTTTATATTGCTTTTCCTGTTTTATTGTTATTTGTTGTGGATCTTGGGTTTGGATTGTCCCCCAAGACTCCCTAAAATATGGAACAAAAGTCCCAGTATTAATCTGCTTTCCTAGAACCCCATGTCATCTAGTATGAATTTAGATTTTTGAAATATTAAGCACAGAAATGCTTTTTTTAAAAAAGCAATTAACATCCCCCTTCATTCTCTTGATCTCTCTCTCGTATACCCAGCACCACTTCTTTGTCTTAAAGTTCCAAGTTATGTAGACTGCAGGTCTTTCTACAATTTAATTCAAACTAATTCTGACTTGTCAGCATCTGATCAAGATATGACCTACATTTGCCACCCAGCTCTTTATTTTTATGAGCTGCAAGCATGAAGACAAAACTTCACACAAGATTCAGAATAAAAGAAAACTTTGCCCATGCTAGGCTAGAATTCTTAACAGGTTTACTGTTAAGTTGTGGGTGAACATATCAGACGACACAGCAATTCTTCAAACAGCTCTTGTTTATTCACAGGCCAGAACAGAACAGAACTGAAGGGTTCAGCCAGCCTGAACCCCCCACTATAACGCAACTGTAACCATTTTCTGTAACTATCCAATCACTGGACATCACTTTCAATCCCTTATTTGCATATGTGGACCTGAGTGAAAACTATCTATAGCATCCCTCTGCTGGCCCAGGATGAGAACTTCAGTACATAACATTGACTAGGCCTTCAGAAGCTGTCCTCACAGGCTGAGACAGAAAACACACCACCTTCCACCACTTTGTGCTATGACTTCCACGTGTATACACAAAACATCGTCAGCCAATTTAGAACTCTTGGACAGGGAAACAAACTTCACTTTTCTCCAAACAGCCAATGTCGCTGCTCAAAATTTGCAATCCTTCTAAAAACTGAACTGAGGGTAACTCGCACATCACTACCTGGCAGGGGGGGGGGGAATTGCAGATACAGTGGTACCTCTGGTTACGTACTTAATTCGTTCTGGAGGTCCGTTCTTAACCTGAAACTGTTCTTAACCTGAAGCACCACTTTAGCTAATGGGGCCTCCCACTGCCGCCACGCCACCGCTGCACGATTTCTGTTCTCATCCTGAAGCAAAGTTCTTAACCCGAGGTACTCTTTCTGGGTTAGCGGAGTCTGTAACCTGAAGCGTATGTAACCTGAAGCATATGTAACCTGAAGTGTATGTAACCTGAAGCGTATGTAACCTGAGGTACCACTGTATGCTTTCTGTTGGCACAAAGAGTTCCCCCCTCAGTTTGCTTTCCTCTTCTAGAGGAATAAAGCCCTCTACAGTGGTACCCCGCAAGACGAATGCCTCGCTAAACGAAAAACCCGCAAGACGAAAGGGTTTTCCGATTTTTAGAGGCTTCGCAAGACGAATTTCCCTATGGGCTTGCTTCGCAAGACGAAAGCCCATAGGGAAATCTCCCAGACCTGTCCTGAAGGCTTGTGGTGGGAGGTCCGGGAACAGAGGAGAAGGCGCGCAGCGCTTCTCCTCTGTTCCCGGGGCTTGCGGTGGGAGGAGGGTTTTTCCTCCCCACCGCCAACATTCAGAACAGCATTCTGAATGTTGGCGGTAGGGAGGAAAGCCCTCCTCCCACCGCAAGCCTTCAGGACAGGTCCGGGAACAGAGGGGAAGGCGCGCAGCGCTTCTCCTCTGTTCCCGGACCTGTTTTGAAGATTTGCGGTGGGAGGAAGGTTTTCCTCCCCACCGCCAACATTCAGAAGGCTGTTCTGAAGGCTGGCGGTGGGAAGAAAAGCCCTTCTCCCCCGCCAGCCTTCAGAAGAGTTCCCGGAGGGCTGCCTCGGCTGCGGATAGCAGCATGCTGCCCCGCGCAAGGGGCGCTCTTAAGCAGAGCGCCCCTCGCGCGGGGCAGACATTCGCAGCTTGGGGAGCCCTGCAGGACTTCCCTGCAGGGCTCTCCAAGCTGCGGATAGCAGCCTGCTGCCCCGCACGAGGGGCGCTCTTTAGCAGAGCGCCCTTCGCGCGGGGCAGACACCTGCAGCTTGGGGAGCCCTGCAGGACTTCCCTGCAGGGCTCTCCAAGCTGCGGATAGCAGCCTGCTGCCCCGCACGAGGGGCGCTCTTTAGCAGAGCGCCCCTCGCGCGGGGCAGACATTCACAGCTTGGGGAGCCCTGCAGGACTTCCCCGCAGGGCTCTCCAAGCTGCAGATAGCAGCCTGCTGCGCCTATCCGCAGCTTGCAGAGCCCTGCGGGGAAGTCCTGCAGGGCTCCCCAAGCTGTGAATGTCTGCCCCGCGCGAGGGGCGCTCTGCTAAAGAGCGCCCCTCGTGCGGGGCAGCAGGCTGCTATCCGCAGCTTGGAGAGCCCTGCGGGGAAGTCCTGCAGGGCTCCCCAAGCTGTGAATGTCCGCCCCGCGCGAGGGGCGCTCTGCTTAAGAGCGCCCCTCGTGCGGGGCAGCAGGCTGCTATCCGCCGCTTGGAGAGCCCTGCGGGGAACTCCTGCAGGGCTCCCCAAGCTGCGAATGTCTGCCCCACGCGAGGGGCAGCAGGCTGCTATCCGCAGCTTGCAGAGCCCTGTGGGGAAGTCCTGCAGGGCTCCCCAAGCTGTGAATGTCTGCCCCGCACGAGGGGCGCTCTGCTAAAGAGCGCCCCTCGTGCGGGGCAGCAGGCTGCTATCCGCAGCTTGGAGAGCCCTGCGGGGAAGTCCTGCAGGGCTCCCCAAGCTGCAGATGTCTGCCCCGCGCGAGGGGCGCTCTGCTAAAGAGCGCCCCTCGTGCGGGGCAGCAGGCTGCTATCCGCAGCTTGGAGAGCCCTGCGGGGAACTCCTGCAGGGCTCCCCAAGCTGCGAATGTCTGCCCCGCGCGAGGGGCGCTCTGCTTAAGAGCGCCCCTCGTGCGGGGCAGCAGGCTGCTATCCGCAGCTTGGAGAGCCCTGCGGGGAAGTCCTGCAGGGCACCCCAAGCTGCAGATGTCTGCCTCGCACCGGGCAGCAGGCTGCTATCCGCAGCCTAGGCAGCCCTCCGGGAACTCTTCTGAAGGCTGGCGGCGGTACAAGGGCTTTTCTTCCCACCGCCAGCCTTCAGAAGGCTGTTCTGAAGGCTGGCGGTGGGGAGAAAAGTCCTTCTTCCCCCGCCAGCCTTCAGAAGAGGTCTGGGGACAGACTGTCCCTGGACCTGGTCTGAAGGCGGTCTCCATAGGAATGCATTAATTGATTTTCAATGCATTCCTATGGGAAACCGTGCTTCGCAAGACGAAAAACTCGCAAGAAGAAAAAACTTGCGGAACGAATTAATTTCGTCTTGCGAGGCACCACTGTATTTCCATTCACCTCTGTGGGCTTTGGAGTGTCTCCCAAGCTGACACATGTGCCAGAGCGGCAGTATTTTCAAACAAGCATGATAAGGGAGGTAATTTCAATCTGGAGATCTTTATAGTCTTGAGTAAAAAATGTAACTCTACATAAAGAGAGAGGAGAAGGAACCACCACAAAGCCAAAATCACTACTGAGCTTCTAGATGGAAAGATAGATAAGATGATAGATAGGTAGATAGATAGGTAGATCTAGGCAGTGCTTTTTTCTGGGGGTACGTGGGGGTACACATACTCCTAAACATTTTGTGAATCTAACTTTGGCCTCACTGAGGGGCAATATTTCAATATGAGTAGGAATATGAGTATCCTTAAACATTTTTTAAGAAAAAAAAGCACTGGCTCTAGGGCAGTATATCCCAAATTTTGGTATTTAGGGCACTGTTGTTTTCTGGACTGATATTCAAGGTACTCATTAGGACTAAAACAGATATACACAGGAGTCGGTCATACTTTCTGGGCAATGGTGGTGTTTCTGGGATCCTCCAAGTGCACCCACCCACCCACACCCCTGTAGCTCAAACTGCATCAGAAAATTTCAGTGCATCTGCCTTCCTTCCTTCCATATGATGGTACCACTTCTTATATCTTGGCAGAGAGAAGGATTTAATGGCACATGAGGAATGCCTGCTCTGAGGAGCATAGGCCTAGTTTAGAGATAACAGTAAGCCAAAGTTTAGCCTCCTTTCTCCCTCTAGTGCTTGTCAGAGGAATAGTTTGGAAGAATACACTTCCCACTTAAAACTAGCCACAGTTTGGGAACTGCAGTTAGTTTCAACTTTGGTATATTGGTACAAGCCAGGAACAGACACCAGAGGAATAGTTTGAAAGAATACACTTAAAACCATTGTGTTTTTTCCCCATAAGCCAAAGTAAGGATGCTTGAGGGTGAAAGGATGCTCTGTGAATTCTGTTATGAACTGACCTGATCCACAGCTGTTGGACCAATGTGAGGCTCATAAAGTGGTAATCCTGCAGATTTCACATTTCTATGAATTTTGCATTCTAGTTATTGGAAAATGTGTCAAAATGCCTATTTAAATATGTGGAAATACATGCTCTCTTCTCAAAGTATGTTCAGAAGTACAATTTTTTCAAGAAAGTATTTTAAAATATGTATTTAAATATATAGATTTCTTTTTAAAAAACTGACAGATTAATGCAGGAAGAGGAGGGAATGTGCTTGTGAAAGGACATATAAAAAACTGACAAGGACTGGGAACAGACTGATCTGTCCTCCATCCTAGTTTAAAGACATAAAAACAAACTCTGACTACTTTAAACATGGAAGGTAGATGCTTCCAATCTCCTGTCTTGTACACATCATGCTCAACCATGGTTTAGTATTACATCCAAATGATTTCAACATGGTGGTGTGATTTCCTTCCCAAAAGCCTCTTGAGCCCCTCCTCCTGCCATATAGTTTAGTAACTGCTGATCATGGGATTTTAAAGTCTACTACTGTGTTTAAACAGTACTTAAAGAATCTGCTTTCATCCTTGGGCAGAACAGTGCCGAAGGCAAAAGAAAGGAAACCATAAAAATTATGGAATGCATATTTTTTTTTGGCAGTTTCAAATTTAGCTAAAACCAATCAAGTAGACATTTCAACAGAACAATAAATCCACAAGCAAAGGCCACCTGCAGATCAATCTGTTACAACCTTGTGGGGAAACCTTTGAAACAATATAAATTTGTGGATGGAGAGGAGAAGCTTAAGCCAAACCAATGAAGAAATTATAATTTGTGAAGGAATCACTGAAGTCTTGTCTTTTAGCCATCCAACGCAGGCCAATATGAAGTCTGAAAGAAGGGCCAGCTGGCTCAAAGATTTGGAGATCACTGATGTGGGCAACTCTTCCAATATCTGAATGTGTGTTTAACCTTCCAGTGCAGTTTTGAAATCAAAACTCTTCTCTTTACTCTGAAATGCTAACTGAATTGACTGAGAGCCATCTGATTTATTTATTTATTTTTTTACAAAAATTAACAAAATTTACCATGTAGGAACTTCTTGTGATTTTGGGCCACATGAATGAGAGAAGTAAAATGTGTGCACTCATTGACTGGGACTTTATAAAAGATTGCTTTGATTCTATTTCTGCTTCTGTTGGCATTTGACAGATTGCCTTATATCCTCTTTAATTGACTAAGTTCTATTTACTTCTTTAAAAATAAAAAAATAAAAAGAGCTCTTGATCTATTGGGGGGGGGGATAAACAACCTCAACACCATCCTGTGTACAGAAGCTCGGATAGCCTCCGTCACTGAATCAGCCGGTTCAAAATCAGAACCAGATGGTAATTGCTAGGAACAAAGATGAGGTTTCAAAGAGAACAGATTCAATGCATTCCACAGCTCATAGTGTACGTTTTCCACAAAAGATTAACGGTTGCTTTAAAGCCATTGTATTTAGTGAAGTTGCGTATCACAGAGTTACCTAGAAAGTGAAGCAATCCATTCTTCCAAGTTGAGGTCATGCAAGATTTCAGTAAACAATCAACTTTGATTTTCTGGGATCTTTGTGTTTCAAAAAAGAATATGTCTGTCACATGTATTCTGAAGTTCTGTTGATAGTTGTGATTTTGCTTACCCAGCTAAGTGCTAGGAAAACCTTAAATAGCTCCTATTAGCACTGCTGGACTTTCTCACCTTTCAGCTGAGTGGCAGGCAAAATGTTTTGTGATTCATTTGAACTGTATTATAACCATGTCTGGAAAAATCTGTGTTGTAGTATCAGATGAAGTTATGTTATCAGATAGCTTAGCAAGTCCGGGACTAATTTAGATGATCACCTGGGAACATCAGAGCTTCTTAGAAGATGGTCTGGGTGCAATATGATACATCCATTGATGGATATGAATGGTGACAACTAATAAAAAGAGACCTGGCCCATGTTACGTGCCAGCAATCCTTCTGAAGACATAAGGCCTAATACACACTGCTTTAGCTAAGCAAAAAGAGGTATGTTTTGAGGGGACATCATTTCACATTTTAGTAGTTGGAGGAAAACTCTGGCCTGCCCGATGTTGTTGAACTACAACTGCCACATCTCTGGCCATTGACCATGCTTGCTGGGGCTGATAGGAATTGTAGTTCACAATATCTAGAAGGTTACAAGTTCCCCACACCAGCAGTTGGGGATAAAGATGTGTGGGGAAGATTTTAATCAAGCTTTAAAGGTTCAGTCTTGGATGAAGTAATCCAAGTGCAAAAACAAATCCAGTGTACTTTAAAAGCATTTGTTAGCCTTTGATATCTAATAACAACCATCTAGTATCAGCACAAATCAAACAGCCACCCATTTGTTCAGGTAAGGGGATTTATACCTTTGGGATAGATGCCTAGAACATATTTCAAATGTCATTTTCAGTGTGTAACATCAACGTGTTCATTCTGGGTTTTTTTTGTTTTTTTAATAATAATATTTATTAGTTTTCCAACAAATTGAACACAACGTTACAAAAAACTACAGAAGAAAAAACATACAATAATACAATACAATACAAAAAAGAAGAAGAAAAGAGAAAAAGGGGAAAAAACTGCAAAACATTAACATACAACTAACAAAACACAACAAAAACCATTTAAAACACAGTCCAGTTTCAATATCTTATCTTTCTTTCACTAATTTCCACGACCTCCTCACACCGCCCTTTTTGTATTCCACTTCTATTGATTGTTTCAGCAATTCCTTTCCATCTTCCTCTGTTTTCTATCCTGTAATTGTCTTAACACATTCTAACCTTATTTTTCCTTTAATACTCTAATAATCTATTTATACTTAATTCCTTATAACATTTCTACTAAAGCCATATAGCTTCATTCCAACATCTTTCTAACATTCTTTAATTTTACAGTATTTCTGTAAATAGTCTTTAAACTTTTTCCAGTCTTCTTCCACCGACTCTTCTCCCTGGTCTCGGACAACGTGTTCATTCTGCACTGTGCAAGTGCTGGTAACAGCTGACTGTGCCTTGATACTGTCACCGCACAAAATAAGGATGTGCTGGTAAGTGAACTTGTGGGCTATTCAGGTTCCTTCAGGAATGTGCCAATACCTATATCCCTCCAAACCTTAGGCAATATATTGCTTCAGCTATGGAAAACTATTTTCTTGTTCTGGCGTAGGTTCCCGGAGACACAAGGTTCACACCAGGACACTTGCTGATCGGACAGAAGCCATATTCCAAAGAGCAGGGCATACTGAGTATCTGAAGAAGTGTGCATGCACACGGAAGCTCATGTTAGGGTATTTCCGTTCCACCTTAAAAAGGGGACAGGCTGTTGTGAGTCACAGCCTACATATTTCCTGCTCACAGGAAGTTTCTGTTTATCTATTGCTTTCGTTTCTCTCTCTCTCTGTGCCTGAACATCGAAGCAGGCAGTCATGTTTTTTCTTTGTTCTGACCAACGCTGAATAAAGTTGTAAATAATGCTCTCCTGAGTGCATCTTTCGCTGTACGAACTATGCTGATAGAGCGTGCACTAGTCCTTGGAATGTGGAAAGCTATTTCTGAGGCTTTGTGTCACTAATTGATTGATACTGCGTTTCTACGAGAGGTCGATGGATCGTCCGGAGACGACATGGGCTCCATGATGGCTTTTGTCTCCCTGGCAGTATCCCAACAGCTCATACCAATAACAAACTTAGTTGGTCTCTAAGGTGCTACTGGAAGGAATTGTTTTATTTTGTTTCGACTACGGCAGACCTACCTGTAACTATCCCTTACACTGACATAGGATTGCTCTGTTGAAAAGTATTTAACCATAGCTGTTAAAGTGATCCTATTTATCCTGATTTAGTTGATCACCTAGGATCTTCGGGCATGGGAAAGGTAGCAAATCAAAACAAATTAACTACCAAACATTTCACAATAAGGGACAAAAGTTCCATATTCTCTTTTCATAAAATCAGGCTTTCATTAACTTAAAGTCTTTATCGTGGTAGTTGCCAGTCACATCTCCAGACAAATGTTCCCCGTGTCAATTGAATCCACATTTTAGACACAGCTTTTTATTTTACAGGTTGTTTTTTTCCAGAATTCTAGAACTGTAGTAAAATTATGTAACAAGGGACAAGTGGCTTTAACCGCATTTCTGACATTTGCAAACTTGCAACGCTGCAAATTTGGTGAGGATCGGTACATAATCTTCAAATTCATATAAAATGCTGTAGTGATGGAGTGTTGCTTAGCTACTCAACCACCTCTTATACTTTATTTATTTAACTTGTATGCCATCCTTCATCCGTAGATCTCAGGACAGTTCTCAACATTAAAATGCAATATAAAAACACAAAATACATGATAAAAACAAGAACAAAAACCACAAAGTAAAAAACCTCCCTCTCCCCCACCCCTCCCATAAACACATTTAAAAGATGTTAATCAGTCAAAGGCCTGGTTGAAGAGGAATGTTTTTGCCTGGTGCCTGAAGGTAATAATGAAGGTGCCACATGAACCTCCTTGGGGAGAGCGTCCCACAAATGTGGAGCCACTGCAGAAAAGGCCTGTCATTGTGTTACCACCCTCTGGGCCTCTCATGGAGGGGCCTTACAGGATGGTCTCAGGGGCCAGGTAGGTTCACATGGAGAGATGTGGTCCTTCATATGTAGGAGCACTGGCTCGCACAACTGAAGGTTTCACATCATCCAAATTGGTTCATGATCCCAGTGACAGATCTACATGCAACCACATAAGGAATTAATAAGCACATGAAACAAGCCTTTTGTCACCACTGTTTCTGCTCATGCTACACCATTTGACCTTTTCCAGTGCCTGCTTTTCCCTCAATACCCATTCCCTTCCTGAAGATCTATAGAAATACAGTACATATCTATATTCATGAGTTGCCTCAAGGTTTCAGTATGACTTGCATATGGCTGGTCTCATTATTATTTTTGCCTTGTACAACACCTAATAAGAGATCAGAAGTACAAGCATATGCAATATGTTTCAGCAAAAAAGACTTCAATGAGAAGCTTAATTGCAAAACTAGAGTTTTTCAGCAAGTAAGATTGCATTCAATTAGGACTCAGCGAGGGCTCTGAGTTTCTTTTACACTAAAGGTGTTAAATTAACATAGCTGTACCTCACTGTACTTTCCTGTACAGCAATGAACAAACAGCAGGGGCAGTGAATTGGGTCATTCTAGGCAGCTACTTATTCTGCCAGACCTGCTACCAAGCTGTTGAGGGCCTTCTTCGCTTTAAATTGTACAGCCCCTGCACATTTTGCTATTAAATATTCTACTAAAAAGAAGGAGGAAATTGTTCTAACAATCTGTCTTCCTTGGGCCTCACAGATACGCTGCTTTCTTCACCACATTGCTTTTGCAGTTTCCAAACCACACATGTCCAGTTTGATGTGGGGTAGGGGGGAGGTGAGATTCAAAATATTGAAGACAGGGATAAAGAGTTAGTTTTAACAAGGTGAATAATGGGTATTCACTCAGCAGTGATATCATGATAGCCTGGGATAGAACATGGGAGATAACTTTCGCAGATGTGTTTGGGTGTTTGAACAGAAAGGGAACAGCAAGAGATTTTGAAATATTGTGCAGTAAAAAAACAGTACAACCTTGGCAAGATTTTGAAGGAATCAAAGCATATCCCCAAAGCTTGTTGACTCCAAATGGTGGGAGGGTGGCGGCAATGTCCACAGGAGTGAAAAAGGAGAAGCTGGCTAACATTTGGGAACATGAACACAAGAGTCCCTGTAGCTTGTGTGCAGGCAGAAGGCCACACCTGAAACAAAAATTATGTTGGACTTCACACAGGTAGAGCAACATGTCAGACTGCAGTGTGATATTTGTGAAATAGCTTCAGTGCCCTTTGATTCCACAGCAGGGGGATTCAGAGTATTGCTTTAAAATCTGTAATTTAGATGAGAGAACCTTTCTAGCATAAACTGGAAAGGGCCTATGTTTTTTACTCCTCTGATTGCTCAAATATTACCCCTGGCAAGCTAACCTGTCTCTCTTCAATTTCTCAATGTAAAGACTGTGGTTGTTGAGTATTTGACTATATATTTTTTCTTGTGATGTGCGAGCTCCCCCTGCTTTAGTTTGTGACAGGCTCAAGCTTTCTGAGCTTCCTTGGCGAGTGTTCAAAGAGAGCTCTTTTTCTTCCTGATAGTTTTTTTCCAGTTTCTTAACATTAGTACATATAAGCTGTACTTAACATTAGTACATACAGTGGTACCTCAGGTTGCAGACGCTTCAGGTTACAGACTCCTCTAACCCAGAAATAGTACCTCGGGTTAAGAACTTTGCTTCAGGATGAGAACAGAAATCGTGTGGCGGCAGCGGGAGGCCCCATTAGCTAAAGTGGTACCTCAGGTTAAGAACAGTTTCAAGTTAAGAACGGACCTCTGGAACGAATTAAGTTCTTAACCCAAGGTACCACTGTATAAGCTGTTGGTGTCTTTCTCCTGGTGTTATTTCACTGCTACCAGGAAACTAATACGTTGTTAGACTTGTCATCTTATGGTTGCTCCCTAGAATGAATACACATGGATTTTCTGATTTTCTGATTGGAATGAAGATCTATAAATAACACGATTACTCTATACTTCCAACTACCCAACACTTTAGTGTGGCGACTCAACCACTTAGATATGTGGTTGGGCAACTGGCACTTTTACAAGTGCCACATAATGTTTGTCTGCACTTTCGAGAAATTGGTCCTTTAGAGTGTCAGCATCTGCACTTTGGAACTCCCTGCATATTGATATTAGGCAGATACTTTTACTGTATTGTTTCTGACATCTGCAAAAAACAAACAAACCACTATTGGTTCCAACAAGCCTATGCATTCATGTAGTTTCAACACATAGTCTTGATGTTACTTGATTTGAATTATTATATTTATTTGTATGATTAATGGTATTTTTAGACTGTTCATTGTAAACCACTTACAGGTGTTTTGTATATCTGTCTTGTTAAATAAATAACAGAAAAGTGTGTGTGTGTGTGTGTGTGTGTGTGTGTGTGTGTGTGTGTGTGTGTGTGTGTGTGATTCCAAATCAAAAACATTACAATTCACTTCACTTGCACAACATGATGGCATGGAGCTGCTTGAAAGCTTTCTCCTTTCCAGATTGAGGCAGAAGAGAGAGGCTTACATCACAATGGGGGTCAACCATGAAACTTGCTTACAACAGCAACAAGCAAAAATACACAGGGCGGGCTTACACAAATCAGAGGGGTGGCTTACAGAAAGTACGTGTGATGGGACGATGAGCTGCTTGTGCGTAAAATCCAAGTCCCTCAGAGTTTGATCAAGTTTGCAAACCTCTGTCTGTAACGGAGCCCCTTAAACATGGCTCCCTCAGTCGCTGGCAGATTCCGACAGTGGTTGCTTTCGGAATCGCTTCCAACATAAAAGCTCCTTAACGGAAACACGTCTTCTGGACTCTCTGCGTGACAGTTTCCGGCGAGGAGTGGGTGTCCCTACGGGAGGTCCTGAAACCTCCCCGCTGCCCTCGCTGGAAGTGTCTCGGAGCCATCCCTCCTGCTCACTTTCCCTCAGCTCAGCTCCTCTCCCCCTACTGGTTCCCTCTTCAGCTGCTGAGTCTCTCCCAACCTGTGTGAGCCCTTCCACCTCCCTTCCTTCCGATGGCAGTTCCCTGACAATACGGTATATAAAGGAACTGCACTAGGCTACACAGTTCCTAATTTTTTTGTAGGAAGTGACAACTACTAAGTAAAAAAACAACAACAAATAAAATAATATAACACATTTAACCCTGAAATAATACACATTATTAGATGCCTTTTTGGTACATCTTTTTATCCAAGAACTGCACTGCAAAATTTCCAGAAGTGTAAAATTCAGAGGATAATTGCATACACAGTCTGAAGATGAGCATCAGATCAGTTTTTATCAGAACTGGCAAAGCATGAATTCCTCATTTCCCAGTTTTACTGCACTAAGGTAAAAATAAAGGAACCCCTGACCATTAGGTCCAGTCGCGGCCGACTCCGGGGTTCCGGCGCTCATCTCGCTTTATTGGCCGAGGGAGCCGGCGTACAGCTTCCAGGTCATGTGGCCAGCATGTCTAAGCCGCTTCTGGTGAACCAGAGCAGCGCACGGAAACGCCGTTTACCTTCCTGCTGGAGCAGTACCTATTTATCTACTTGCACTTTGACGTGCTTTCGAATTGCTAGGTGGACAGGAACAGGGACTAAGCAATGGGAGCTCACCCCGTCGCGGGGATTCGAACTGCCGACCTTCTGATCGGCAAGTCCTAGGCTCTGTGATTTAGCCCACAGCGCCACCCGCGTCCCTTTACTGCACTACTACTGTACAAATATGTGTGGTGGAACAGCAAATTGAATTCTCAGCAAATAATACATCACACAGTTGCTTCATCTTCATCAAAAAGTCAAAGTAACCTTCTGTAACACACATCTTGTTACTGCTGAAGGTGATTTCAATTTGCCTGACCCTGGGATCCTTGATGATTAGGTGTAAAAGGTGTATGTATAAAAATATGAGTGTGCATTAAGGAACTATGCTAGTGTGGACTTGCTTAATTCCACTAGTGTTCCCTGAAATAGAACCTAACGTCATGGCTGCTGAAGGTTAAGAACCAGATAATGGTTTATGGAAAATGAATATTCTTCCAACACATGATTTTATCCCACACTATATTTCCTAGCATTTTAGCCATCTATGTTTTGAAAAATATTAAATAATGGCGTTTCCATTACTTCCCTAGGGAGAAGTAACTTTAGAACTTCTTCTTTTTGACTGAAAGTAATTTTAGAATACTCACCCATGGCCAGTGGGATGCATCAATGAGGTAATGGATCTAAATACTTCTGCATTATATGTTAACTTCACTTGCGTTTGTTTTAGCATACTGTCCTGATGGAGATATTTTTAACATACCATACCATGACTATATCATAAACATCTGACATGTTTCGTTGCCCTTGGTTATTTCTGAAATAATTTCCATGAAGATTATTATTTCTTAACATGGAAATAATTTCAGTTGGATATGCTACCAACTTTATTGATACTCACAACCCACAAGGGAACATGTAAGTTTCTGAGCTGATCACGGCTAGTCAAAATGGATTAGTTGGCACTCCTTCTAAGAAGTGTGTGCGCACACACCCCCACACACCACTTTCTGTGCAACTGGGGGAAGAAGCAATCCAAAGGCAACTTTATAGTGCTAAAATAAATCGTTGCTCTTATTGCCTTTTTTAAGTCAACATTGTAAACAGGGATCGAGAAGAGTTCTGCTCAAAGCAATATCCTGGCTAGATTCCTATGTTCTGATTGGGGCAGACGTATTTCCGTAACACCACCAGGCTTTGCTATGTCCATCTCATATGCTCCAGGGTCTCTGGCACAACAACTGAGCAGTGTTGGCACAGCACAGGAGCGGTGCCTCTTTGTACATGGTTGGAATGAACTGTGGAATCCTTTCTAGTTTCCAAAACCCATTTTGCAGTTTAAGGGGAATGGAATTTTCCTAACTTCTCCCTAGTTGTATAATGTACTACCTGGGCTCCACCATAACCAGCAACCTTTCCATGGATGTTGAGCTGGACAAATGTATTGGTAAGGCAACGGCTTGCCTTTCCAAAAGGGTACAGAAGAATGTGATGCTGATGAGCAATACTAAGGTGAAGGTCTATCAGGCTTGCATGTTGTGCATGCTGCTTTGTGGGAGTCATGGGCAACTTACAGCCACAGGAGCGACATCTCAAAGCCTTCTATATGTGCTTTGTCAGGAAGATTTTGGGCATCACATGACAGGACAGAATTTCAAACAAAACATCTCCCTAGCCAACATTCCTAGCCTGTTCACACTTCTGTCTCAATGACATCTATGCTGTTTTGATCATGTAGCAGTCTTGAAGATGGCAGAATCCCCAAAGACATGCTGTATCGGGACCTGGATTCAGACACTAGGCCTGTGGGCAGATGAACTTTGCATAATGAAGATGTCTTCACACGTGACACCAAAGCTGGCATCATTAACCCCGCCATATGGGAATCCTCTGTAGACAACCACAGTGCTTGGAGACAGACATTCAGGTTGTGTATCCACAGCAGTGACCAGAGGAGGAATGACTGCTGGGAGGAGCACAGAGAGAGAGAAATGCCATGGTGCACCTGTAGCAGCAAAACCAGACATCATCATCAGCCTCGCCTGCAATAAAACATGTCTCTCCCATATCAGTCTCTACAGCTGCAGAAAGTACTGTAACTCTCCAACGATTGAATTTACTCCCAAAGGTGCATTCTTCCATTGTCTCTTCAGACATATGAAGGATAAACAATAATGTACTTATTTTAAAAATCTATCAATCTTTCTTTTTTGGGGGAAGGCATTTCAAAGCACATCAAACTTGCTGATTTACCTGCAAACTGGGGCTTGTACAGTGTCACTCACACACACACACACACACAGAGAGAGAGAGAGAGAGAGAGAGAGAGAGAGAGAGAGAGAGAGAGCTTAACATTCCCCCCCCCCTTCCTTCTCTTTCTCCTAACTCTAAGCTGAATTAAGTCAAGGTTGGTTCACTCATCACTAATTATGAGCAGTAGCTCCTCAAGGAAAATCTCTAAGGATCATAGCTCTATAACATTCTAAAAAACCTCCTGTGAGAAATAGACTAGCTTGTGGATTGCGCCCAGTCTAGAATGCATAGTTTTCTTGAAATTGATGTTGGAGTGAAAAATCAAGTCATCTGGTCAAGATCTCCAACAGTTTGTTTTAAGCAAATCTGCTTTCTCTCATTAAACAGGCACAATTTCCTTCTGTTTTCATTTCCCCTTTAACCCTCCTTTCTTCCACCTCACAATACATAATGGGTGTTCTGGAGCCCTGTGTCTGTTGAGTCTATTCCTTCTCATTCTTTTTAATCTCACTTTGAGGATTTTTACACATTTTAATGAGCCTGAGGCTACAGCCAGGTATGCATCAGTGAAACGTACAAAGGAAAATGTGCTGGCCACCTAGACAGTTTTGAGTAAAATGGAAAAGCATATTTTCTGTAGCTGTCAGCAGTTTCCAGCTAAAGTTCACTCTATCCGTAACTCCATAAAATCATTGCAGAGAAGTTCGACAACTTCTTTTTTCTCAGTTATTTCATGGGTATATCGTTTGTGTATGCCCTGTCAAAGTGAACAGATAACCCACAAAGATGGCTGGTTTCATAGGAATTATTATCAGATATGGGTAATGCACATGATGTGTGATGTACACCATTGTTTTCTTTAAAAGCAAACATCCTGAACACACTTCATGAATTTACATAATTTCTTGAGTCCCTGCCAATGACAGACTTTATGCAGCTAGCAACCAGGGGTAAAACAAATCAGATAAGCAACCAAGTAACATTTGCTATAAGCCACGCTATAAGGAAGCTAGTCATAATGACTAATGGCACAATTTTCCTATTTGGGGGAGTTGCTCTAGGAATACTATTTTCTGTTCCCAATTCTGTTCCCAATTCTGACTAATGGCACAATTTTCCTATTTGGGGGAATTGCTCTAGGAATACTATTTTCTGTTCCCAATTCTGCTTTGCCCATACCCAATTTCTTGACTTGACTTCATTTGTTATTTTCACCCTGCTTTCCTTTCCATGGACACACAAACTGGCTTACAAGATTTGAAGTTTTAAAACAGCAGCCCATCAACAGCATATCTTAAAAACAAACACCTCATGACAGCAGCAGCTCTCTATTCTGCACTTAAGTGACCGTTGGTTAATAGCCAAGGTCAGCCACCTTGTAGCCTTTGCCAAATGTTGATTTCCTGACAAAAAAACTGATACTCGGTTAAGGGAATTGACTATCAATAGATTGAAGCCAGGTGTTTTAGGTGAAATATAGCAATGGGGCTGCTTTCTCAGCTTTGAAATCTCAGCTTTGTACCCTCTAGTTTGCAATGACCATTGGTTCTACAAAGACAGAGGGTGGGGAATATGGTGGCCTATCAGACAAAGGGCACCTACTGAAAAAGAGCACCATTGATGCAGCACATTCATATGCATGTTTACTTTGAAGCTAAGGTCAGCTGAGGTCAGACAAGTCCCCTCCTGTTGAACTTCCAGCACCTACTAATGAGTTTTTTTAAATAATAACCAAAACAAAAGTTCCAGTAGGCATTTTAATTGAAGTCTTATTTTATCCTTTTAACCAATTTTTACCTTTTCTGTAATGTATTTCTTGTACACCTTTTAGAAACAATTGTAGCTAACCCGTGTATAAATTGTTATGGAAAAATATTAAGTAAATTCCCATTGAGTTCAGTGGAACTTCTACCAGAGAAAGCATGCTTCAGAGTGCACTTTAATCCCAGATGATGAAGACAACAGCAACAAGAACAACAACAAACAACAACAACAAATAGCAGCAGGTCCTGAAGGAGTTAGCAAAAGCACAGCTCCCTCTTTTTATTCACTCTCTCTCCGTGCATATCAAATTGTATCCTGCACTTCCTTCAAAAAGCTTAAAGTGATATTTTAGCCTGTCACAGACTTGAGAGATAGTGGTTTGTCCAAGGCTATCCATTAAGCCACGGAGTTGAGAAATGATTTAAACCTAGGTTTCCCTCACCCAAACTTAACTCTAGTCACTAACCAAGTTACTATAGCATTCAATATATATTGCTATACATTGGATACAGCTGCTACCATGAAAAATCGTGGAAGGTAAGCATCAATGATAAAAAAGGAAACTTTAAGGAAAACCAAGACCACCAGGGGAAAAACACATGTTCACACCTAAGAGATGTTCGAGTTTAATACTCAAGTTTCTCCTGGACCAGAATTCCCTTTTCGGGGGAAAGTTTCATATGTGGAAAGTGATTTTTACTTCATTCCCCCTCCCTAAAAAACACTTACAACGATTAGGAGTGGGACCGTTGTTACCCAAAAAACAAACAGCATAATTTTAATTTTAAATCAAGTTACTATCTCCTGCCAGAAAAAAAATACACACAATTCATCCCTTGTCTATTGCACGATGGGTGGTAGAGAATCATGGGAGATGTGGCTGACTAATGAAAAGTTCCATTGGGAAACAATGGGGCTAACTTCCTGGCAAATTACAACGATCCATTGTGGTTCCACCAGCTCTGTGCCAGGAAGGATTTGCTTAATCAAAAGCAGCATTTGCGCCTTGGAAATCCTTGTTTTTGATTAATAAGCATTTTCTGGCTCAGTATTTCTGTCAAAAATATGTGGACTTTTCCTATTTCATTTCTTTTTCTACACTGATCATTCTTTTCTATCTCCTTATACCAACATACACTTAGGATGTAGAGTGCTCATAATAAATAGAGGAAAAGGCAGATTAATTATTTGTTCAAATACGAAAGGACAACTGACACAAACAGCAAGCATCATTTGGGATGCTGTCCTGTATACAGGTTAAGCTATTTGAAGTATATTAGGTACTTTACTGGGGTTCAAGTAGCCATTCAGGTTCTTAGGAATTACAACATTTCATTTGATCCACCTGCATGTAAGGTTGTTTGTATGATACCCTCCTCATAAATTTTGCAACCTTTATCAAATTCCTTTGTTAGCCCTCAGATTTTCCACAGATATTTTGCTTATGAAGTAACCCTAAAATTTCCTTCAAATATCCCTCAGGTAGTCATATTTGATTTACAGAAGCTACCTTACTATTACAAAACGTGGAATTGCTGATTGCATTAAATTTAGCTTCTTTAATTTTTTTTAAGAAAATGGAAGAACATTCCATTTTAAAATGTTTTCAGCCACTTAGAACATTTTGCTCTGCACACTTCTGTCTTTGGTTCACTTGTCCATCTCCAGCCTGTTATAACTAATAAAGGTGGGTGAGCTTCTACCCCCCCCCCCAAGTCCTTAAATTTACTTTATAGATTGCACCAATTTTTTGGCAATCAAGTCAAGGTTAAGCACTTTAAGCCCCTTTTATTTCCACGCAGGAGCTGGACATTTCTAAGCCTTCTTTCAAGGTGATCAGTGGGATTTAAAAGTACTCAGTTTTGGCAGCTGCACTGTGTCCTTTGTAACATCTGGAATATATGTGTTCTCTTGAATGGTTGATCCTATGAAATGCCCTAAACTGAAGGGTCAAGGTAATGTGATTGAATATGATCCTGCTCTCCTTATAGCCATATACAAATGAGATTTCTCAGAGCCTGAAAACGTATAGTGATACAAATTGTTAAGATGAGTTTCCTGTACTTCATTTCTAAAATATTCAAAGGTGAACTTTGGGGCAGAGTTATGTTTAAATATGGACTTTGATATACTTCATTAAGAGGGAAGCCACTGCATATCCTCAAATCAGTAGTCTTTACACAAAGACTGCAAAATATAGATCCTTCCTTATATCCTTAAACACTTGAATACCTTGATTTCTTATAGTACAACTTTGGACCCATCAAACTAAGCAAAGCCCATCAGCCATTTAGCCCTAAACAGCAGGTTACCAAAAGCTTCAAAGGCTTCTAATTTTTGCTGTCTCCTTCAGTTAGCAAACCACAAAACATGGCTAATTCTTTATTTTATTTATTTCATAGCATTTATCCACTGCTCAATTTTTTAAAAATAAACAAAAACACACCCTTAAAGCAGTTCACAAAAAGCTGAACCAATTAAGTAACCAATAAGAAGAATCAACATCAATAATTTAAAACTATTTTAAAAAATAAAATAAAAACAGATGTGTCTCAAGTGACGCTGGCCTCATTTCTGGATATGAACTTTAAACTGCAATACTGGACCTTTTGACAGCAACTTTGAACTACTAAACGGTTGAAGTAAAAATAATATGGAAGCAACCAAATGACTCTCCAGCCTTTGCCATACAAAAATAAATAGGAAAGAATCTGAGGTGGTGAATGAAAAAGGATCAGGGTCCTGTTGCACTGCATTTTGCAATAATTTAAATGTGCACGTCTCATTCACAACTAATGGGAGGCATGTGTATTTTTTCCTGTGGTATCTGTACAGAAACACACAAACTTTGATCCTACAATAATTTTCCAAGCCATTTTTAAACTTACACAGAAATAAGGACACCACACAGAAAAATAGACACAAAATCCCCAGATTCTCTCCCCCGCCTTTTTTTGTTTTTTTACTTCTGCTGTATTTTGTTAAGTTGACATCCAATAAAATGCAATAAAAGGGCCTAATAGGCTGCAGATTTTCAAAGATCTAAGCTTTGGGTGTGTGTTTTTAAAAAGGAGCAAAAAACACAAGCACACATGTGGGCGAGTCAGGGGGGGGACCTCAGTTCATTTATGAAGGCAACATGTACAGTGCAGAAAAACAGCTTGCCAATAGTAAATAACTTTATTACCTTAAAATTCCTCTTAGGGTGTGTCAGACAAATCAAAAGAAGAAGAAAACAGTGGAGAAGATAGAGCTGGCTGAGAATGAGATCTTTCAGGCTTCAAAGAACAGGATGTTCTTATTTACAAGGGAAAGCCCTATAAAGCAGCAGAAGCCAGTTTTCGCTCACAGTATCTTCAGAAAACAAATATTTAAGGATATGTATACCAGATAGAAGACTAAAAAAGAAGACCGAGAGACATTCATGTGCATTTTAAATGCTCCAGTGCATAATTCCACTGAAGAAATAAACAAACAAGCCAGGATTTTTGGAATCAGCACTGAAAGAGGGTTTCATTAGCTTAGTCCAAGGGATTCTGTGTGTGCACAAAGAACTCAGGTGGAAAGACCAGAGAAAGAGAGAGTGGGGGGGGGGAGGACCAATTGTATGAATAAGCACACAGCATTCAAATGAATGGGGCACACAGATAACCAGATCAGGTTTATGTGCGCAATTTTTTCCATGACCCTACCCTGTGTAACTCCTGAATGCATACCGTGTTTGACAGATATCACAAAGCAGCATACTACAACTAAGCAGCTTCAGTGGCAAGTACAATATGAACAATATGAGTCTCTCCTTCCAGCTTGAAGTTTAGAAAGGCAAGTTATACTGTAGGCTGTTACATCATGATTGGGGATGTCTGAAGTTAGGAATGTCCATTCCAACTTTTATTCATTGTAACCTGAGATGATTCCATTCTACTGCAGTTCAGTTTGCGTGGACAGGCAGAGCCCCCCACCCAACCCCCGAGCAGAATAATGACTCAAGACAATGTGCTATAGGATTAAAATTGGCCACAACTTTATTAAGTTTCAGATGTAGGGAGACCTTGGCTCAGGCATTGGGCGTTTATCCTTCCCAGTCCCCAGCCAGGGACCTGGGAGACATTAGGGTTATCCAGAATGTGTGGGGATTGGGCTGGCTTTGGAGAACATTTGTTCAAGCAGAGAGCCCACCCCGTTTTGCCGCTGTCGTAGGGGAGTGCAATGACAACCTCTCAGCATATGGCCAATGCCTCCCCTCAAGACCCTTTTAACAGGGAACCCTGGGATCACCGCCGCAAGGGAGGCATGGGTCACCACTTCACCCACCCCACCCCCATTTAGGAAGATAGACTAAAGGATTCTGCCCAAGGCCTGAAACCGCCAAAGTTGTGACGTTTTGCTACGGGAAAGGCAAAACCTGCTAATGCAGGAAAATTCCTTTCCTTTCCAGCCCTTCAACAGTAACCATGACGTAGCAGCGCCTGTGTACCTGTGGAGAAGAGGTTAACCTGCAAAAGAAGACTTAGCTGAGGGAGGGCAGGGTGGGAGAAGCTCTGGAGCCCACTGACGCTTCGCAGGTAAGATTCACCTTCTGTTGCGTGGGCAGGGCGGTCCCTCCCCTTACCTGGCCGATCCCCTGGCAATGCCTCCCCAGGCAATTGGCTGAGGTAGGCGGAGACCTCCAGATATCCAGCCTGGGGAGGGCGAAGCCAGCCGGTACTACCGGGAGCCGCACTGGGATCCAGGGGGGCTGCATGCAACCACGCAAAAGGCGCCCCCCATTTGATGTGGGGAGAGGTCATTCTGCACCATAAAATGCTATTCATCTCATTGCCTACTATGGTGTTATTGTCCACTCTATATGGTTAACCACTGTTGCTAAGAAATCTCTGTGTGGTGTATTAAGCTACATAAAAGGATCTACTTAATCTAGCCAGATCATTTGTTCCATTTATCCCACATCTATTTACTCAGACTGTCACCAGCTCTCCACAGCCTCAGCTTTGCCCACTGAAACCTGCAAGTAGAGATGCCAAGAACTGAATGTGAAGCATTACACATGCGAAGTATGTGCTCTGCTACTGAACTATCACCCCTCCCAAACATCTGGCTGCAAGACACAAGATGTGGTCTGACAAAATCGAGACAAGATCTTTGGCAAAACCCAACAAACTATTTAGTGGCATTTACTAAAGCTTCTGCTTTCCATTGTCTGGGTGCTTCATAAGTGATAAAAAAGCTGCCCTGGATTTTTATTAGCTTGACCTGACAGGACAAACTGTTACGAAAGGAACAATAGCAGGAGTGCTTTTGAAAAGCAAAGTGGGATGTGTAGAGTTGCAAGACCAATGCCCAGTGTCAACAATCAAGTATTGTGGGCATCTTCCCAGGCCACCACTGCTAAGTGGCTGGGAAGAATTGTGTTCCCCCTGGCAGCAGGAGTGGAGATGGTTGGGGAAAACATTAGAGGTAGGCAATGCTGACAGTCCCTTTATTTCAGTTCCTGGCTGAGGCAAAGGTGGCACAGGCTCCATGTCTCCCAACTAAACTGGGGCCTGATCTCGCAAGATCATGCTAGACATTTCCATAAAATGATATCTTGGCAATCCATGTATATATGTCTGTGTGTGTGTATAATACTTTTAATAATAATAATAATAGAAATACAGGTGCATAGGAGGTTTAAGTTTAATGAAGAAGGTAGAGGCAGAGCAATCCAAACCCCCATCTGCTGTGCTTCGTGGGGTTTGGATGAGCAAGAAGTGTGTCACCACTTCACCCTGCCCAGGTCCACCACCCTCAGTCAGGGAGCTCTGCCCCTGAGTTCTTCAGTACACCTGCATGAATGGTGGGCAAATAGATGCTCATGCTGGCTGTATCCCTACCAGAAGCAGCCAGAAGAAGTCTGGCACAGGCTATGCTATATTCAGAAGGGATCCCACCATGCTAGCTTCCCACCAGGTGGGTTATTGTTGCTACAAGGAGTAGGGGTTGGCATGGTGCAAACATACTGGCAGAGCAGTACATGTGAAAAGGATCTAGGAGTCTTGGTTGACCACAAACTTGACATGAGCCAAGAGTGTGACGCGGCAGCTAAAAAAGCCAATGCAATTCTGGGCTGCATCAATAGGAGTATAGCATCTAGATCAAGGGAAGTAATAGTGCCACTGTATTCTGCTCTGGTCAGACCTCACCTGGAGTACTGTGTCCAGTTCTGGGCACCACAGTTCAAGAAGGACACTGACAAACTGGAACGTGTCCAGAGGAGGGCAACCAAAATGGTCAAAGGCCTGGAAACGATGCCTTATGAGGAACGGCTAAGGGAGCTGGGCATGTTTAGCCTGGAGAAGAGGAGGTTAAGGGGTGATATGATAGCCATGTTCAAATATATAAAAGGATGTCATATAGAGGAGGGAGAAAGGTTGTTTTCTGCTGCTCCAGAGAAGCGGACACGGAGCAATGGATCCAAACTACAAGAAAGAAGATTCCACCTAAACATTAGGAAGAACTTCCTGACAGTAAGAGCTGTTCGACAGTGGAATTTGCTGCCAAGGAGTGTGGTGGAGTCTCCTACTTTGGAGGTCTTTAAGCAGAGGCTTGACAACCATATGTCAGGAGTGCTCTGATGGTGTTTCCTGCTTGGCAGGGGGTTGGACTTGATGGCCCTTGTGGTCTATTCCAACTCTATGATTCTATGATTCTATGAGTAGATTGGCTCTACTCGTGTATTTTCACCACACTGATTTCCCTGCCACCTCTTCCCTCCACATCTCTCTCTTGATAAGCAACAGAGACCCACCTACCAGGAAGCTAGCATAGCAGTCTACCCCAACCAATGAGCCACTTCTGACTGCATCCTGAGGGAGCCTTGCTACGGTCAGATGATGGCAGCAGGTCTGGTCCAGACCTGCAGCAGCCTGGGAGCTAGTGTATCAAGCAGACATTTTCCCATACTGCCCCCCTTTCACCCAGGCTAGCATAATTGGTGGCACTTTGAGAAGAGTTTGCTGGAGGAGGTTGGCCAGCAGGCTCTTTTATGCTTATATGATGGGTCTGTAGATGTGGTGGCTATGCTGCACCATCAAGCCCTACTCTTGACAGTCAGGGGTTTGGATTGCGTTGGAAGCCTTGCAAATTGTAGTTGAAGGGTAACAGTCTTGGGGAAAAACCGAAGGTTACTTAAACATTTGTCTGTGTAACAGAAGGCCTACACCGTGTTTATTTCCTCGCTATCCTTTATTTTGAGCATGTCTGTGTTTTGTCTCTACAGCTAATTCTGCAAGACCCATCATTCATTATAAAGCTCAGTGAAAATTCTTTCATACCTCAGTTCTGCCAATGAGCAACTGCTAATACATGATTGTCAAATAAATTGTCTCAGATGAGGCCTCCTAAGAACCAAACTTCAAAGTTAAATGATGCAATATGAAGGGCTACAATGCCATGACACATTCAGAGATGATAGAAATCTGGTACAAATTTTGAAAATGAAATCTACAAGGATTTCCTCCCTAAATATTTTGAGTTTGGGCATCAACATTTAATGTTCATGTTCTGTTGTTTTTTGGTTGGCCAAATCTGTCTAACCTAATGCCAGATGGCAGAGGAAGGCCTAATCTGCATTCCAAAAATGGCTACATTTATTTCTTTACACTTTGTTTGGACCCTTTGTTGGTAACCTGGTTTTGATGAAAGCTTGTCGGCATACTAATAGTGATTAAAGTCTTCTTTTGCTTGTGTTCAAGTAGTCAACAATGACACAGAATAGAGAAGTTCTGGCAGACTCAGGATAACCCTGAGACACACAAGAGCTAAAAGTATATATGCAAGGGGGGAAATTCCAAACCAACATCACAAGATCTCAGTGGCATGGAACAGTGAGAGAATTTGCAGGAAATAACTGATCTGGGTGGGAGAAGGAATAGCATGGAGTGAGCAGAACAGCGGGGATAAAGTAACGTCCAGTGTAATCCTGCAGATGTCTGCTTCTACATGAGTTCAAGGTGGCTTACTTCTCAAGGGTGAGTGGGTATAGGATTTCAGCCAAAGACTTATGAATAAAGCAGGTGTGAGGATCCATCGCCCCTCCAGATATTAATGAATTACAACTGTCATCATTCCTTGCCATTGGCCATGCTTGCTGGGATTGAGAGAAGTCCTAATTTAGCAACATCTGGTACCCTACCCCTGACATAAAGGGTAGAAAGTACCATCTCATTGTTCAGATAGATCACTCCGAAGGTAAAGGTAAAGGTACCCCTGTCCGTACAGGCCAGTCTTGACAGACTCTAGGGTTGTGCGCTCATCTCACTCTAGAGGCCGGGAGCCGGCGCCGTCTGAAGACACTTCCGGGTCACGTGGCCAGCGTGACAAAGCTGCTCTGGCGAGCCAGCACCAGCGCCGCACACGGAAACGCCGTTTACCTTCCTGCTAGAAAGCGGTACCTATTTATCTACTTGCACTTTGACATGCTTTCGAACTGCTAGGTGGGCAGGAGCTGGGACCGAACGACAGGAGCTCACCCCGCCATGGGGATTCGAACCGCCGACCATGCGATCGGCAAGTCCTAGGCGCTGAGGTTTTACCCACAGCGCCACCCGCGTCCCTAGTTCACAGTAAAAAGCTGTTTTCTTGTGTCCCCTCAGAGGGACTGACAAGCTGCTTATAGGCATCAATTGATTGTCCACCCACTCCAAAACAGAAAGAAAGACCAAATGGAGCACAAAAGCAGAACATCCTTAAATATGTCCAATGAGGGCTGAGGATGCCCAGTGGGCACAGAATACTGGCTTACCTTGTGATGGAGGAAGAATATTAGGGAGCATGGGGTGGGATGACCGAAGTTTTAAACAGAGCCACCCCACATGGCACCATATTGTTGCTGCACCTAGGGATGGGCAACTGTGTCAATCTTGGTTACTTTCAGTATATCATTTTTACAGTCTAAAGTTGAGTGCTCCACATTTCTGGGTCTGATTGCAAACTAAAAGGGAAAAATTGACCTGGAAGTTTGTCAGCCTTTTAGTGTGAATTTCTCCTAATCAACACATTTTTTGTATTTGTTTTTGTCTAATATGCACATTTTTGCAAGCAATGTGCATTTTTATATTATTTTCACTAATGCAGGCATTTTTATGCACACTACCCTAGTACATGCATTTTTTTTCATCCAATACTTGCTTGAAGAAATGCATTGCAAAATTCAGGGAAGAGCACAGATCAAAGGATAAGTGTGCTTTGGTTCACATACTGTTTTGGGAAGGATGGATCAGGTAGATTAGCCCTTAAATGTGAATTGAACAGAATATCTCACCCCTCCTTAGCAGGGCGCCGCTTGTGTTATCATAATACTCAGACTGAGTTAGACTGAGTTCTTTATGTGACAGAGCCACAGATTGAAACAGTTCTTCTCATTCCTGTTCAACAAAGAAAAAGAAGTAGCATGAAGAAAGTAAAAATGAATGCAACTGGGGGAAAGGATCTAGTTCAAAAACTGTTGATTTGTACCAAATAGAAAATGGATGAATTGAGATCGTTATCAGTAGATCTGCAACAAAGACTGGGGGGGGGGGAATATTCCAAGCACATTTCTGAAGTTCATATGTTTAGACTATGTGAACTCATCTTGAACTTTGTTGGGATTTATGCATTACTATTCAGAGAAAACCCAAAACATAATGGAACATAACATGCAGCCTTCATTTATTATCACTGAATCTACATTAGTGTGATAGAAAAAATATTAAAAGATTCTTTGTCACATATGGAAATGACGGATGCTGATAATTTTAAAATTAAAACAATCTCTTAAGCTACTCAGCCATAGAAGATAAAATGTTGGCTAAGAGTAAGTTGAAAAGTTTATAAATAGTGGGCCTTGAACCCTACAGGAATTTTTTTTTCTTAACAAATTTGAACATGAAATGCTTTGATCTCCATGTAAGGATGTGATGTAAGCAGTTCTTAAAGGCACATTCAACTTGATATTCTAACAAACCCAAGTGTATAAAATGTTTCTTATTTACTGCTTCTTTGCACATAGAGAAGGTAATTATGAACAAAACATTGCTTAACTTAAAGTTGTAAGCCTTAGCCAAACAACAATATCATGTAGACAAAACAGATCAAGCGGAGAACAGAATCACTCCAGTTGATTCTGTCCCAATTTCCAGACATTCAGGACAAAGACTATACATACACAACTACATGTGCAGAGGCTATGGCTGAATGATTGAGGGGGCCACACTTTTTGAAGACAACTTGCACATACACATAGGCTCTAGTTGCACCTTCACCTTGACTGCAAGGTTGTCGACAGTGGATGTGATCTTCTTCCCCCACCCTATGCATTCACTGAATATATGAAAAGGGCTATAAAATTCTAATCCCCTTTCCAGAAATTTGGCCCACAGGATTTTTTTCTATGTGAAGGGTAATCATGCAAACAGCCATAGATGTGAGTCACTCAATATTTGCAATCCCTTCCCTTAAGAGTTGGAAACTATGAGAATTGTTCCTATGTTATACTGTGGAACCTTGGGTTGCGAACGTGATCCATGCTGGAGGCACGCACGTGTCACAATTCAGCGCTTCTGCACATGCGCAAAGCGTAATTTAGCACCTCTGCGCATGCGCGAACGCCAAAACCCGTTCCAGTACTTCCAGGTTCAGCGCGGTGCGCAACCCAAAAACTCATAACCTGAAGCATCTGTAACCCAAGGTACCACTGTAATGACATCATGGTTGTGGCTGCATGAGTTTCTGAGGCTTCTTCCCCAATACACAGAGAGCTATCCCGACAGCCTGAATCCACATTATGGCAGGATATTTCAGTCCTCTGTTCTAGTCTTCATAACCTAGACGGACTGCTCCATAGCAAAATGCTGCTATCAAATTAAATCTAAATCATCCATGTTATGAAATCTTGACGCATGCACTATGCAAGCTACAGTGGTTAAACGCTTACATATACATTTATGTGGGTGTTCAAACTTAGAACTAATGCATATGTGTTATGAAGTAAGGAGTCAAACTGTATATATGAATGAAACTGGGCACAAATAGGAACTATTGAACTGTATCATGTTAAAGTATGCTTTGTGGCTGTAGGCTGTGACTGCCATAACGTGGATTCAGACATTCAGGCTGTTGGGATAGCCCTCTGTGTACTGGGGAAGAAGTGTGAGCCTCAGAAACTCATGCAGCCACAACCATGATGTCACTATAACATAGGCACAATTCTCATTGTTTCCAACTCTTTTGATAAAGGGACTGTAGACCACTTTCACATCTGTTAATAAATTTCAGAAGAAATGCAGGTGTGCATATGGTCCTTTAGTCCTACAGACTCACATGCACAATAGTCCATTTTCATCTTTGTTTGCTATCCATATGCTATTATTTCTTTAAATATTGCACCCAATTTCAAACTTTGAATTAGTCCTTTTGCCCATATGTATTCAGTTACCTTTTGTCATAATGAATTAATAGAAAATAAAGTTCTGTACATTCTTGCAAAAATACATTATAACAGGGTACAAAGAGTTCCCATACGCTATGCACTTTGACACTCCAGAATGCAACATCTAAATTGGGCTGAAATAAAAAGCATGAAAATGATCTCCAGACAATCTGGTGCTCCTGTTAATATTTCAAACACTCACTACACAATATGTTATATCCAAGATGGCAATCTGTAAATAACTAGGTATTTAAATTAAAAGACTGCAAAGATAAAATACAAAGTATGACCGTATTTTTCGCCCTATAGGATGCACCGGCCCATAGGACGCACCTAGATTTTTTTTGGGGGGGGAATAAAGGGGAAAAAATTATTCCCCCCCCAGGGGGGAGCTCGGGCTTTGGCAGCTTTGGCATCGCTCTGGGAGCTTGCGGGGCTGGAGGAGGGGAAAGCCCTCCGCCAGCCTTCTCCCGCTGTCCCCCGAGTTTGCGGGGCTGGCGACGGGGAGGAGCAGGCTTCTCCCCCCCCCGCCAGCCTTCTAACCAGGTCGGGGGACAGCGGGAAAGGCACGCTGCGCCTCCCGCTGTCCCCCGGGCTTGTGGGGCTGGCGGTGGGGCTCTGCTGACGCCTGGAGAGGAGAGGGGTCGGTGCGTACCGACCCCTCTCGCTCTCCAGGCTTCAGCGAAAGCCTGCATTCGCCCCATAGGACGCACACACATTTCCCCTTCATTTTTGGAGGGGAAAAAGTGTGTCCTATAGGGCAAAAAATACAGTAACTAAATATATTCCAATTTATTCAGACAATTGTAAATGAAAGACAATTTTACCTATACTGATTACTTCCCGTATTCATTTCATGTCTGGAATATTTATTTGGTGAAGCTTTTCCTTAATAAAATAAAGATTCCTGCTAAATCAGCCACTGTTTGGACCTTATGGAACTGGAGACGATACCAAAATGTTCCAGTGGGGAGGTAGGACAATTCGTGTCCTGTAACCCACTTCATTAAGATTAGTTAATTTCACTTCTCTTCCAAATCCAAACGTGGGGGGAATCAGAGAGATACAGAGGGTCAGCAAACACTTTACTTATGCTTTAATAAACATGTATTGTGTGCCAAGGCCCCGTGACCCGCAGTTCCCTGCTGAATAAAGCAACACAGAGTAAAGTGGATTTTGGTTTATGGGTTTGAATAGGCCACAACTTTACTGGTTACAGATGTGAGCTGTTTGGCTTATGAATTGGGTGAAGCCAGGCTATATCTTGACTCCTGCCTGTCTGCAGGGAGTCCAACTAAGGGTAAACCACCAATAGGGGGAGCCCTATAACTTACATCAAATAGGGGCACCCGAGGGGTCCCTGTTGGGTAGTGGTCCGGCCCTAGCCCATATCCAGGCATCAGACCGAATCCACACACCCCAGATCCCTTTAACAGGATACTCTTAATGAGGAGATCTGGCGAAGGGCACAAGAGGATGGTCTCCCGGCCGTGCCATGGTTTAAATTTCCCTTGGCCATGTCCGTCCCCACTGGCACCGACTGGACAGTGAGGGCTGCCCCTGGGCAGGGCCCCACGCAGCACCGACGACATAGCCAAACAGCAACGAGGAGGGCATCAATCTCTGCTCCAGCCAGATCATTGCAGGGCCCGATGCCCAGCCGCAACACTGCCCACCAAGTAAGGTAAGCAGACTTATTGTTTGGTACACAAATATTCTTTCAGGTGGGTGAGTTGGCAACATTGCTTGTTTACTTGCATAGAAGTCAGCAGCCATCTCGTAACTGTAAGTTATTCTCTCAAGTAAGAATGGAGGAGAAATTTGATTCAGTTCACATTTAAAGCTGAATCTATTACATTTGCACTTTCCAGAAGAATATGAGAGCCAAAAGACATTTATCTGAATTTTGTGTTGCACTTTGCAGTTTTCCAACCAATCTTTACAAAAAATCATGTATTGGGGGAAAGCATGTATTGAACTAAATGTATATGTGAAAATAACATACAAAAACACATCATAATAAAAGAAAATGCTTGCAAAAATATGTACGCTAGTCCAAACAACACACAAAATGTGTTTATTTTTGTTATTTAGCAGAAATTTACAATTAATGCTGAAGAATTTTCATTATGATTTTTAAAAAACAAAATTCACAAATTGTGGCAGTAATGTGGCGAACTGGATTTCGAATTGGAAAAATGAGAGAATCAAAACAGACAGATCCTTCCATCTCATTTCTTGAATTTATCACTCTTTTCTGCAACTACTCATAAACAAGTAACCCGAGTTCACAATGGGCCATTCACTTAAACTTTAAATTTAAAATGGCAAAAAATAAGAGAGGAATTTGAGAGCAAATTCCCTAATAGCAATAGTAATCAAGCTCATATACAATTTGTGGTAACTCTGCTTACACAGTTTTAACTTCAATTTTAGACCGCTTGCTCAAAAGTGTGTACTGTGGTTTGTTTGTTTTTAATATAGTTGACTAAAGCCCTCTTCAGACATTGTCCCATGAACAAGGCTCAAACAGCAGGAGCACCTCACTGGCCACTCCTGCTGTTCATGTGTTGTGTATGGATATATGGTTGGGGAAGCCTATGCACATAGACGATTGTATGATTGAAACCCTGCGCAGTTGGGGTTACAGATCTTATGGAAGCCTATGTATATAATCTACACTTTGTAGGCGTCTGCTATTTGGACATCCACATGCAAAATATGGATATCGGAGGACTGAGGTTCCGAACTATCACAAAGAGAATGTTGAAGCTCTTAAGTGAGGATTCCATTGCTATTGTGATAACCTGACAACCGTGGCTCTCACCTCTTCTAGTAACTAGACCCAAACTTCAGTTTTCCACTTGTGAAATGAGAAGAATAAAGTACTTCTTTACATGGTTGTTTTGCAGGTGTGAAGATCTGAGGAATTTGCCTCAAGTTTTTTTTTTAAAGTTTTTGGTTTTTGTTTTGTTTTTACCATAGCATTAGGAGCAATCTTGTCAGCTGTGACACAGCTCAGTGAAGTAATTGGAAGTTAAATCCATGTCCACATCAAGCAGAAGGGAAATTAACTCAGTTTTTGGCTTGGAGCAAAATCTTACTGATTCTCGATAAAATACCTACTACTGTTCTGTCTCCTGAAACCATGCCAGAGGCAACAGATGGACTATTGTAATGATGTCATTCCTCAAAAGTCTTTGAAACCATATTTATCATTCTGGGCATGGTACAAGTAGCCAACTAATGTGACTACACTGCTTCTCATTCTCTCTCATGGCTTTCAATTTAATACTGACGCCAAAAGAAAATATGGCACACTGGTTGCAATGACATCTGAACTTAATTCGGGGTAGTCAGTGTGGTACCAGCTCCCATCAGCCTCAGGCAGCATGACCAGTGGTCAACACAACAACATCCAGAAGGTACCACTTTACCCTTGACTTAGCTGAACTCACATTTTGGAAATGTTTGGCTCCAAGAGTTTTCACTGGCCAGATCTCAAGATCTCTGCTTCCAAACAAAGCCTAAATTTGTATACATTTCTCTCGCAAGAGACTTTGTGAGGTTTAGAGTACTTCAAATGCATTCACTTATGTTCATCCTCACTTTCTAAACATTATTAAACACCATGCTATAATTTATCCTCCAAAGCCATCCCTTGAAAAATCCCACTCACTGGAAAGCATTGACATGTGTAGGAAAAGATAACACATAGCCATTTTTATTTGAATTCCTGTCCGATTAGCAAATAGTTTATCGTTTTGTGTTTTCATTCTCGGATGATTTTGCTGCCTTTCTGTCTTTGATTATCTCATTGTATGAAGTAACTGCTTTGCCTTTTCTCAGGAGAGAAAAATGCAATTTTCTCTCCATTTATAATGTCATGCTCATACCATAGTTGTTGTTTGACCTTATCTGCTTATTCTGACTCAAACCCTAGGAAAACCCTGAATCATATTTTTTTTTAATGCAGAGGTTGTTTGGATGGAGGCTTCTGAATGATGTAGTTCAGAGAAAAGGGAAAGCCCTGCCCATTCTTCTATTCTGCCGCCTACATGGAGAATCCCAACAGTGTTTGAATTATTATAAGCTGCGCAAGCAGTCATCTCAGAAGACTGCCTATTTCTCCCAGACTGATACATGAAGTCCCCCACTAAAAGTAAGGCTGCAATCCTATACATGTTTAACAATGAGTAAGCTCCACTGAACACAGTGCAATTTACTTCTGAGTAAACTTGCATAGTACTAAATGCACAGTAAAAAATAAATAGATCAGGGGTGCCATTTTGAATGCATGACACTTCACTTCAAGACGAAGCGCACAATGGTCCCTTCCCTCTCTACAATTCTATGATTCTATGATTAGACACCAGGTGGGTTCACTGTTTACCACAGAAGGCAGTCCTCTAAAGTTATCAGAACTGAAGGAATACTGTTCTGATGTACAACACTGGAATGAGGCAGGTGGGGAGAGGGGACAAACAGAAAGTGTACTGAGCCTGTGCTGTTTTGTGATAAGGTTAACGCCATCTCTAAATCTTTGAGAGCAGATTTATATTTTCCATTAGGTAAACTGCCTCTCGTGCCTCTTTTGGTAGCGGGTGCCCAAAGAGGAAGTTACTCTGGAGTTTTTATCTTGAGGTTGCCAAATACCAGACTTGTCTACAGGCTGGAAAGCTGCTGTGCAATACTTTGTCAGCAATACTATCCCGTGTAAAAAGCTCTAAGAATCTGTAGGAATCTGCTCATGTGCAGGGTGCAGTTGTCATGGCTAAGGAGGATTTCTGCAGTAGAAAAAAATGGGCTGAAGCCAGATCATGAATAACTTCCTGTTCCTGCCCCTGGGTTTGCTTCTTTCTGTCGCATTCTTTTCCCTCCATCCAGTTTAGATTTTATGGCATTTGCTACTAAGCCAAGCACTGCATCTGTTATTTTGCACTCCTCAAGAGGCCTTTAGGAAAAATTGCTGCAGGCAAGGAAAAGGCAGTGTGCCTTTGTATACCTGTTGCTGAGAATCACAAGTGGAGAGAGCGCAGTTGCATTTAGCTCCAGCTTGCAGGCCTCTCATGGGCATTCAGATAGTCATTGTAAGGAAAGAATGCTGGACCAGATGGGCTTCTGGTCTGATTCAATAGAGCTCTTCCCATGTCTGTATGAGGTTGCTTTTCTTAACTGTTGGAAATGATGTCCCCTTCCTCTTCACTGTGGCTTGGTTTGCTTGCATAACGCAACAGTATTTGCTCTGCAAGCATCTTTCTCCAATGCACCTGCTTTTTGCTTGTAATGCGTAACTTGATCAGTAGGGAGCTGATGCTCCTACAACACAATAGAAGAAGAGTTTGGACTTGATATCCCGCTTTACCACTACCCGAAGGAGTCTCAAAGCAGCTAACATTCTCCTTTCCCTTCCTCCCCCACAACAAACACTCTGTGAGGTGAGTAAGGCTGAGAGAGTTCAGAGAAGTGTGACCGGCCCAAGGTCACCCAGCAGCTGCATGTGGAGGAGCGGAGACGCGAACCTGGTTCACCAGATTACGAGTCGACCACTCTTAACCACTACACCACACTGGCTCTCTAGGATTGGGATTGCATCTCAAATTCCTTTATTGGATCAGGCTGAGGGTTATCATGTGTCCTACATTACAGAGCACAGTGCTTTGCATGAAAGACTCTCCAGTCCAAGTTTAGTTTAAAGATAAGGAAGCCTAAGAAGAGAAAGCAAAGGCCGTGAAATGGCCATATGTCATTAACATCTGGATAGCATACTGAGCAGGCAAGCACACAGGTCACCTAGTCACAGTCTTCCCTACTACGGCCAGAAGTATTGTGTTTTTATTTAAATTATAGCATTTATTTTATACAAATTTAACCAAACATACTGGTGTCCTCTTGTTAATTTGTTTAAGAACTAAAACATAGGCTACATAGAAATGCAGTTAGGGCTAGAGGGAGAGACAGGGAGCCAAGAAGTGATGAATAATGAGAAGATGCACATCCTTTTGCAGGCTCGATTGCAGATCCATCCTCCCTCCCGCCAGCAACTAGAGTTGGCCAACAACCATACAGTTCCGGCTGGCCAGAAAGGAGGCAGAGAGAGAAGGCCCACAACCAACACCCACCAGGGAAGCAGTAAGCGTCCATTTCCTGCCTCCCATTTCCCTGTTCCAAATTGCGCCCAGTTCCCTCCCTGCCGCTAGTGTGAGTTTGACCATAAGTGGGGGAAGCACACATATGGCTGTCCACACACTAGTATTTAATGGGTCAACAATATCTATTGGGCCTTCCCAGACACAATGGAAACTGTTGTAGCTCAATTTTTCCTTTGTTTTTTCCTTGGACAGTCAATGGATTTCCAGCCAGACCTATGCAGTTTTTATAATGCAGTTTTATGTTGTGACATATAATTTAGATTGGATTATGTAAACTGTTGGAAATGTGAGCATTGCCAGATGAAACATGATTTTCCTTCTTTGCAGTCAAAATTCCTGCCTTGCTGTTTATTCTGACTTCTCCATCACTTAACTTATTTCCAAAGAACTCATGGAATTACTTCCTGCTAGAAGGAAGAAGGCAGGGGAAAGACAAGGCAACCCTAATCACTTTCTGGGCTGATTGAAACTATTTGTTTGAGCTCTACAATTTCCCAGAAAACAAGGTTTATTGTGTCAAGTGCATAGTTATCATCCTTAGAGTAGATGTCCAACCTTTGAGCTCAGGTATGGATTGATTGCTTTGTTTTTTGCATTTAGGGCCTCGGAGCTATGCGTTGAGGGGATTTCCCACCCCCCAACCTTTGGCTATTTGTCACAGTATTATTTGAAAGCACTAGAGGTATGGAAGAACTTTCCTAACTTTTTGTGCTTTTGCACAGAGGTTAAGGGCACAGAGCATGCAGTGTTTCAGCCACCATACTTCACAAGACTGGTCAGTCCTCACTCAACATGGTCATGTCTCAGACCTGTTTCATTAACTATACTTGTTGCACCTTTAAGACAATATGAAGCAACTTCCCTAGGCCAGTAACATAGTCACTTATTGGGTTTGTTTTCAGGCAAGGTTCCATGAACCAGAACAACTCCACAACAGTAAGCATGAAGAAGAAAGAGAAAGAAGCCCAGGCAGGAAGGAAGTATGTAGTGTTACAGCTTCTGGCCAAGGCAGACAAAGGAAGTGATCTCACAGAGTTCTCTCTAGCAAATTTTACAGGAAACATCTGTGAGCCTCAGCCCCTTCATGTGCCCATCTGTCAAAGCATAACCTGTTAGTCTGACTGCAGTGATGTGCCACAGAAGGTTTGGTTGGTAGTTGTGCATAACAATGCCTTCTCTGTTGTGGTACTTCAGTTGTGTAATATGCTTCCTCAAGAGTCCTTCTAACAATGGCCTTTTGTGATTATACAAAAATAGTTAACTTTAATTTTCTGCTAGTGCATTTTCTTTAGGGGGTGGGGTAATCTCATTGTTGTTTGGATTTGCAGTATCTGACTTACATTTTCTGCTACATTGTTTTTGTTGTACTGGCTTGATTTTAATATTGTTATACTTGTCCCCTTTGTTTGTTATTTTATTTATGCATTGTATTATTCTTCACAGAATTTAGTATCTTTTGATTAAAAGTGGCAAAAGAATAGCAAAATAATTATTCTCTTGGAGAATTTGTATTTTAGAAAGGGACAAATGGCATTTCGGAACATTTTTAAACTGTCATGTTTATGCTGTCTAACTTCCTGCAATGCCTGTACAAGAAAGATAATGCACCAGTACATTATGTGTAAGTACATCAGATAGTGCACGTCTCTCTCTCTCTCTCTCTCTCTCTCTCTCTCTCTCTCTCTCTCTCTCTCTAGCTTCTAGAATCTTCATGAAAGTTGCCTCACCAGCTGGAACAGCACTGTAAATCTTTGCCATCCAGAATTTGCACTGATGCTTGCTCAAACACTGTTAAAGTGCTCAGCATTACTTACTCTTGAAACTGATATATTGCAATCTCAGCAGGCTGGCAGGGCTTTTTGAACTTCTTCAAAAAGTTCACACTGTGATCCTTTAAGAAATGTGTACCTGGGCTGCTTTGGGAGGAACAGTAGGACAGAATTTTTTATATATATGCAAATAAGTGGGCCATAGTACACTTTGCTACTCAATACAGCCTTTGGAAAGTGCTCCACTGATTCTGTTCTTACCAAGGAAATATCAAAGCTTGCCAGGAACAGAATATTTCAGCCACTCAAAATGCCCTCCTAAATGATAGTACAAAAAAGAGCTATTACTAAGAAGATCCTGCTGCAGGTCAGTGCCATAGGGCTTTCTCAATAGCAGCTCACAATTTATGGGATGCCTTCCCTGGTGAAGTGTGTCTACCTTCCCCCATTATTAACATTCATGGGAAATGTCAAGCAATTGCAGCTCCCCCTGGCATTTGATGTCTCAAATGTGCTATTATATTGGACATTGTAACAGGGCATTGCTCCATGTAAAAGCTCTCCCTGGATGGAGAAGCATATACAGTGGTACCCTGGGTTAAGTACAGTGGTACCTGATTAAGTACTTAATTTGTTCCGGAGGTCCGTTCTTAACCTGAAACTGTTCTTAACCTGAAGCACCACTTTAGCTAATGGGGCCTCCCGCTGCCGCCGCACCGCCGGACCACAATTTCTGTTCTCATCCTGAAGCAAAGTTCTTAACCCGAGGTACTATTTCTGGGCTAGCAGAGTCTGTAACCTGAAGCGTATGTAACCTGAAGCATATGTAACCCAAGGTACAACTGTTTAGGAAGACAGATTTGGTTCGAACCCCACTTCAGTGTTTTGGAAAGCATACTGGTTCAACTTGGATTATTTTTGGCATAGAGAAGGATCTCAGGTCATCTAAGGCTAAGGATTCTCAAAGTCCAACAGCCCGTGGTGGCTGTACTTAATGGCATATGCTTATTTTTTTGAAATCTGTGGAGCCTAAGCAAATTTAGGTTTGCCTGGATAATGAGCTAAGTTTGTAGGAGGTGCAATGGCAAAAATTATGAAATAGACAAAATTTCAGATCATGCATTTTTTGTAGACTTGTAGTTTGACCTTTCTGAAACAGCTTTCTTGAATAAACTCTGTTTTGTTTAAAAAATAAAGACAATGTAACAAAAGAGAACATTCCCTGGACATGGACCACACACATGGGCTCAGAAGAGGGGGCATTTATTAAGTTTATAATGAATAGCGTATGGAAAACATGCTTACTCGTGGAATAGCTACTGCACTGTGACATTAACGCCATATTTAGGGTTTTGCAACGTATTAAGAGGGGGAAATGCTCTAGAAATCTGATATATTTTTTCCATCATTAATACCACAAAGATGCAACCCAATGACATTTAAAGACACAAAAGGCATGCTTCCAAAAAAATAGCATATATAAATGATCTCATTCTGCATCTAGCAGAGAGCCAACATATTAATCTGAAAAAGCCCCAGAGCATCCTCTGCATTGAAATTTCTTATTACTTTTAATTCATAAGGCAGCCCAGCAAACCACCAAGCTTAACTACAATCACTAGTAAGATGGTCTGCTACTTGTTTGAGAACCCCTCGCCTCTATTTTGCAGTCCTAGGAGGAGGATCAAGTCCCTGATAGGCTGGTGGGTTGAGTCTACTTTTACGGCTCTCAAATTCTGCAGGCTCAATGGCAGATGAATTAAAATCATTTCAGGGAACAATGCAGAGTCTTGTATTATTTCACCTACGGCAAGAAGTGGCCCGCCATTTTTCTCTCAGAAGCTGCATCTCCTTGGGGCTAATCTGTCAGTAGCCACATACCAACTACAAGTAAGACCAACTCTAATAGCAAGCAGGACCACAGCCAAAAGTGGACATGGTCACCCATTTTCTTTTCCTTTTTCTTCCACCCCCTCCCACTCTTTCTCCTCCCTCCATGTGTTTGGATAACAGCTGAAAAGGGCTCAAGTCAAAGTGGCATCCCCTACGCTGAACTGGTTACAACAAGAAGTATATTTTTAAAAGCCACATTTGGGTTCCAAGTAAGTGCTCAAGAGTTCATGTAAGCAGATCACAGCGGCGGTGCAGATAGTTGAAATATGTTGACAGAGTTGCACTCAGAAAGGCAGCCTGTAAATATTTTTAAATGAATACAAAAGATAAAATATGTTGCTCAATGAAGTTCTGCTGCTGATTTCTTTTTAAAAAACGACGACAACAGCTGTACAAATGGCTGCAGTGCATATTTAATGCAGGAAGTGACAAAAAGCAGCATTGGTGATTCAATACACAGAGGCAAAGAGAAAAACAACCGGCAGGATTCGCCTGCCAACCACAGTTGATGGGAGCCCCAAGTTTTAGGGATGGTTTTGGAAATTTAAGACTGCAATCCTAGCCTGCCCATAGGGCTTTGCCGAGTAATGGAGCCATCAGAGCATTTGCAGCCCGGACACTCACAGCAACCACTGCAGGAGCAGGACAAATGGGGTCAGCCCTTGTACCACTTCCAGGCTAGCATAGCAGTTGGTTCTGGATCAAGCCCAATGCCGCCAGGGATAGCTGTGAGACCAGCTCAGGATCCAGCAGATCCTGGGTTGGCTCAGCCATGACCCACACTTGGAACACCACATTTCGGGGCTTTTCGCCAGGTTTGTTAGTGGGAATACCACCCTTTGTCCCGCTGCCCATGCACACATTCGGCACTCAGCAGGAGGCTGGCTCAGCTGCAAGAGCTGAACAGTGGGACATCACTTGATCCAGCCACAGCCTGGAATAAGGGGTTATGTGTGTGGATGCCCCTGTTATTGCTGTATTTCACTGAGTACTGTATTTTATAGGATCCTGCACTGTGCACTGCTTTAGTAGGACTTGTCATTTTACAAGGTGAAACTTAATCTTTGCAAAATTCTTCAGTGAGGGGTCTTAAAAATATAGATGTGGGGAGACCAAATCTGCTATTATTTTTGTGATTGGACAACATTTAGCTTGGTAAATCTACATTTGATGAAGAAGCACATAAACTGCTTTCAGAAAACCAAAGAATTTCAATTTTGCCTTCTGAAAATGTCAGGTAATACTAAATAATAAATAAATAAAAATAATATTTGGCAGTCATTTTTAATGATTTCTATGCAATTTTACACACATTTTACTTACCAAGCAAAACTATATTAATTTTGCCAAATTATCTTTCGAATTCCCAAGTCATTTTACAACTTTTTAGCAGTCTTCATTTTTGGAATTTGAAAGCTGAAATATTCAACATGCCCTACTGCTTTAAAGTCTTGAAGAGCACAGTATAAATAAAAATAATAGATAAATAATAAAGGCATGTTCATTGACACTAAGGCACCATACAAACCTGTCATTCTGCACTTTAGCAGAATGTATTTCTTTAAATCCAGGAACAGTAATCTACTGACTTTTAAATCTGTAGAGAACAGACTATTGCAAAATAAGAAAATTTGGCATGTAGGTGAGGGCCCCACAATGTGCAACAGGAGAGGTGACTCAATCACTAATCCTTGGTATGATGAAAGGGGTGTTACAAGCATGTCCCTGTGAAATGTTAGAGGCTATGAATATGGTGTTGAAAAGCTACATTTTCTAGGGCAGCTTAGGAATTATCACAGCTATTTGAGTCTGCTAGCATCTGATTTAAATTGTTTTGAGCAGCTGCAAATCAATTGGCAATTAATAATATGTCAAAGGAAATATTTCCTGATTAGTCATTTAGTGATTCATCGGTCTGATCATATGGTTTGCATCTTTGTTTTGCTAAAGGAGAGGTGGAACCAAAATCCTGCCTATGGAAACTATATTAATTGCATTTTTGCTTGCCGGAAAGAACAATCCCCCTTCTTCTCCATTCTGCTGGCTTCTCCTGCCATGCCAGGTTAACCGAATCCAGGCCACAGTAGTCCATTTTGCCAACCTGGTGCCCTCCAGATGTTTTGGTCTATAACACCCATCAGCCCTAGCCAGTACAGCTTATCTAGATGATATTTATATTTGCTGAAGTATTCAGCCAGAGTCATTGGTCTCTGCCATCATTTTTTGGTCCACAAATGAACTTGCGCCAACCTTTATCCCTTTACAGCCTTTCCCCATTGAGGGGCAATCTCCAGTCTCTGGACATTCGGTTCTGCAGATCCAGTTATGAATTTTAGTTTTCTGCTTTAAGGTGACTATTGATACACACTTTGTTGTCCTAGACAAAAATGGAGGCCAGTCTCTGCCACTTTTGCACTTTTGTCAGCATCGCCCTTGAGCCAGTGCCACTAACTGGACTCATCCACTTCAGCCCCGACTGGGATAGGCGAGCTGAGTAGCACTTCCAGAGACTACCTTCTTCACAGGAACAGGTCAAAGTGCTGTGGACTCACAGCTTAGAGTTGTGAGCACCGGATTCACTTCCACAAGTAGACAGTCGTCACACAGCAGAGTATAGCAGAGTACAGCAGAGTATATAAATAACTCGGAGAGCAGCTCTGTAGAATATCTTGTTTATTCTATAACTACAACTATAATACACCTATATACAGAGCTAAATAGGTCTAAGCATAAATGAATGCTGAACCGCACTGAGTGTCTGCAGCTGCTCTTAGCAGCAACCTTATCTAAACACACAATCTCTCTCTAACACTCTCTCTCTCCGACACACTGACTGACTCTTTGATGTGGTGCTGGAGCAGAATAAGTAGAGAGCAGAACACGCCTCCTCCTCTCTGGAGAATCAGCAGACTCCTCAGGAGATTCTTGGATATGGGAGGGGTGAAATCTCCTCAAAATCCACTAAGAAAAATAGATTTTAATACCCAGTAAATGGCAAACCCCGTATTATTGTTATGATTGCTACACAGCAAAGTGCCATTGCCTTGTTTCCAGAAGCAACAGAGTACCATTTAACCACACACACAAGGCTAAAACAATGTGAGTAAACACAGTCACTGCACCCTTGAATAAATTTAGGCAAATGTTTGATTGTTCTCCCAGCAGATAAAAAGAAACACCGTTTGTAGCTGATGGTTGTCTTTACAGCTGTGGATTTGGGGGAATCTTGGAAGGCACTTGACAGCTGTGGAGATAAAGGCTCTTTTAAAAGTGACATAACATTTTCCTTCAGGGCCTATGAGAACATCCCTTTTCTTCTTGGATCTGCAGTACATTATTGATTGATGAGAGATTAAGGATGCGGTTAGTGTCACGTGCCTAAGAAAATAACCTTTCCAGCATTTCATTATGACATATACCTTATTAGGCAGGGGGACTATGAGCATACCCAACAGCAGCTAACCATATGCACACATGCTTGCAGAAGTTGCAATATTTAACAAGGTGCCTTTTTTATTATTTCTACTCGAGTGTCACTGCTCTTTGACTATAATTTAGAACCCTGCCAGTGATTATTTGTCTTTCTCTCCCCAGTGAATACATTTATAGGTACATAGATTGTAAAAAGGGGGGAAAGACATTTTCCTTGAAGAGTTTAACAATTCAACTTAATGCCTCTAAAAATGAACATTGCAGTTCTTATATGAAATATTCAGGGGAGAGAAGAGTGTTTGAGCAAAACAGAGAAAAGCATACGGTTATAAGATTTTATTGGAGATTTTAAGGGCTTTAAGGTCAGAGAATAAATCAGTTCATAGTTTTTTATTTGTGCAGAAAGTATACACAGCAGTGTAGCTGGCTACAGCTGTGTCATGAAGACATAGGGTTAGCAAATCCTTAATTTTGTTCTTACCCATGCTAAGCCTCACAGAGTCTTTTTAGCTATATGATTAAACTTGATTTGGTATTTCTAGCCAGGGCACACTTCTTAACTCTTAGAAGATATGCCATTAAATACACACATACATTTACCAGATTGTAACATGGAACATAGGAAGCTGCCCTTCACTGAGTGAAAATCATTGTTATCTGCAGTAACTAGCAGTGCTTCTCTGGGATCTCAGACCGATATATGCTACATCAATTGCACCCTGACCCTTTTAACTGGAAATGACAAGGATTGAACCTGGGACTTTCTGGCAAACAAAGCATATAATGGTATTCTCTACCACTGAGCTATGGCTCATTCCAGAGCCCCACTCATGACTTATGAAGAAAGGTACATGACTGAGGTTGGATATTCCTAGTTGTCCAGAAATAGTTTGATAGATCATTTCTAGACCTCTGTCCTAGACATGGGATAGTGCGGCTTGCTTAGCCCATCAAGTCTGCCACCATATGAATGTTGCTACTCTGGGAACAGGCCTAGAGATTGCACATTTGTTCTCAAAACAGAGGAATCTTCTGTTGGCACTCCAAGCTACATCTTCCACAAAGCAGTCAGTCAGACCTACATTTGGCTTTGCAAAGTTGCTGAGACACCCATAGCACGGTTGCCAACCATGATCACGCTACAATATGAAGGGTGCCAATGTAATTAAACAAAGCGGAGCACTGATAACCAGACACTAGTAAGAAACCAGAGTTGACTGTGAGTTAAGCTCAGGGAGGACCAGGCCTAGAACCTGCTAACAATTAAAAATAGAGTTAAACACATTAAACCTGTTTATTTCAATGGACTTAAGCAAAGTAAACTCTGAATTGGATTGATACTGCTGTTTCCAGTGGGAAGGCTAAGTCCTTTTTTAAAAAACAAAACTTACAAAGCAATCCAAAGAAGAAGAAGAAGAAGAAGAAGAAGAAGAAGAAGAAGAAGGAGGAGGAGGAGGAGGAGGAGGAAGAAGAAGAAGAAGAAGAAGAAGAAGAAGAAGAAGAAGAAGAAGAAGAAGAAGAAGAAGAAGAAGAAGAAGAAGAAAGAAGCAGCAGCAGCATGTGAAGGGAAGTTGGGCATACTGAGGGATCTTAGGGACCTTTCCCCACAAATACCTCAGGGTGGTTTGGAAATTTATCCAAGTTTCTCCCCTCAATTTTTAGGTAGACAGGTAATTTCTGAGTTAATTGAGGGAAGCTTTAGAATGCTCACCTAACTCTATTGATTTCCGAGTCAAACTCCTAACTTCCCAGTTTTGGCAATGGTGACATTGTTAATCCCAGAGATAAAGTGTACTAGTGCAGTTACTTCACTGCAGGGAGATAGTAAAATAAGTGTAGAATACATGAAGGATGGGCCTGAATGTGACATATGATTCATACTGGGGAGATGAAGGGCCATAAGGGATGTATGGAAAGGATCAAGATGGTTTAGTTGGAACAAGACCTGAAACCCCTCAACACTTTTGGTTAAAAATTATTCTGTTTTATGGATTTTACCAACACCCTTCTTTAAGGAATCTGGGGCAGATAAGTCTTCTTTCCCTACACACTGACACAAAGGCATTTCCTTTCTACGCCTGTTGGATTTTAAAGGAATTTTTTCCTCACACACATTGATCCTAATACCACAGAAATTAATGGCTGGCTCCCAGGGACAACTGAAGTCCAAGACCATGCCCTAGATACATAAATCACCTTAAATGGATTATTTTATTTTATTTATTTTATGTTATTTCAGTTATAATAGTTTCCTTTGCATTATATTACTAGACACAACACTGAGCCAATTTCCCACCCAACCCACTTTTTGAAGTGTTTTTTTTAAAAAGTCAGTAGCACAACATTGATTTATAGCAGTTTAAGCAATTAATGTCACATAGAACAGGATTTCATAGGCAGCAGAGTAAAAATATAGGTTTCTGTCACATAGTCAGCACAGTACACTTTGCATACATGGCTGTAATTGGACCAGCTTAATTCTAGCTTTTCTTTACCTCTATCTGACTACTGGGCTTCTGTTTAAAAGTGGTTTTCAAAAAGATTCCAAAAACTACATAGTGAGGGGTTTTTATAATATAGATAAATGTGTACTGGGAACTCAGATGAGATCACCAAAGCCACTTCACCTTGACTTGAGCAGAAAAACATGCCATCTTTATAACCACAAGAGAAACCCAGTTTTAACATCCTAAGTGCAATATTTTTGCGGTCTCCATGGATGGTATTACAGTTTATATCACATAACCACTATAAACAAGCCAATCTAACTGATTTTCCAGCTTCTCCTCAAGAGATGTCAGACTTTCAATGCATAGCACGAGACAATATTTTACATAAATGGTTACACAATGTGCCCCTCATTTCCTTTTTATTTCTGGCTTTCAAATAGCAGCAAAAACATCTTGGGGCTGTTTTTGACATGCTGTTGGCTCCATTCAGTTTTAAGTTCCACACAACACTGCAATTAAATCAACGCTTCCTGCACTTTTATGTCATGTGAGAGTCGGGGCAAGTCTGCACTGGGCCTTCTCAGACGGGCATCAGCCATATGTTTAACCAAAATTGTGGGAATGACTAACCAGAGGAAGGTGTTATGTTGCACTGTAATTTGTACAAAAAGCAAAAGGCAGCCATGTTGGTCCGCAAGAAAAATCCCAGAATCCATGGGAGGGCAATATATTCGTCAAGTCAATCAAAATGTCACATAATAGTAAGCAAAGGTTGTCTGGAGTTGACCCGTAAGCAGGAATGAAATTCAATATGGTTCCCCTAAGTCCAATGCACAGAAATCATTACCATCCATATTCTTCTCAGAACCAAAATGCCAAAATATAAGAATGTAGCTCTGCAGATTAGACAATTCCAACCATTTCATCAGCACTAAAATAATCTTGGGGAGAAAGCCAAACAACTTTCTTAGAAATAGTAACTTAGAAATAGTAACTTAGAAATAGTAACATAGTTTGTTCTTGGTATAAGCTTTCGTGTGCATGCACACTTCTTCAGATACACTGAAACAGAAGTCACCAGACCCTTATATATAGTGGGAGGGTGGGGAGGGGTATTACTCAGGAGGCTAGTGATTGACTGGGTGATTGACTCAATGAGTATGGTAAATCTGTTGACAACTGTTAACAACTGCAATTAGTCCTACAGGAAAAAGCAAGGGATAGTATGCAGATGATTAGCATATGTAATGAGACAGGAATAGTATGCAGAATAGTTTGATTTTTTAATTGATTTTTAGAGTACAAATAGCTGAAAAGGTGATAGAAGACGTAATGATAATGATTTTAAAGGATGATATGAAAAAAATAGATTCTTTCATGCAAACTGAATAGCCTAACTTTTAACATGACAAGTTTAAAACTCAGGAAAACATTCAGTACCCCTCTATGTGGGGGCTGAAATGGTGCAGCTCAGCTGTGGATATGTCATGTGAAATTGGTGACAGCATGTTTTGTCTCTCTCTTTCATAAGAAGCTTTCCATTCTAAGCATTTGTCTTTGCGCCAGAATCAGACTGGTAGATCTTGCAAGCTGTTGTTTACCCCTGCTCTTGTGTGTAAAATAAATGGGAAACTTTTACCCATCAGTGTAAATTGGGTAGGAAAGGGAAGCAGACTATACTTATGGAGTAGGAATGGATATTTTCAAGCATCAAATTACCCCAAAATGGAATTTGGTGCTTTTAAGTCATGGAATTTAAAAGCAAGAGTCATTGTCAGACCACAAACTGCCAAAAAATAAAAAAAATCATACAGCCACTGTTTTTTAAATTTTTACTTTCCATAAACTTAGACAATAAAGGCATCTTCCTAGATGCCTCTCAGCTATGTTAGCTGTCAAGCATTAGTGCCCACTAATTCAAGCATGCAAGATACTATCTTTTTCATTTTACTTGTTACAAAAACAAAGTTGTGGACAGCCATGTGTTGGCTATTTATTACATTAACTAGGCTGTGGAGAGAAGAAAGCAGGCAGAAGAAAATCTTTTATCCGAGAACAAAATGAGGAGAAAGGATGATCTTATCTTTTGCCTCAACCTTCAGGCATTGTTCACTAAAAACAATACCTATTCCTATGCAACAGTAACGAATGCTCAACACACAGAAAACAGAAAATCATTTCTTCGCAGACAATTCTCCCTTCGGATCTTTTATTTTACTTATTGTTTTTTCTCTAGTGTTGCTATTTAATAAAAACAACAACAACAATAACTTAGGCCACAATGCAACCAAGAGCCAAGTGCACATAACACCACAGTTAATGGTGCCTACCTCTAGGGTGGATTGTGGCCTAGGAGTCTGTGGTGTTTTGCTCCCCACCTGAAGTCATCACCAGTCTGTTTGTAACATCCTACTTAGTTTCCATGGAAGTGTTTTGTGTTTTTTTCACAAAGAATGGATTAAATTAAAACTTGCAGTGGGCTCTGGCCAGGCATCAAAAGACTTGAATGTTATGGTTATGGCCTAAACACATTTCCATTCCTCTCTCATTGACTTCAGTTCATTTTGTGGTAAGTGTTTATGGCACAAAGTGATAGAATATGCACACATGCGCACATACGTACATACAGATAGATAGATAGATAGATAGATAGATAGATAGATAGTTATTTTATTTATCTGGGAGGATTTATAAGTGGTGCTGCCTCCAAAGGAGCTCAGGTCAATGTACAATGAATATATAAACACGATGCAACAAGCATCAGTAAAAACATAACACTAAAATATTATTAACAAATCATTCCAACAGGGAATCAGATATTACTGTTTGCATACATACATACATGCACGTATCCTTTACAACATGGTTATACAAATGCTTGGGATGGATGGTGCCAGCATCCTTTTGTTTTGATGATGATGATGATTCCATTTTTAGAAATATACAGTGGTATCTCAGGTTACATACACTTTAGGTTATATACGCTTCAGGTTACAGACTCCGCTAACCCAGAAATAGTGCTTCAGGTTAAGAACTTTGCTTCAGGATAAGAACAGTAATCGTGCTCCGGCAGCGCAGCGGCAGCAGGAGGCCCCATTAGCTAAAGTGGTGCTTCAGGTTAAGAACAGTTTCAGGTTAAGTACGGACCTCCGGAACAAATTAAGTACTTAACCTGAGGTACCACTGTATTGAGGAAACAATAGTATATGAATGTTTTAAATAATTAAATGTACCTCTTTAGAACTGATTTCTTGTTCGTTTGTCAGTCTTTTACTTAAGGTATTTTACCCCAATCTTCAGTTAAAAAAGGCTATCAGAGTAGCTTGTGGATCAATAAAAACATGGCAGCCTTGGGCTAATAATCTAGTAAGATCTACACAGAAGGAAAACAAATTGGGAAAAGCAAGGAAATGTGCAAACTCAGATATTAATTCCTTGTTGCAGGTTCTTCAAATGACCAGCTTAGATGAAAACAGTTTGAGGAGGAGAGGAACCAAACATTGCTGGTCTCTCAGCTGCACCAAAGGAGTGATTCAGCAGCCCTTCTCTCCCCATCCTACTACACTATGGGATGGCAGAGATTATCATGGATTAACATAAACCTTTCTAGTTTCTGCCATCTGGGTTGCTCTCTTACATATGGATAAAGACCCACTACCTCAAGACCACCCAATCAAACTGTCCTTTTTGCAATACATGAGATCAAATCTGTCTCCACTGGGTGGACCATTAACATTACAGATGTGGGCAATCCCCACTAGAAGCAGTTCCTCAAGCAGAGTAGGAAGCCACTGTGTACTCCGCATCAGAAGAGCATGGCAAAGCCAAATGACAAAAACTAGGCTGTAGCAATGCAGCTGAAACTCATTTTATCTTAGGCTCATTAAGCACCAGGCACTTTAACAAATGTATACAGTGGTACCTCAGGTTAAGTACTTAATTCGTTCCGGAGGTCCGTACTTAACCTGAAACTGTTCTTAACCTGAAACACCACTTTAGCTAGTGAGGCCTCCTGCTGCTGCCGCGCCACCGGAGCACGATTTCTGTTCTTATCCTGAAGCAAAGTTCTTAACCTGAAGCACTATTGCTAGGTTAGCGGAGTGTGTAACCTGAAGCGTATGTAAGCCGAGGTACCACTGTACAATGCAAAATCTTCATTTTTTTCCAAATGGTTTTCTTAAACATTCCAATCATACACCTTTCTTATCACATTTGTTATTTGTGGATTTTATACCAATTAACCTTGAATAAAATGTTATTCCTATCGTAAGTAACCCATAAGGGCTGTTTTTGGGAGTTTCTATTTGATCTTGTGAAATAATAAATAAATAGATAATAGTGGGCGTGTTGTTTCTGTTTGTTATATATTTTTGCGTTTTTCTGTTGCAAATTGCCCTGTGATCCTCAGATGAAGGGCGGTGTAGAAATTTAATAAATAAAAGAATAAGTAAACTCTATACTAATCACTCTTTTTCCATTAGCCAAAGCTGGATCTTGAATGGAAAACAGTGTGTGCTAGGGGCTTCTTTCTGTGCGTGTGTCTCCTTGATTTTCCACCCATAACAATAATTCACCACAATAATAAAACACTCAATTTTCTTCCACGTATCATTAATAAAACTCTAAGAAACCTATAAAACCTCTTTAAAAGTATGCACAGATGCTACTGGGGAATGTTCATCGACTTCTGCCTTTTCCTAGAAAAATGTGACGGAACAGAAACACATAGCCTCCAGAAGCCTCTTCACTGTCAACAACAACAACAAATCAACCAGAGGTCTAATCCTGACACTTTGGCTCACTGCTTCCCTTCCAGCAGACACCTCATAGGAGTTCCTGTTGTTGTTTCTTATTGAACCTTGAGGAGTGCAGCAATAGATGCCCCCTGCTTGCTTGAAGCTTTCCAAGGCGAATGCAGAGCTCTGAAACTTCATAGGTGCATAGTAAACACTTTTTTTTTCATTCCATGCAGAATATGTAAGGTTTGGGGTTTTCTTGGCAGCATGGCAGCCTCTGACTACTTAAGGAGACTTGTAAAAACTGCAGCAGAAAGACATGGGTGTTTGTGACTGCCATGACAAAGATTCATTACTATAACCCTGTTATAACCATTTGCTTGTGCAGTTACTACATCTGACAGTCTGGTAGGTCCAATTGAAAAGCAAGTGATTGGCATTGTTTTAAAGGGCTGTAAGCTCCCACAATTGGCAGTGTTTCTGATCCCTGAGCACAATTGCATAACTGTTTTATTGTGAGTAATAATCACTGAGCACAATGTCATTCCAAAAAAAGAAAAGGGGCAACATGATGGACAGTAATAGGCTCAGGCCAAAAGAGTTCCTGCCACAAAGGACTTTTCATGAGCGAGAGCCAAAGGGCAAACGGTGCACTTGCTCTTCTCTGCATGTTCAGGATTCAAGAGGAATGTGGAACTGGGAGTGGAAGAGTTGGGATAATCAAAGAAGTCAAGCTTCTCTCCTTCCTTTACTTTATTGGACTGGGTTCATTTGAGCCAAATTCACTTACTTCCTGGGTTATATAACACTTTTCATCACAGCTAATAGGTATAACATATAGTGCCCTCTTTCGGCCAAGAAAAATACTTTAAATGTTTTCGTGCTTTACTCTTAGTTTATGACTACCTTTTAATGGTTCCCATCTGCTGCCCATGTGCCCTGCAAATGCTATTTGTTTTCTCTTTTTCTGCCATGCTGCTTTCCCCTCGTTGACCGACTCGATATTTATTTATTTTTCCATGATCCATCATGGTGCCCATGAATGAAGCTGCCTCCCTGCTGCAGAAGTTCAGCTTCCACGAGATGAGGGGTTGTGGGACTGGTCTGCTGGGAGCAAGACAGAAGCCACAGGGGTCATGAGCATGACCCCCACTCTCCCACTTCATGCAGGGCTTTTTCCTTCAAATAAAGAAATTCACTTTGTCCTGTTTCTTCCATATCTCTTCCCACCACTCTCCCCCCCCTTTCCCACTATAAAACTCTTTTTTATGACAAGAAACTGCCCTCTGTACATTTTTCCCAGGCTTGTATCCATTTCATATACATATGTGCCAACTCAGAATTAAAGGACTCGCAGCCAAGTGGTGAGCGTTAATCCCATGGCAAAGTGGTGCATCACCAGGCCCCCAAATTGTGGGTAACCCAAACAACCGCACACTTTCCAAATGTGGGTTAGGTGCTTGCGAAGCAAGCTTCACTGGAGACAGATGGAAAAACAATCATATAAATTATGTCACTAGGCAGATTCACCACTCAGCACTTGTGTAGTAGCTCACATCTCACCACGTAGCTCTTCCAAGTGTCCCTATTTTCCAGAGACACTCCCAGATTTACAGAAGCCATCCTGGTTTCTGATTTGATCCACGAATGTACCGCTTTTTCTTAGGATGTCCCTGTTTTCATTGGAGAAATGTTGAAAGGTATGGAGTTATGTGACCCGTGTGTCCGAATACGCCCTGGGGGGCCCCGCAGCCCCTGGTATGAGACAAACTTCTCCGGGCATCCTCCGGTGTTGCGCTCCACCAGGATGGCCATCAATCTTCATCACAGTGCTCCCAGCAACACAGGTTGGCTGATCCTGTGCACACTCTATTAATCAGCAGAGATAGCAGTAACGATTGGAAGCAGGAATGTGAGCATCCTAAGGATTTATCAACCAATATTTATAGAACAGATCATAATGGAGTCTGCTCTCTTCTTCAGCAGCAGACAGAGAGAAAGAAACACAGTGCTACAGCACAACATAACGGAAGTGATAAGACGTAACTTCCGTCCTCAGACTTTCACAAGCCTAGGAAAGTAAACAGTGACATGTGACTCTCCAGCCACATATCATCAATGGGAGGAGTGAATTGCTAACATCCTCCCCCCAATTCAGATAACCATTGCTGCAAACACCCAAACAGCCTCCCCGGAAGTAAACATACAGTTGTCATACACACAACAGACCCTTGTAGTTCCTTTCCCATATTTGGGATTACCTGCAACTGGTTTGGCCTTGTGCCTAACCATTTTGCACTTCTGGTTAGTCTTGGCGTCATAGCTCTTCTGACTATCAAGAGGTTTCACACCTGGCTTTGTCGGGACTCGAACCCTAGCCTTGTTCCTCTCTGAGGAATCAGTTTTGGCCCACACAGCCTTTGGACATGGTTCAGCTTCCTTCGAGGACAATCCCTGTATCCCTTGTAAGACCTCAGGTTTCATACCTGTTTCGAGCTACTAAGGTAAAGGTAAAGATGACTCTGGGGTTGCGGCGCTCATCTCGCTTTACTGGCCGAGGGAGCCGGCATTTGTCTGCAGACAGCTTCCGGGTCATGTGGCCAGCATGACTATGCCACTTCTGGCAAACCAGAGCAGTGCACAGAAACACTGTTTACCTTCCCGCTGGAGTGGTACCTATTTATCTACTTGCACTTTGGCGTGCTTTCAAACTGCTAGGTTGGCAGGAGCAGGGACCGAGCAACGGGAGCTCACCCCATCGCGGGGATTCAAACCACCGACCTTCTGATCGGCAAGCCCTAGGCTCTGTGGTTTAGACCACAGCGCAACCCGTGTCCCTATGAGCTACTAGCCACAGCTATATTCACAACAGCTGTGTTAGCAAACTCTCGAGCATACCTGGTGGGCAGCTTACCCTTCATAGCTCTCTCACTGTCAGTGTCAGACTCAGACTCAGTATTGCCCTTCAGCAATGGGGTAGCTTTGGCAAATGCACACATTCCCTCTCCACTTTGCACTGCACTCAACATTCCTAGTGAGTTCAACCATCTTGGTTTGGGACATCAGTACTATGTACTGGCCTTTGTCATAACCCAGAAAAAGGCCTTGCAAACTATGTTTGCCGAGCGTATCGCTCTGTGGCTTCTGAATCCACATATGAGAACCAAAATATGTGCAAGAGTGCAACAGCACAACATAATGGAAGAGATAAGGCATAACTTCCCTCCTCAGACTTTCCCAAGCCTAGGAAAGTAAACAGTGACATGTGACATATCAGCAACGGGAGGAGTGAATTGCTAACACCGTGAGCCAAGGAGATACATAACTATACAAGCTTTAGAAGACACCTGAAGACAGCCCTGTATAGGGAAGGTTTTTAAAAAATGTTTAATGTTTTATTGTGTTTTATACATGATGGATTGGGTGGCTGGGGCAACCCAATCAGATGGGCTGGGTGTAAATATCACCACCACCACCATCATTGGATAGGATGTCTCTATTTTCTTTGAGAAATGTTGGAGGGTATGTGTAATGTGTGAAGACAGATGCAATATTTAATGAGAAGTCACTGCATGTTCTTCATTCATGGTGTGAGGCTGAGCCTGGCTTCCTCCTGGCTTTGTAATTTACAAGAGAAGTGTACATGTTGCTGAACTGAATGGTGGGTGACCTGCTAGCCTTCTCCTCCCACAATTTCTAAAAGCACAACAGGTACATGGTGACAAGAGAGAGGGCCTTTTCAGTAGTGGCTCCCCACTTGTGCAACACGCTCCCCAGGAAGGGTTACCTATTGCCCACTTTACAATATTTCAATTGCCAGACTAAGACCTTTCTTTTCTCTCAGGCCTTTTAATGATTTCATGCATTTTGAACCACCTTAGCATTATTTTTTATCAGCCTATGTTTTATGTTGTTTATTGGGGTTGTTAAAGCTGATGGGGATCTGTGTGCAAAGGAGATTGGGTTGTGAATTGTGCATATTAGTTGTGATGTTTTACACTTCGTTCTTGATATATTGTGGTAATGGCCACTAGATTACCTGGTTATGTTATATGAGAGAGGACTGGACAATTCATGGAAGAGAAGTCTATCAGTGATGATGGCTATACACCACCCCCAGGTTTATAGGCAATATGTTACACCAGCTGCAGCCGTCAGGTCCTGCTTGTGCATTTTCCTAGAGGCATCTGGCTGGCCACTGTAAAAAACAAAATGCTGGACTATATGAGCCTGTGGTCTGATCCAGCAGTGCCTTTCTTGTATTTTAAGAATTTCAAAACTGCAATGTGAACAAAGGGGTGCAAAGGCCCTGGCAGATGCATAAGACAACTCACCTATTTTTTCACCTAGAATTATTTTGAATAGATAAGCAACTTGCAACTGGTAACAAGATTTATTTAACAAGAAGAAGTAGGAACTTGGAAATCTTTGCTCCTCATTCTTTTAGGGCCATAGGACAATGGAAAGAAAGCTGATTATGCAACTGACTCAAGCTGCCAAGTACACCATTACTGCTAACTGGCTTTCCAAACTATTATGACAGTTAATAAGTGAATGAAAAATGTCTGCTCTAAAATGGACATTGAGGATTTAACTTATGCAGATAGTGACTCGTGGAACATGTTTTGGAGAGAAGGAGTTGGATATGAATTCTCTGAGAAAGACTTTTCCCAGACTGCAATAAACGACATGCTTTGATAATGCAAGGCAATGTGAGATTTCAGAATCTTGAACTATACACTGATCTAAACCTGCCCATATGAATTCACCACTGTTGTGTTGCCAAATGTGAACTTAATGTACAACCATAGTCCAGACTCTGTCAAACACCAGGGAGTATTTGCTATTTAAATGCAATTTAACTACAAATGCTATGACATATATAAGAGTGCATCCAAAAGCAATTTCTGCTTAAAAAAAAATCTGTCAACACTGCAATGGGTCCTAATGTTTGAGAACTGCTAATGACCCAAGGAAGAAATAAATAAAAGCAATGTATCTGTATTCCTGTCTTTCTCCATGTAGTTCAGAAGAGCACTGAGGTCTCACAACAACCGTGTGAGCTGGACTAGATTGATAGAGTTGAACTTTGGTTTCCCTCATCTAAAGGAAATCAAGGAAGCGAAGGAAATCCACTATTTGTAGCAAGGCAGCAGTCACACTGTAATTATACAATATAGATAGTGTGACAAATAGGTAAAGTCCAGTTAAGTCCAGTCAAAGGCGACTATGGGGTGTTGTGCTCATCTCGCTTTTCAGGCCTAGGAGAGCTGGCATTTGTCCTCAGACAGCTTTCCGGGTCATGTGGCCAGCATGACTAAACTGCTTCTGGCGCAACAGGACACTGTGACGGAAGCCAGAGCGCACGGAAATGCCGCTTACCTTCCCGTCGCAGCAGTACCTATTTATCTACTTGCCAAACTGCTAGTTTGGGACAGAGCAATGGGAGCTCACCCCATCACACGGATTTGAACCACTGACATTCCAACCAGGAAGCCCAAGAGGCTCAGTGCTTCCGGAGACATCAGAATACACCCTACAGCTGATTTTCCTTAACCAAATGCAACACAATTAAACTCATTTAAATGGGAATGAAAGACATTTTTCTATTTTTGTAACGTCCTTCGGAGACAGGCCAGATCTGCATACCAGACTGGTACATCACTACTCCTCATTTCCTATCGTGAACCAATATGCTTATGTCTCCTATCAGAAAAAAGGACACCTAGAACTGGCCTGACTTAATCCAGCCACCTTTGCAAATTAGTTAAACAAGTTCATAGCAAATGCTATTTTTAACATGGATCTTTTTAGTATGCTCAGATTTGAGCCAAACACATTCTTGTAGAATTTAAGCTTTGATAACATGTCAGCGTGACTTCTAGGGTTTTGAAAAAATAGCAGTTGTTTGTATTTGGTGTAGTTTTATTAGATGCCGCTAAAGTTATTTTGCTTGGATGACAACAAACTATGTTTAATCAAAATTACTGTGGAAGCTGCAATTATATAAATTGGGCACATCGTTTATCAAATCATTTCATGAAGTTGGATATTTTGTGGAATGCACTCATACTGTTCTTTGATAATTGAGAAAGGCGAGGATTTATCTCCTTTGAACAAATCAAATGGATCTAAATATCCACCCCTTTGAGCCTATTTCACTCACTCTTTCGTTGTGGAAGGCTCTTTTGCTTGCTAACAAATCCTGGCCTTGCTGATTGGTCATGCTGTTTTCCCAATACAGTATTTCCTTTCCTGATAATTCTCACATTTTATGTGATCTTTAACATGACGTAAAAGCCACTTCTGGAAATCTAGCAGAATGTAGTGGAAGTTTAGTGAACATTTCCATGTTAATTCTTTCCAGGAAAAAAAAAATCCATTTTAAATCCTTTTAGCCCAATTTGGGGCATATGCTGACAGGCAATTCTTTCCTACCATTTTCACAGGGAGGAGACGTGCACATGCAAATAAAGGGGAGGGGCGACATCTCCAATAACGTCTGTTGCTGTGTCACACTACACCCACTGGTGTGAATGAAATTTAGTGTGTCAACCAAAAAACTACAATTCTATAATGCAATGTATAATACAGCATAAAAGGAGAATTAGAAATTTGGGCAGAAGTACAAGCATTATAACCAGGAAAAACAGCACAATAATCCAACTGCCCATGATTTTAATGGGATTTTAATGGGACTCTGACAAACATTGGATATCATCCAAAGTTTGTGAAAGTCATTAGTGAGGTGTACTGGAAGTCTTAACAATTCTAGGGAGCAAGGGAAGGAGTGCAGGAATCCTAATTAAAACCACTGTATCTTGCTTAGCTCCTTCCAATATATTTTGAAAGATCCCCAAATATATTACACCTGTCATCTCCAGTATTGAGAGCTTATGGCTGTCCACATTCGGTGTTTCCCATCCAATAGAACTATACCTGCTCAGCCCCATGTAAGTGCCACCATCATGTATCCTGATTTATCCTCACATTTGTTTACATTCTGCAAACAATTCACATCTGTGCCATTCAACTGTTTTGAAGAAATCATGGTTCTGACCAACATTCAGTTCACCTGGCTATGAATCACACTGGTTTGGTTTGGATTTTTGCTTTCTGCCCGAAAGTGCTTATCTGTTTGCTAGCTCCAAATCTCACAAGAGCCTTTCATAAATACAAGATAGGGAGTATGAATTACGGAGCATCTTCTTTGCAGGTTCTCACACAGATGTGTCACAGAGATGGAAAAGTAGGACAGGCAGACATTTTAGTATGAAACAGTGTTGACAAGGAATATATATATATAAAGCAATGACATGTTGATATGGTAACGTCTTTGGCCACAGTACTTCCCCTGCTGTTTTCACAGGCACACACAAACACACATGCAGAGAAAACATTGAATCAAATTTTCTCAAGGGTTTTGTGACATGAGGCAGGACTCCCAGTTGGGTGATTAAGCTGGCTTCAAACCACATGGCAAGAATTCAGGAGAAATGAGTCTATGTAGGCCTGGAGAAGAGAATAAAGTCCACTTAACGTCATACTCCTGCTGTAAATAATAATCCTGAAACTGTTCTCCAGCAAACGTTCGTCACCACACTATAAATCTCAAATGAACATTCCTGTGCAACAATAATTTAATATTGTCACCTAAAGTTCCCAAGCCTGGGCATGCAATTGATCCCACAGATGACACATGCTGTATATCATTTCAAGCTCCTGGGCAGTTGTTTTTCTCAAAATGGAGGCTGAGGACAAATGATTTCATTTATATATCATCCCAGATCTGCAGCACAGGGAACAACTTGGAAAGCAACGTAAAAAGGAGACAGCTGTGTATTATCCAATGAACTCTTTCCAATAGGATTTTACAGGTATCCCCCTTTGCTTCCTTTCCATGTTCCAGATTTTAAAAAGGAGGGAGCCTAAGGAATACCTAATTCTTCTTTTGTTTCCATTACAACAGTCCTCTTGAAAAACGAGCCTGACACTCCACAGCAGTGGGAGCAATTCTGAGCTGTTTAAGTGGAAAGCTAGGCAGTATTGTTCCCACAGCTATACTTAAATGATTCATTGCACTGTGGCAAGTGGGAAGGTTACTTCGTTCACCCTCTGGGTTGATGTACGAGATGGAAAAGTGCTGCAGGGTCACCCAACTTTGGTTTTCCCTGTTAAGCACAGAATTGCTCTATCAGTCAATTATTTGACTGATGCCTTAGTATAGTTGCATTGGCACACTCTGCAAACGGAATACGAGAGGGTAGTAAAAATGGTAGAGATCTGTCCAATCTAGGCTAATAGTGGGGTAGACATATGCACTGTGCAAAAAAGAAAAAGAGGCTAGTGTGCTTTTATTAGCAGCCAGATACCTCTCAGCTGCTCGATCCTGACCTGCACAAGCCATTTTGAACTTCTACTTCTACCCTGTCTTAACCACAGGGTATCTGAGATAGACTGAAGCTTCTCCTTTCCTATTTTTCAAGACTTAGAAAGCCAAGTAGATTTTATACATATTGTAACCGGAGCCAGATAAAGTAAGTTAAAACACAATGCTAAATATTATGAATTAACCTGCCCTTCACTCTAAGGTCCCAGGGTGGGTTACAACCATTAAAACACAATACAGTGGTACCTCGGGTTACATACTCTTCAGGTTACATAGGCTTCTGGTTACAGACTCCGCTAACCCAGAAATAGTACCTCGGGTTAAGAACTTTGCTTCAGGATGAGAACAGAAATCGCATGGCAGCGGCGCGGCAGCAGCAGCAGCGGGAGGCCCCATTAGCTAAAGTGGTGCTTCAGGTTAAGAACAGTTTCAGGTTAATAACGGACCTCTGGAACGAATTAAGTACATAACCAGAGGTACCACTGTATTAAGAACTGACCAGACCCTGCAATCATCATCTGAGGCCCTTCATCATGTGCCTCCTCCACAAGAGGTTTGGAGGCTGGCAGCATGAGAACAGACCTTTTTTGCAGTGGCTCCCTGCTCTCCCCAGGGAGGTTCGCCTGGTGCCTTCATTGCATATCTGTAGGTGCCATGCGAAAACATTTAGTAGTAGTAGTAGTAGTAGTAGTAGTAGTATTTATACCTCACCCAGGCTGGGCGGCTTACAGCATATATACAGATATATAACAGATTACACTTCTCCCAGGCCTTTGGCTCATTAAATAATCTATAGCCTTTTAAACTGTGAGAGGGTATTGCTTAGTTTGTTCTTATATTATGTATGTGTGTTTATTCTGTAAACCACCCTGTGATCCTCAAAGGGCAGTACTGTATAGAAATTTTAACAAAAACAACAGCTCAAAACAAAAGCACAGAAATAAGGTGGATCAGAAGAATGTGAATTTCAAGTGTTAAATGCCAGAGTGAAGATGTGTGTGCACTGCAAAATAAGCCTCACTGGGTTCAAATGAGCTTCATCCCTAGCATAGGATTGCAGCCTTTATAACACACAATTCCCATTAAAATCATAAGTCATCCAGAACTGATGTCCCTTTGGCTTTAATAGGAAAAACACAACAAAATAATCAAGCCAATCAGCACTGAGAGTGATGAACATTTCTAGGTTAAGGTGCAGGATAATGACATTTCTTTGGGGCAGCCCGTAGAGATGTCTTCTTGGTCGTAAATCACCAGCTTTGAAATTCCGCCACCCACATCCTGAACATTTCTGTGATTGGGAAAGCATACTATAGGCAGGAATAAGTAGAGCTGGGTAGCACAGTTTCTTTTAATGCCTGACCTCAAAGACAAATATATGAGTGTCTCCAGTTCCGCAAGTGAAATGGTATTTTGTCTAAACTTTTCAGATGAAATTGAAGAACCCACAGCAGAATAGGGAGAAAATAGACATCAGATGCTGTAACTACAGGCTGTAGGTGTGCACATAAAGCCATGGTTTTAAATGGAGTTAAACACACTTAAATCTGTTGGATGTAGCCACAGAGCACGTACATGTGGAAAACACATCAATTCATTAATTATGGTAACAGGCCCCCTTTCACGACATATTCTCTCTCACTGCACACTCAAAAGACACCCTTGTGATCCAGCCGTTTCCTGTCTTGGGGAGAAACAAGGATGTCGTTAGCAATTAACCCATGAAGTAAAATCAATCTACCTCAAATCCCCAATAACAACCAAAACTGAAACAATCGCCTTTAAAGGTAGAAGTCGGGGGTATGTAATTTCTTCGCATCTCTCATGCACACATTTGGCTTTGGTTTCTGGATGCTCCTTTCCTCCTGCTGACAGAACATTCATTTTTTTGTGATTTTGTAGAGTCTTTTACCAGGAGTCTTATTGCTAAGAACTAGCAAAGTGTTTGTCGTCATGAGACTACAATCACTTTTGATTTATGTTTGCTTTTGTTGGCCTAGTACACAGGGCATGGTGGAAATTCAATGGTGGAAAAGCCATTTAGAGAAATCTCTAGAGATGCCTGTCTCAATACCTCTGTGCTCCAGACTGAATCACCAAGGCAGCTTTTGCCAACCTGGTGCCCTCTAGATCTTTTGGAGGGCTGCTGCATGGGGCTGAGAGGGCTTGTGCTCCAAAATCCTGGAAGGCACCAGGTTACTGAAAGAGACACTAAGGCTCTGCACTGATTCCAGTAGTCCAAAGCCAGCCAGCTTTGTGGGAGCCCTTGTAGTGAGCACAGCAGAGGTTATATTTTCTGAGAATCCTCCAGAAAAACAATCTCTCAAAGGACCTGTTGATGGCATTTTACCATTGTACTGTGGAGAGTGTATTAACTTCTGATCTGTGTGTGTGGTTTGGGAGCTGCACGGCCAGGGGGGGGGGGGGGGAAATGCTGTCCAGGGTTGTAAAGACTGCAGAGAGAATAATTGGGTGCACTCTTCCCACCTTAGATCAAATCTATGCTGTCAGGTGCCATAAGAAAGCGGCAGAGATAGTGCAGGATAGTACGCACCCCGGAAATGATCTCTTTCAGCTTCTGCCTTCTGGAAGAAGGTTTGGGTTATAAAAACCAGGACTAGCCGCCTGAGAAACACAAATGCAATTCTGGTTCTAAACGCAGCATAAGGAATCTCTATAGTATATTGTATTTTAAAATGGGGTTTCAGAGTTTTTAGGGGTTTTTGAATGTTTTATGGAGATTTCCAATTGCATTGTTCTGTATGGGACAATGACAATCAAGATATCGTATCGTAGAAGGCCGAAACTGGAGTAATGCTTCTGTTCATAAAGCAGCCCTTCTAAGCCAGATAGGTGAAGTTTATGCACCCTTCTGCAATAACAGTATTTAACATAGCCCACAATTAGACACAGTGAAATTCAATGACCCACTGCACTGGCAAAGTTTTATGACTATGTCATTTGCTGATGTGTGATTCTTTGCCAAACTTTAAACATCAGTCACATGAGGTAGGGCAAGCAGGACTAGGACTATGGCACATTGGGAGACAGATTTAATTCTTTCCCTCTAGGCCATGAACTTGACAAAAAATCCCTCCCCCAAGCTGCTAGTTAGCATAAGACGGAAGCTCATATTGGCATCAGTGGAAGATTTTACCTCTGGGCAGAACAGCAGCTCCAAAAGAATGTTCATCAGGAACACAGAACAAGGGAGGAAATCAAAGCCCCACCCCACACACCAAGGTCCCTCCCTTGTGGCTCCCATTTAAAATTTTAAATGCTTCATGCACTTTCCACAGTCCCTAAATATGATATTTCCACAGTCCCCAATTATGATTGGCACAGGCCTTCCTGATCACCAAGGGGGCTGGAGTGGGGCAGACAGAAGTGCCTGCATTCTGTTCTAGCCTTAAGCAGATTATCAGTGTGGTGAGAACAGTGTACACTGGTCATGCGCTAAGTGCAGGGAAAGAGCTTCCAGTAGAGATTGCTCCCATGCAGAAAGAGTCACTGTCACAGTCACTTCCCTACTGTATTCCACATAGGTCTTCTTAATCAATTGGCAGGAGCAGAAGTTGCAAGTTTGCCCACCTCCCTTCAACCAGTGTTAACTGATTTGTGAACCGATACCTAAAGGAACCTGTTTTTTTCCAGGACACCTTGTCGAAAATCCACTAGTGTTTAAGCTGTCCTGATGGAGAGCAGCAAATTCCTGTCTGATTGCATACATTGAGCAGTTTACATTGTAGTTCTGGTTGAATAATTACATGGCGAGGGCATGATGTTTTCCCCATTTCTCCCAGCATTGAATGCAGACCTTCTGGCTTCAGACATCATTGCATCACACCAATTAACTCAAGAGGAGACACTTGCACATCTGACTGCTGTCAGAATGTTTTCCACTCTCAAATGCTTTGCTCTTCTCACTTTTCCAGCTCCACATGTGGAGCCTTCGCTAATGGGATGCTGTGAGACAAATTGAGTTACCTTCAATACCTTTGTGCATCTCGCCATTAGCATAATTTAGTTCTGGAAAGAAGTGGTCATGCAGGCAAAATGCTGGAGCAGATGGATGATGTAAGTCAGAGAAATGGAAAAAAGAGAGTTTCCTTTAATGTGATATTGAATGCTTCAGCCTTGACTCATGTGGTCATTACAGACAGATGGCCTTTCATCGCAGAATCCCTCATGATTTAATATTAGTTCAAAGGCTTGTTTTCCTTTAACTCTCACACCATTTCCTAAGGTGTACTTTGAGATGTCTGAATAGTTTTCTAAACCCACCTAAGCACATTTCAATGGGTTGACATTGATCTGTAAAGAACTGCACTCTCTAAAAGTAGACTGCTTCACAGTCTGTCATGTCCCAGTCTTATGCTGGGTTAGTGAGTGACTCAAAGGCCTGATAGAGCAGTCCACCTAAGGGCTTGTCCACATTTGCCTTTCCTCTGCACTTTCCAGGCACCGTCCACACATTAAAGCTCTGTGTCAAAGTGCTTTCTCTCTGTCTCTCTCTCTTTGCTCTTCAAAGCTAAATTAGAGCAAACAGCAATCCATGGAAAACCTGAATTGCCATTTGTTGCACTTCAGATTTAAAGAGCAGGTTTTCATGGGGAAAGCTCTGTGGCAACAAAATATATATGCTTAGACACAGAGCTTTAAATCGCAGACTTGTGCCTGGAAAGAGTGGGGCAAAGGAAAGTGTGAATGAGCCCTAAGTAAAGGGCAGCTAACTCACGGGAGCTTTCACAAAGACCTAAAGCATCCTGGAACCAACCCATAGCAGCCCATGATATTTTGCTGTCTGATGCTGAGCAAAACAGCATGTGAACACACATACACCATCACTTGACTGACCTTGGGTATTATTTATCCAAGGCAGCAAAATGTCCTGGACCAAACCTGGATGTTTCCTTGACTGAAATACAGTGGTACCTCAGGTTACATACGATTCAGGTTACAGACTCCGCTAACCCAGAAATAGTGCTTCAGGTTAAGAACTTTGCTTCAGGATAAGAACAGAAATCGTGCTCCGGCGGCGCAGCAGCAGCAGGAGGCCTCACTAGCTAAAGTGGTGCTTCAGGTTAAGAACAGTTTCAGGTTAAGTACGGATCTCTACTTAACCTGATGTACCACTGTAGTCTCTTTCAGTTTTGTAGTGTGTCACATTCCAGCTGCAGAAGAGGTTTTATTTATGTTCAGTGGCGTAGCGTGGGTTGTCAGCACCCGGGGCAAGGCAAGTAATTTGCGCCCCCTAACCCTAACCCCCAGATGTTGTGCCCGGTGCGGCCGGCCCCCCCTGCACCCCCCACGCTACGCCACTGTTTATGTTCAAATGATGGTCAAGATGTAGAACAGTGCAAACCTTGCCTTGTTCCTCAGCAGCCATTCCCCTCTTTCCCAGACATTTCTAGCTCGGACACTACAGCGCATCTGTGACATAAATGCAAGACTTGGCCCCACACAGTGCGTAGAAGAGACTTGAATCACACTACTCATTTTATTCCATTTGTCCAACATACGTATAATAAAATATGTGGTATTTCTCTGGATTTCTAGGCAGTAAATCATAGAAGGCAATGACAGAAGCTTGGCCCCATTAAGTATTTTGCTAAACCACTGTTTGGAATCCTATCCAACAAACAGTATCATATCAGGTCCATTAGGCCTTTTTTAAAGACATCCCATGGTTGTGAGTGGGGGCACCTTACTTCTCACTGATCTCCTCACTGATCTTTTAATGTGCACATAAGCCCAATGACTTTTTCTTTTTTAACTTGTGAAAAAGTAAGAAAGTCAAGATAAGACTCAGTAATGTGTTGCATTGTTTAACCTTAAGGCAACGTTTCAGTTGTGGAGGCCTACTGAGGTCATATAGGAATTTCCCCCAAATTTATCTCCAAAGGAAAAGATGACATCATTGACTGCTACAGCTAGAAATGGGACAATGCATAGGGGTGGACCTCAGCTCCTGTAAAACTATTTGTTATTCTAAGGACTATTTATAGATTGTAGATCTATACAGCATTGAAGTGACATAAGCGAACAAGACAGTTATGTCCCAAGCAGCTTACAAAGTAAGTTAATCAGTTGGGAAGATAATAGACCGGAGGGGAAATATACGGGGGTGGGTTTTAAGACTCACAGTGGTGACCGAGACCCTGGGTGTAGACCTTTTGGATAGCTCAGCTGGTAGAACATGCAACTCTTAATCTCAGGTCTGAGGGTTTGGGCCCCACATTGGGCAGAAGATTCCTGCATTGTGGGGGTTCAGTTAGATGATCCTTGTGGTCACTTCCAACTCTACAATTCTATGATTCTATTACTAAGTGTTTCCTGAGTGAAAGACTGAAATGTATTTCAGTCTTTCACTTGGGGGAGGAGGGGAGGAATGCGAGAGTAATCCAAGAATCAAAAGCTTTGGGGAAGTCAGTTAAGCCAAGATCTTCGAAGGAAAGGTGGAGTGTGATCACCTCTCTTCTTGCCAGACAAAGACCTTTCATATTCCGTAAGAATTTCAATAAGCAAGCTATGAAATTAAATGTAAATGAGCTAATATACTGATTTCGGCCATGAATCCTGGCTGAACTTAAGTAACCATAAACTCCTGAGAACTTCATTGAATATATATATAGTCTAACATCAGAAACACAGCTTGAGAACCTTATTTGAACAAGGGTAGACATTTGTCTGTGTAGTGCTAGAAAAAAAAACAACTTACAACTAAAAGGTGTGTGAAGGCAGGAGAGCAATGATGCTCCACCTGCGCTGCCACTTGGGTCACTACTGGGTATCAGGAGTCTCTAAACAAACAAACAAGCAAACAAATAATACATTGATAAACTGGTCTCAGTCCAACATTATCTATTGTGCCATGCTGAATTTTGGACTTTGCTCTGTCCTTCACTTCACCCGTGTTGCACTGAGCTGAGGCCAATTGCACAGTGTGCAAATATATGAATGCAACAAAATATTTTGACTGTGCACGGGAATGCTATTTTTATTGTTGGAAACCATCATTCACTGTAAATTTTATTTTATTTTATTTATTAAATTTCTATACCACCTTTCACCCAAAGATTACAATACAGAAACAGAAAAATGCATAGCATAGTAACAAAGAAAAACAATAAGGAGAGAGAGAGAGAGAGAGAGAGAGAGAGAGAGAGAGAGAGAGAGAGAGAGAGAGAGATTAAAAGGCCATAGATTGTTGAATTAGCCAGAATGAAGGTTATACATTGTTTATGTACACATTTCCTCCCAGTGTGATGGATCTCCACTTACCAAAATCTACAGAAAGAGGGTGGGCTATAATGAGCACCATAGCTATTTACACATTTTAAAGCATTGTTTACATGCGTAGCCATGCAACAGAAAGTTTAAGAAGAGTTAGTTTATTGTGCAGTGTTAGTAAATTTATTCCTCTATTTTTGTTTAAATCCTTGGCAAAATCTGTAAAAGAAAGAAGCCAGCAACTAAGATTCTAGAATTGCCAAACTGAGCCATCAGGGATACCGATATCATCCAAAAGCAGGGGTCATGTTATCTGGCAAACCTATTCCTTTCCAGCCATTAATGTCACAGCTGCATATTCCTGTTTGCAAAATGGTAACAGAGGCTACATTTCACAGATGTTCTTTCATCCTTTTGTCTTAAGGACCATTACAGACCCCTACCAATCAATCAATATATATATATATATATATATATATATATATATATATATATATATATATATATATATATATTCCAACCACAGATGACAAGATCTTCTATGAATTCCATCCTCTGATGTTACACTGTTTACTCAGGTAGACCCAAACACCTCTTTTCACAATTATGGATTCCCATAAAGAATCTTAGGAACTGTAGTTTGTTAAGGGCACTGGGAGTTGTTAGGAGATCCCTCTTCCCTTCAGAGTTCCCTGTAAAGATGAACTGATTGTTAAACCACGCTAGACATTGTAACTCTGTGAGGGGAGAAGGGGTTTCCCAACAACTCTCAAAATCTTTAAGAAACTGACAGTTTAAAGTGGTATCATAATGCTTTAAACATACAGTGGTACCTCAGGTTAAGTACTTAATTCGTTCCGGAGGTCCTGAAACTGTTCTTAACCTGAAGCACCACTTTAGCTAATGGGGCCTCCTGCTGCCGCCGCACTGCCAGAGCATGATTTCTGTTCACATCCTGAAGCAAAGTTCTTTACCTGAAGCACTATTTCTGGGTTAGCGGAGTCTGTAATCTGAATTGTATGTAACCTGAAGAGTATGTAACCTGAGGTACCACTGTATATGATATAAATACGTCCTAATGCCGCATGATGTTTCCAAGAGCAGACACTCACAAGCAAAACACGAAGCTAATACAGCCTTGTAATTAAGACCACAAAGGTTACTTGCCTGCACAGGCACACACACACACACACACACACACACACACACACACACACACACAAATAGCCTTCTGGGGCTGGCAGAGATGATTAGAAGACATCTATCCTTCTGCAGGAATCTGCTTTGATTTTTTGCTGGGCACAGAGGAGGGCAAACAGAGCACTCCAGCCTGCTCACTCATCTGCATGGGGCTTCATGAATTGCTTGCATGCAATTCCTTGTCACCTACAGCTGTCAGGTGTGTGAGTAATGCCAGGTTGAGCCTTTGTAAGTCCCTAGCATCCAGTTTCCAGGGAATTGTGGTCACTGGGCCTCTAGTTTCCATCATAGGTAACCGGTCACAACAATTGTCAACAACAAGCTCTTGAGAAATATATCACAGAGCAAGTTGCTGACAATTGTTGGGTGAGTGAGATAAATATAGACATATAGCATTTACAGAAATCCCAAGGCTTTCTCCCCCAACAAAAGTTTGGAATTTTCATGTTTATGTTCTACCAGGCAACCTAAAGCAAAGTGTATTTCCATGAAGAGGAATCCCTTTGCCCAAAAAATGTCACACCAAATTCTAGACGAGGGGAAATAACTAGGTGAGGGAGACGAGTTGCTGGTCAAACATAAGAATGAGATTCTTTGTCAAAGATGCAGATTATGCCGTGGAAATCACATAGGGCATTAAAATAAATGGGGAGGGGGGTGTTTGCAAGCCATTTAAGGAAAATCCGTTCCATATGTCTAGGCTATGTGGGCCAGCAAGCAATACACATGATAGCAGTGAAATTACAAAGTAGTACTGCAGACAAAAAGATGGCACGTTGTATAACATTTTATAGACCTATTGTTCTTATTCTGGCCTCTGTGTTTGCCTTTGCCTAATTGATTCTCCAGAAAGTGAACAGTAAAAAATAATAATAATAAATAAACTACATTAGAATCTACTTAAAGAAGTTGTGTGCCCATACAAACTGACCCTCCTCAACGCCCCCCCCGCCCAATTTTGTCCCCCACCCCATAGCATTTCCCATCAGAAGAAGGGCGAGTGCTACCACCACAATAAACGGGACACAGCACAGACACCCTCCACCACCCTGAGAAAACCCCTTAATCCTGATTTTATTTTATTCTTTGGTAGATTTACAAAAAGAAAAACATACACCAATAAATAAATTTTAGAAAGGGGCAAGATTAGATGCAGATGCATGAAGCACTTTTTTTTAAAAAAAATCAAGACTCCTTGCACTCCGCTCCCCATTTTTCCCCGCCCAGGGCGGCCCTGTCCTCTGCTCATCCTCCTCACCAAGCTCAGCAGCAGCTGTGCTAGCAGGGAAAACAGGGACATTCGGGATCAAATCAGAAGCCAGGGTGGTTTTTGTGATTCCAGGACTGACCCTGGAATATCAGGACACTTGGAAGGTATGCCATAATAGAGAAGCCGCATATGTGCTTTTGGTGGTGCATGATACTTTTTGCCAGCCTACATTAATGCCTTCTCGCTGCCTTCCTGCCCGCTCAATGACCCCTGTAAGTTGCTTTCCATATTATTGTTGTTATTATTTAAACAATTTCCTATACCACATAACCACAAATGTCTGTAAGAAACCGTTTCTCCACTATATTGGGGTACTAGGCAACAAAAAGCTACATAATGAGAACTTTCTTTCTCTTGTCGTGAGTTTGCAGTTCAAAATGAATAGGATGTAAGACATGTTCAGATGGTAAGACGTGTGTTGCTATTACGCACTGTATCCAGTCACCTTTTTTTTCCAAGGAAACTAGCCTCAGGCTGCAGTTGTATGCAGAGCTAGGCACACCTAAGCCCAGTCAGGATGAGGGCTAGGACTTAAAAGGGATGTCCAAGCCCTAAAGCCGCTGTTGACTTGTTTGAGGACATCACAGCCAGATTTCCATCTTTATCTCTTTGTAATATCATCCTGCGTCCAGGAATTTTGAGGTTCTTTGTTTTGCAAAAACAAGACTTTATTTGCGGTTTTACTCCAGATTGGTTTTTATTTGCTTGTCATTCCTTATGTGTAGGACAGATAAAGTGTTCTCTGTTCATACAACACCAGATCATAGGATTTTATATTGAAAACAAATTGTGAGCATTACATGCAATTTCTTTCGTTCCCTTTGATTTAAAAAATAATCAAGTTTTGTTATCAAACATTTTGTTTGAATCCTATTTATCTTTATGCTACAGAACTAGATTTTAAAGAACAAAAAAACCCACCCCTTGAAAGCATATTTTCTTCATTCAAACACGAATTCTCTTGAAAACAAGTCCAAGTAATTTGTAAGCCACCAAGCTGAAAGAAACTTACAAGCCATGAAGTTAAGCATATAGATGTACTCAACTTTCCCCCCTGAAATCACAAAAAGTGCCTAATTTTGGTTGAATCACAACCTAATTTCATAATGTCTTAGGTTCGATCATGTTGCTTGAGTTCAGAGCTGTGACCCTGGAGAAAGGAGAAATAAACTTGTCCCCAGTGATGTTTCCATGACAAATCAACACACACCCCAAAGCTGCTATTAGAGACAGAGGGAAAGGTATATAAACAGAGGGAGAGGTATATAAATATTGGTGCTGTACTTTCTCTCACCCTTTCCCTCAGTGGCTAACTACTTCCAAAAGGATTTAAGCTAGGGAAATGGAAGTGAAGACTTAATCCACATTGCATCTAGTTTGGTCCCTAGATAACTTGTATTTTTGCTCTTTCAAGTACAGACTTGTCTTCCAATTTAATTGGTTATAATCAATACATATTAATGGAAGTGTATAACTATAACCTGAGCTGCAGCCTTATTTTTGTATCATGCCCACAATGAGGGGCAGGATTTGGTAGCTGCTGTAGAATTCAGGTTTTGGCATCAGGTGCAGAATTCAGAAGCCTGAGGACCCCTACTTTCATCTCTAAAAGGAAATTACAGCCTTTGTGGCTGCAGAAATAAGCTTGACAAATAGTGCACATTCTCCAGTGGAAAAGTCACAACTTCCTTAGCCAAGGGGTCAGACTTTACTGATTTCCATAGCTTCCACCCTCTAGGTTCAAAGAAGCGAAATAAACTGCAAAAAAGAAGCAATAAATTATTTTATATAATTTATTTAAGCCACCAAATTCAGCTCTCCTTGGAACAGAATTTGGTTCCCCCGCCTTTTTTGTGTAGACACATCCTTCTTGAATGTAATGTCAGAAATAAAGACTTCATGCTGATGCAGAATTATGTCCCACATTTTAAAACAGAGGATCATTGAACTGGAATGTTTAAGCCCAAGAAACATATTCCTCAGGGAGGGAACTTGAAACCTGCCTTCTCCTTTCACAGATACTTTGTCTAAGTAATGGAACACTTATCACAACCTGAGGGTTTCAGAGTTTACTTCCAAAATGGATTGAGAAATCTAAACCAGGTGTATAGCTGACTGTGGCAATCTTTGCCACCAGAAGTTGTCAAAGTGGCTTTAACACTGTATACAGTAAACTGAGTTGGGCAGGTCCCTTTGCTTCCTTCCAATAGCTCACGCCACTTTCCCCCTTCATTACATAAAGCAGAGATTGTGAGGTAACTACTAACAGTCTCTACTCATTGCTAGAATGATCATGAATTAAGACAGTGCTCCCATTTTGTATCTGTTTTTCCACTAGTGGGCCTCATACAGTCCCAGTCTTGGAAGAGATGCGTTTTTAGGTTCAGATTCAACACAAAACCGGGCTCAAGCTCCACAGACAGGTTTATTGCATCTGGTTTACAGAAATATTTCAAAGAACTTTTTTTCTGCTTTGTTTTTGTAACACAATGAACTAGAGCAGAACTCGACGTGATGCTCAGCATGGGGCTGTCTCCAAGAGCACCAGCCTTGGGGCAAGTTCCCTCTCCTTTCCCTACAACTTTTAGGCAGATCTACCATGTTGTACATTTCCCTGCCTCAACCCACATTGCTGGCTCTTGCGAGCAGATCTGCCTCTTACCATGAGAGGTTACTCATGATCTCAGTACCAACAGCATAAGAACATAAGAAAAGCCCTGTGGATTCTGGTCAAAGGTGCATCTAGTCCAGCATCCTGGCCAAGGAGATGCTGACAAGAAGGATATGACAGCAACAGCCCTTTCTCTACTTGTGATGGTATTCAGTGGTATTCAGAGGCATACTGCCTCCAACAGTCTAGGTAGAACATTACCATCATGACTGGTAGCCATTGATGGCCATTTCCTCCATGAATTTCTCTGATCCTCCTTTAAAGCCATCCAAGTTGGTGAGCATCACTGCAACTTGCGGCAGCAAATTCCATAGGTTAACTATTAAACTATAATTTAACTAAGTAATTTCTTATTGGATGGACCTGAGTTCTAATATTGTGAAAGAGGGAGAGAAACATAACCCTATGCATTTTTTCTGTGCAATGCATAATTTTATACATGCCTATCATGTTTCCCCAACAGCTAAAGCGCTATTAACTTTGACAGTAATCAGTCCATTACTATTGCGTGGACAGGCGGAGCCAACCCAACCCCAGGCGACCCCCGAGTGGAATAATGACTCAAATTAAAGTGCTATGGGATTAAAATTGGCCACAACTTTATTAAGTTTCAGATGTAGGGAAACCTTGGTTCAGGCACTGGGTGTTTATCCTTCCCAGTCCCCAGCCAGGGATCTGGGAGACATCAGGGTCATCCAGAATGTGTGGGGATTGGGCTGGCTCTGGAGAACATTTGTTCAAGCAGAGAGCCTGCCCCCCGTTTTGCCACCGTCACAGGGAAGAGCAATGAAAACCTCTTGGCGTATGGCCAATGCCTCCCCCCAAGATCCCTTTAACTGGGCACACTGGGCTCTCTGCTGCAAGGGGGGCGTGGGGCACTGCTTCACGCCTCCCCCCATTTAGGAAGATAGACTAAAGGATTCTGCCCAAGGCCTGAAACCGCCAAAGTTGTGACGCTTTGCTACAGGAGAGGCAAAACCTGCCAATGCAGGAAAATTCCTTTCCAGCCCTTCAACAGTAACCATGACGTAGCAGCGCCTGTGTACCTGTGGAGAAGAGGTTAACCTACAAAAAAAAGACTTAAGTGAAGGAGGGCAGGTGGGAGAAGCTCTGGAGCCAACTGACGCTTCGAGGTAAGGTACACCTTCTGTTGTGTGGGCAGGGCGGTCTCTCCCCTTACCTGGCCAATCCCCTGGCAACGCCTCCCCAGGCAATTGGCTGAGGTAGGCAGAGACCTCCAGGTATCCAGCCTGGGGCGATTGAAGCCAGCCCAAACTACCAGGAGCCGCACTGGAATCCGGGGGGGGGGGGCTGCGCGCAACTACGCAAAAGGGGAGTGGTCATTGCTGTTACTGGTACTCAATGATCAAATGTTTCTCCATGACTCTTAATTAAGGAGGAAAGATCCTCCCGTGGGGTTTACGGGCATTAATTTGTTGAAAGTAAATCCAGCTTGGTAAAAAGAAAGCAAGAGAACTTGATAAAATGAAGTCACACGAGAGGTCACAAATTAAAATTTAAAAATTCTTTTAATATCTGCCAATCTTGATAATCGTTTGGAATCTCTGAAGTAATTCAACTTTCTTTTTATTTTGGGTGTGGATGTAAATGTTAGGAGACTTATTTAGGAACTTTTAACATTCTGAAACAGCACCTTTGCCCTTTTCTGCTTCATGGCACCATTATCACCACTGCTGCATATTTGCAGGCAGAGGGGCCACCACTTCTGGGCATCTTCTTCGTCCCTGAATTGCTCCTGCTGCTCTTCATGGTAAGTGACTCTTATCACACTGTGGCTCACAGCACCATCTGTTGGCAGACATGTGAACTACTGTGTGATGACACACAAATAGATAGCTATAGATATCACATGTTGATTTCTAAGCTAGCTCAACTGGTCAAGCAGCAGCAGAATCAGCCCAGGACTGCATACGTAAGAGGCTCCCCAGCACTAGAGCAATTTGCCCCAATTATCTGTGCTCTAAAATGGCTTCTTCCCTTTTCATTTCCTTTGTTTATTACAAGAAGGTTTTATACATGTATATAGATAGATACTCTGAAGAAGCATGGTAGCAGTAGGATTGCAGGGATTAGAATTGCCTGGGGAGGTAGGATCTAGACCAGAACATTGTTATAAAGGTACTGAAAAGGAAGGGGGTTGCCTCTGAACATTCACAGAGTATTACCTAAGTGAAATCTTAAATTAGGGATGTGACTCAAGGAAGTAAAAACACATGGTCAGACATGTTTATAGACAGTATTGCAAAGTCTTTTCAGTATGTAATGTCACTCTAGGTTTGTTTTCAATAAAGAGTGCTTGCTTTTTACTGATCATTACACTGCTATGCAATTGGGTGCTATAAATCAGTCTTCAAAGCTTTTATGATTAACAGTGCCAACATTCTAAAATGCATGCACTTGAGAGGCACTTTTGGTACTGTCTATGCCAAATACTTTTCAGACATATCATTAGTCTTTCCGCATGCTCAGTCAGTATCATCACTTCCAGGACCAGTGAATAAAAACTGCTTTTGCCAAAATCACTTCAAATTTTGCAATCTTGTCTAATGAGGTTGCAATCCCATGCATAAGCTTCATGAAAATCAGCAATAGGGATGAGGGAGAATTCAATTCAGTTCAAATTTGAAGGCAAATTCACCAGATTCTCACTTTTCAAAACAATACACAAACCAAAGCACAGCCATCCTTTGAAATTTATACTAATTTTAGTGGAAGTTTTGCAATGCATTTCTCATAAGTAATGTGTCCAAAATACATATACCAGGGGAAAGTGTGCATAAAAATAAAAATATTAGTGAAAATAAAACAAAAATGCCCTATATTGGGGATCACTGCTTTGCAAAAAAAGTATATATCACACAATATTGCATATGAGCATGTACATATTAGGAAAAAGCTGCTGCAATTTTCATGAGGATTTTTTAAAAAAATGCAAACTGATGATAAAATGTGGAGAACTGAATTTAGGATTGGGAAATGAGAATGTAATGGCAACTGATGCTCTACCACTGAGCTATGACCCTTCCCATGCATTTCCAGGATGCATGAGCATACATACTGAAAAAGCTTTGTTTTGTGTTTTAAGGATCCAATTACAGTAATAGAGTGTCACGAAATTTGAGCCCCAAAGCTGAAAGGATATGTTTATACAGCAGAGGATTTTAAAAAAAGAAATGAGTGATTTAAAAAAATTAATGAGAGGAATTTAAATTAAACACATCAAACAGTAGAACTAAGCATACAGTAGCAAGGCACTTAATGTTATAAAAAAGAAGGTTATACATATAAAGACACTCAGGCTTGAGTGAGGTTTAGTTCTTACAGACATCAGACAAGGTGGTAAACCTAAATATGGACTATACCACTTCAAATGCAGCGAAGTAAATGCCACCAGCAAGCATTTTTTCCTAGACTTCTCCATGCTTACATATTTTTCTACAGGGATTTGGCAAGCATCTGAAATGAGGAAGGGATTTGAAATGTAAAAAAACCACCCCCACAAAAAACCCCCAACAACTTGGCATCCATTTCACATTGATCTATACTCATCACCTTGCTCAAAGGTGAAATAGGTTGGAATTTATGGGGGGGTTATGGGACTTTATGGGGATACCCTCCCTCCCCAAGCTAATCTCTTTTGCAAGCAACCACGCCAGCTTAAACTTTACCATGCCAAAGGGGGAGGTATAATTAGCAGGAGGAGGAAGTCTGGCTCACTAACAGGCTGGGTGGCCAGCAGTGTAAACTCCAAAAGCTGAAAGGACACTTTTTTGAGCATGCGCAGAGGAGTTGTTCCATGTGGTCAAATGATTTGTAGTTTTCTCTTTTCAAAGAAAGTAATAACTCTCTTAATTCCTTCATGCTGCCAGTTGTGCCCCTTGAAACACTTCAAGGTTTTTTGAGTATTTACCAGGACTGATTGCAGAACCCACATAGGGTTTTGTTGTTGTTGTTTTGTGAAGAGGAAGTAGTTTAGTATTTGGCAGGAAGTCAATAGGCAACTCCTAGGCTAATAGATACTCCTATCTTAACAACTAACACTCCTACACTGTGCTATCCTTTGCCAGTGTAGGGTTATACGGAACCCTCCCAACCAATAACTGGCTTTGAAAAGCTAATATTGTATGAAATGAACAGAATTAGCTACTTAAAGGCCCACGGGATTTCTGGGCATGCAAGGAGCATTGTTGCAATCCACCCAAAATCTCATTGAAATAAAAATGGTCTTCTGCAATATGGCAACACAGTCCTGAAATTTGGTACGCATGTATTCCAAGAAACTCCAATTATTATAAAAATCTGAAAAGAGGGCATTTGCACCCTTTCCCATCAAAACACCTCTGGAACTTCTGGCCTGTTGGCATTTGGGACTCCATATTCCAATATGACTTTGGGCAGCTGTTAAAACAGTTTTAGGTGACGTTTAGATAGGCGGTGCTGTTAATCTGATGATTCTACGAAGTATGTTTTCTAGATTTTGTTATTTATATTGTTCTTTGGGAGTTTCAGGGAGGATACATAACTGTGGCTGCAAAGCTGGTGGTCAGCATCCATTGAGATTATAAAAATCTGCTGGAAATAACTTTACAATAAGATACTGTCTATTTTAATCAGCACCGATGCAGTAACAATAAAGTAAAATTAAAACTGAGATCATAGTTCTGTTAATATGGTTATGGAAACATTTTAGTAAGCTGTAATTCATAAAACATTCACATGTGCTCATTTTACAAAACGGGTTTGGTTTTTTTCAAATAATGGAGAAATTCAAGGCTCATTATTTTAACCACTAATATGTATCCTGTGAAAGAGGATGTTGCTATTATTCCTAAACAGAAACATGACCTGATTCTCATTAGCCAGCTTATTATAAAAAATAGGGAATCTTTCTCAAGTCTTTGAAATCTTAGCAAATGCTATTGTAGACTTAATTTGGAAAGAAATATCTGGGTGTCATTAATATTGCCAAACTGCTTCATCTAAGACACATGGCCTCATCATCGAAGATAATAAGAATTAGATTGCTCTGAAAGATTACAAATGCATTTCAGGAGTGAAAACATTATTGGTTAGTACATATTTAATTAGCATGGTGTAATTGACATGGCTGCTGTGCTTCCAGTTGGCTCCACCTGCCTCGATCATCACCAGGATCCAACCATGCTTCTTTTAAATTGATTTAACATCAAGTTGGCCCTCAACTGACAAATAATTGCTCCATGCTAACTCCAGTTGGCGCAGAGAGCTGCTATTTAGACAGGATTCATATTCAGTTCAACAAAAACTGTAACTTTTTTGTGTGGCCATGCATTTGGTGGCTTATCTAATTATTAATTACCTCTCTGCTCATTAAGTATTACTGCCACAAATACCGAAAAACTTGATTTCTATTAGTTGGACAATCAGAAACAAAAGTTACCAAATTCATATTGGTCTTGGGGCAGAAGAATTTGCATGGAATTTACACAGCACTGATTCTTAAACAAATTTTGACTTGCTTTTCTTTCTTTTTGAATGATGAAATAGTTAATGTATTTCAGCATATCCCCTTCTTTGTAATTTTATACCACCCATTTAATTCTGGGAACCTCTACCAAGTAAGAGGTTTGGTAACTATATTCGGTAAGTATTTTTCAAACATAGTCTGAAAACTTATTCAAAAAGAAATAAGGTGTGGGGGTGAGAGAGGGTACCCTATGAAATAAACCAAGAGAGAAAAATAATAATACTGCTCCAGACATTAAAATAACACTTTTTGAGCATGTGCAGAAGAGTTGTAACCTGCTGCAGTCAAAGGATTTGTAGTTTTCTCTTTCCAAAGAAAGCAATCTCTTGATTCCTTCATACTACCAGTTGTCCCCCTTTCAGCAGTAATTACAAATTCAGAGCATTGTGCCACAAAGGGATAGATATTGTGCAATTATGCTGAGTGAAAAAAAATGTAGTTTTCAAGTATAAACGGTCCAGAAATACAGATGCACCCGACCATAAGACGCACCTAGTTTTAGAGGAGGAGAATAAGAAATATTCTCTTCCTCTCCGTGCAGCACCCCTTCAGCGAAGCGGCAGGAGAAACGGAGCCCCTTCCATTTCTCCTCCCGCTTCACAGAAGGGGCGCTGCTCGGCTTTCCCTCTCTGTGCAGCGCCTCTTTGCGTTCCTCCCCCTGCTCTGAAGAGGCTTCGTGTGGCTATCCCAGAAGTCAGAACAGCAATAGGGATTGCTGCTTTCACTGCACAGCAATCCCTCTTGCTGTTCTAGCTTCTGGGATAGCTGTGCAGCCTGCATTCGCTCCATAAGATGCACACACATTTCCCCTTACTTTTTAGGACGGAAAAGGTGCGTCTTATAGAGCGAAAAATACGGTACTCAGACTTACTATTTCAGCCAGGAGGAATGGAAAGCTACAATTCCAAGGGGTCAGTAAATGCTGCTCTCAAGCTTCCCCAGTATTATGTTTCCACTTCACAATCCCAGGGTAAATTTGGGTGACACCAAGTTGGGCCTCAACTCCAATGGGTTTTGGTCTCTGCTTATAATGGGCTCAGCGCTCGCCATTCAAGTTTCCGGTTATGAGTTCAGAACTGTCACATGTTCAACACTTTTAAGGCCTCATTTCTTAAACTGGGCATTTCATCCAAGCACTGGACTGGAGAGAAATAGGAAGGCTATCAAATATGAGAACTAGACCCACTAATTTTGGGATCCGCTGCCAAAACTACTTTTCTATTAAAGGAAGCAATATAAATGTACTTTGAAAACTGGAGAGTAATGCTCTGCTTTGAGTTGACGCCACTATGCCACCACCAACTGTAAACATTTTAATGAACCAACATGAACCAAAAATCAGGGAGTTGGGATGGGGTGGGCGGGTTAGCCAGTTATTGTGGTAATAATAAAGAAAGCCACTCTGGAGGATTATTTGCTACGCAGAAAAGCAATGTAGCTTAAAGAATCTTTTTTTCCATACTGAACCCAAATTATTGTTTCACATCTCTGTGCCATCTTCTTATTAAACAATAAAGCACATTTTGCCCTTAAGGGTTCTGGAAGCAATTAAGCACATCTGCACACAGCGGATGTGTGGATATGTAAGAAACAGCAATGAAGAATTGGAGATTTTAGTATTTGCACTGGCCAAATCAAGCAAAATTCAGTAGCTAGAACTCAGGGAAAGTATGAAATAGATTATGACTACCTAAGTAATTATTGTAACCACAAAGTTTACCATAAAATCCTAACATTGCTTTCATATTACATAATATATAGCACCGTACATAATAATTTTCATTGAAATAAGCAAAGTCTGCTGCTCTTCCATCTCACTTGATATTTGCAGTCTACATTTTTTGAACTCCACATACTTTGGACTGGCTCACATGAATGTGGTGGCCATTTTTAGCAAGGGTTGGTTGTTGTTCTTTTATTGTCAAGGCTGAATAGAAATGTACATAGTAAAGCTATATGTTCACAATTTAAGAAGTCACTGCACAGGTTTCCCCAAATCCCTCGTTTTGGGAAACTAAATTGTGCTTTGGGCACGTGCAAAAGAGGACAAGCGACAGTTCCACCAGATTGGCAGATCACTAAGGACTGAAAATAAACCCCAGATCATGGGAATCATCACAAATACACTATTCTTGTTTGCTTCTGGTGTCTACAGACTCCCCAACAGCTTTACAGCAGCTACTTTTTCATAAGTTCATTTCATGGTGCTGCTGCAAAGTTTAAAGGCCTAGCATCACATAGATCAAGTAAGCTGCGCAGGTTCCTTTCAGCCAGTCAGGATCAAAGGTTAGGTTCAAATTGTGAGGGTTTGCATGACAGCATTATTGTCCTCGGCCTTTAACATCACAGCTGCCATGGGATGAACCCACAGCTTTATGCTGCTGGTGCTGCAACTTCTAAAGAGCCCCTCTGTTACTCAGAAGTGTAACACAGGAATTTTTATGGCATCTTGGTACTTTACTGCCAAAGGGACAATTCACTTTTAAAATGTACCACTGGCTTCTCTCTTCAGGAGTGCCAATTGCTGTACTACAAACAAGTACTGTAATGCAGTTCTGTCTGCATACAGTGGTAACTTGGGTTACAGAGACTTCAGGTTACAGACGCTTCAGGTTACAGACTCCGCTAACCCAGAAATAGTACCTTGGGTTAAGAACTTTGCTTCAGGATGAGAACAGAAATCGTGCTCTGGCGGTGCAGCGGCAGCAGGAGGCCCCATTAGCTAAAGTGGTGCTTCAGGTTAAGAACAGAGCTCCAGAACAAATTACATTCTTAACATGAGGTACCACTGTATTTGGTTCTCCACAACATGGGCTTATCACTCCTTTGGATCCATCCCACAGGAAGAAATGACTGTCGGGTCAAGTAAATGTGTTTCAACTTGCCACTTCATGAATTTTTATGTAACAATTACAACACCCAATGTGTTAAAAGTTCCAAATGCAAATTATAATCCGTGTGGTTTTCCTCCAGTGTCCTATCACAGAATGCTTATAAAGACATTACAATACGGTGAAAGCATATAACTATATTATTTTGGTGCTGCCAACAAGAGGGATTTCTTAAGAAGAATAGCATGACAGAAATATAATACAACTAGAATGAACATGGAAAGGAGCATTACTGTTGCCTAACAAGAGAAAGGGATTTTCCATTGGTGGTGCCATAGCTATGGAATGTACTGATCGCTGAAGTTTGTCTGGTGTCCACATATGTTGTCCTTCATGCACCAGGTAAAAACATTTCTAGTCTTTCAGGCATTTTAAATGAAAATTCTTTTTAGATCAAATGAACCATGTAATTGAGCCATCCATTCTGCTCACCAAATTGGTTTTGTGGTGAAGTTGTGGTAACTTTGGAAAGTACTTGTGTGTTATCTGCAGGGGTGGGGTAATATTTCTAAGGAAGAATTGATTTCACTATCAGCCTTCTACTACCACAATGGGATTCCCCCTGCACGTCCCATGCCCCTTAGATCTGCTCCAGAGCGTCCCCTGATCCTCTGAAGCAGATTTTTGGCTTACATTTTGGGTTGCAGGGAAAGGAGGTAGCCATTCTTCCCAGCATTGTCTGTTTCCAAATAAATTGTCTGCTTTGAAACCTTCTGGTAATGAGGTATGAATTTTCATGTGTGTGCAATTGTATTAAACAAAACAATAAATGAAAATATTTTGATTGATATTTAACTTATGAGTTTAATACAATGCTGATCAGAAGGGTTCAAATAAGCATATTCTTAAGTAAGGACAAAGAGAGCTTTTGAAGTGGACAAAAATCTTCCCAAGAATGGCTATATACAAAAAATACCCCAGGCAAACTCAAAATGAGCCCAAACCATAGAAGGCAGCCATCTATTTGTTCTAAAGGATTGCAAAATTATTCTCTTGATTCTGAAATGATATATATTCACCTTGGGCTGAATGCCCACATGCTATTGAAGCTGCATTCAAAGCTTTTCCCCATTCATTCGCAGACCAAATTATCAGCTGGTGTGAATGGCCATTACTCCACTGACAACTACTCCAAAGCCTGCACTGGAGAACATTTTCTATATAACACTTTTCTCTGAGAAGCAGGAACTGGTTGTGAACTGCCTAGACCAGGCATAGGCAAACTCGGCTCTCCAGATGCCTAGACAGACATTGATCTTTTACTTTTGTGTAAGGTGTGTAATGAAGGTGCTAAGTTTGAGAAAAATGACTTGGGATACAGGGAGAAATAGATTTTTATTTTTAAATAATAGTTTTATGAAGCATCGGGGGGTTTAAAATATTTTTTTAAAAAAGTGTCACGATCCATTCCCTGAAGCCTAGACATAGGATTCCATGGGGGGGAAGGGGATCGGACCTGCAGAATGGGAAAACCCTGCATAATACATATGGAGAAGCAGATGGTTTGTAAAGAGTGGAGGAAAGGGTGTCTCCTGCTGAGTTGAACACTTTGCCATTGATTACAGCACGTGTACTTGCATTATGTTGACATTTCCTAAAATGTTCTGAACATATTTCAAAAAAACAATAAAGGTAAGTGTGGAGTTAAATGTCTATTTGGGTCACTTGGAGGAACCAATAAAGATGTTTATTTGTGTTGGGTGTTCTCTTGAAAATGTGAAAAATGAGCATTCAATTTAAGAGCTCCTAACTGATTAATGGGCTCCAGCTGTGCCACTCTGAGTGCTCTACCAAAGGGAGAAATAGTTTTTTACATTTTCTGCTCATCAGACTTGGGCAATTCCAAACATCAGTGAGCCAAAGTAGCCAACAGAACGCATAACCTTAGGAAATTTCCTAAGCGTATGTGGGGATAGGAGCTAAGATGTACTGATTTAGCACATACCGTCCACAAAGCCGTCTCTTCTGGTCTCTGGTCCACATGGCAAGGAGGACAGGAGAGCTAGGATGGGTGGCACAGCTAATAAGAGGCACAAACACCACAAAATTGTACATTCTATTTTGTATATTCTTCCATGTCCCACAAAGTGAAACAGTGAAACCAGTATTCTTTGGGACCAAAGTACTCTAGTCTGTATTTGTTAGCCATTCAAAGTCTGCCACTCTGGTGGTAAACTCAGACAGAAGGTCCCCAAAACCCCTTTTAAGATAATTTATTGTGGTATGGGTTATTGATTCCTTATTTTGATTCTAGCATCCTATGGTCCTGGAGGTTCAAAAAGCAGTTGCACTTCTCCAAGTCTTCCACTTTACAGTTTAATGTTCAACATAAGTTCAGCAAAGACACCCTTGGCTAGCTCGTTCTAGTGTCATCCTGCATTGATGACATCACCACCACTGTTACCCCTGTACTCTTAACAATTCTTAAATGCTGGAATATTGGTGAATTATCTCTCAGGATCAAATAAGTTTGATATTATAGCAAACATACTTACAACAACAGGAACGAAACAAAAAATAGCTACCACACATTTTGTTTCCTCCCTCCTTCTTCAGAGCATCTAACAGATCATATTTCATCTTGTGACATCACCATGTTTCCATATATCTCTGCCTACTGCCCACTCACTGCAACATCAGCAGCCAATGACATGGAGTGGGATAGGAAACAGGATGTTGCGACATCACAACATAAAGCACGTTCAAGTAGATATTATAGAGAAGTAGCGGGAAATTAGATGCAGCTGTTTTCAACAACAGCAGCTGCATAATTACTTTAGCTTCCAATCTGGGCCTAAGGCTTCTTACATTATTTAGATAAAGTAAGTTTCCTCAGAATTGCAAAACCAATCCTTACTCAAAGCATACTTTCTGATTAAGAGGTCCTCTTCCTAGAAAATAAATACATTATACTGTACTGAAAGTATCTGACACTTGACTGCAAGTTTGTATAAACAAGCTAGATGTTTTTGCTTTTTACTTGGAATTCATGTGTTAAAAATGAACTTATTTTCCACTTGCATAAACTAAATGGATTTTGCATTCCTGTGGGCATAATAAACTGTTCTGGAATCAACTATGGCTGGAGTTTCCTTTTACATTTAACCATGTCAGTCTAGCAACTTCTCTCAATATTCAGGAAAACAGAATAATTTTTTATGGGTTTGCTTTGGGGAGAGTGTGCATGGGAGCATGGGCCGAACTGGCAAGTGCATGAATATATATTAACTACAGTGGTGCCTCGCAAGATGAAATTAATCCGTTCCGCGAGTCTCTTCGTCTAGCGGTTTTTTCGTCTTGCGAAGCAACCCTATTAGCGGCTTAGCGGATTAGTGCTATTAGCGGTTTAGCGGCTATTAAAGGCTTAGTGGCTATTAAAGGCTTAGCGGATTAGCGGCTAAAAGGCTATTAGTGGCTTAGCGGCTTAGAAAAAGGGGGGGAGCGGAAAAAAATCGGAACACTCGCAAGACGTTTTCATCTTGCAAAGCAAGCCCATAGGGAAAGACTCTCCTCCCTGAAAGAGAGGGGAGTGGTTGTGGTCGGGAGCCCGAGCACCGCCCAGCAGGGGGCGTGGCCCCCTGCCTCCAGCTCACCTGGCTGGCGCTCACGCCCCCGGTGGCCACCCAACCAGGTGCCGCAGAGAGGGCGTGTTCAGCAGCCTTTTGCTGCAGCGCCAGCCTCTCCCTGGCCTCATTCCTCGTCGTCGCCCCATCGCGAGTCACCCACCCTCCACTCCCTTTTAGTTAGGGCTTAGGTCATTGGCCTTGCTATGGACCTTAGGTTGGTCGCCCTGGTTGCCCGGAGGGCCTGGTAGGAGTTTTTCCATTTGGCATTAGGCTTTTTGGTTTTTTCGCCTACCTCGTAGCAATCGTCACAACTTTTGTGGTATTGGTGGGTAGGTTAGGCATTGGAATAATGTGTTGTGGTGTGTCGAAGTGCTAGGTGTGGCCATCGCCTATGCCTTCAATTTTAGGGGTATTCCGCTAAAGGAATCTGGGGGTCGTGTATTCAATCCGATGCCTGCTTGGCGGGAGGCCATGGCACGACCCTCGGTGACATCTGGGGTGAGCCTATAGTTGGATTAGCATCAACAGGTGATGAACCCCTGGTGAATAAACCCACTTGTTTCGCGTTCCAATGCCTAAGCCAATACCTTTTCATTGCTGTAATCAATAAAGTTGTGGCCTTTTCTAGCCCATCAACCTTATATCACGTGTCCTTGTGTCTTCATTTCACTTCGCGGTGGTCGGGTCCTCGAACCACAAAATCGTCTTGCGAAGCAGCTCAAAAACGGAAAACCCTTTCGTCTAGCGGGTTTTCCGTCTTGTGAGGCATTCGTCTTGCGGGGCACCACTGTAGCTGCTGTAGCTGGATCTTGAACAGCTGCTTGACATATAGAGAGATATACAAGAAATGCTTATTAGCAGGTGAAAATGGCCACTTACCAGGTCCCAGGGTGGTCTATGGTTTGGTCTTTCATGGCTACCCCTTTCACCCCCTGAGGAGCGAAAAGGCTGCTTGCGGCGGTCAACCAATGGGACATCCCCTGGCCAGCTGCTATGGGTGGTGGGATAACCTGCCATTCACAAATTTGAATTGCCCTATCAGGAACAAGATGGGGTGTGGACTGGAGTGGAGAAGTATTCACTCTGGACTGCCACCTGGAAATGTTTATTAGCAGGTAAAATATGCTGATTTTTCAACATCAAACTACTGTTATGGACACAAGAACAGGCCATGTCATGTTTCCTTACCAATCAGCGGGCAATGCTACATATAAAAGAGTAATGTGTAAGCGAGTGTAAGATCAGAATGATATCAGATATCCTACAGTCAAATTACGAGAAGGACCCTCATTTTTCTTTCTTTTGTTAAGAAAGTGCTGAATATGCTACTAGAGAGAACATACTGCACAGCATCATTTAATTATTTCTGAGCGTTTTAGATAAAGGAGGCACTTTGTGAAAATGTCTGCTTTTTATTTTCTATTTTAACTAACAAGGAGGTGTCATCACTTGCACAGAATGTTCCAGTTACAAGTATAAAAAAACGAATCTTTACCATGTACAAAATCAAGACATCATTATTAATCATATTCTGGGTGAAATGAATTAGTACATGCTTTTAGTAGACATTCTGCATGGTTAATTTAGTGCAACAGTTTGAGTGCATTCCTGAATATTTGACAATCTAATATTCACAGCCTTCGTGTAAAATCAATTTCTCTTCAGATATCCACTTCACCAGCCGAAGTACCACTGGTGATTCATTCCCTGGTGATTCAGCCCTTAAATGTACAAATCAACAAAGTTTACATTCATTTCAGTGATGGTTTTGCAGCAGGATATTTGCTTCAATTGATTCACGTGCAGATGTAACCTTCCATGTATAGTCAATGCAGATGGATTTGCGTGAATATTGTTTCTCACACTGCAACATTCATTCAGGCCCTGAACAGAATGGATGCATTTTTACTGTGGATGGGGTGAGCATCTGATCCATGGGCAATGGGTTTTTTTAACGTACAATTATCTTTTCCCAACTGGAGATGGATTTTTGTATCAAAATCTACCATACACTTTGGGAAATTTTCTGTTTGCTATGCATCTGGACACATCTTAAGATATCATAACCAAATTTTGCATGAGGTTCCTAACATCAAGGAAAAGATTTTCATCTAAGTTTGGATACAGTTGGCTGCCATTTTGAATCGGAGTTCAAAACTTCACTGATTCTTAGAATCAGTAACTCCAAGAACTGGGATGCTAGTGTAGCATATTTACAATGTATAAGCTCACTGCATCTGACAAATCAGTTTACGGGTTGCAACTGCAAATTGGGAAAGTCATTTCTACTACACATGAGGAGGACAGGTGGGGGAGAATTGCAGGAGTGTAAGCCCAGCATCTTAGATGTGTTGCTTGCCTAGATGCCCTCTTCTATTACTAGCTAGGCTAATCTGTGTCAGCATGGCCTGAAGCATGAGCACGGCAGATTGCAAGGAAGACTGCAGCTCTTTGAGACTGCCTATGACCTATATAGGCATAGTTAAAGCCATGGTTTCCCCAGTAGTGATGTATGGAAGTGAGAGCTGGACCATAAAGAAGGCTGATCGCTGAAGAATTGATACTTTTGAATTATGGTGCTGGAGGAGACTCTTGAGAGTCCCATGGACTGCAAGAAGATCAAACCTATCCATTCTTAAGGAAATCAGCCCTGAGTGCTCACTGGAAGGACAGATCCTGAAGCTGAGGCTCCAATACTTTGGCCACCTCATGAGAAGAGAAGACTCCCTGGAAAAGACCCTGATGCTGGGAAAGATGGAGGGCACAAGGAGAAGGGGACGACAGAGGACGAGATGGTTGGATAGTGTTCTCGAAGCTACAAACATGAGTTCGACCAAACTGTGGGAGGCAGTGGAAGACAGGAGTGCCTGGTGTGCTCTGGTCCATGGGGTCACGAAGAGTCGGACACGACTAAAGAACTAAACAACAACAACTTGACCTATAAATTGAGTTGGCACAGTTAAGGGTCATCTTCTTTCTCTTCCGTCCCTTACATTTTGTTATTCTCATTAAATATATTGGCATTACTGTATCTAAAGTCCATTTCCATCTTTTGCTTGAGTCCCACAAGACCCCAGGGCTGGGGTAGTCAGCATGGTGTCCTCCAGATGTTGCTGGCCTTTCTCCCTCCGCCTCCTGCCATCATCCCTAACCTGTTGCTCCAACCTAGACCAGCTGTCTACCCCTGATGCAAGTTGTAGCCCAACATCTGGTAGGCACTACATTGGCTACCTCGCCCTAGGCCAAATCCCAGTTCTCTTTATCTACACAAACAACACTAGACCATGTCATTGTAATGACATTAAAATATTTTTTAATGAATCTTAAAAATTAATTTCGATTTGAGTAAGAGATCACTGTTATTGCTTTTGGAGTCTGGAGGCCTTTCTTCTAAAGAAGAAGTGAATTGAAGGGAGTACTGTGCGTGTGTTCATCTGTCCACTTGATTGAGTTACCACCAACCTCCATGGAAAATGTTACCTCCTCAAATTCCAGAGTCTAGCTTTAATCTGATGGAACTAAGAAAGACACACTGAACTAAAGCAAGCATGATTTACAGCTAGTTTGTGTGTTTTTTTGCCTGGAAAATCGACATGCAGACTATTTAAAACAGTAGCTGTTTTCCTCGTTCATCTGTTTTGGATCAAACTAATCCTATATTTGGATGAAAGGTAACACAAAATTAATGTTTATGATGTTCCCAAAGCATTTACTAGTTATTTCACAATGACATTGGCTTTTGGCTCTTCCTTTTTTTTTTCTGTGGTGTCACAGTAGCACAAAAAACCCCTCGTTCACTTAGATGAGCGATTATGAGCACATTCATTCTACAGCAGTAAATCACTAATATATATCCCTAGTCCCTTGATGCATCAAGTACTTGTCTCGTGAAAGTCAGAAAAATCAGAGAAATTTGAAAGCATTTTCAAAACACTGGACACCACCATGATACAAAAAGTATTTGCATAGCTCAGTTGGTTAGAGTGTGATGCTGATAATGCCAAGCTTGCAGGTTCGATCTCCTTTAGGGGCAAATGCATATCCCTTCATTGCAGGGGCTTGGAGAAGATGATCCTCAGGGTCCCTTCCAACTCTACAATTCTAAGAATCTATGGTGTCTGTATATCTGCAGTATCATCTTAGAATCTACCAGGAATGGGAAGCAGATAGAGAACTTTTGGAAAGTTGCACTTTCCCCAGAATCAGGGGCACAAAGAATATCTGCAAGGGAGTGTAGAAAACTACTACTAAAGGACCAAACTCTGCACTGCACAGGAAAGAAGATGCTAGCACTATACTGGCCTTCTACCTGCTCATCTTGATAGTCCACAGTACAGTGGTACCTCGGGCTAAGTACTTAATTCGTTCTGGAGGTCTGTTCTTAACCTGAAGCACCACTTTAGCTAATGGGGCTTCCTGCTGCCACCACTCCTCCAGAGCATGATTTCTGTTCTCATCCTGAAGGAAAGTTCTTAACCCGAGGTAATATTTCTGGGTTAGCAGAGTCTGTAACCTGAAGCGTATGTAACCTGAAGCATATGTAACCTGAGGTACCACTGTACAGAGGATACATAAAGGTAAAGGGACCCCTGACCATTAGGTCCAGTTGTGACCAACTCTGGGGTTGCAGCACTCATCTTGCTTTTTTGGCCAAGGGAGCCGGCGTACAGCTTCCGGGTCATGTGGCCAGCATAACTAAGTGGCTTCTGGCAAACCAGAGGAGCACACGGAAACACCGTTTACCTTCCCGCCAGAGCGTTACCTATTTATCTACTTGCACTTTGACGTGCTTTCGAACTGCTAGGTTGGCAGGAGCAGGGACCAAGCAACAGGAGCTCACCCCGTCGCGGGGATTCAAACCGCCGACCTTCTGATTGGCAAGTCCTAGGCTCCGTGGTTTAACCCACAGCGCCACCCATGTCCCTTACAGAGGATACATACAACCAGCTATATTGTTTCAAAGCAGGGTGGTGGGAAATCTCCTTGCTTCAGTTGTCCTTTCCCATGCTTTTTGTGTAGTTTCCTATTGCTAAACAGATAGGCCTGGAAAGCTACAATTGCAAGAGGAAAAAATGAGACTGCACAATACATATTGGCTTGACTGTAAGATTATTGGACTTGGCCTGCCACTAATGTTTTATTTCATATTTGCTTCATAATTAATTGTTACCATCATCATATAATTGCATGTTCTCCTTTAAACCTGCATTACCATGGAAGTGGGCTTTTGTTGTACTTTGTTTTTGTTTGCTTTTTTCAGTATCTAACAATCTTGAATTCACTAGAAACAAATGACCTGATTTTCATTATTTTCCTACTTTGTTTTACTGAACCATACTGGTTTTATTCTGTTGCTGGTTTTATATTTTCTTTTTATGCTGCATCTTTCTTTAATCTTCTTTTTCCACCTGTAAGCTGCCCAGACAACTTTTGTTATTCGGTTGGTATATAAATACTGAAAGAATTAGTAATGTATGTAATATATGAATAATACTTAAAATATTCCAGTTTGGTTCGTTTACTTTTTTTTTAATAGATGTAGAAATAATCATTACTACTCACTATTAGTCAAAAACAAAAAGCTTAAAATGGGAATTCTCATAAATGAAATGTGAAATCATTTTCCTTACCACACCCAAATAACAATATCACTCCACTGCAACCAGGAAATTCATTTGTCTGAATGCGCTCATTCTAGATCTTGTGAAAGGTGTTGCTTAGGTGGTCAGCTACTCTGATCAAGAACAAAAGTGGTAGAATAACCAAACAGAATAACCAAATTACACGCATACACCTAAACATTTTGTGAATCTAAGTTTGGCCTCATTGAAGGGCAGTAGCTCAATATGAGTAGGAAAATGAGAGTACCTCTAGACATTTTTTTATTTTGTTTTTTGGAAAAAAGCACTGCCATTATGGGATGCTTGCCCTTTCCTTGGTGCCAGACAGAGACTCTCTTCTTCCCCTTTATTTTTATTTGCTATTTCTTTTTAAAATTTACATTTTGTAGTATGATGGACATCCCTCAACTCAACTCAACTCAACTTGGCAGACCCAGTCCTTTGCTGTCATGCTGCTTCCTTATCTCCATACCTTCGCCTTATGTGGGACTGGGCCCCACCTTGGAAAGGAAAGCACACATGCATGGGGGGTGATTTTTGTGACAGCTGCTAGAGCTGCACTGCTGGTAATGGTGTACAACTGGGAGCTATACATTGCAGCTAAGCTCCAACAATGGTGTAATTGCTTTATAGCACAAACAGGGCTGCTTAGACTTGCAAGCCTTGAGCCTACTACCTCAAATACATTGAATCTGTGAGACCAGTGGCCCTCAGCCTCATTCCTGTGCTGCCTTCAACTCCCAACCTGATCCGCCTTCTGTTTTGGCCTGTAAATAGCCCATCTAAGATCCACTACACCCAGCCAGCATCAGATGTAGCATGCATCTGTCCATTGATGTCCCATCTCCATGCTGGATGCAACCTTGAACCCAAGGAGCAGATTCCCCACACCGCTGGGTTAAGTCATACTCAGAGTGAACCAATTAAAATTGATAGACTTGAGTTAGTTATGTTCATTAATTTCAGTTCATCTGCTCTGAGTATGACTCAGTTGAATAAATCCATTGTGTGTTTGTATGAGAGAGAGTAGAAGTGCTAATCATAATCACTGAAAATGTATTAACATGCAATGATCTAAAACTGCACTTGAAAATTGTCTTCCATATGTACAATTACCATGTCTAATGTATCTTGATCTCTATTTTCTGGAATTAACTATACTCTTGGGGTCTCCATATCCCTGAATGACATCAGCTGTAATCTGCCCCAAATGCAATTCCTTGATGCCTGTCTGAAAAAAGATCTATTTTTGCCTTGACTGAGCTACTTCAGTTTTGTTCATGCTCATGAAATGCATCACTTATAACCTAAGGTGGAATGAAAAGAGGGATATTAACTGCTAAGCTGGACATCCACAAGTAGTAAATCTAGTCCATAAAAGCCAGAGATGGAAATAATGAGGTTATTTAGTTGGTTACCCTGCCAATATGAGAGGACTCCATTTTGTACATGTGATTGCATTTGATCCTTGTAAGCTTATATGTGCCAAAATGACAAGGTTTCCTCCGCTTTCTGTGAGAGATTAATCCTACAGGCTAAGAATAAATCTTATACTATGTAAGGTTATACTAAGTAATTCATTTAAAATTTCACTTTTGCTGTTCCCAGTTATTCCCCTTTGATTCCACCATATTAATTTTACCTTTTCTTGATTCTTGGCATACATGCACAAAAAATTTTGCATTTGCAGTAAGACAGGTACCACTTATTAGCAGCAGAACCCATGTTTTACCTGTGTGGAAACAGAAGTTAAGAAAAGGGAGGAGGAGGAGGAGGAGGAGGAGGAGGAGACAAAGGGGATGAAGGTGAAAACAGTGGTTCAAAGTTGGTTGCAAAAAAGGAGGAGGAGGCATGGGAATGGGTGGGGTGTATGATGAAATGGGGGTACAAAATGGGCTGCAGAATAGGAAAGGATGGTGGCTTCATAACTGGGTGAAAGGTATAAAGAGTGCTTAGTAGTTTCAATTGTGTGGGAGAAGATACAAAAGGTTAACATGGGGCTGGTCTGTGTGCAAGGGAGGAGGGTTACATAAAAGGAAAATGCAGGGGAGGCATGGACATGGAGGTGAAAGTAAAATGGATGCCAACTGGGCCTGCAGAATAGGAAAAATAGGGTCGGGAAGGTGAAATCAGGGTTAAGTGTTTGCATGATATGGGAAGGGGAAGCTCCAGCAGGTTAATTGTGGGGGGAGGGGTTGCAGAGTAGGGGCCAGTGTCCCTCTAGTAAACCAAAATTTCACCTGGGCAAACTTAAATTGAATTAGTTCATTTTGTACAAGTCTGAACAGGAAGTAGCTGAATTTGAACTAGTTCCTTTTTAAAATGCACTGTTTCCGTGCAGTCTAATTCCAGCTCCAATGAAAGCATGCTGCTTTCTGCTGCCCTTGTCAATTGGCACATGCACAGTCTTCGGTCCCTCCAGTTTGGGAGATATATAAGCTTAAGAAAAATAAAACTTCTGAAGTCTCATGCGTATTTTGGGATGGGGGTCTCATCCACCGGTCATCCCTTTCCTATCACTTCTGTCTATTCATCGCTGAGTATGTGTGCATACAAGACACCCACCTTTAAAATAAAGAAGTGATTGTATTAGTAGTGATAAATCATACTAGCAGTATTTATTAGAACATTCTTATGACCATTTAGTTACAGCTAACCTTTGCAACCCCTTACATTCTTGTACCTTTCGGTTCTCAATTTATCCCTCAATTGCTTGTTTATATTGGCTTGGAAAGCACAAATATGTCATGAGCTCTAAACAAGTATGCTGAACACTGAAACTGTCTACTGGCAGCAACAAAAATGAAGGAACAACTTCAAGGTCATTATTTTCCTCTGCTAATTATTCCTTCCAACCTCTGATGCGATAGTATGAAAAGTGGTAGCAGGTTAATTATTAGTGTTATTTATTTTCCTTCCTTCCTTCCTTCCTTCCTTCCTTCCTTCCTTCCTTCCTTCCTTCCTTCCTTCCTTCCTTCCAAAGAATCCAGACAAGTAACAAGCAACAAAACAACAAATACTTAATTAAAACATCTTACAAAACATATTTCATATGCACTACAAATCTTCCAAATTGGGGGGAGGGTGTCTGTGCAATAACAGCCATACAGTTTTATGGATATAGGAAGAAAAATAAAATTGGATTCAAGCACCAATGCGTTTTCCCATCCAGGCACTGACCAGACCCAGAGTTGGTTCTCTCTCTTTCTCATTTTTCCAATCTTAAATGCAATTCTCCCCATACACACACACACACACACACACACACACACACACACACACTTGCTACCCTGCCATGTAATTTTATGAAGATTTGCTCCACTTGCTTTAAATACCTAAGGAGTGCAATGAAGAATTTAAGCTGATAACCAAAGACAAGTCCAATGTTTTGTACCATACCTAGTACAAGATAGGATTTTGCCCCCCCCCAAACAGTGCCTACCAGCATCCATCCCAGTTACATAGCCACACACATTTGAAATGTCACTCAAAAATAGCTTGGGAGATTCTTATAGGAGTCCAGAGCTTTTTCAGGAGTACAGTACATTGAATCCTGGTCTTCGATCCCAGATCTAATTTCCCTTCAAGTCAATTGGACTTAGTACCCTCTGCCTGGCTAGACATCTGGTTAGACATCCCTAAATCTATTCTTGCTCTCCATCTGTTTTGCACTAAAATCCAGCTGATATGTGCTAATCTTTAAGAATGTTTACATACAAATAGAGACTCTATAGCTACTCTCTTTGCATGCAACATTCAGTCTTGTAAAAAATCCATAGATTGCATTCTTTTTATGGATGACTGGTCGCCTACAAACAATTTTGAAAAATAAATGTCATTTTCTAAAATAAAGTTTTCTTGCTCCATAAAGATACCAAGTGCCAGACTCATTCTGATTGCCATTGGTGGCACACATGGTGGAGGAGAGCAAGCTATTGACTCTGCTGTTTAACCTGGATGGGGCACCAGGGAGGTTAAGGCCACACAGACTCACCAACAGAAGCACCAAATTGCACCAGCCTCAAGTCTGCCCCACCCATCTAAGCAAGCAGCAGCAATGCCAGTGTCAAGAGGGCAACTCTGTGGCTCTTCCCCACCATACAGGCCACTACTGGCACTTGTGGGCACAGAAGGGCATAGAAGACATTAAATCTGAAATGGGTGATTGCTTGAGGATCCATGATGGAAGAAAGGCAGGGTAGAAGAAAGTGAAAATGAATTAAACAAATAAGCAATCTTATACACTCTAATCATGGAGTAAGTCTCACTGGACTCAAAATGATTTACTTCATTTTGTTCTGGGTAGATTAGGTGTATGATTGTGCTGAAAGCCTCACTTCACCTTATCTAAATATTGTACTATGTTGAATGCCAAAGGAGTACTCATTCATTTTTTTGTTTGTTTTTAAGCAGGGAAAGCTGATCATAACAGCATCCCTTCTGGCCTTATACTGGTTGTTTTCTTCGCCTAGTTATTTTCTTTGTCATTTTTTCTGTATTCCTTTTTTTATGATCCATGAATGAAAAATAAAGCAGTGAGTGAGGAGGAAGAACTTTTTAAACTCATAAAATGTAAGTTTAAAAAAGCACTGCAGTTCTGGAGTTATTTTTAAATCAGAATAGCATACTGAGTTAAACAAAGTTATTGTATGCAGATGCCCCCAAAATTATGCTTATATTTTAAAGTCTTTAACAAGAACATAAGAAAGAACATTTTATTGCAAGGGACAGTGCAATTCTTTTTAATAGTTTATTTGTCTGACATCTGCTTAATAAGTGGGTGTGTAGCTTCCAAAACTGAACTAATGTTGCTGCCAAACCAAGATCTGAAATTCCTCCCCATTTTCAACAGCTAATTTAAACCATTTTTGATGCATTTTTCTCCACTCTTTCAGCAGCAGCCCAAGAAGATCTGAAGACTTTAAAAGTGATACACTGGCAGAATAAGACAAGTTAGAAAATCAGATCCTTGCGCCGTAGTCTGCCAAGTTCTCTGCTTGAAGTAATAAGGGCAGCCCTAATTTATACCATCAGGATATCTTGGTTTCTAGTGTATAAATTCTTGGGCAAATGTGAATTGAGTGCTACTGGAGCACTTGTGCCAAGTGGTCGCATGCCATTTGGTACATCCCTATAACCCTAATCCCTTTTACCATCAACAAATGCTATTGAACTTACTTCAAGATACATTGGAAGGAGCAGCAGCAAGGGGCCTCTAATCTGCAGTGTTCAATGCATAAAGCTAATTTTTGTTATCTTGGGTCTCCTAGGTAAATAAATGTGTCTAATTTTTAGAAAGCCTGTTGTAAATTTAAACAGATCAGGGAGAATCATACAGCAACTTTCTCACGAAGAAAATAAGTATCAGAAATATTCCACAAAACAACATCAGATTAAAATGCAGCGAACTAGCACTCTTCACCCAACAACCAACAGTGGACTCTGGAAATTCTTTGCCAAAGGATGCTGTGATTCCTACAAGTATAGCTGACTTCATCTTCATCCATGCAAGCAAGAAACATTAGCATCTTTCGAGGGCATATTCTAGCCAGAGAAAACCAGTCAAGGAGCGCATGGAATAGGGCTGGCGATGGATTTGGCCTGGAAAGATAGTGTGTGACCTGGGGAGGAGGCATGGCCTCTGGAGAGTCTTGGTGGCTGGACAGAAAGTCTTGGAGAGCTGCATTGGGCCCCTTTGCCTGAAGCTCCCCATCCCTAGTTTAAACCATAAAGTGCATGAGCTGTGAGCTGGTGCATGCAGCTCAAGTGTTCCTGTTTCACTCCCGACACTGTCCATCCAGGAGCAACAAACCACAACGCCTAAACCAGTGCTCCTGTTTCTCTCCTGCTCCCAAACAAACTGGTGAGGAAGCCAAGAGCAAACCTTTGGGTTCCCAATTGTGGTTTGCTTGGAGAGAAACAAGCTACAAGCACTAGATCAGACTATAAGCATCTTTCTCAATCAGGCTGGTCAGTCCTAGCTAGATGAAGGGAGGAATTAAATGCGGAGTGCTCGATTTCCATATGCTAGCAAACAGTTTGTGCATATTATGGTTTTAGCAAGTCACACGCCTTGGCTTCGTGTTATGTGTGAACATCGCTCTGAACAAACAACAGCTTCTCATTTCCATCCTACCCCAATTTTCACTTGCTAGAGGCATCAGGCAGGCAGCAGATAGGTTAGATGGACTTTTCTTGTGACCAATCACAACACCACCTATGCAGGACAAGATTAAATTAAACAGCCTCTATCTAGGGATACCAGGAGAATATCACAAATACAGTGTTACCTCGGGTTACATACACTTCAGGTTACATACGCTTCAGGTTACAGACTCTGCTAACCCAGAAATAGTGCTTCAGGTTAAGAACTTTGCTTCAGGATGAGAACAGACATCGTGCTCCGGCGGCGTGGCAGCAGCAGGAGGCCCCATTAGCTAAAGTGGTGCTTCAGGTTAAGAACAGTTTCAGGTTAAGTACGGACCTCTGGAACGAATTAAGTACTTAACCTGAGGTACCACTGTACATCAGATAGCATTTGACATGGCTGGCATACACCAACTAATACAAATACATACATATATCTAGATCATCTATATCTAGATCTGCCTACTGAATCAACTAATTTCTCCTAAATTCCAAAAATGCAAGTCATTCTCCTTTACTGTTAAACCTAATAATCAAAGAACTATTTTCTGTCATTTATTGGAGAACACAAAAAGTGTAACTAGAACTGGATCTCTGCACAGCACACATGCAAACCAAGTGTATCTGAGATACACTTTGTCCTTTTCCTGAAGCTTTACACAACCTCTCCTTTAAAATCTATATGACCTGAAAATGCAGCCAACTCTGTACAGCAGCCAGAAGAAAGGAAATGTACCAATATAGTTTCATTTGGGGAACACTATGTCTCTCTCCAGCAAGAAAAGAATGTTGGTTCAGCTACGTAAATGTTGGGAATGTGGTCCAGTAGTTAATAGGTGTGAAAGCCCTTATGGATCTTATTAGCAAGAGAAATCAGCATACAAAGAAATGTAATATTTGTGGCTCATTTTCAACTCTTATGAAAGTGTACATTTCAGGCAAAAGTTTTGATCATGAGATGAAACCCTCTGGTGCTGAAAATATCAGTATGGCTAGAGAGTGTGAAAACAACCATAATCTGCAATAATGACTGCTCCCCGCTTAAAACGGGGGGCGCCCTTTGCGTGGACGCACGTAGCCCCTAGATCTGGAGCGGCTCCAACAGCATAGGCTTGGCTTTGCCTTCCCTCAGGTGGGATACCTGGAGGTCTCCGCCTACCTCAGTCAGTTGTCCAATCCCACCTGGGGGAAGCGTTGCCAAGGAGACCAGGCCAGGTAGGGGAGGGATTACCTGCCCACACAATAGAGGGAGGATCTTACCTGGGAATCCTCACTTGGCTTCAGAGCTTCTCCCACCCTACCCACCCTCAGTTAAGGTCTTATTTTGCAAGTTAACTTTTATTCATAGGTTTTGCAGGTTAACTTTTCTTCACAGGTATGCGGGCGCTGCTACGTTAAGGTCGCTGTTAAAGGGCCGGAAAGGAATTTCCCTGCATTGGCAGGTTTCGCCTTTCCCGTAGCAAAACGTCACAACTTTGGCGGTATCAGGCCTTTGGCGGAATCCTTTAGTCCATCTTCCTCTTTGCGGCGGCGATACCAGGGTTCCCCGTTAAAGGGATTTCTGAAGAGAGGCTTTGACCGTACGCCGAAAGGTCGTCGTTGCTCTCCCCGCCGCCGGCGGCATAACGGGGGCGGCTATCTCTGCTTGAACATATGTTCTCCAGAGCCGGCCCATCCCCCCACACACACACTGGATAACCCTGAAGCTCCCTAGGTCCCCGGCTGGGAACTGGGGGGAGCCAAGGTCTACCCACATTTGAAATTTAATAAAGTTGTGGCCAATTTAATCCCATAGCACGTTGTCTTGAGTCGTTATTCCACATGACGGGGGGGACCGCTCGGGATCTGGGGACTCCGCCTGTCCACGTAACGCAAATGTTTCAAACTTTTCCACAGCTCCCTCACCCAATTCAAAATTTTTAAAAGTGTGGTTGTTTTTCTGGAGGTACTCAAGGGTACGCAGCACTAGCACCTTTTTTCTAGAAAAAAATAGCACTGGTATGTGATACAGAGATAGATACAGTGCTTTTTATACTATTTGATGCAAATCACTTTGGAGATATTTCTTTGATTAAGTAGTATATAAATCTTTCTGAATAAAAACATATCAATAACTTATGTATATGTAAGCAATATGCAGATATGACTGCGAAAACATTGATTCAATAGATTCTGCCCCCCGCCATAAAAAATTAGGTACCCTAGTTTTTCATCCTTGTTCTGTTCATAGTATCCTCTTTTGTTCCCAGCCTTTCCCTTAATTTTAACTACTCTTGAATATCTAACAGCTGGCAATAAATTTTTTTCGCATTTCATAAGATCTGTTCCTTAATTTCTATTAGGTGTAGGGTGAAGCTGATCTTTTCTTTCCTCATTTCACTGTTTCTGTGAATATGGAAAGGCAAACTTTGGCAAAAATCACATCTTGTGCTGGCACAGAATTCTGGTACTTCTGCAGATCTGCTTCGAATCTGGGGAAGTAGAGTTCCATTTCCGTTGAACCTTTCATGGCCAAAGTACACATTGGGCTTAATGTGCAGCTCAGAGGGTAGCATCTCCAGATGTTGCAGGCCACACTTCCTATCATTCCGGGCCATTGACTATACTGACTGCATCCGATGGGAGCGGTAGTCTAAAACATCTGGAGGGAACCACCTAGGCTACCTCTGATTCGGCATCTCAGGTACCTCTCCTTTTTTTCTTTTTATTAATTAAAGGTTGGGGTGTGTTCCTTAGAAGAAAGGCCGTGCATGGGGAGGGCAAGCTACCCCTTCCTTCCACTGTGCAATCAGACCTAAAGCTGCCTCCTCCCAACTTGGGTAGAATACTTAGGAAAAATATTCCCATTGGTGACAACAGTTCCCTACCACAAGTGTCCTAGCCATGCCCAGTGATAGGGGGTGCGAGTCTTAGTTTTGATCATGCTGCAGAGAAAAGAGATAAGCCTCCCCTTCCTGCATGTTGCATCCCCAGTAAGAACTTCCCCCTCCATGAACCTGTAATTTATAAAAGTAAAATGAGATGGGTTGCTGTGTGATATGCATTAAGCATAAAATGTGGTTTGGTCCTTGCAGTTTGCCAGTGTCAGCTACAAAAAAAAAGGAAGCAAAATACATTCTTGCAGGACCTGGGATGGGATGTCCCATAGGAGCCCATTTTAATAATAATAAAAGAGGGTGATGCGCAAATCAGTTTGAAATGTAAGGAGCATCTACATCATTATTTGCATCTAAGGGTCATTTCCAAGTGTTTCCCCCACCATGAGATGAATCACCCTATATCTACTATTTCAAATAATGTGAAGCCTAAAATCTATGTGCAGGAGAGAATAAATATGATACCTCTTTGTTATTGGCGAGGAACCCTATTCCTTTTAAAAGAATCCTAGCAACATCTGTATCCACTAAAGTAAGGTTTAGAAAATAATAAACTCAATGGCTACAATATCAGAAACACAATCCTCCCAGATCATAAAACTACACTGTTACTGCTTTCTTATTCTGATTTCCAAAGGAGGCCTAAATCCAGCGTAGCTGTGGTGCTTTGATTTTTCTCTTTTTAGTAAAGACGAAATCTGAAGCGTGGCAATGTACTTCCTGTGTATAAACACACTCTGAAAGAAACCCAAATCCAGTTGAATTTGGATTTGTTCTGCCCATGCGGTGTGTCTATTAAGTTACTAATGTATGCTCCTGAAATAGTCCCACACGCAATGGATTTTGATCTCCGCCAGACTCATCACTTAAAGTAGTTCAATCAATCAAACGATGCTGGCAGGCCAATATAGTTAGCCACTAGAAAACCAAACATTTCAGGGATTAAAATGTATTCTCCGCTTTAAAACAATATAACAGCTGCCAATAATGCTTAGAAAAAATGGAGTCCTGCTGACAGAATTATGAGGAGATTCATACAGAACTGACGAACAAGGAAACTCTATTCATAGGAATACTCCTTCCCCTCCTTAAAAAATCTTGAATCTTAGAACAGTATTGTAAATTTCACGCTTCTAAGACTAGGCTGATTCTTCCCTACCACACGCTGCCATCATTTGCTGTTTGAGTAGTAAACTAGTTTTATACAAGTGATCAATTGATCTTAAACCAGGATCCAAATTGTAGTTTGATCATGATTTAGGATCCTGAAGTGAAAACAATGGTTTGTTCAAACCACAGTTTGTCACAACCACATTTAGTCAAAATGGCAAATTATCACATTGAGAGCAGAAGCTCATCTTCTCCTCCCACATGCAAGGGTGAAAGAGAGAAGGGTGAACTTGAGCCCAAGGATTGCCAATGCTCATTTCATGGCCTCCATTCCATAATTTGAAGGATCTTCTGAATGTGACCATTATCTGAAAGATGGTTAGAATAGAAATTGTGAGCCTTTTGCCTTCCAGAAGTTGCAAGCTACAGCTCCCATCATCCTTAACCATTGGCTATGTTGGCAGTGGCAGAACTTCATGCTCCGGCACTGGGGGGCGGAGAGCAGGCAGGGGCGGGGAGCCCCACCCACAGGGGCATGGTGCACCGCCTGCAGGGGCGTGGTGCCCAGCACGGTGGGGGGGCAGCCACCATGGCACCCCGCCGGGATCATGGTGCTGGGGGCGGTGCGCTCCCCCCCCCCCACTTCTCTTCCTCCACCAGTGTATGTTGGCAGGGGCTGATTGGTGATGGCAGCCCAAGAGCAGCTGGAGGGCATCCCCATCCCTGGGCAATAACAATATGGCAATTGTTGCCTTGTGACAAACCATTCATGGGTGGCAAATCAGGCAATTTTCTCCATGACACCACAAACCAAAGCTCATATAACCATTTAAAGCAACCACTGCATTGTAAGCATGCTGTTTATAATTTTGGTTTACATTTTAGTCATTGGTCTTCTTTTATTTTACAGCATCTGCTGGTTTTATTGATTGAAGTAGTGCTTTAATTTTGGACCATAACCAACCCCAAGTGCTGAGTAACTGAGAGAAGGGGTACCAAACGTTTTAAATTAAGTAAGTAATATCCATAACGTACAAGCCACTCCTGAGAAGATTCCTTAACATTCCCCTTCATGCTCTGGGAAACATTCTCAATCTTAGCCTGCTGGTATTACATAAAGATTCTTCCCTCTCCCTCAAATATTCTGTGAAAACAGGGCCATTTTTTAAAAAAAGTTATTCATTTCCTTTTTTTTTTTTAAACATTCTAGTTTCTAGTCTTCTACAGGATTGGTTCTCTCACACATTCTGTGGCTTCCAAAAGGTCACAGAATATTTATATATTATTTGAAAATCATGCTTCAAGGCTTTACATTAAAAACACTGATCTCTGGCTTCTATAAACTAATACAGAAGTGTTAACTCTACAGCCACTCTTTAAGGATGCAAATAAAATTGACTCCCGACATTGTAATGCTCTAAGATACTTGCTCAAAACATTTAATGAACATGAATTATATTTACAAGCTGTTCTCATTTCCATAGTCCTCTCTGAGGTTTCATTCCTGACCACTTCCTTCTCTTTGGTTTATTCAGTTAGGTTTTCTGCTGATTTTGCATCCCAGTGGATTTGTTCTTTTCCATTCTTACTTTATCCAGAGCTTGCAAAATACATATATCTAAAGGCAGCATCTACATTTCTCTCTCTGAATGCTCTTTTGTTAGGCAAAGGCTACATCCGTTTGGCTTAACCAATTATCTCAAATGAGGAAAAAGCAAAGAATGTCTGTATTTCATATGATAGATTTTAATCGTCCAAGCAGATGTTAGCAAGTTTTTTTGTTTTGTTTTATGGTTTGCAAGCAAAATCTTGTGATTACAGTTCTTCCTTTCACCCTTCAATAATGTGCACTTTTAACCAGTTTGGTTATTCTGTTCAGGTAAATAAGGTAAATAAAGTTGATGAAATAGCACTGTTTGTATCAGTTGCCTCTGCCAAATATCAATTTTAGGGAAGATATTTGGTCTTTAGTGTAGAATAAAGTTGTAGGAAATGGCCATAGCCCACCCTGATTCCTGATTAGTTATGAGTAGGCATGTCTAAAATTGTACTGCTAAGATTCTTGCTTCAATTGATTTGTAAACTCAATGCTGTATATACACTGGCCACAATGTTGATTCCTTCTACTTATTTTTCTCATTGACTAGGAAAAATTACAAAGGGAAGCGGGACATGTAGAATAAAAAGAAATTTAAGTTTCACATATCAAAACAAATTAAACTGCCTCTATCTAGGGGCACCAGGAGAATATCACAAATACAGTGGGACCTCAGGTTACATACGCTTCAGGTTACATACGCTTCAGGTTACAGACTCCGCTAACCCAGAAATAGTACCTCAGGTTAAGAACTTTGCTTCAGGATGAGAACAGAAATTACGCAGCAGTGGCGTGGCAGCAGCGGGAGGCCCCATTAGCTAAAGTGGTACCTCAGGTTAAGAACAGTTTCAGGTTAAGAACGGACCTCTGGAATGAATTAAGTACATAACCAGAGGTACCACTATACGTGAAGCCTGTGTTCCACCACTGAGCTGTGGTTTCAGCCCCCCCCCCCCCCCGGATTATTGCAATTGCAGTTCCCAGTCTTTGTCTGAAATATCTGACTCACAGCCTTATTATAAATGAAAATCTTCCAGAGGAATGATGCAGAAACAGATAAAATGGAGGAACAATGCACAGAATAAAATCTTCAAGGGTAACCAAGTTGGTTACACGAGGTAAAATGACAAATGGAAAATATTTCTTCAGGATGGGAAATCTTTATTGATTCAAAAGAAAGATCCATGAGCAGGAACCACTAATGCTCTGCAAACTCCCTGTGGATCTCCCATTCGGACTGCACACTTTTCATGCATATATCATTTATGGGAAACATTGCAAAGCACTTCTGTGAAACCAACATGAGTCAGAGAATCGTAGAGCTGGAAGGACCATTAGTCCAGCCCCCTGCAATGCAGGAATCTGTTGCCCAACACGGGGCTCAAACTCACAACCCTGAGATTAAGAGCCTCATGCTCTACCAACTGAACTACTACTTGGAGGATCAGGCAACACATCTTTCTGCAGGTTTCTGAGAAGCAAGTGAACCTACTCTACACGTTATAATCAAATCAAATCAATACATCCGTACTCCTGCCAAAGTCATAGGGCTTCCTTGCCGTACCTCCTCGCACTTATGCATTTAATACAGATGTCTGCAGCAGGAAGACTATGGTGTAAACTTCTACATGCTTATACTTTAATGGAAGCTGGAACCTTATATGATCAGCTTTTCCCCTGGAGATGTATAAAAGTGGGGTGCATTTATATTCACAACAATTCACATAAATGTAGAATTTTTTATGAAAATGGATATGCCCTTAGTTCCTTTATCCAGCCTATGTTGGGCTTTTGCATAGGGAAACCATTTAAAGGAATAGTCCTTTTCTTATTTGTTCCTATTCAGCATGATCGATAGGAGTGCAGCACTCATATTTGGTGTGCAATGGGTGCAGCACTCATGTGCAAAGGCATCTCCATAAAGGACAACAGGACACTGCTTTCCATCCTCCCCCTTTAGTGCCATGCACAAGCACTCGGTATGCCAGGTCATCATACTCTTCACAACCACATGATGTGATGGCCACTTGAGACGAGGATTTGTTGTTTTTTAGACATTTAGTCACGTCTGACTCTTCGTGACCCCATGGACCAGAGCACGCCAGGCACCCCTGTCTTCCACTGCCTCCCGCAGTTTGGTCAAACTCATGTTAGTAGCTTCGAGAACACTGTCCAACCATCTCATCCTCTGTCATCCCCTTCTCCTTGTACCCTCAATCTTTCCCAACATCAGGTTCTTTTCCGGGGAGGGTCTTCTCATGAGGTGGCTAATCCTCTCATGAGGATTAGATTAATTCAATTAATGGAGGAGAAGGCCATCAAGCCTAGGAGCAGATCAAGCATGCCTCTGAATACCACTCACTGGAAACAACAGTGGAAGAGGTCTGTAGTGCTCTCGTTGCTAACCGCGAAACGGGATGGTTAGCTAGATTGGCTTTGGTCTGATCCAGCAAAGGCCCTTCTTGGATATGTGTTTCTGTTCTTCCTCTACATGTAGGCTCTGTACTGTGTGTGCAGAATTCCATCTCTTAATATTCAAGGGAAAAAGTAAATACACATGCATGTACAAGACCCATGAGCTACTCATATCATCAAAACATTGATTCCTACACCACTCCCTGCAAATCCAGGTAGATCGTGTTTCTGACTAAACATACTGAGAAAGGCATGTAGTTCAAGACTAATCTGGGTTAATTTTGTAAAATGTTCTGTAGTAACTGTCAGTATCAGTGTTTTTGCTTCCTTCTTTGACATCTTCCTTATCATAATTTCATTGGCTAAAGTAGTAGCAGCAGCTATGTGCAATCTGCTGCGACTGTGACCTCTGCTGCTTCATCTGAACTCAGATCTCAGCACTCTTCGTATTACCCTGGAAATGAAGTCCAATTTTGCTTCTGCAAATAAAACAGCAAGATTTACATTTGTCATCCATTATGAGACAAAGTATCTAGACATAATGCAGCGTCCTGGGATTCTGTTGGTGGCATGTTAAGAAACTATGAACCAGATATCTCCTGCAGAAAAACCCGGCTTGATTTAAGAGCTGAGCCAGAAAGGAGTGGAACATCTTCTGATACATTCTGAAGGGGTTCGGATCCATTCCCATTAGTGCTACGAAGGACCAGATTCATTTGGGAATTCAAAGAGAATGGGGAGGATGTTTTAAATTCTGTACAGTAAATAGACTAGAATAAGTAACTCTGTTGTAGAAGAAAGATGGAAGTCCAAGCTCTTCTCTGGTGCTCTTCATATGATTATGTTATGCCATTGTCACAATCCTACGCCTGTGGTTTAACATTGCACAAAGTGAATGACTGTAGAATCATTCTCCGCATAAGTTGGCCAAATGCACTTATAATAAATTGCATTCCTCCACACTGGTCTGCTCGCTCTTCCAAAGAATCTGTAAGACTTCAGCTTAACCAAAAAATGTGCCTTAAAATAAATGGATAGACCAGGGTAATTCTGCAAAAGCAATTCAGACCGAGTTGAAAATATGTACCACAAGCATGTGACAAAATGTTTCTACCCCAAGTCTTTGGGCCACAAATTTTCCTTCCTGACACAGCACAGCCTTGTTTCCTCTGTCTCATTCTTTACTCTTCTTTGGCTCCATTAAAGTGTGTGTGTGTGTTTCTGGAGGATGAGAGGACATTTGAGTTCCATAAACTTGTGTTCAAACCACAAATGTAATTCTGTCAGGGACTGGTTCCTCAGGGTCTCAGGGCAGAATTGGTTTTTATTTTGTCTTTTCTGTTCTGGCTATATATATATATTTTTTCCATGAAGAGTATCTGGGCTCCTAAAGTGGGAAGCACTTTAGTTCTGGCGCTGTAACTTTATAGCTGTAGTAATAGTAGCACTGGTAGTAGGAGTATCATCTATAGAATTTGGCCTCTAACTATTTTAAAGGCTTAACATATTTTATATTACACCTTCATGTGAACATTTATGAGAATCAGAAGGATTGCTACATCTGGGTGCAGAGCTATAGTCATTTATTCATCAAAAGCAAATACATTGAAGCGTTAAATTGAAAATAATCCTCTGCTATTTTTTTTCCTTTATCCAAAAATGGATAATTAGCATCCTCATGTTGTTCAGCAGTGTCAGCCCTACCATTAGATAGAGTGAGGTGACTGCCTCAGGAAGAAGAAGCTGAGGAGCAGAGGACAGAAGGGTACTGCAGGAAGACAAAACAAGCTGGCTACCTTCAGCTTTGGTAGAAGATGCTGACTTGTTTCAAATTTCAGATTGTGGGGCAGCAACATCATGTCCTTCACTTCAGGCAGCAAAATGTCTTCACTGGGTCCTGCTCCATCATGATAAGCCAGATATCCTTCTTCTATGGAAAAGGCCATAGTTCCACAGAATAAGAATATCCAAAGTGATAAATCTCTCCAGTATAAGGGAATTCAAAAAAAGAGATCAATGAAGGAAATGGGAATACATGGCTAAGACTATTTCATACATAAGAAGTGAGATGCTATAGATCAGAACCAATACCATGCTGTATATTGTGCCTGGAGACAACACTATTGTTGTCATTTTAAATAACCTAGTTATTCTTAGAGCCATCTGAATATCCTTATATTATTATCATAAAAATGGACTTATAAGAAAACAGTTGTAGCAGTAACTACAAAGGCATCAGGTAAGCCAAAAAATCACATGATTGCCTCAGAAAGGTTGTTGATCTAGATGAAATGGCCAAGTCCTATGAATTAATTAATTTCTAAATTTTCTATTTCACCCTTCTATGATGAAATCAATCTCAAGGCCTCTTACAAATGAAAATAAATATCACGACAGATACTATAAAAGCACACATTTCCTTAAGTATCTTTGAACTTCTAATGCTGTTGATTTCTTGGGTTGGGGGCAGGCTTTCAAATAGAAAATGTCCCTCTTTCAACAAAAATAATGGCAAGAATAACATTTTAAACATCCAGTCATCCTGACAACCACCAGCACCATGAAAAAGGCTTCTGGAAATAATTGCATATTAAGTATAGGGCATATTTTTAAAACTTTTAGAAGCATTTCTCCCTCTCACTAACTTCTTCTTTTTTATCAGTCAAATAAATCTCTTCCATCCTCATTCAGTGCTATACAGTTGTCCCTTTTGCTTGAGACTTTTCTAAAGAGAAGACCTGCAAGCTATGAGGTTCCTCTGAGAATTCAGTATCTTCATGCATTTTCTCAGACGTTTTAGCTCCCTGTTAATCTCTTCTGTGATGCCTATAGCCTGTTAACCCATAGCTCTACCACCAGAAGTTTTGCAAATATGCCTTACCTTTGATAATGCTGCCCCATGCTGGTCTAAGAAAAGAACTGCTTTGGTACCCTCTTAGATATTATATATACTATAGTTAGCCTACCAGATTCCAAATTTTATTCTTTTGACGAGGTCTGACTTTCTCTCCAGACCTGCAGAAATGATAGAGCTCAGACAGAAGTTCTAGCTACTTCAGAATCAACAAAAACAACAAAATGCTAAACATCAAAGAACTAAACACATTCTAAAGGAGTAGCCCTGTTAGTCTCTTGCAGCAGAAACATCAGTTTTTCTGCACCATAAATTATGGCAGGAGCTTTTGTGGATTACAGTCCATTTCATCAGACTATCGAAGTGTTAACCTGAACTGCAGGTACATATATGATTCTGGAGTGGGATTGAAAACAGTGAGGCCAGAAGAAAGTGAGATGCAGAAAAGACTCATATTTTTTTTTTCAGACTTTCAGTGAACATGTAGACTGGGGAGGGTTTGGGAATCAGGACTGAGAATTCTGTTTCTGCTCCTAGTATCTGTACAGAACCTCTTCCTACACAATTTGTAAGCATGCCGATTCTGTAGAGACAATGGAATCAACAGTTAGAGCTTTGGATGCAAGGACAGAGACCCTTCACTGAACATCTGAAAAGTTCTCTACTTTTGGAGTATTTGAGTATCTAAAAGCTCTATGGAGATTAGCAAGATTTTTATGTTTGAAGAAATACCGAACAATATAGATCTAGTAACCACAAAACATTTTTATGTAAGGTTTGTCAGGCAGTTTTATGGATTTATGTGAGAAAACTCTCCCTGCTTGACAAAACCCATTGGAAGGGGCTGGGAAGACTCCAACAGAGCGACTGCAGCAGACCACGTATTGGCAGCACATCTGCATTTTCAAGGATTTCCATTTGCTACTCTTGTTTTTATAGTTTTACAAACATAGGCAACACATACTATTTGGGCAGTATAAGTACACAGCCAAGTACAAATGACGTAGGTTACAATCCATATCTATTGTGTAGTTTCTTGAGAAATACTGCTGTATGGTATGTTTTCCCTCAAACCAACTGCCATTAAAATTGAAAACTGAAACCACATTCCACTTGCAGTTAAGCTGAGGTGTGTACATTTGAGACAGCCATTGCACACCCACAGATGATCGTGCACGTGCACATGAATAGGAGGGGAGGTTGCGGGCACAGAGGAACCAAGCAGGCCATGCACACAGGGTGAAGACATCCCCTCGCCATCTCTGATGTGTTTGTGTACAGCAACGTGCCCTTGAAATGCAGGGAAGCAGAAATGAACTTGCTGAGTTCTAAGCCACTAATGTGAACCTAGCCTTAGGATGTGTACATGAAAGTACATGCCATTTTGTATTTGTGTAACATACATTGGGTTGGGTTCTAAAATCCTAGGAGCAGAGATCCACTTGTGGAATGAGTACCCCTGGCACTGGCGGACAAACAGGGGTGCGGAGGGAGCGGACCACCCCCAGCACCACTATTCCGGTAGGGTGCTATCGCAGCGGGGGCCCCGAAGACGCGTCACGCCCCCAGAACACACACCACGCCCCCCAGGATGCACGCCGCCACCACCCCGTGGGTGGTGTGCCACACCCCCCAGAGCACGTGCCACGCCCCCTGGGGGCGCTAGCCACACCCCCGCCTGCTTTCCGCCCCCGGTAGCGGAGCATGAAGCTTCACCACTAACCCCTGGTACCCAACTGAGAGAAGAAGGGAGATAATTCAAGGTGCTGATTTTAATGTTTAAAACTTAAATTGGCCTGGTTCCAGGTTTCCTTAGGAATGCCTCCCCAGTTCATATGCCCCTTCCAAAAGTAGACCTTTCTGCCAGTGCAGCCCAAGCCTTGTCACTGCCCCTCTTCCTTTTTCCTCCCTTCCTGGTTCGTGACCACAACATCTCTCCAGGCAGGCTATGGCTGAGGTTCTGCTCCACCCGCAAACCACTCCTGGTTTACAGCTATATTGTGGAATTCTCTCTCAAGAGAGATCTGCCAATTGGCACCTAATGAAAACCTTCCCTTTCCACCCATTTCTCCACAATCTTGTAATCTGATGGGGTGTTTTTTAGAATGCTGCCGCTCTTTTATGAACTGCACTTTGTAGATTTTCATCTGAATTTTATTGTTCTGTTTTACTTTTGTTGTTGTAAGCTGCTTTGGGGGCTTTTTTGGCATAAAATCAGAACATACATTGAAATATAGAGAGAATATATACAGTAGAGAGAGAGAGAGAGAATATATAGAGAGAAAGAGAGTGACACAAGTATGCTCCTATTTACTTTTCTTTGCATTCAGATTCACTACTTTGTTTCAACATATTGGGCACGGCTGGAAGTGAATAAAAAAGGCAAGAGCCCTGGGAGTTGGGAACCAGACAAAACACACAATATAGTTCTTTTGTAGGCCTTGTAGACAAAAGAAATCTTGGCTCATGGTCAGACGACAACTTATCCCAGAGCTAATTGGAAGCAAGGGTTCCGTCTGATGTTCTAAACATATCTCTATTAAAGGTCTGCTTCCCTAATGGGGCCCAGCTGTCAAACCTTCCAAACCAGGACTCACAGCTCCTATAAGGCAACCCTGAGGAACAGGCCAGGTGTTTCTTTCCCACCATGGGCTGCCTCACCACAATTCCCCAAGGTATGTAAAACAAAATGAAAAAGCCTACACTTCTACTTCCTTCATTTCAATTCTGATAATATAATATGACATAGTCTTTGTTCTGGCATGCAGTCAAAAATTAGTAGCAGAGAAGAGAAAACTCCAAAATAGTTCTTGCATGTGTGCTTTATCCCCCATAAAAAAAAAACTTTACAGCGTTATCTGATTTCATGACGTCTCCCTCACTTCACCTGCTGATGTTTTTTATGATAAAGGCTGGTCGATAAATACTTTCGAAGGCAGAAGCTGAGAGATGAAAGAAGCTAAAGCAGTTGACGTTTTCCTGGCTGTAGGCATCCGTTTTCCACATCTCAAATAAATGCTGAAATGAGCTTTCTCCAACTACCAGTATGTTAGTAATTGACTATACTTGCAATGCAGTCTAACAATCCTATTAAAATTCTAATTTTAATCATTTCTGGTTAAAACTGTATGCATACTATGCAGAGTAAGCCACACTGAACCACAGCAAGGCTTACTCCTGAATAAACTTTCATAATGTTGAACTGCCAGTTCATTATAAAGTCCAACATCTGGATTGTTTATAATGGATAGAGTAGAAATTCATATACCACAGTCTTTTTGTGGTCATAATTCGTCATCATCATAATTTGTACCACACCTATTACGAAACTAGACACCATACAAAAAATTAAAAAGACATAGCTCTGCCCACAGGCTTACAATCTGATAAGACATAACACGAGTGGAAGGGAAATTGGAGGAAATGCAAGAGCAGTTGTGAAGGAAAGATAAGAGGGGTGGATAAGAGGGGTCTTTTGAAGAGAGAAAAGGAGACAATTGTACTGGTGATGGAAGGTCATTGCAAGCATACCAGAAGGGGAAGCACATGGAACAATCAGTGAACAACGAGGTTGTAAAAAGCAAGGAAGAGAGATGGCAATGGCTGAGCGAAATGGTAATACTATGTGGAAAGTGGAAGTAGAGGTTCCTACACTTCAGCACATGAGAACATTCAGTCTAAATCAAAATGATCACGAAAAGCTCTCTTAGAGATAAGGAGTTGGTGCAGCTCTGTATTTCTTTCTCCTCTTAGTAATGGTAATATCTATCTAGTATAGCACAATGTGTCCTGTGACATCATTGCATGGTGCATTTGCCTACCCTCACTGAAAACTGATGAGTTGGAAACACAAACCATGTGTAAGCAACTGGAATCCCTGGAATCTCGGACTGCTCAGAGATTGGTGTGACCCACAACATTACTATGAGGTTTGTTTCCCTTCGTTAAGGCTTGCCAACACTCCTATAAAAGAGATGCCATCTCCAACTTCCCAAAACTCACTTGGGACCTTTTGTAACGGATGGTAGCATTCCTAAATGTGATGCTTAGAATCATAGAATAGAATCATAGAATCATAGAGTTGGAATAGACCACAAGGGCCATCGAGTCCAGCCCCCTGCCAAGCAGGAAACACCATCAGAGCACTCCTGACATATGGTTGTCAAGCCTCTGCTTAAAGACCTCCAAAGTAGGAGACTCCACCACACTCCTTGGCAGCAAATTCCACTGTCAAACAGCTCTTACTGTCAGGAAGTTCTTCCTAATGTTTAGGTGGAATCTTCTTTCTTGTAGTTTGGATCCATTGCTCCGTGTCCGCTTCTCTGGAGCAGCAGAAAACAACCTTTCTCCCTCCTCTATATGACATCCTTTTATATATTTGAACATGGCTATCATATCACCCCTTAACCTCCTCTTCTCCAGGCTAAACATGCCCAGCTCCCTTAGCCATTCCTCATAAGGCATCGTTTCCAGACCTTTGACCATTTTGGTTGCCCTTCTCTGGACACGTTTCAGTTTGTCAGTGTCCTTGAACTGTGGTGCCCAGAACTAGACACTCCAGGTGAGGTCTGACCAGAGCAGAATACAGTGGCACTATTACTTCCCTTGATCTAGATGCTATACTCCTATTGATGCAGCCCAGAATTGCATTGGCTTTTTTAGCTGCCGCGTCACACTGTTGGCTGATGTCAAGTTTGTGGTCAACTAAGACTCCTAGATCCTTTTCACATGTACTGCTCTCAAGCCAGGTGTCACCCATCTTGTATTTGTGCCTCTCATTTTTTTTGCCCAAGTGCAATACTTTACATTTCTCCCTGTTAAAGTTCATCTTGTTTGTTTTGGCCCAGTTCTCTAATCTGTCAAGGTCATTTTGAAGTGTGATCCTGTCCTCTGGGGTGTTAGCCACCCCTCCCAGTTTGGTGTTATCTGCTAATTTGATCAGGATGCCCTTGAGTCCATCATGCAAGTCGTTGATAAAGATGTTGAATAAGACTGGGCCCAAGACAGAACCCTGTGGCACCCCACTAGTCACTCTTCTCCAGGATGAAGAGGAACCATTGATGAGCACCCTTTGGGTTCGGTCAGTCAGCCAGTTACAAATCCACTGAGTGGTAGCATAGTCAAGACCGCATTTTACCAGCTTCTTTACAAGAATATCATGGGGCACCTTGTCGAATGCCTTGCTGAAATCAAGGTAGGCTACATCCACTGCGTTCCCTTCATCTACCAGGCTTGTAATTCTGTCAAAAAACGGCTTGTTTACCATGCTCTTGTTAATGATTTGTAATAACTGCAAACTTGAAACTTAGGCTTACATTGGTTGTTTTATCTACTATTTTGACAAGTTGTTTGTGTTCCCAGTATGCATTTTTACAATTCTCTAGCCAAATTTTGTATAATACAGTTGTACCTCAGAAGTTGAACACCTTGCGAGTCAAACATTTTGGCTCCTGAATGCCACAAACCTAGAAGTGAGTGTTCCGATTTGTGGACGTTCTTTGCAACCCAAATGTCCAAAGTGGTTTCTGTGGCTTCCGATTGGCTGCAGGAGCTTCCTGCAGCCAATCAGAAGCCATGTCTTAGTTTCTAAACATTCACATGGTTCTCATCTACATATGTAGGTCCTGGTGGACACTTGCTATACATGGACATTAGGCACACTGATGTGGTAGGGTCAACAGGCATGATCATGACCCACCCATGCATGGATCCATCAGATGTCTCTATGCTGCAGGAATCCAGATGTTGCTGGACTCCATCAGCTTCCATCAGCTCCAGATAGCATGGTCAACAGACAGGGATAGTGTCTCTGTTAAAAGTCTGCTTCCCTAATGAGACCCAGCTGTATGAAAGGCCACAGGGGGAAAGTAGGAGTCCATTGAGATTTGGAAGTCCATAATTCCACTTGCAGTCTGTTGGGACCAAGTCTGGAGGCAGATAGAACAACCTCAGAAGAGCTTCTCCAAGATTTTTACATGTTTTTCTTAACTCATTTCTTACATTTAGTCATCTTGATAGATGTCTATTTTGTTTGTAGCTTTGCCCTTAAGTTCATATATTTCTCTCTGTGTGTCTTTTTCTAAAAAAATAATATAGGCACTTACCGCATTGCATCTCTTTCTCTTTAATTGAACAATTAGCCAATTGAATGGAACATAGTAATTTTAGAACGTTTCCTGTAATTATGCTGATATATATGAAATTCAAAGAAGGGATTAAGATTTAACAGGAAAGTGTTTAGCTAGTCATTAATAAAGGGGAAAAAAACCTGAGCCTGCCAACACTCAAATTGTCGGATTGAATTAAATCAAACACGGCTGCTCTGCCTCAGTGGAGCAAATCTGTCAGCTCTGCTAGTTTTTATACTAAACCACTGATTATTAATGCTCATCTACCACTTTCTCTCTTTTCTCATTTTTCTAGTCTTCTCTTCTTTCAGTTATTTTGCTGTAGGATTGCTCTAAAATGCTGCAACACCCATTTAAACAGCAATTTGTATCTCATTAATGGCAAGACTTAAAACTACGAGAATGAGAGATAAGCAAATAATATCCCACACAAAATCAATATCCTCTTTTATTATGGGTCCCTTCTGTTTACAGCCCATGCTTTCCTTTTGCAAGAGATAAACAGAATTGGTTTATTTCTGTTTCGACTTTTTAAAATTCAGCTTCTTTGCACAATTGACATTAGCTCTGTGTGTCAAGAGACACAAATTTTACACTCGTCAAAAAATGTAAAGCAACCTCACATTTAGATGAGCTTTGCAGTTGGTTCACAAAGTCCCTTGTTTTCTCCACACAAGCCGCCTCAACTATCCTTGGGTACACAATCATGTGGACAAAAAAGGCATTTGACCTCAGCAGTTGCCTCCTACCTGTGGAATGCCCTTCCATCAGATGTCAAGGAGATAAAAAACTACACAGCTTTTAGAAGACATCTGAAGGGAGCCCTGTATCAGGAATGTGTAATGTTGGATTATGTTTTTATATGTGTTGCAAGATGCCCAGAGTGGCTGGGGCAACACAACGAGATGGGCGGGCTATAATTGAAATTATTATTATTATTATTATTATTATTATTATTATTATTATTATTATTATTATTATTATCTTCATCAATGTGGCTGACAGCAACTCCCTTGATTATAGCAGCTGGAAGAATTGCCATTCAGATCAAGAGAACTGGTGCCAGCCATACTCATGATCTTTGCTTCATGTAAATCTTTGTCTACACCAATATGTACCTGAAGAAGGTCCCAACAGCTTGTGAGTGTTGCAATTGAAATTTTGCCAAAAAGTAAAATTCAAAGCAAATTTGCAGTTTCATCTTGGGGGATTTGTGGGGGAGCTAAAAGGGTTTTGATAAGACAAGCTAAATTTATCAACCCAGGCAGATTCCTCACATTTATAAGCTGTTGATATATTTCACAGAAAGATAAATCAGCACAAATGGGGCATCCATGTTCACAAGAACTTTCTGCAAGTGTACCCCACCCTCAAAAATGAACTTATGCCACTGCCTATGGCCCCATAGCTGGTCAATGGATTTCTGCCTTAGTAGACTTTTTCAGAACCCTGTGGCTTTGTGTTTTATGAGCCAACTCTAAGAAACATACAGTACAAAACAGAGCATGTCACCTAATGGTGCCTTTACAGTGGTGCCCTGCAAGACGAATGCCTCACAAGACGAAAAACTCGCTAGACGAAAGGGTTTTGTGGTTTTTGAGCTGCTTCGCAAGACGAATTTCCCTATGGGCTTGCTTCGCAAGACGAAAACGTCTTGCGTTTTTTGCAAGTTTGTTTCCTTTTTCTTAACACCGTTAATACAGTTGCGACTTGACTTCGAGGAGCAACTCATAGAACGCGGTGTGGTAGCCTTTTTTGAGGTTTTTGGTGATTTTTGAAGCTTTTCCAAAACTTTTCCGACACCGTGCTTCTCAAGACGAAAAATTCGCTAGACGAAAAAACTTGCGGAACGAATTAATTTCGTCTTGCAAGGCACCACTGTATGCTTCAATGTAGTCAAAGATGTTACTGACATGAATTATTGGCCAGAGCAATTGTCTATCTTCACCATTTCTGCAATATAAAACCACAATTTAAGCTCCAATCTTGCTGCTTTTGACTGAACAGCAAAAATGATTTCCTTTCTTAGAAGATTGTTATCCACAATGCCATGGGCATCCAAATCCATCTATAGAATCAAAACGACGATAGCTTGTAAATATAAGCCAACATATTTTCCTCACTGCATAACTTGATCCTCATTGTAATTCAGACACATTTCTGCTTTAGTGGAAAATGCTTTGAACTAAGAGTGAATAATTCTGTCCAAAGACTTTAAGATAATTTATCATCCAGTTTTTGGCAACCATGAAATGTTAATAATAGAAATATGTTAGATGTTTGATTGGGGATGAATATAGCTTAATGCTGATGCAAATATGGTTTCCAACAGTTATAAGAAATGAAAAACATTGCCTCACTATGGGGCAAATTTATTAAAGCATTTCTGTACCATTTCTTGGCTCTAAGATAGGTGATTTACAGTACAATGGCAGTGCCACTGACAGCGCTTACCTGACCTCCCATCACCAGTGGCATATGAGGAGGTGCAATACACTTGGTTTGGACACACTGGGGAAACCAATCTGACACCAACTTGCCCATCTCCTTCCTGGTAGGATGCACCAATATTAGTGACATGAGGTCCGGTAAGTGCCAGAACCCCACCTGGCACCCATATAAGGAACAGCTTCTGCCTGAGAGACATTGCTGCAGGGAGAAACTGTGCTGGACCATCTAAGGTCAATGGCTTTGTGTGTTTTCACCTGTCCTGCTCCGCCTGCCCTGCCCTGCCCCCAGGACCTTATTACCCATTAAACTCCTTATGCTGAGCACCACAACACTGATTTTAGGAAATAATGCACTCTGCCTTCTCTCCAGAGAGCAAGCAGAGGGTTTTATCTCTCAATTTCAGCACTGAGCACCATAGGTTTATGTGAGGACTTGCATAATATCCCGTATTGTTTTGTGGGCAATCTGGACAAAATATAGAATGCTTCATATAGATGCCCATGGGTAAGTAATCAGCCAAATTTCATTAGGTGCAAGCAGGTGTGTACTAGGCACTTTTAAAGCTTGTGGGGGGGTGTAGAATAACTAAAAGGGATTTGCTTCCCTCACCGTGTTTTTAAGGAAATGATTTTTGTTTGAAAGTAATGTACATAGCAGAGGCAAAAGTTCAGAGGGATGGGTGCAGAGGCTAAGAAACTATTATGAAAGAGGGGCAGGGCAGCTTCAGGCTTGCCTTCTGCCCAGTTGGCACCAAATGTTGCAGAAACTAAGTGCAAAGGTGATTTGACAGTGAGGATTGTGTGGGCATCTGGCAGGGGGAGGGTGACTTGAATATCCAGCATTTTCCAAGCAAGCACCACTAGTAGAACTAGGAAAACACATAAAACAAACAAGAGCAAGGTTATATGTTGTTTCTGCATCCCTCCTCCAAGGCACTGCAGTTAGACAGCCCAGGTAAAATCATTGTCTCTGTTTAGTAGCTAGACCTATCAGTCACAAAAGAGTTCTCTCCTCTCCTCTCCTCTCCTCTCCCCACCCTAGCATGTCCCCTGTGTTATGTACTGAAGTTCTCACCCTGGGCCAGCAGGGGGATACTGTAGAAAGTTTTCACTCAGGTCCACATATGCAAATAAGGGATTGAAAGTGACGTTCAGTGATTGGATAGTTACAGAAAGTTGTTACAGTTGCATTGTAGTGGAGCTCTATATAAGCAGGTTGGCAGAACAGTTCAGTTCAGTTCTGTTCTGGCCTGTGAATAAACAAGAGCTGCTTGAAGAATCGCTGTGTCGTCTGATATGTTTACCCACAACTTAACACCTTGCATGGGAAGCTTGGGGAGAAATGTTTCACTGTTGGCAGACATGCTGTCTGCACTGCCCCAAATTGCTTCAGAGGTCCCTGCTTCAATTCAGGGTGCATTGGAAAGATGTCACTTCATTTCAGATGAACTCTGAATCTTTCCCATGTGGCCTACATCAGCTCAGGATTCACGATTTGTCCAAATCAAATGTCCTTAATTTATGCTCAGATGTAACTACCATTTACTATACCCAGGTTTAGGGCTGCTACCTTTGGTCTCCAACACATTGGAGACAACCTACACACACACGAGTCACAACTCTGCTCTAAAGCTGAAAATCCTGGTCTTAAAAGAAACACTGTGCTGGCTTTCCTAAACTGCATGCAGTCCTAAATGTTTTCATTTTCCAAGATGTTCTAAAACTATGTGCCCATGCAGGGGACACCACAGCAGTCCAATGCAACAAACTCCTCCCTGCAAAACCCAAAAACCTTATAAGGTACTAAACTGTTCCTTTTCTGACATCTGGCTGATACCACTGCAAACAAATGATGGATTTGGATAGGCCTCTGCAAGCTGGCATAGTCGAGCCTCTATTTTTCTCAAGCAGGAAGAAATGTTTTGCATCAGATATACGACGTGTGTTGACTTCACCAGCCTACATGCATTTAAACAATACTTAATTTATATACAGGAGTTTCAGGTCCAGAAATTTACAAGCTGCATTTTTGCCACCCGAGTCACTGTTGGTTTTGGCACAACTTTCAAGTTCTGCGGAACCCGTGGCTTCTTGTAACTTGTCCACACAAGTACTAGCAGTTACCTTTCTTGGAATGGCAGTGCTAGACTTTTCCCAAGTTTCCATACTCTCAAGGTTTTTTTCCTAGCTATAAGATCACTGGTGGTATAAAGGCAAACATAAAATTCTGCACACAAAGAAAACTCTTCATTCCTGTTTAATGCAGTAAAGATGAGAGGTTTGGAGGGAGTAAAAAGCAAAAGCACAGAAGGGGTTAAAGGTTAGGTGGGGAGGGAGCTTTGGGGGTGAAACACAAAGTGGGCAAAAGTTTTCAGAATTTCCTATAGAGAGTTTGGTGCTTTGAGACTATTTAAATATGCATTGATATTTAGACTTTACTTAGGAGTGTGAGCTAAGCAGATGTTTTGGCCTTGGAACTAAGAGGCCTTGCATTATTCTCAGCTGAATGCTACCTTTCAGAAAGTTGCTGGGCAATGTTCCTAGGGGGTCATAATTTCTTTATTTGTCTAAGACAGGATAGGGAATCTGAGGCCTTCCAGATGCTGTTGTACTCCAGCTCCCATCAGCCCCAGCCAGAATGGGCAATGGTTAAGGATGATGGGTGTTGTAGTCCAATTGGATCTGGAGAGCCACCAGTTTCCAACTTCTGCTCTAACATAAGAATCTGAGCTGGAAAGGACATGAGCTACCTGGCTATCTAGGGCTAAAGCAAACATTGTATTTTGGCTCCCGGCAGTTCTGAACTTGCTTTTTGGAGAAACATTTCCCCCATTTTATTGTGCACAATGCCAACTTGGACATTTGCAGGTTGCATCATATGAAACTCTAGAACCTGACACAATTCACCATAACCCAACAACATACATGGGCTGACATTTAAAGCAGTACAGTCTTTTCTTTTTTAATTCTTTCTTCAAGTTATAGAAGGAGATGGCCACAGTCCAGGAAAATAGTGTATAATACTTCAGTCTGAAACTCATAATAATTTTATAGACGCTTGTGCCAATTGATCCTGTGTAATTTTAATGAACTCATTTAGAGGATGTAAATTCATTACAGTAACTGTTAAGAGGGGAGAAGGGGCTTTCAGTGGGCTTAACGCAATCTCCCTGTAGTATTAAATGTTCCTCTTTTAGCCTTTTAAACTCCATTATGTTCTTTCAATACTCCATGACCAGGGTTTTTCAGGCACCATAAATTCAGTTGCTGAGCCTTCAAAAGGATCAGGCTTGCAGTTTTTCCAGCGCTTCTGGACCAAACTCCAAGGGACAGTTCTGGCCCAGAGTGCTGTTTTTGCCAGCTGAAGCTGCCACAGAGACTACAGATCTGCTTCTGTGTTCTGCTCACTACTGCATTGACTACTGTGATATAGTGTAAGCAGGGCTACCCTTGAAAGTAGTCCAGAAACTGCAACTACTCCAGAAGAAGAGGGCAGCCAAGTTTTTATCTGAAGCTACTCATAGGGACTATATAGAACAGGCATAGGCAAATTCAGCCCTCCAGATGTTTTGGGACTACAACTCCCATCATCCCTGACCACTAGTCCTGTTAGCTAGGGATGATGTAGAACCTATTAATTTTTTGTGAACTTCACTGCCCACCATTTTGTTCCAACTCAAGATGCTGGTTTTGATCTGTAATCATCTAAACAGCTTAGTTCCAAGAAATTGTATGGAGAGTTTTCTCCCATAGTCCTGTCTCTATGAGTTAAGATCAGCTGCTGAGATGTTGCTTCAGGTGGCACCACCACTCTAGCTGCCTTTCATTGGAAACAGGAGAAATCCATGAGGTTTATGCCACTGCAATTTTCAGGTGGTTAGTTAAGAGTATAGCTGTTCTTAGTTATGTCCAGTGACTTCAGTGGATTCACTCTGCATATGGCTTAGTTGGGTCCATTGTTGGTATCCGTCTGTCTTGGGGGACAATGGAGGAATGCATTTTTGAGGGTGGGGTCAAGCTGTTGGATGGTTGCAGTTCCTGCTGTGACTGTAGAGACAAAGGCAGGAGAGGCCCTATGATTTTTTCCCCTATTAACAGCCAATTGGAAGAGTATATAGTTGGAAAGTGGGCTACACATTTACATGAAAATAAATAAACTCTGCACAAGACTTGCCCTATTGGATCAAACCTTCTTAACTGGAGAAGAGCATGTAAAAGAAGTTTCCTTCTCAAAGGTCTGAACCTGAACTAGCTTTCGGTGGTTGTGGCAAACTGGTACTGGAAGTCAGGAGTGATTACAGAACTCTATTCTTATTTCCAAGACTGCCTTTGATTTGTTTTTCTTTTCTTTTCTTTTAACTGCTGCCTACCCAAAGTTTCAGGAAAGGGTGAAACTAAAATCTAATAAATTGTCTAATTCCAGCACTCTGGCAATCTGTCTGAATGATCTTATCTTTACCTTTTCCTCTTGCCAAATGCAGATGCATTTTGGTAAGTGGCTGGAGATTTCTTGTGAAGTAATTATGTCACATATGCAGTAATTATAGCAATCACCAGCAGCTCAACAGTTTGCCTTTGCTGTCTTCCCAGAGTTAACTTTTTTTGAAAAGAGGCTCATAGGCAAGAACATATAAACTGAGCGACTGGAAACTCTGCAAGGGAGCCAAGATGTAAATCCTAAGGCAAATAAGTCATGCATGGAACTTCTTGGTTTTTAAATCTTTTTACTGTTTCTCTGCTGAACTTTCAATCTAATTAATAACATGCTGCAAGCATTTCCTAATGAAGCTTGGCCATTTTCTCCTTCTGGCATAGGGAACAGAGACACCATCTGAAGGAACAATGGCCACAAGCCGCCACAAGCCACATTGAACTGGGCAGGGCTTGTCCTTCAGGACTTCCTGATTGGGTGTATTCAAAGTTATTTCATAATTGTTTTATCATACTACCCAGCTTCAGCAACTTAGTATTAGTTTTAGCCAAAAGACTTGGTGTCTACGTCTCACATGTGCTATTGGGGTGGGGGGAGAGATTAGCATCACTATGGGGGCAGGGAGAGAACCCCGTATTCTGTAATATTTTAGCGGCAGTGGAATTTTTATTTCAAATAGAGTTGAGTCCAGAAGAGCTGAAGGAGAAAGGCCAGTTTCCTGCATCCATGTACTATACCTGAGCAGTCTGCATAGCTACTGGTGTGGTTGGGCATAACCATCCTCCTGGGGTGCAATACTTGAGCACAGTAACCTATGTTCTTCTTTCTCCTTGGTCACCCTCCCTTCCCCCATCTCCCTTAATTCACACTTTACTGTCATAAACAGAAGCCTCTTCTCAGAATGAGAACTAGAGTTGATCTGAAGATTCTCAGAAAGGAATATCCTGAGCAATTTTCTCTCTTGGGCTCCCCTGATCAGCTGGAATATTTCAGGAGCAGCGTGGAGAACATTTGGAAAATGGTCCCACCAATTTCACCACCCACAAGTGGAGTAAAGAATCTCGAACACAGCAGTGTATCAGTTCCAAAATTATTTTAATATTGTAGACGGGAGCAATGACTTTCGCCTCTGCTCCTTCCAACCCTCCTCTCAAAGATCATTGTTTCCCTCATTCACCAGTATAAACTAACAACGTCGTTTCATTTAGTTTCAACTGAGCAGAATATTTTTTTTCCAGAAAAGAAGAGAAATGTATTATTAGCTTCTCTTCCAGCCTCCTCAACTGCGGGCAAATTCTGCCTTCATCCCACAAACACATTTGGTGAAATCCATCCTTTTCCAATTTCACAGCCTGCAAATACGGCAAAGGCTTTTTCAATGACCCCTTTTAAAAGTGGCAACCTCCATTTATCAGGTGGGCCATTGATATGATCCTAACCACCACCACATCCCAATTTCAGTTATTCTAAAGCAGAACGTTATTACCCTTCAATCCATATTTATGAATGAACAATGAAGTCCCCCCGTCTCCATGTGTAAAAATCCCAGGACTTTTTGTTCCAAGAAACACATCCTTTTTAAATACTTTCAGTGCCTGCAAATCATAGTGGCATATTGAATCCTAGTGGCATGTCTGTGCTCATGCAAGCTGCACAACATTTAGAACTGTTCATTGTTTATATATCACCTGCGTGTATTGATACTGGAACACAGCGGCTTCCGTTGCAAGCCTTTTCTAGCAGGCATTCATGGGATACTTTCCAAAGGAATGTGTGTTTAATAAGGAAATATTTGTCTGGGGGGCAAAAAAGGAGGTTCTTAAAAAGAAATTGCAGAAGTCTGGGATCTGAATTAGTATCATCATAGGCAGTATGTTTTAATAGGTAGCATTGAGAGTGTGTTGTTAGTTCCATAACCCAACAGGCAGGGCATTTCCACCCAAAAGGTGTTAACTTAACAACTTCAGAAAAATTTCCTGTCGAGATTACGTTACATTGACTTCCAGTTTCCACATTTCTCAGATGCTCATAAGACTTGGGCAACTGAAAATAATAAATTCCGTATTATTTTTGGACTCAGTGGGGTGAGCAGGTCAAGCTACCCAATGGTTTTCATATGACTAAACTTGGGAAATGCCTTTTAATAACTTGGTGCCCTTTAGAAAAGTTGCACGCCAGTGCTTCCCTTGGATTTGAACCAGCTATTGCTTGACTCAGAGTTGCCCATTGATAGCCATGCCAGAGGAAACCAAAATGTCACATCTGACACAGACTGTAGCTTGGTTGGCCCCCAAGAAGAACATGGAAGACAAAATGTGAATATGTTGTCTGTGCTACTTACAGAACTACAGCCACTGCTGCTGTATCATTTATTTTGCATGGGGGGGAATCTGTTGGGGAAAGTGCCAGGTTACAAACGTGTAACCATGATGGGGCAGTATACAACATATTGTGTCACATATATATTTGCATCAGTGTGAATAAAATCTGTATTATTTTTCCATCACCAAAAATATGAGGTGGGGAGAATAAGAAGGATCACCTTGACTAATTTAGGTTCTTTAAATGGGTCTATTCTCAGTATTAGTTGGCTGAATACAACCCTACCTATGCACAAATCTGTTTTTAAAATTCAGTGCTATTGCCTCTACTTTATTCTGTTATGACTGTAAATTTACATTTCCACAACATTTTTACGTGCATTCCATATACCCTGGTCAATTGTGTAGCACCAGCTTTCTCCAGCTGTATAATACTATTTAATTTTCTCTTGGCACCAGAAAGCCCTTCTTTTAAAAAAAGAATACAAGCACACATGCACACAAAAACACCTGTATGCTTTTCATTCACACAAGCTTCTTCTGTAGTCAACCACTTATCACTTTTCTCCAAACCATTTCCTTTTCATAGTGTACCAGTGCCTTGCTCTGCTTCTCTGAGCAGCCACTTTGACATGTATGTTACAATTCTCGCACATGCATCCTACATATCTTGGCACCCTACCCATTGATGTGGTGATATTTAATCATTTCTACCAAACATGAACAAAACATTAAAAGCAACTTCAGACACAACCTTGTCTGTGTGAGAGCCTTCAATACGTCTCTCATAAACCTAGGCTATGAGCTGTTCAATTTCACCTTAACTAGCCTTGTATCTGGGGGTGGGAAGCAGTGAAGGAACATACATCAGGGATTATAATAAAAATAGGGTTTCCATATTCTGAAGAGCAAAAAAAAAAAAAAGAGGACACTCGCCCCCTCTTTCCTTCCCTTCTCTTACCTTTGCTGTCTTCGGCTTCCTGCACACGAGAGGTTGCGAGGCTGCGAGGCTGAGTGGCCCCCGGAAACAGCACAAGACCTAGTGCAACCATATGGCATTCCCCTGCCCAACGCAGCTGCTTCATTCTACCTCTGAAGCGGAGCTATCCAAAATTTCAGGGGAGGGCCATTCAGTTGCTGGAAGGCAAGAGCACAGACCATTGTGTGTGCAACTAAAAGTTTAATTCCGTTAATGTGGCGAAGGGAGAGACAGGTGGCGGTGTTACTCAGCAACTAAACAGAACGGCCTGGTGTTTGCTGAGGCAGCACGCGCCCTGATTGGTAGCACAGTTCTGAGGGAGTTTTCCTCTGTCGTTTGGTTAAATATCTCCTTGCTATATACAAGGCCTGAATTAGAAAATGCAAAATCTCTCTGTTTATTATACACTGTTTCGGCTCAGCTTCCTCAGTGAATGTTATCAGGCTTTATTTTCTCTCCAGGGGATTTAAATTATTTTGCTAACGTTGTTTCCAGTGCCTGACATGGGAGATTTGAGAGGAGAAAGGGAAGAAGGAGACAGTGTCACTGCCTCTTCTTCAGGATGTGGGAGCCATGTTTATTTTGGAAGTAGTTAGGTCTGAAAAAGAAGGCCAGGCCCATCTCACCATATGCGGGAGACAAATAGGTAAGTTGCACTGGATAAAAGACTGCAACTCTCATCCCTCCTTCTATCCCATCTCCTGATTTCCTGGACCTTCAGATTATAATTGATATCTGGAAATAACTGGCTGAACTATAAAAATACAATGCATTCCATAGATGGCAAACTATTTTGCGTGTCTGGTTGCTTGCTTGCTTTCCAACCCAGCTTTCTATTAAAATAACTAAGTCCTTGCAAACAAAAGAAACAACAGTTAAACAATAATAAAACAGCTGCTAAATGATGTAAATAAAACAATGTAAAGTTGAAAGGCAGCAGAAGTCTGCTGTAAAAAGTTAAGGGCAGCTGTGGCCTTTGATGAAGCTTGAAATGACTGACTCATTCCCCATTTATTAAGCCTGTTTTATTTTCTCTGTCATCCAAAGCACTAGGATTTGCATTGCTGAAATTTTAGCTTTGGGCCTTTGTGAGATTTTTTTTTTTTTTTACTATGGCCTTATACTGAATCTTAAATTATCTGATGTTTTGACATAAGCCATTATCGGGTTGAATCAATCTCACTCCAAAGCACACATACATGAAACTAGGATCTGAACAACCATCACGATCCTCGTGTTATAGGCCAATGCTGTATGAAATTGGCCAGCCTGGCCCATGGAAATATGTCATTTTTATCATAGTTAAGTCAATAGATAGGACAGCAATGGGGGAAATAATTTTGCATGTTTCGCCTCACAGTTTATGGCACTGATGTTGCAATAATGTACACCAAGGATGGCCAACCTGTGGCCCTCCAAATGTTGCTGAACCACAATTCTCATCATCCCTGGTCAATGGCTATTCTGTCTGAGGCTGATAGGCAGTGGCGTTGCAATGGGGGAGCGGGGGGCGGTGCACCCTGGGTTCCATGTCTGCGGGGATAACAAGAAGTCACCCCGCGGGGGCTCACAGCGGCACGAGCAGCCATCGCGGCACCGCAGCCGCATGTGGAGTATCCTCTATCCGTGGCTGCAGCCGTGAGCAGAGGATCCCGGTGCCAGCGACAAACCGCTAAGTACAGTGCATGTGCGGCGGCGCACGCATGCGCTGTACATAGCGACGCCACAGATGTGCTGTATAGCGGTTTGCAGCCAGCACTGCTCCGGTGTCATGCAGACGGTGGCGGGATCCTCTGCTTGTGGCAGCAGCCATGAATGGAGGATCCTCCGTTCTCGGCTGTAGGGACGACTTATGCACCTATGTGAGAAGAAGCCTCACCAAACTCAAATTCATTGTACTTCTGAAAACTCAATTTTTCTTGGCTTTCAGCAAAGTGCTGTACCAAATAAGATCATACTGGCTAAATAAACACTGTAATTGTAAATGCCCACATTAATTTTTATTTTTTTTAAAAAATGAAGCTTTAAGATTTTTTTTAAAATTGCAGCTTTCTGCCCCTCTACACACAAGACCAACAGAAGAAAACAGAAAAGCATTTGGGCTGGCAGTGCATTATATCCAGATGACTTTGTCTAGAATACAAATTATTCTATTCCAGTCTACATAAAGGCTTTCCACATCGAAAGAAAGAAAGAAAGAAAGAAAGAAAGAAAGAAAGAAAGAAAGAAAGAAAGAAAGAAATTAGTGCTGGCGAGTTGAATTAGAATGTGATAATAAAAGTAATAGATTGAAAAACATCCTTATAATTTAAATATTTCCATCCCTGTCATTTCCCAAGTAACTGTTTATATTCTTCACCTACTGTATATATTGATTTCCCTTTTCCCATTGCACCACTACACATTTGGCAAGTCGGATTGTGCGCATAGCAAAGAAATCATAGCAAGTCGCATCCTACCTTACAGGATCAGAGGGCAATGAGTCTCTGTGCTTCATGGTATTCTGGGACCGCCACTCCTGTCTGGCATATCTGCGCAATAGATGTAAAATACTGTCAGTCAATAAAATTGTGGGGGCGTACAGCGTAGACTCCGCGGTATAACGTTGCCCACTTAGCACACTGAGTGGCATTGGTACGTCTAACATTAGTAAATAAATCTGACTCTGATGTGAGCTAACCTGATTCTGATTTCTGATGTTCAGTCAGAGTACAACTATACAGTACTCAAGATTATCTTGTTTGCGGTGCAGTAGCTAGTAGCAGCTGGCAGAGCAGTGCAGTGGGGTGGCATTACCCACTGGCTTCCCAATGCTGCCAGTTACTGATAAAGGGAGGGCCAAGACAGTGGGGCAATTGCTGCAGTGTGCCTACAGTGTCTGGAGAATACTATTGGCTCTGTTGCTGCTCCTATGTCATGCTGAGGTCGCCCTCTCAGTGACCAGCAGGGACATGCTGTGTTGGGAAGACAGGTGAGCAACACTACCTCACCTGTATCACCCCTCTGGTCACTATTGAGAGTCTACACAGTAAATCAGATACTGCATGGCAAATAGATTAAGCGTGCAACGATTAAAAGCAAAGGGAGGAATTCATTGTAGAGCTATGGCAATCGTTCCATCAGCACAAGGTTTTCAGCTTGCCTAAGGGAATGATTCCCCCTCTCCTCCCAACTTGTCTCTGTTCTAGAGGGTTATGCAGAACCACCACTACCCCAAATCAAGTTTGGAGCACATGGGAACACACGGGGGGGTAGAAAGGGGAAAATGTCTTTTTTCACTACTCAAAGTCCTTGTGTGGGCTTCTGCTAGCAAGACTAGATAGTTGGATCCTGCCCCATGTGCTGGGCGGGAAATGTGAAGAGTTCTGAAAACCAACAGGGGGAAAAAGAAGATTCTTTCTCATGGAAATAAAAAACAAAATTGACTTGATATATGTAATTTCAGTTCAGCCCATTTCTCATCAGGAAAACAACGTTAGCAAGGAATGATATGAATTACCATGACGCAGAGCAGAACTTTCCAGTTATTGGCTTAGGAAGTGTAGATAAAAATAATGGTAACCCTAGTGCACACATGGGACTCAATAGGAAAGCCATCTCCCTTACTTAATATTATGGCTTACTTTTTTAACTTTATAAATAAGCCACACACTGCTCACAGCGACACAAAATTTCCTCCTCAGCACCCCACTGGCTACAATTCCTGGAATGCCTTGGAAGTGATGCCACATCTCAAGGTCTTCTGGGAAGTGTGGGAGCAGGAGAGGGCAGCATGAGGCTCTCTTCACTCCAGCCACACTTCCTGTCAAGACCCAGTAAAGTAAGTGACAACTCCCTTCTGGAAATATTAGAGTAATCTCTCTCTCTCATTGCAATCAAGGATTGGGGGGGGGGGTTCAGTTCAGTTCGCAATCAAAAGGTGAGTCCACCTACCGGTAATTCACACTTCCTGTAAACCAAAACACAGACATCCTTCAAAATTTGCACTTGCCCAAATTTTGCAATGCAGTTCTCCAGCCAAGGTGGAATCCACACACATGTGAAAAACGTTGTGAAAATGCTTTTTTTAAAAAAATGTGTTGAAAAACGCATCGAATTTGCTATAGCTCACAGTCATCATCTAGTGTCACAATTGTATACTGTACATTACAACACATTCAAAATGTTTTATTTGTAGTTGTATAGCTGAGTCCCAAATAATGCATTCTAAAATACATCCACTAAGTAATGTATGCATAAAGATGCATATATTAGTGCAAATAGCATTCAAAAGTGCATTATATGAGGGGAAATTGCTTGCAAAAATGTATATATTAAGGAAAACCCACACTAAAATGCTGGCAGATTTCCATTAAAAAAAAATAGTGATTTGCAAACTGATGTAGAAATGAGAACTAAAATTAAGCTTGGAAAAATGAGGAACTGAGAGGATCCAAAATTGACAGATCTACCCACCTTTTATTTCCAGTGCAGAACAACAAATGGACAAAATTAACATATGAGACCCATCAAGTAAGATAACAGCATTCTTGGTAAAACTTTATATTGTTTAATTTAACTGATATCATTTTTCTTTTAAGGAGTGTACATAATGTGTCTGGCACAAATGGTTGCTGTAAAATCATTCCTGAAATTACCACTTAATGAAAGCTTCAGAAGAAGAGGTTGTTGCGTATGCGCCAATACAAACATTAGCAGTTATTTACCTATTAGCAAGCATTTTGATACCTTTGCATGTGGAGGCACAATGAAACAGATGGTATGCATTATGATGGGTTATATTAGGTTATATGTCCTCAGTTGAGTAAGAGAACTTGTATGTGATTGCAAAAAGAGAGAGAGAGAAAGCTCTGCTAATCCCATTTGCATCAAATGTCTGGTATTTGTCATCTGTGACATATAAGAGAATTGGGTCCAGATGGAAGTTGAAACACTTGCTTCTCTTGTTCAGAAAATGCCACAGAAGAGAGATTGGTGCATGGAGGATGCCTCACACAACCTGAGGTTGAGAAACAGCTACCTAAGTAGTCTTCATTCTTCATCTGAAGAGGAAAAAAACAACCCTTATTGCAAAACATCTCATTCTCCACATTCCCCTCTGGCTGAATTTTCCTGAATTGACTTGCCTCTCAGCACAGAAGCTGTCTGGAAATGTAACATCTAATATTGAAGTCTGAACAGCCTATGGTTTACGTGGGGATAGTCGAAGTTACTTTTATGATACATATAACCAAACAGAAGTAAAATTGTCACATATCTGGTCACAAGTAGAGGTGTGTGGCACAATGTCAAGTAGATATCAGTAATTCTCTTAATTCTGAAGAGGAATGTGTAAAACCAACTGTACCTGTGCATTTTCATGTTCAGGTGGGGAAAGTATAAATATCCCGAATGCTTAAATATTTCATTTGAAAAGCTCAAGAGTGCAAAGTCCATACCAAGAGCTGGAACACAACTTGGACAAGAGCAAATATTCTCGCAATAAAATCTGTCTCCTTTCCCCTTTGGCAGATGTTCAAGCGTACTAATTCTAACTCAGCAAAGATGGAATGTTACCCCAATGACAGGAAATAAAAGAGATTTACCAATCTGGGCGAGTCCACTGTTTCTGAATCTCAATATGTCTCCTATCTCTGCAATCCTTCGTCAAAGACCACTATAGCTAACTCCTCTGGTGGTCCTCTTAATTTAGCCCTCCTTCCAGCGAAACGCTTGCTTTCCATGAACTATACAAATGCCTAGTTTTGTTGGTTCTGGGTTAAGAATGGTCTGGTTTCTAGAGAGTAAATGTAAGGGAGCATGCATGACTCATCCCCTCCCATACCACATTGTATCATCACAACAGTCCAATATCATGCTCATCATCATCATTGAAATAGACTCGGAGTCGCAAAGTGATTTCATGCTCTTTATTCAGCTCATAGTGGTGAGGAGGAATGAATGAATGTCCCCTCAAAGTATCTGCTTTATATACATTATTTACATAATGGGCTGCACATGATTGGCTAATTCCGGAATTCTACTGTAAGCCAATCAGGTTGTGGATTGACTTCTATCTGGAGCATGATTGGGTGGTTCCTGCCAACCAATCATACTGCTGCATTGTTCTAGGACCAATCAGACTGCTGCATTCTGAATCCTATTGTTCTGGGACCAATCAGACTGCTGCATTTTGGATCCTATTGTTCTAGGACCAATCAGACTGCTGCAGTTTGGATCCTATTCAACTCAGTACATAACAATCATCATTATCATTTTGTTGCATGCCACCTTTCCATAGCTGCAACTATGCTCAAGGTGGCTTACGACATGACAAGATTTACATAATTACAAAATTACATAATTACAAACATAAGTCATAAACAATAAATAAAACACATCAAAACATACACAACCAAAAGGAAACAATTTCCACGTAAATCATAAGATCTAAAACTAAGGATACAACAATAATATCAGTAACAGCAAATAGCTCTCTCAAACCCAACCCCCTCCCATAAACAATTCTCCAGCCCAAGAATCTGTACAACAGCCTCAGTTTTGGTAGGTGGAGTCAGTCAGCACTCCATTCTCCCAGGCCAGATGGGAAAAGGCCAGCAAGGCAGGGTGCAGGTCTTCCAGGGCTCATAGCCAAGATGGTCTCATTTAAAACAACACAGATAAAAATTAAAAACAGGTAGGGGGTGGTACCCATAGTCCCATGCCTCCTACATGCTTCATATCCCCTTTGTGTTCTTTGAAAATCTGAATAGGGCTACAATTACTTTTTTAATTGCAGTCCATAAGATTTTTGGGAGGCAAATTACACGCGCACGCGCGCACACACACACACGAGAACCATGAAGACAATACAACTGCATGTTGATCCAGTTATGGGATGCACCATATACAATGGAAAACCACATATTGTCAATGGACTCTATCCATCTTTCCCCACTACTGTGGCAGCTGTTGGGGCTCATTTGCAACATGTTTATTATTTATTATGATCAATTTCTCTCAGATCTTTTGCTTTTAAAATCTTTTCAGATCGTTTCCCCCCATTTATTCTGTAGATGGTTATTGGCCTTAAGACATACTTGAAACAAAATAAATTGCCAGCAATTTTTGGTTTTCATTATAAGCGAGTTTTATCCAACAGCTAAATGTTGACTGTCCTAGACTATACAAAAGAGAGAATTGTTTCCCAGATCAAGGAAAACTTGATTGCTTTCCAGCACTTATATGAAATTGTTGTTTGTGTGTTTTTAATAATAGAGATACATTTATTTCAAGATGAAACCAAGAGGGACAGATAACTAAGGCATAAATACAAGAGGTAATGGACTACTTTATGTTAGGTACTTTCTAAATGAGATGTTTTATATATATATATATATATATATATATATATATATATATATATATATATATATATATATATATATTTGCTTTCGTAGATTTTCACGGGTACAGGAATGCAGGTTTTGGTGTCTTCGGGTGTCTTCCCGTGTAAGAGTTGGGGTGTCTAGGCGACATTTCGACGAGGTCTCACTCGTCATCTTCAGGCTGGTGCTTTCGGCTTCTTGTTACTAGAACAGAGCAGGATCTCAGTGTTTGAGTTCCTATAAATACTGTTGAGGGGGTGTGGTGTATAGCCTCCAACGTTCTGGGCAGAGAGGGAGTTCCCAGGTTAGTGTGCCTTTTCTTCTTTTGTTCCTTAATTACTTGAGGGATATCTTGAGTGATTTCTTGAGTGATATTCTGAGTACCACTTAGGAGGGTCATTAGGTGTGGATTAGTTGCTAAAGCTTTCGTGTCTTGACCTCTTGAGCTTGTGAAAAGTTTTTCTGAGAAGATGGCTGTACTGCACTTAGTTGTGCTCTGGCTTGGCTTCGTGTATAGGGGCGAGCTGTGGTTTTGTGCCCTGTGCCAGCCAGATCTGTGTAGGGATTGCAGGGGGGTGCAGCATCCGGAGGTGCCACTATGGTTTGGCTACTGGATGGTGTCTGTACTTTATCTGTGGAGAGGGTCTGGGTTTGGGTCTGGTGTGGTTGATTGGAGATGGCGTTCTGTGTGTCTCTGGTTCTGGTGTCGGTTTTTGTGGGGAGGGCTAATTTCCAGATGTCTGGCAGGCGGGACGTGTCGTCACGCTTGTTCATGTTGTGAGGGTGTTTCTCTATCTCGATGGCTTCCATGATTATTCTCTTGTGGTGATGTTCCATGTTAAAGAGCAATTTGGAATCTGCAAAATTAATTTCGTGTCCTGTTTCTTTCATGTGTTGGTAAAGAGAGGAAGTTTTTTCTTCTTTTTTGACGGCATTCTTGTGTTCTGCGATACGTGCATTTATTCGTCTGTTTGTTTGTCCAATGTACGTGGCTGGGCAGACTTTGCAGGGTATTTCATAGACCCCTTGGTTTTCTAACTGGATTTTATCTTTTGGGTTTCTGAGGATATTGGCTATTTTTTGGTTGGTGCAAAAGGCTGTTTTGATATTGTGTTTATGGAGGATTTTGCTAATTTTATCTGTAGTGCCCTTGATATAAGGAAGGAGGGCCATGCCATTGTTTTCTTCTGTGTCTTGGTTTTTGGGGGGTGTTTCTTTTTGGATTAGCTTCGTAACCCTGTTTTGTTGGTATCCGTTGGCGATTAACACATTTGAGAGATTCTGTAACTCAGTTGTCAAGTGGTCCTTGTCAGACAGGCGTTTGGTTCTGGAGATGAGAGTCTTGGCTACGGAGTTTATTTGTGCAGGGTGGTGGTGTGATTGTGCATGTAAGTAGCGGTTGGTGTGTGTTTTTTTCCGGTAGATAGTGTGTCCTAGGGAGCCATCAGGTTTTTTGTAGATTAGGACGTCAAGGAAGGGAAGTTGGTTGTTGGCTTCTATTTCCATAGTGAATTGTATTTTGGGGTGTAGGCTGTTGAGATGTGTGAGGAAGCTATCTAGTTTTTCCTTCCCGTGTGGCCAAATTACAAAGGTGTCGTCAACATATCTGAGCCAAAGTTTGGGTTTGTGTTCTGACTTGTCTAAAGCATTGGTTTCAAAGTGTTCCATGTACAGATTTGCGATGACCGGTGAGAGGGGTGATCCCATAGGTGCTCCTTCTATCTGTTTATATCTTTGTCCATTGTGGATGAAGTACGTGTTGGTTAGGCAGTGGTTGGTCAGGTCCAGGATGTATTCGGGGGGATTGTATTTGTTTTGAATGGCTGTCAAGGCTTCATTAATGGGCACTTGTGTGAAGAGAGATACAACATCGAAGCTCACAAGTAGGTCGTCGGGATGTAGGTTTTGCTTCTTTATTGTTTCTATGAACTGGAAGGAGTTTGTAACGTGTGAAGCGATAGATTCTGCATAGGGCTGAAGTTGCTTAGCGAGAAATTTAGCGAGATTTTGTAGAGGTGAGCCTATGGAGCTGACTATTGGTCTGAGTGGTGTTCCTTCTTTGTGTATCTTGGGGAGACCGTAGAGTTTGGGGCATCTGGATGATTTTTCTCTGGGGATGATTCTTAGCTGGATTTCTTCACTGATAGGAGAGGCTTTTATTTTGGATTTGGTGGTTTTTTCCAGATAGGTGGTGGGATCTGTTTTTATAGGTTGGTAGGTAGGGTCTTGGAGTAGATTTGATAGTTTTGCTTGGTAGTCCGATGTGTTCATCACAACAGTGGCATTACCTTTGTCTGCTGGGAGAATGATTATGTTGTTGTCTTTCCTCAGGTTGGTGAGTGCTTTCTGTTCTTCTTTGTGTAAATTGCTTCTGGGTGGTTTGCTGGAGCAGAGGATGTTGGTGACTTCAAGTCTGATTTTATTGGCTTCATCTGGGTTGATTTTGGTTAGGCTAGCTTCGACTCCGCATATGATGTTTTCCGTGGGGATGCGTCTCGGGGCGACTGCAAAGTTGAAACCTTTGGAGAGTACTTTGGTTTCGGTTGAGGTGAGGATCCTGTCTGATATGTTATGTACTGTTTGTTTCATGGGTTGTTGTGGAGGGTGGCTGGGCTTCTGGCGTTTCTCTAGTTTGTGGAGTTTGTTGGTGTGTGTGTCCGTCTTACGTGAGGACTCAGTTTCAGCTCTCCAAACGGCTAGTTGTTTGCATTTGTCCCAGAGTGCAGGGTGGATTTTGTTACAGAGTTTGAGGTGAAGAGTGAGCAGATCTTTGTTGGTTTGGTTTAGTAGGTATCTTTTTTTATGTAGTTCGTTTCTGATTAGGGATAGTTCAGTTCGTTTCAGGATCCTTTCGGTAGCTGGGGTTTTAGAGTGGAATTTAAGTTGGAAGCATGTGGGATATATATATATATATCCCTGCTACATCGGGGCCCAGTACGGGCCACATGATTTCCTGCAATGATTTTGCAAAGTTTTTTGCAGATAAAGTCGCTCAGATTCGGGAAGAGGTAGACGCCACCGTGGGAGCAGGGCCGGGGCAGGAGAGTGCTAGAGTCCTGTCTAGTCAAATTGTGTGGGATCAATTCCAATCTGTTACCTCCGAGGATGTGGACAGGCTGCTTGGACGAGTGAAACCAACCACCTGTCTCCTTGATCCTTGCCCATCCTGGCTTATAAAAGCTAGCCGGGAAGGGCTGGGCGATGGGCTTCGTGGGGTGGTGAATGCTTCCCTCCGTGAGGGAGCCTTCCCAGACCCGCTGAAAGAGGCGGTTATTAAACCGCTTCTTAAAAAACCATCTTTAGATGCGGCCACGATGGCCAACTATCGCCCAGTCTCAAATCTTCCATTCTTGGGCAAGGTGATTGAGCGAGTAATTGCTGAACAACTCCAGGCACGCCTGGAAGAAGCGGACCATTTGGATTCCTTCCAGTCGGGATTCAGGCCTCATCACGTGGGGCTACCTTTGAAGGTGACCCGGAAACTACAACTAATCCAGAATGCAGCAGCCAGACTGGTGACTGGGAGCGGCCGCCAAGACCATATAACACCGGTCTTGAAAGACCTACATTGGCTCCCAGTACGTTTCCGAGCACAATTCAAAGTGCTGGTGCTGACCTTTAAAGCCCTAAATGGCCTCAGTCCAGTATACCTGAAGGAGCATCTCCACCCCCATCATTCTACCCGGACACTGAGGTCCAGCACCGAGGGCCTTCTGGCGGTTCCCTCACTGCGAGAAGCCAAGTTACAGGGAACCAGGCAGAGGGCCTTCTCGGTAGTGGCGCCCTCCCTGTGGAACGCCCTCCCACCAGATGTCAAAGAGAACAACAACTACCAGACTTTTAGAAGACATCTGAAGGCAGCCCTGTTTAGGGAAGCTTTTAATGTTTGATGTATCACAGTATTTTAATATTCTTTTGGAAGCCGCCCAGAGTGGCTGGGGAAACCCAGCCAGATGGGCGGGGTATAAATAATAAATTATTTATTATTATTATTATTATTATTATTATTATTATTATTATTATTATTATTAGAAGTATTATTATAATGGTGCCCAGTCTGAAATGATCCTATTTAATGTGACTAAGTTAAAACACTGCCAACTGCATTTATTTTCTCAGGATAACATTTATATGGGACTTATATGGATGGCTGAGAAAAAGATTAGAAACATCCCATTTGTGTAGTTCATTCCTTCACAGCACCGCATGTCTTTCTTTCAACCTTTTATTCGACCGTCAGTCAGACAGCCAGTCAGTCGACCGTCAGTCAGTCAGATGTTATAGGCAGAGAAATGAGATTGAGATTACTTGCCTGGGATCACTATTTACCTCAGAGGTAGTCAATATGGTGCTCTCCTGATGTTGCTGATTGACAGTTCTCATCAGCTTCATCCAGCATGGCCAATAGTTAGGCATGATAGGAGTTGTAGTCCAAAATACTGGGAGGGCAGCATGTTGGCTAACCCTGCATCAGCTGGATCTGAACCCTGGCCTCTCAGAACCATGTCCAAAGAAACATTTAACAAGATCTGAATGCAATGGATTTTTGCTTTCCATCCATTTTTCACAAGCATATTTGAATAATAATCAATTTGTTGGTTCATAACCAATGACAGGCTGTCTGTGTGTTGCTGGACTAAAGCTTCCATCAGCCCCAGTCAGCATGGCCAATAGGCAAGGATGCTGGCATCAACATCTAGAGGGCATCATATTACCTACTGTGACTTATGAGAAACTAGTTTCATTTCATGGGCTTCTCTCACACCAACTGAAACCTTGACATCATCACAATGTGTGTTTCACATTATATGCCAGGTTTAGCTCATTGCAGACTGATGGAAATAAGAATGTGTTCTCAGCTACATGGATTAAGCTGTATGGTATAAGCAGTTGCACAGCCGTACTAAGAGCAGAGATTGTCATAATTATTGGCTTGGGTGCATAGGTTTTCTTGCGCAAGCCGAAATTCACTTCCACTCACACAAGGCTACTTCCCCTAATCCATCTGACTTTTCCATCCCACTTCAGCACCCTTCCCCAATGCCTCATTCCATACTGCTTCAGAGGGTCCCTTAAAACTCACGAATGGATTTTGATGAGTGCAGGAGCTACAGCATGGAAGAGAAGCCAGAAAAGTCTAGAATGCCCAAGATGTTGCCTAGTTCCTGGGCATTTTCTGATAAAACAGTGGACACCAGCCGGGGGCTTCATTTTTGGTAATGGCTGTCATTACCTTCCCACCCCCCAAAAGTCCCAGAATCGTACAATATCCAGGTGCACAATATATAACCAATTCAGGAGCAGACAAAAGATGTGCCTCAGACGCCAGCCGGTTTATTGTGGTATGAACCTGCATACATAGTAGCTGACAAGTTCTAGTAGATCAAAACGTATTTTAGTTACCATATTTGACAACTTGCTAAATTTGGAAATTGGATTACAGCAACGGAATACTCATAAAGGACCTGCTATATGCAATAGTGATTAAGAGCCTTGTCGAAATTCAGTGAAATGTGAGAACAGCTGGGGTGTAGGCAGCATGCATTACGTGACTGACCGACATGATGTGATAACATTTGAGAGGAATCACCTTTGCAATACCGAATCAGGAAATTGAATGACATGCAAGATATGTACCAAGTCATCAGATAAGGCAGTGCAGTCTAAAGAGAAGTCAACAGCTGTGGTACCCTGTCTACATTAATTTACCTCCATCACACACAAGAAAACCCAGATGTGGCAAAATTCTGAAACCAGGTTATGCCGTTTTCTTACGTGGCAGCTCATTGTATAAAAAGGGCTAATTAATGTAGCAGTTTTCATTTTGTTAAAATGCCAGGAAAAGTCAATTAAAATTAATAATAAAATTAATAATAAATGACTTTAAACAACTTCTACTGTGGTATCGATCTTTAATTCCTCCATCTTTCCTTTTTCAAAAGGAAAAAAACTGAGCTTCTGTTATCTAAAAATCTGGATTTATAAAAGGTGAGTTCCCCAAATTGGTTTGCCAAAAATTGGCCTGCAATCCTATGCACAGGAAGTCTGCTTTAATCCAATAAATGTAATGCATATTAGCTTGATCAAACTGCATGTAGCATTCCAGCCTTTGTTTTAAAATTGTTCATTGACTGAGCTGCATTATTGCTTGATTGAACGACATACTGACTTAATTAATTTTGTCACTTACTACTGTTTGTTCTCAGTTGGATAACTGCATGTTGTTTTTCATTTTTTTCCATTCTATGTGGTTAACAACAGCTGGCCACATGGAGCAGCCTCTATATGGTTGCATTCCAAGCAACCAGTGAAAATAGATCATAGAATGTTTATACTGGGGCAAAGGTCCACCCATATAGTTCTATTTTTAAAAATTCCCTGTGTTATTTAGACTTGTTCAGGTATATGCACTTCCCTGGGAGTAGGTTCCACTTAACAGGGTTTGCTTCTGAGTATGGCTGCATTTTTAAGGAACCAATTGTTCCACACTATTGTTTCTTCCTTGCAGTGCAATCCAAACCATGTCTACTCAGAAGTCCTACTGAAGTCAGTAGGTCTTACTCTCAGATAAGCAGGACTAGGATTGCAGGATTGCAGCCTTACCTACCAAATAAACTAAGGAGTCAGCCAAACCCTTAGATATAAAATACCAAACCCTTGTATATATAAAATACAGTATTAGATCATAATTCCTTAAACATAATTCACACTGAGAGGCACATAAGAAAAATAAAAATGGGTGTTAACAGGTGAAATCATAACCACCATAGGCGCCGACTCCATGGGGCTTGAGGGGGCCCGAGCCCCCTCAAAAATTCGTTTGGGGGGGCTCAGCCCCCCCAATAATCTCGAGCGCCCCTCCAGCAGAGCGCCGCCGCCGCGCTGGCTCTGCCTGTCGACGCTTGGCGCGTCCGCGGCTTTTATAGGGCACCGGCGCGGCGGGGGGCGCCGGGCCGGGGGAGGGGGGCGGCCGGCCTGTCTCCTTGGCAACCCCATTGAGCAGCGCCGGCTCCCCCGGGAGGGCCATCCCCCCGCGCCGCCGATCGCCAACACCGCCGACGCTGTGGCTGCCCGAGCCCGAGACAAAGCCAGAGCCAGAGCCAGAGCCAGAGCCCGCCAGTCAGTCAGGAAGGAAGGAGAAATGGGGAGGGAGACGAGGGAGGAAAATTGCGCGCAGGGTGAAGAAAGGAGAAGGGCGAACGAGACGAGCTTCCAACCCAAAAAAGGGCTGGAAGACTGGGAGGATGCAGGATCGGGAAAGAAAGCGACGCCTTCCCCGCCCGCGACGTCGCCCGCTTGTCATTGGCAGCGCAGCGGGCGCCCAGAGGGGCTGGGCACCGGCGCAGGGCCGCTCCGCAGCCGCGGAGGACAGCTGCGTGGCCAGGGACGCGGACTTAGAAAAAATATTGGGGGGGCCCGGGAAAGCTCATGAATAATAAATAAGCTCATGAATATGCAAATAAAGTGGCTCCGGCCCTAAATAGGGCAAGCCACGCCCCCCCAGCCAGCCGATTGGCTGGCTGGGAGGTGTGGCCAGTCGGGATTCCCCTGTTCTCGCGGGATTTCCGGCCGGGGCTCTCCGATTAGGGCGCGCGGCTGGCTGGCTGGCGAAGGAGGAGGCGGGGGACGGCGGCGGCGCTCTGCTGGAAGGGCGCCCGCCTGAGATTATTGGGGGGGCTGAGCCCCCCAAAAAATTTTTTTGAGGGGGCTCGAGCCCCCTCAAGCCCCATGGAGTCGGCGCCTATGTGCGTGGCTAGCAAGGTGTGCCGCGTAGAGCGCGGCCCTTGTGTGGCCCGGTGGCCAGGCAAGCTCGGGCGGGGACCCCCATGCGAATCTAAGACGGGAGAAGAGGGCAGAGCAAAGGGGGTCCCTTCCCCAACCTCCGGCTCTGAGACTTCCCTGCGCCCCAGAAAAGCGAAAGGATTTTCTCTCTTTTTTTATATATAAATATTTTATTAAGTTTTCAAATACAAAGTTAGAAACATACACTGAAGAAAAAAGTAAAAGAACAAGAAAAAGAAAAAAAGAAAAAGAAGAAAAGAAAACCAACCATTCAACACATTTTTTATATAACTAACTGGACTTCCTCGCATCTCCCTTACCCTGCATTCTTTATAATAAAGATATCAGCAAATTATTACCTTGTTTCGTACCTTATTTTGTACTTTTCAAATACTATACCTCTAAATTTAACATACTTTTCATCAGTTACTTATATCTTAAATTAAACATAGTATTACCTTAGATTTTGACCTTTTCTTACTTAACATATAATTTCCTGTTTCCCAAATCTAATTGCTGAAGCTATAGTTTCCGAATCGTGTAAATTTTTAACATTCATACAACTTATATTGTTTTTGCAAATAGTCCTTAAATTTTTTCCAGTCCTCTTCCGTTGTTTCTTCTCCCAAATCTCGGATTCTGCCAGTCATTTCAGCCAGTTCCATGTAGTCCATCATTTGCGTCTGCCACTCTTCCAGTGTGGGCAAATCTTGTGTCTTCCAATATTTTGCGATGAGAATTCTTGCTGCTGTAGTTGCATACATAAAGAAAGTTCTATCCTTCTTTAACACTTTCTGGCCAACAATGCCCAAGAGGAAGGCCTCTGGTTTCTTGGGAAAGGTATACTTAAATACCTTTTTTAACTCTTTATAGATCATTTCCCAGAAGGCCTTCACTTTTGGACAAGTCCACCAGAGGTGAAAGAATGTCCCTTCAGCCTCCTTACATTTCCAACATTTATTATCAGACAGGTGATATATTTTTGCAAGCTTGACTGGGGTCATGTACCACCTATAAATCATTTTCATAATATTTTCCTTCAAGGCATTACATGCCGTGAATTTCATTCCGGTGGTCCATAACCTTTCCCAGTCCTCAAACATGATGTTATACCCAATATCCTGAGCCCATTTTATCATGGCTGATTTGACTGTCTCATCTTGAGTGATTTTCTCTTCAACCTGCCCTCCATCCTCTTGCGGAAAACTCTTTGCCTGCCCTGCCCGTATCTCGTTTTTGCTTTTTAATTCCACACACGCACCCTTCGGACTTTGTGGCAATCGGGTGCGCGGGTTCGTTTCCTAAGAGAGTGAGGACCCCCGCCTCCTCCCCACCTGCTCCCTCACCAGCCAGCCAGCCGCGCGCCCTAGCCGGAGAGCCCCGGCCGTCCCCGTCGCGCAATCGGCTGGATCTCCCTTCAGCAGGCCGTGCTCACAACTCGGCCCAGGGACCCCCAGCAGCGGATCTCCGGCCCAGCTGAAGAATCCGGCAACAAGCCCCCTCCTCCCCAATCGCTCCGCCGAAATACGCTCCAAAACCCGCCAGATAGGCCGCCGGCCGCCAAGTCTCGTGGCGCCCTGAGCGAGGGTCTCTCCCCAACACCGCCACCTCGAACTGCGTTCTCCCGGCTACCCGAGCGAACCAGCGGCAGGACCCCGGTATGGGCCCCCCCAATATTTTTTATAAGTCGGCGCCCCTGATAACCACTGTCAGGAATGAGAAAAGGGAGAATTCCTTTTTATGCGAGTCAGTGCCTTAGGCCTGTAAAAGCAATGACTTCAAAATTAAAGGGCAGCGGAGATAGCCCAAGCCTTTCATTTGCCATCATATGTGATTGGCCACCATTCCAACTGGTTGCTGTGGCAAAACAGAAAAGCAGTAAAAAGCATAACAACAAAAGTGTAGGTGACTGGCTGCACCCATATCGCAGCTGTGTTGCTTTGCCAAGGAGACAGGGAGCCTGGACCCAAAGAACAATCTTTCAAGGGGGAGAAAGAGTTTAATCCAGTTCTTTCACTAATAAGCCAATGGCTTTCAACTGTCTCTAACTTTTGGAAACATGTATGCTTGCCACTTCTGCATCCGCAGCTGGCATCCCCTCTGCATGTGTGTCTCTTTCCATCAGACACAAAAGGAAGTTCAAGTTGTGGTTTCTGTTGTGCATTCTACTGCAAAGAAAGAAAATCTGGCTATTTGCGTAGGATCCCCTCCATTCCAGCAGCATGCATCAATGATTGTGCTGTACAATCGAACTCTGGAAGTGACAGCAGGAAGAACAGAAGCAGAAACCCCCCCCCCCACACACACACACCCATCTCAGAGCTTTATTAGGTGCTGTAACATTTTAGCCCTTTAGAATAAAGAAAGGGAGTGAGATGGGGATACAAGATGTGATGAACTCCAGTGCAATAAACCAGTTGGGTTATACTGATGTTTACAAGAGCTTAATTTGATTTTTGCATCCAGCTCCAAAAAAGCCTTTGTGGATGGCTCCAGATGGGTGTTTGTGGGATTGGAGTTATGCTTGTGTGCAAGGTTTTCATAGTAACCAGACAATGCTGTTGGCATCAAAATGCCAGCCAGTAGTTTTCTGCCCATTTAACCCCAGACTTACACTTTCCAGAGAAAGCCCAATACATTGTGTGTGGTTTTTTAATGTTGTCAATTACCTGTTTCCCTTATCTGAATGACTGTGATCTTAACAAAGCAATCCAACCCCTTGATTAGCAGGGCTGGAGGAGGCTTGCAACCCTCCACCTAGTTCTGCTGGCTCTGCCAGCAGCAGAGCCCCGCTCTTGGTGGGGAAGCCTCAATGCTGAGGAATGCCCTAGTACGACCACGTAAAAGGCAGGTGAATAGAAGCTACAGATGCCGGTATCCCCAGGGTGTTTCTTGGGTGGGGTGACACATGATTCACAGGATCTGGTGCAGACCCTGCTGCCTTCATATTATGGTTCTGGGCTCTTTACTGCACCAGCCTGGCAGCTTGCACACCAAAGGGACATTTTTTTTCTGTCCATCTTCTGCTCTGCCTAGCACAGAGCAAGCCCTGCTGCTGTAAAGCAAGCAAGCAGCTGGCTGTGCAACTCCATCAAGCCCCATCACTACTGGCTAGGGATCAAGGTTGCACTCTAAATCCCCATGTGGAAGCAGCCTTTCTCTCCTCCTTTTACTATCCTCATAGGATGGACCCTTATGCAACACACATATCAGCTTTTTTCCACCCATTCCTTTCCCAGCTTTTTTATTCCTCTTTCAGGATGGGCAGGGTGTGTGTTAGACAAGAGAACTGGGGAGAGAATGGAGAGAAGAAGGCCTGGCACTCAAATTAGCAGTTTTAAAGGTATGAAAACCTCTGGGCTGCAACCTAAGGCACTCAAAGCAAACAGCTCGAACAGTCTGTCTTTACTTACAAAGCTGGCAACAATGGCCTGTGTGGCCAGTATTGGAGTAACATTCTGTTGTTGTTGTTGTTCTCGTTTGCAGAAAAATTTACAACATCAGTCCCCACTCAACAAATTAATGTGCTGCTGATCAGATCCATTGTATACAAGTTTATCATCTTATTTGACAGGGATAAACAAGACACACATGGATAAACAGTGCAAGTCATAAAATAGGCTACAAACATGATAAATAATGGATTGGGTGGATCCAAGTTTAATCCTCTGTTTATAGAAGCGCCCCCCCCCCTCATGAGAGGAATGGTAGGTCAGCATTTATCACAGCACATTAAAAAGTTTAAGAATTTGTGCCTCACCTGGAGCATCATTCCACCTTGGGTCTGCCATATTTACAGAAAAACGATTTCAAATGTTTTGTTGATCAACTATGCTCTGCTAAGCTAAATTTCAACCACAGGGCAGAAGGTTTGACTTTTATGGAGAGAGAAGCCTAGGATTCTCTTGTGAAGAGTGACTGTTTACTTCAATTGTGGAAAAGACTTAGTCGAGAGGAATACACATGTTTGCAGTTTTGAACTAAAATTTTCTTACCTCTGTATTAACAAAAGCAAAAGGCGGGCTCAGAGGATTAAGTGTGGAGTCCATTTCTGCTTTTGATAATTATTTGAACTGTTGCGGGAGTGAGCTGGATGTAGTTCATTCTTAATAACCATCTGTTTCCACTTGCATCCAAGATTACCTGTATTTACTTCCAAACTGAGAGTCAAGATTTTGGTCTTTCTCCAGTTGTTCAAGCCAATGAAACAACTGCCTAGAGAGTGTTAATTTTAGGCCTCCAGGATATGCTCACACATACACACTGATACATATGAATGCCTAAAAGAGGGTCAACTAAGCTGTGACCATCCAGATGTTGTTGGGACAGCCCCAGCCCATAGGGCCAATGGTCAGTGATGATAGCAGTTGCTGTCCAACAACATCTGGACTCTGGCCTATAATAATCAGCATCAAGAGACATTTCTTTTCAACCAACATCCATTATTTGCTCTGACTCAGAGTTCCAACAGTGTTCCATGGCTACAACCAATGTAAGTATGCCGTCAGAATATCGGAAGAATATAAACACAGGGCAGAAAGCATCTATAAGTACCAGTGACTGAGGTGGGTAAGTTAAGCACATGTTTAGCAGCACAACATTATGCATGCCTATTTAGAAATAAATCCTACTGAGTTCAGTGTGGCTTACTCCCAAGTAAATTACTATAGAATTACAGCCTAAATCTCACATTTCAATCAATAAGGCATAAAAGTGCTTAACGTTGACTGGACGGTGGTTAAGGTTGGTTTAGCATTTCACCAAGTACTATCGTCTTTTTGTTATGAACACATGGTATGGTTCCAAATTGTTCAGTGGAGGCACCTGAATATCTCTGAATAAATTTGTGGCACATCCACCAGTATTGGAAGTTATTTGGTGTGTTGCTATTTACTGGGTATTTACTGTTGACATGCAGGTGGCTTACAGCGCTACATAGTGCCTCAAGGAAAGCCTTCCAGCTCAGTTCAGGTGGGAGTATGCATGAGATTCTCCAGTTGCTGATGATAGTGGCCTAAAACACATAAGGAAGGAAAGAGTGATGCCACTAGTTTGTCTACCTTAGAATTGTCTGTCCTCACTAGCTGAGGTCCTTCTCATCCATGCTACCAAGTGGAAACACCAGGGATCGAACCTCGGATCTTGTACAAATAAATTATGTAGTATACTGCATTAGTCAGAGTTAAATGTTAAAAGCACATGCCAGAGGATTTATATGCTGTGGAACTTAGAATGGGAAAGGCTGTTTTGGTGTGCTTAATCAGAACATGTTCTAGCATTGCATCCACACTAGTGCAAATCCAGGGGGCAGGTACACATCAGAAGTGCAATGGCACATCCAACTGGCATTGTGGGTCAACTGCCTATCCAGTGCACAATTGATTCAAGGATTCTGAATTGCAAAAATGTGCAGTCACTCACAGTTTCTGCCTAGTCCTCCTGGGGTTGAGTTGTCTCACAACTTAATTCCTTTTAAAGGAGTGCATCTTGGGATAATGGGATGTCGGGGATTGTTAAATTTTAGGATTTGGGGATCATGTTCATGAGCCCCAAACTATGCATGTTTTCTCAGAAGTAAGTTTCACTGAGCTCAGCGGCACTTGCTCCCATGTAAATATGTATAGGGTTACTAGAGAGTAAGCCCCGTTGATTCCAGTGCAACTTGATTCTTATTAAACATGTATAGGCATGTGCTATTTAAACTTCGCCAACTATCTCTCTTATCTACTAAAGCAGGTCAAAAAAAAATTAGCAGGACACTGGAGCTCAATGAACACTGCTAAAAAGCAAAATATTTCTTACAGTGCAGTGCTACTTAAAAAAATTTGGTAGGAGGAGTTGTGTCACTTGTCACAAGTAATGGCTAACTGCCAATAACTGCCAGACAGTGATGCACAACTCAATTCCAGCACTCCTTTTTCACAGTATATGGTCACACGCACACTTACAATCTAAGGGAAATGATCCAGCCAAAGTTAAACATATTTCACAACTGTTAATTTTAATGAGAGGGTTAAGCTCATTGTGCTCTACCTTCTCTCCCATTGAAAGTGGTGAGATTTATAGCTATCCAAAATAAGAAGGGGTAAACAATGAGCAATTTCTTGATTCCATGGATGATACAGATTAGATATTCAAACATATAACAATAATTTTTATTTTAAAAAAATGTTGGTTCCCGAACTTTTGCATTTTTAAATCATATCTACATTTGAAAATAGCACTAACTTTTATAAAGTGCTTAACTTCAGTGGGTGATGCCCTAAATATGTTACACAAAAACTTGCTTCCAGCACTCCAGCATCACCAATGCTTATTATTTTAAAAGGAGGTCTGCTTGCATTAACAAGGTTGTGACAAGAGCTTCCCAGTAGCTCAACATAGGTGCTAATAAATTGCAAGCTGGCCACCAAGCCATACTGTGAAATGATACAGGGAATAGCATCAGCTTTGGGTGTTTCTTTGTCAGCAAAGCCTTATATGCACATACATCTCCCTGAAATGTACCCCAAACAGAACATTGAAATACTGCTCTGCATAAATGTTCTAATAACTTTATTGTCCATTCTTTTATCACACCTGAGTGTTTGTTCAACAATCACAATAAGCCCTTTGTGTACTGCTCCAACTTTGAACTATTGCTCAACAATATTGACTTATAATGATAAAGCAACAGCTCTATTTCTAATTCATTAGTATGGAAAATATTCTGAATATTGTAGGCTAGAGTTTAAGTCCTTTGTCAATCATACACTTTTCAAGAAAAAATGCAGCAACCATTGCACAATGCCAGAATTTCAATATTTTTCTAATAAAGAAACGAAGAAGAATTGCTAGAAATAGATTTTTCCATTTATTGTCTTCTTATCCTTACGATGACTACCCAGTGCAAGAATTGTACATAATGAATGGAACATCAACAACAATACTGAGCAGTCATGCGGTTTATTGCAATATTTAAAGTCTAGATCCAAGAGCTATGAAGGCAAAAGGAAGACATTGTCCAGACTCCCAATGTATCAAAAACACATTTGGAATATTAACTTGATTACTGCACCCTAATATTTTATGCGACAACTATATTTATGGTCTATTGTTGTAGCCATATAAGTCTCAGGATACAAGAGGGACCCCAAACCAAACAGTGCATCAGGTAATCTTTTTTATTGCATCCCTTATTGGTGATGAAAGTAAATACAATGTTTTGCCAGTTTTGATTGCAAAATCCACAGTCGCCTGAATCACGCATATTTTAAAAACGTAATTCCCTAGAGACAAGACCATTTATCTTAAATGCCTTACAGATCACATCTTTGCTTGTCTGGATTTTTAAAATGTGGGAACTTCAAGAGGCAACTATGCTGCTCACTGGGAAACAGACCCTGCTGAACCCAGTGGTGCTTACTCCTGAGTAGGCATGAATAGAATTGCAGCCAAATCACAAGACCTCTGGGAGCACTGGGGGAGTGAACAATGGCTTGCACCACTTTAACTGAGGCTGAGACTAATTATTTCAGAAGCGTGACTAAAGTTTTTTGCCTGAAGTTACAGGATTGGCTGGAAGGTGAAAGAAAAGAAGCTTATAGTATGGGAGCACCTGGAGTACTGCCCATTATCCGATTCTGAACTTCACTCATTTCAAGTTTCTCCACAGTTTTTGTCAATAATTTCAGTCCTCTCTCTCATATTTTATGAAGAGTTCCTTTGGGGGCGGAGTGTTTTTCATGTACCTATCAGACCATGGCCAGATTACAAACAACTTGTTGTTCTTTAGTCATTTAGTGGTGTCCGACTCTTTGTGACCCCATGGACCAGAGCACGCCAGGCACTCCTGTCTTCCACTGCCTCCCACAGTTTGGTCAGACTCATGTTTGTAGCTTCGAGAACACTGGCCAACGATCTCCTCCTCTGTCGTCCCCTTCTCCTTATGCCCTCCATCTTTCCCAACATCAGGGTCTTTTCCAGGGAGTCTTCTCTTCTCATGAGGTGGCCAAAGTATTGGAGCCTCAGCTTCAGGATCTGTCCTTCCAGTGAGCACTCAGGGCTAATTTCCTTAAGAATGGATACATTTGATCTTCTTGCGGTCCATGGGACTCTCAAGAGTCTCCTCCAGCACCATAATTCAAAAGCATCAATTCTTCGGCGATCAGCCTTCTTTATGGTCCAGCTCTCACTTCCATACATCACTACCGGGAAAACCATGGCTTTAACTATACAGACCTTTGTTGGTAAGGTGATGTCTCTGCTTTTCAAGATGCTGTCTAGGTTTGCCATCGCCTTTCTCCCAAGGAGCAGGCGTCTTTTAATTTCGTGACTGCTGTCACCGTCTGCAGTGATCATGGAGCCCAAGAAAGTAAAATCTCTCACTGCCTCCATTACTTCCCCTTCTATTTGCCAGGAGGTGATGGGCCCAGTGGCCATGAACTTCGTTTTTTTGATGTTGAGCTTCAGACCATATTTTGCGCTCTCCTCTTTCACTCTCATTAAAAGGTTCTTTAATTTCTCCTCACTTTCTGCCATCAAGGTTGTGTCATCTGCATATCTGAGGTTGTTGATATTTCTTCCGGTGATCTTAATTCCGGCTTGGGATTCATCCAGCCCAGCCTTTCGCATGATGAATTCTGCATATAAGTTAAATAAGCAGGGAGACAATATACAGCCTTGCCGTACTCCTTTCCCAATTTTGAACCAGTCAGTTGTTCCATATCCAGTTCTAAATGTAGCTTCTTGTCCCACACAGAGATTTCTCAGGAGACAGATGAGGTGACCAGGCACTCCCATGTCTTTAAGAACTTGCCATAGTTTGCTGTGGTCAACAAAGTCAAGGGCTTTTGCATAGTCAATGAAGCAGAAGTAGATGTCTTTCTGGAACTCTCTAGCTTTCTCCATAATCCAGCGCATGTTTGCAATTTGGTCTCTGGTTCCTCTGCCCCTTCGAAATCCAGTTCTCGGTCCACATACTGCTTAAGCCTGCCTTGTAGAATTTTAAACATAACCTTGCTAGCGTGTGAAATGAGTGCAATTGTGTGGTAGTTGGAGCATTCTTTGGCACTGCCCTTCTTTGGGATTGGGATGTAGACTGATCTTATCCAATCCTCTGGCCACTGCTGAGTTTTCCAAATTTGCTGGCATATTGAGTGTAGCACCTTAACAGCATCATCGTTTAAAATTTTAAATAGTTCAGCTGGAATATCATCACTTCCATTGGCCTTGTTATTAGCAGTGCTTTTTAAGGCCATTTGACTTCACCCTCCAGGATGTCTAGCTCAAGGTCAGCAACCACACTACCTGGGGTGTACAGGACATCCATATCTTTTTGGTATAATTCCTCTGTGTATTCTTGCCACCTCTTCTTGATGTCTTCTGCTTCTGTTAGGTCCTTTCCACTTTTGTCTTTTATTATGGTAATCTTTGTACGAAATGTTCCTTTCATATCTCCAATTTTCTTGAACAGATCTCTGGTTTTTCCCATTCTATTGTTTTCCTCTATTTCTTTGCATTGCTCGTTTAAGAAGGCCTTCTTGTCTCTCCTTGCTATTTTTTGGAAATCTGCATTCAATTTCCTGTATCTTTCACTATCTCCCTCGCATTTTGCTTGCCTTCTCTCCCCCGCTATTTGTAAGGCCAAACAACTACCTCTCGTTTAATAGTATGGAGGAGTCTTCTGTAACTGATACTGTGAAGTTTCCTTAGCCCTGACTTATAAGGAAGACATTGTTCACTTATCATAATCCATCCTTGCCAATCCCATCCTTCCTGGCAATGCCAAGGAAGGAAAGAGCACACCAGGGTAAGAAAATGACATGGAATGTAAGTAATGTTTCTGTGGTGGGCCCAAGAGGACAGTCACCAATTTCACAGGTACCAATCATGAATAAACATGTGAGGTTATGTCAGGCCCACCTCTCCTCATGGCTGCTGATAGACAAGAGTTTCAGATGCTGTAAAAGCGTAGGTGTTAAATGCTATAGCTTCTTAAGAAGATTTTGTGACTTTCGAGAAATCACAACAAGCAATTGTTGCTTTTTGGTTTTTGAGCAGTTGGATTTGCTTTTGGAAACCCAGTTGAGCCATTGGTTACCTCAGGCCAGTAACCTCTCCAGGTTTTTAGCAAGTGTGCCAGAAGTCAAATCCAAGTTATAAGACACTGCTGCTTCAGTGACCACTACTGTGGATGTGTAGCTCTCCGGTCATTCTTGGGGTGATTTTGCCTCTCATTTACTAAACGACACGGCAAGTAACAGTAACATTTTCACACATGTTTGGTTTCCATGCACTTTGAATGAATATATGCATTGAGGGGCCAGTTTCTACCACCTGCTATATGTTCATTAATGTCATGTACAGAGGAGAACCCAAACATACAAAGTGGGCTAATGTTGCATTTCTTCCCCAGAAGATTCAGCTGGTAGTTGGCAAACTGAAGTCATCCCTTGGTGTTCCTGCTTGTGTTGTATTCAGGTCCTTTTAAGCACACCTCACCTTTCCACCTCTCTCTCTGCCCTTGGCCATTGAGAAACACTGCTGCAGTTTTGCTTGAAGAGCCCTCACACGGGGAGCTGTATAAAGCCCCGTTTAACAAGCCAGTTAAATTATCAACACGTGTGTGGATCCTGAATTCTATGTACACCACATGTTTGTATTGTTTGTTTGCTTATGAAAGGTATTTTTCTAACGCCATTTCATAAAGTATCTGGGTGATATACAACAATGTGTATACAATAAAGCACTCTCTTTTTTTAAAAAAAAGTACAAAAGAACTGTTAAAATGACTGGCCACTCAAGAAAATGTTAAACAACTACATAAGCCTTTTGGCATATAACAAAACAAAACAAAACAAAAAGAGTCTTCAAGAGATGCCTGGAAGTCAGAAGCAACTATTCCTGCCAAATCTCTGCTGGAAGAGTGCTCCACAGCATGGGATCAGTGAAACTAAATGCTCGACTTCCAGCCAAGGCTGACTGGGCCACTGTAAGATGGGAAACAATGAACAGCGCTCTTCCAGTTGATCTCAGTGATCCGGCTGGGATATAGGGGTTCAGGCAGGCCTTAAGGTATCCTGGACCAAGTTTTTCAGGGCTTTTTAAATGCAAGAAATGTTCATAGTTAGGCCAACTATGGTTTACGAAGTAGCCATTTGCTACTTGAAAATAAAGCATTTTCTCAGCAGCAAAGCCTATACTTTAACATAAACAAACGTCCAGCAAAAGGAGGGACCATAATTCATTGCTAAGCAACTAATCACACTTTGTTTGTCCAGTTCTTACTACTACCACCATAAGAGATCCATCATCCTAGGACAGGCTTTGAAACTGATAGAAGTGACAATAACAGAAGGAGAAAATGATATTGCAACCTGGGTGGCTGCCCTGGAAAGCTTGTTGAAGATAAGGACCCAGTCTTACTCCGTCTAAGACCCCAACAAATCCAGAGCACAGCTTGAATGCAAGGGACAACGTTAAACATTAAACAGTATTTTAAATGTTAAATTCTACCACCAGCAGGATTGTTCCAGAACTAAAAGTTTTATTCTATCCCAAGAAATTGAGCGTATTTGGAGTAGCATTTTCTTGAAGCTCCTTCAATGCTAGGGTTCCTTCCATAGCAATAAAATAAATATTACATGGCACACAGCTCGGTTAATGAGTTGTTTCTCTAATGTGACAAAGTGTTTGATAAACTCAGCATGCCTCCATTAATCAAGATCACATATGTGGCCACCTCCTTTTAAATGGAAACTATTAACATCTAAATTAAACATGCTGGTGATATCAGTGAACAGAGAAGTGTAAGGTTAGTATACACAGAGAGATTGTTTCTCTGTCTTGAGAAATATTAACAATAACTTGGTCCCAGTTCTAAATTGTCATTGGACCAAATGGCAGTAGGTCGAACCACTAAGCATTTTGCAAAAAACCATTTGCTTCAAATTACCACATCCACATCCCAAAGAATGAAAGGAATGTTATTGGATCTCTCTGCAAAGTAATGTCATTCAAATTCATGAATCAGAACATTATGCATCCTTAGAAGATTTGTCTGGTTTCTTGTGGTATTGTAGGTTGTTGTTTTTTTAATGAATTTCTTGAGAGCCACTTTGAAGATGCATAAATAATCCGCATAATGAAACTTGGGCTTTTCCAATTATATGGAGATCTAAAATTCAGTGGTTTCTGCTTATTGATGCAACTAGTGATATGACCTGAAATGGCTACAAGTAAAAATTAGAAGAAGAAAAAAATCTATGGTATTTACCTCAATCTATGTCTTGGGGCCGCGGGTGGCGCTGTGTGTTAAACCACAGAGCCTAGGACTTGCTGATCAGAAGGTCAGCGGTTCGAATCCCCACGACGGAGTGAGCTCCCGTTGCTCACTCCCAGCTCCTGCCAACCTAGCAGTTTGAAAGCACGTCAAAGTGCAAGTAGATAAATAGGTACTGCTCCGGCGGGAAGGTAAACGGCATTTCCGTGCGCTGCTCTGGTTCGCCAGAAGCGGCTTAGTCATGCTGGCCACATGACCCGGAAGCTGTACGCCGGCTCCCTTGGCCAATAAAGCGAGATGAGTGCCGCAAACCAAAGTCGGTCACGACTGGACCTAATGGTCAGGTGTCCCTTTACCTTTACCTAACTATGTCTCAGGAAAAACTCTTTCTCACCCTAAGACCCTTTTAGCAGGAAATTTCAGGGAATGATCCCAGGATTGACTGCATCATCAGCCACTGACCTATGGCTTTTCCCATTTGAGATTTGATTTTCATCAAATGCCAAATGATTTCTAGCACATGGGGAAAGCAGAAGTAAGCCCTGCCCCTTTTATGAATTATCTCGCAGGATTTTATTCCCAATGGTTTACAAAATCCCTGTAACTACTTTACAATGATTTCATAGCTTTATATGCTGGAGCCAATGTTAAGTACTAGGATTACGGAGATGAATTAATTAGTTAAAAGTAGGGTAATTAAAATTTTCATGTATATATGTAACAGGAGCATTTCAGGACAAGCTCCATCACAGGCTGCAGTTGCCCAGGTGTTTTCAGTCTACTCGTACCCACTAGGGATGAAGGAGACATTTGAGTCAGTGTGCATTTAAAGCAGAATCTATTAAAAAAGCAGAATCGATCAAAGTCACACTTTCTGAAATGATATGGAAACTGAAATACAGCTATCCTTTGAAATTCACCCCTATCCAAACTTTGAGATTAAGTTCTCCAAGCAACCATGCTTATGCAACATGTTGTTGCTGTTTAGTCGTTTAGTCGTGTCCGACTCTTCGTGACCCCATGGACCAGAGCACGCCAGGCACTTCTGTCTTCCACTGCCTCCCGCAGTTTGGTCAGACTCATGCTGGTAAGTTTGGTCAAACCAATGCAACATAGGTAAGTGTTAACTTACAGTGCAAATTCAAATTAATGAAAAGGATAGAAATGGATTCAACAATAGATTTGTTTTATGCATACTTTCTTCTAATAACATCTCTGAATTTTTCATTAGTTTGAATTTGCACTGTAACCATTACTCTTCCAAGTGCAGAACCCTAATTTTTTATTCCCCCATTGTTACAGATATCCCACTGGCACCACCATCACCCCCTCCAAAAAAGAAAAGAAAAGATAGGGAACCGCCATGTATAATAGTATAGTATAATACTAATACTATAATAGCATAATACTATATATATATATATATAGTGAGATGAAACACAGTTCTGAAATAGTAAAAAAAAAAAATTGAAGTAGAAGCATTTTTACAGTTCAGATCATACATGGGGAGAAGGACTGCTGCTGCCCATTCCTTAAGCTCCACAGATGCTTTTGGCAAAGGAGAAGACCTAACAATGACCTCCTGCACAGGGACTCAGTTAGACTGGAAAAGGAAAAAGAGATTTATATGTGATACAACATTGTCCCACCAGACGGCGATGTGGAGTCCCTGTTTTTCTCTACCTGTTTTCCCTGTTTAAATTTACAACGTTTGGAACTGAAATGCTTCTTTGATGTGTCTTGATCCAGCCCAGGAGCCCATAAATAGCCTTTAAATGGGATTTTAGAGAGACTCTGGGCTCATCCGCACACATACACCTTTTGCCCATGCCTTCTAGACTCAGGTCTGCACTTTCCCAATCTGTGTCCAAGCCTCTCCTGCCCCACTTTCCCCAGGAAAACCCACTTTTTAACCCTGGATCAGAAAAAAACAACAGCAATTCAGGATTTCCCATAGAATTTGCTTCCAGCAGTAAAGAGCAGGGTTTTATGGGTAAAGTGCCAGGGCCTAAAAGAAGAAGTAGTAGTGTTCAGACAACATAGCTTTAAAGAATGGACCTGTGCCCAGAAACACAGTGCTAAAAGAAGTCTGTATGGGATCTTAGTGTTACAACCTTTCATTTTCTTCAGAATCACCCAAAATTGGCCTGGGGACAGTGGGGATGGGATGTTAGGCTAGAAGGGCCATCTTTTCGACCCAATAAATGTGTCTTTTTTGCGGATACAAACAAGAAATGCACTTTTCAAAATGCTTAAACCTTTTCCAAAAGTTGATTATCCACCCCACCCCACCCCAAAAAACGCATCCAGAGTCCAGAATATATTAATCTCCCCCAAAAGGATTTGGTCACTATATTTATTACCAAAGTGATATTACAAAAGCCTCCTTTTAAGAATCCTTTATAGCTTAGATTAAAGCTCTGAGTACAAAGAAGAAACAGACTGGGCTCATCAGTCGAGGGTCTTAGCAAAAGTGTTTAAGTCAATTTACAGTCATGATCTCAGGCAGAAATCAAATCCTTGGGAAGAATGTGCAAGTTTTCTGAGATGTATCATTTGGATTTAGAGGGCAAAGCCTCAAAAAATGTTTTAGCAACATTCACCCAAGGCCAATTTATGTTACCATTTTCAAACACTGGGAGAGATCCATGGGACTAGATATATGTTCCAACAAGCCTGGCTTATATCTCTGTTATCATAAACTCACTGTGGAACTGACTGAGTGTGCAACTCATGAGTCAGGCTACAACCTCATTCTGCCTAATGGTTGGGATGGGCCTAGCAGCAGGAGTTCCACTAGGTAGGAAAATGAAAGAAATAAGATGCAGATCAGAATACCTGGCTGAGGACGAAGGGGGAGGGAAGGAGAGATTTCGGAATTCTTCATCTTCACTTTATGATAACACTCTTTGAACAACAAAGATTACAGTGGTACCTCTAGTTACGAACTTAATTCTTCTGGAGGTCCGTTCTTAACCTGAAACCGTTCTTAACCTGAGGTACCACTTTAGCTAACGGGGCCTCCCGCTGCCGCTGCGCTGCCACCATGCGATTTCTGTTCTCAGCCTGGGGCAAAGTTTTTAACCCGAGGTACTACTTCTGGATTAGCAGAGTCTATAACCTGAAGTGTTTGTAACCTGAGGTGTTTGTAACCCGAGGTACCACTGTGTTCCTATCTAGTTAACAACCTGCTGACCTCTTCTCATTTATGCCAGTGTTCTTTGAAGGGTTACCTGAGGTTTCAACTTTCACCTCACCATCGTCCTGAACCAGGAGCAGCCCATGCAGTAGGTTCACTTTCCAGACTGTCATGCAGCAACATAATGGACACATAAGCACCACCATATTTCAGAAACCTAGTAACTGCTGCACATACTAATATGTTCCCCACGCAACACACAACATAAAATCTGTTGTCTACAGCCAAGCCCTGAGATCCAACCACATCTGCTCTGAGTCATCAGACAGCAATTCACAACTTAGGGATTTACCACAGACATTTCTTAGACCACAGTACTCACCCAGTGACATTGAAAAGCAGAACAACAAGGCCAGACTGCTTCCCAAAATTCATCTAATCTGCTACAGGATGGGTCTGGAAGAGTAAGTGACATAACACAACTTCTTGTCACTGACTCCCAACTAAAACCACTCAATTATCTACAATCCATCCTGGATGGTAGCACTTCCTTCTGACTGACCTTGGGTGGTAGGCCTCTGCAAGCTTACAGGCAGTCCGCCAGCCCAAAACAGATGCTCACCAACAGGTCACAGACACAGACATACAGACACAAGACCCTGAAACAGCTCTGCCAGTGTGGTGTAGTGGTTAAGAGCGGTAGACTCGTAATCTGGTGAACTGGGTTTGCATCCCCGCTCCTCCACATGCAGCTGCTGGGTGACCTTGGGCTAGTCGCACTTCTCTGAAGTCTCTCAGCCTCATTCACCTCACAGAGTGTTTATTGTGGGGGAGGAAGGGAAAGGAGATTATTAGTCGCTTTGAGACTCCTTAGGGTAGTGATAAAGTGGGATATCAAATCCAAACTCTTCTTCTTCTTCTTCCTCTGCCAGCTCAAACTCTACTTGTTTGACACTATTACAGAGGCTTAATGCTGTCGGCTGCATCAAGGCTGCATTCACCTCTTCATTTTCCAGTGTAGTATAAAACAGGCCTCCAGTTAGCATGTTGCTGTGCTTACCAGGAGGGGAAGGGATGAGGTGGTGGAAGGGTCAGTGCAGTGCAGGCACAGGCCAAGGAGCACTGAATTGGCACTGAAACTGCATTCAGGATATACAAGACTCTCTGCGGCTAGGGTTGCAACAAAGCAGCACAGCTACCCTTCATACTCTTCATAGGCCCCTGTTCCTAGGGGCCAAAGCACTTTCTTCCCACCCCCATGTGTTTTTTTGAGGGAGCCGGGCCCCCTCAGTGTTCAGAGGGTGTTTGGCTCCACCTCCTGGCTCCTCATGATGTCACGTGTGTGAGGTCAGAATGCCGTGTGACATCAGAACATTGCGTTGGGTTCACCGCAATCTTCTTTGGTACCCATTCATGTGGTTGACTTCAAGCATAGTAAGTCAGAAAGTGAAGAGATTGCTCAAAGGACAGGGCTGAATAAGTCACAAGTTCACTAGGTGAAAAATTATAAGAATCAGTTGGGGCAGACAAAAAAAATATATATCTGCATTAAACTTATATTTTCCCTTACTATCCATAACAACTGCTATGCAGAAAAACATTGCAATGTGTACATGCAGACAAGCACATGTGTATTAGCTGAGGTAGGTCTTGTCTCCATGGAGCAAAGAAAAATAAACAAGACATGAAGTAAATAACCAATACTTAGCAAATTTGCCATAACTGTCTTATAAACTGTGGAACTTATCCTCTTTAGAATATGGGGGGTGGGTTTAGGTTCCTGGGATTGTTTATCATAAATTGCACTTTCAAGGACATTTGGATGGCCTCAAAAAGTTTCCTTGTACAATAAAATCACAGCACAGTTGATCTTATCAGGCTGTGTTTTAAAACAGAGAAACAAACCAAATGTTTGTTCTCAGTGACACTAGTGCAAAGCAAGAGTAAGTGGGCTAACCAAGGACCTCAGCGTGATGTCACTCTTTCCTGGTAACAACTCTCTTCACAGGAAGGCAAATGTATAATCCTTAGCAGATAGGTCTGACATAATTATGTCAGCAACTCAAATACAACACACACACACGCTTTTATATCTGGAAATAGTCTGTGGACATCACTTCAGAGCTCCAAAACCAAGTCAAAAAGTACAGTCAAACCAATGTTCAATTTAGGCTGCATACACACTATATCTTTAAAGCACATTTGAAGCACATTTCACTCTTTCAAGCAATTCTGGGTACTGTACTTCATTAATGATTAGTGGGAATTATACCACTGTGAGTGGTAAACTGCAGGACCCAGAATTCTTGGAGGGAAAGAATGTGCTTCAAATATGCTTTAAAGGTATAGCATGCCTGCAGCAAAATCATGAGGTGCAAAGGTTCTCCACACCTGACACATACTGTTGCCAACCATTTTGAAACTATTATTCTTAAGTTTATTATTACTCATGATTTCAAAATAATAGAGAAAGAGAAAGAAGAGTGGAAGAGGCAAGGTTAAGAAGAGTTGAACTTGAATAAAATCAGTTGCAGGTACTTAGACTTCAATTTGGTTGGATTAAATTGGTATATGGCTAAAATCTGAAAGCATCAACACTTGGTGACATTTTAAATGACCACACCCTGGAGGTCCATCAAAAGCTCAAGTTTTCTTGACTGGAGAAAATCTTAGGTCTCAACACATCTGGATGGAGAGGCTAGCTTGAATTAACATTGTCTCGCTCAGATTGATTTGTAGAAAGATGGTTCCCGTTTCAACTATATGCAGAAAATAATTTTCTGTCAGAAAAGCTGCTAGCCCACCTGTTTTGGTCAAAGGCACTTGCCACAAAAAGCCTGCAATTTCTTTTCAACAAGTAATCAGTTGTGACTCTTGTTCACTCACCTTTCCAAATGCTGTGCAAATAGTCATTTGAAACCATCTAGGTTCTTTTTTTATTATTCCATAGGGAAATTTAAAAAATTAACAAAAGAGAAAATAAAGTATGGACATCAAGCCTAAGGTTGGGCTGAAACTAGAATGCTTCATTTAAAGGGAAAGGAAGAGAAATGGTCATAAATATGACAAGTGGTATTTCTGCCTTCTATGGGCTTCCCCAAAGCCATCCCTAATCTGAATAATGATTCCCATGTGGGGTTTAAACTATTTCCTCACAAATAAAGGACTTCTGGAGAGTTTAACTAATTGAACTAGAATGGGGGTGGATGACCTTTTCCTCATCGTGGACCACATTCCCTCAGAAGTCACCAGGGAATGAGTGTCAGCATTGAAGAGTGAGTTAGAGCCAGCACTGGACTGGGCTGGAGTCAAAACACACACACACACACACACACACACACACACACACACTTTATCTCTTAAAATAATTCCTATTCCCCTCACAGAGCTACAAATCCCAGAGTGGTTTAACAGTCAATCCTTCTTCCTAGGGAACTATAGCTCTGTGGAGAGAATAGAGGATTCCTAACCTAGCAGTTCAAAACCACGTCAAAGTGCAAGTAGATAAATAGGTACCGCTCCGGTGGGAAGGTAAACGGCGTTTCCGTGCACTGCTCTGGATCACCAGAAGCAGCTTAGTCATGCTGGCCACATGACCTGGAAGCTGTACGCCGGCTCCCTCGGCCAGTAGAGCAAGATGAGCGCTGCAACCTCAGAGTCATCCACGACTGGAGCTAACAGTCAGGGGTCCCTTTACCTTTACCTTTTTAACAGATCTAAGCACTGTTAACAAACTTCAGCCCCCATAATAATTTGGGGGAATGTCGAAGTGTTGATAGTGCTTTAAATGTATGGCATGGATGTGACCAGAGAGAACACTGAGGGGTAGTGATGGTCTCCTTGTTTCCCCCAGCCACTCTTGCCACCAGCATGAAATTGGGGCAAGGACTGCATGCAGCTCGGAGGCCACAGGCTCTCTCCCCCTAAACTTGTCTGGCATTCAATATACTTCCCTATTTAGTTCTCAGAGAGCTCCGTTGAGCTGCTTTTATGAATGGGTTTACTGACCACAAACATCCCAAACAACTAGCCCAGCTGCTTAATGTCACTGGTGACCTCTTGGTCGTGTTGTATACATTCTGGAACCCAAAATGTTGTAGGCCATGGAATGTCCTTTTCTCAAAAGTTTAGGAAACTTCAGCTGTGTGCATGACATTCCGATCTATTTGAGCTACATGACTAAGCACATGAGGAGCAGCCCATCAAGTGACTCTTAAAGTCTTCCACTATCCACTTAAAAAAACATTTTGGTTTTATGAGGGGAACCAAAAAGAGAATAATTGCCAAGCATGCTCCAAGATCTCTCCCGGCTGTAAGGCTCCAACATACTGCCAGATAACAAATCATTTAAAATCAGAGATTATGAACTAAAGCTCACTCCTCATGATTTAATCATTGGACAAACATTCTGAATAATGCTCTTCATTAAGGGGAATTTGAGTCAAAAGAGCTACTGTTGAAAAACATGGCTTCACAACTCCTGCAAAGCTGGCATAGGGAACCCCCAGGCCAAATTAGACTCCCCAGAGGTCCTAATTTGGCTTGTGAAGCTATCTTTTCCCTAGCCACTCCCAACAGCCCCATATCTGCCATCATAGGACATCAGGTATAGGGCAGATAAAGGCATAGTTGCAAAGGATCAGCTAAGAGATTTAGATATTTTCCTTTGCAAGCAGGGTTGAATTTGGCAGCAGCTCTTAAATTTGGTACTAAATGCAAGCCCTGCTGCTCCCAGTCGGCACTCCTTAGTGGAGCAAATCCCTGCCAAAAGTATTTTAATATACAGTTACTGATTTACGAGTGCATGCATGAACGGATTAACCTGAGATCAAGTTACCAGTGTGGGTGTGGCTTAGCAGGCTCTCATCAGCCTTTTTTCTCTTTGTGCTTCCTGGAAAAAGCAAGGAGCCATGTGGCCAATGGGTCCTAGCTGCAAGTAAAAACTAAGTTAACATCTTTCCAATATTTTATAGACTACATCTTTGCTAACCCAAAGATTGTGTCATCCTTTAGTAAGGCAAAAAAGTACTTTTCTTTTTAAGTAATTTTGAATTTTTTTCATCTTCATTTTACTTCCAACAGATGGAGACTTGTTTACTGTAACTTCTGAAAACTGTGAGTGAAATATCCACTTATTTGGAAAGCTATCTGTCTGTGATTTATTCTAGCCTAAGTATTTTTGTAGGGAATGTTTGTTTAACGGTGGATGAGGGCAGATGTAAATCTAACCAAGTTTTTAAGTGCTTGGAGCAATCACCATTGTGCTTATCTCTCTCTTCCAAACCTCTCTCTCCAACAGAAAGCCCCACTGAGATCAGAGCTCCCATGTGGAGTTGATCCCTGCCAACAATCTGGCCTGCCTTTGGCACTTAAATGTAAGTTCTGCTTTCAGCAGGAATCTTTGCAGCTGAAGCCTTCATTTAAGCCAATGCTGGGGGGGGGGGGAGGAAAATAATTCACAGCACACTTGTGATGACATCAAGTGACTGATAGGTAAGTGGCCCCAGACACCTATCAAAAGTGATCCATGGAGGATAGGCCAGTTCCACCATCCCACCACTGCCATAAAGGGGTGTGGGGAGTGAAGCTAACCTACTAAATTGTTGCAGCAATGTAAAGGAAAGCCTGTACTTTTATTGATGTTTATGGGTTGTATCCAATACTAGTCTTACTAGAGTAGACCCAATGAAGTTAATGGGCCTAACTTAGATTCATTCATTTCAATTCGTCCACTCTGAATAGGACTAGCATTGGATGCAACCCTAAATCCCATTTTGATCTACGTATATAACCAAGGATGCCTCTTTCCAATCCTCTTTGATCCTGATCTAATTCCATCGGCCCAATTTGCCACACACAACTGGCCCCAATTGGAGACAAACACATCCTTATTTAATCAACATATGCATCCATCTAGTTTAGTGAGTTCATGTTTTGTTTTTTCTTTTGTACTGTATAAAGTAAAAAAAAAACCCACACCCAATAAAATACTATATATATATATATATATATATATTTGCTTTCGTATATATATACATACAGACAAAAGGGGTGTTCAGTAAAATAACGAGTGCAAATATACAAGGCATATCACAACCTTCTAAACCAGGTGAAGGTAGCCAATGGATCTCAAAATCTCAATGAGTTAGGGACATGTTTATCCCCTGCATGTGAATACAGGCTCCAGCAGATTGAGACAAATTGTGGGTCCAGTGGTCAATAATGTGCTTTCTGCATGTGCTCTTGAGGAAATGAGGGGCAGATGGGGCTCCTTAACCTGGGAAGGTTTACCATACATCTTCGAGAGAAGAAAAGACCAAAGATTGTCGGGTTTACGGAGTCCTTTAAAGGTCATGGAAAGGATATGACAACTTTATGTAATGCTATTCAAGCGTTGCTATATTACATTAATAAACAACAGCTGTTTAATTAGCTTTGCATTATGCGTGTTTGCTCCCCATACAGGTTACACACTAGCTTTTCAAAGATGTGAGTTTAGCTGCAAATTCCTCATTTTCCCTTCTTAACATCACCATCTGTTTGTTTCTATGTTCCCTAAAGTGTGTATACATGGCCCTGTGTGCAGTACCTGTCCACAGTGGACCCGTCACTCACTGTTCAATTCCACTGAAGTTTCGCCAGGCAAACTAGGTTGGAAGGGTAGCTGAACCGAGGGTGATTTGGTTGATGAGGCCCTTGGAGATTTACATTGGAACTTGGCCTTTCCATAGTAATCAGAATATTAAAATCAGTTTTGGCCTTCAAATCATCCCCATTGCTATCTTGTTCTGATTTTACCCATTCATAAGCCTGTTTTCAATTGCAGTAAAATATTTTGCTCCTTTGAAGCTTTCAATAAACTTTAAAAAATAAAAGCTGGTGTTTCCTTTCAAAAACAAAATCAGTGCGCAGCATCTGAGTTCCCAACTGTTTATCAAATGCAGACCCAGCAGAAAGGCAAAAATATTAGGGTTTCCTTGTGCAATATATTGATAATTTCTATGGCACGAGAGGACTTCAACAACAAATTCTATTGACTGCACAGTAATTATAACATAGCAGTATTATAAACTGTGGCAAACCTTAATTCCTGCATCATCATATGATTGTCTTAATATTTGCTTATTGTCCTGCTTACCTCCATGCTGTTTAACATATGGGATCATCTTAACAGATGGTCCTGGTTGCGGGCAGGCTCTCTACCTGGTTCCCCCCACCCGGGCGTTGGTGGAGCTATTGCACTCACGCCAGGGTGGCACCACAATTACCCAGTGCTATTGCCCAATCATGTCAAAGGGTGATAGTGGGGGAAAGTATAAAAGCAACAGTGTGACGTGTGCCAGGCTCCTGCTTCACGCTGCTGAACATCACCTGCCCCTCCAGTTTCAAGGGTATTCCATTAAAGGAAGCCAGGGCCTAGTTCCTATCTGAAGTCTGCTTGAAGGGTGAGGGCCATGCCAGGCCTCCGGGAACACCAGGGGAGATGCAGGCGGGTTCCCCCAAAGCAATTTCCCTTTGGGTGGTTTACCCATACAGACTTCCTGCAAAGGGGACAGGAGTCAGATATAGTCTTGCCAATACTTAAGCCAATACTGCTCTCATTCCTGTAATCAATAAAGTTGTGGCCAATTTTTTCCCAAAAAACCTTAAACAAAATATCCATGTCCGTGTGAATTTATTTATCCTAATGGAGGGTCAGCTTGAGGGTCTTGCCACGCAACTACATGAAACTGCTGGTGGTGGTCATCAGGCGTTTTGGAATGCACTGTCAGCAATATGCTGATGATGTATAGTTCTATTTCTCCTTTGTATTTGCAGTAGTGGCACTGGATATACTTGACTAATGTCTGGCCTCAGTTGTGGACTGGATGAGAGCCAATGAACTGAAGCTGAATTCAGAAAAGACTGAGGCACCAATAGTGGGTAGTTCTCTAGATCAGTGTTTCCCAACCTTGGGCCTCCAGCTGTTTTTGAACTACAATTCCCATCATCCCTGACCACTGGTCTTGCTAGCTAGGGATGATGGGAGTTGTAGTCCAAAAACAGCTGGAGGCCCAAGGTTGGGAAACACTGCTCTAGATTGCATAAGTGGCACATGGGACTTGGCTACATTAGTAAAGAAAAAGTGTTTTCTATGTGTTATAATACTGTGACACCAGGTGGCACTGTGGAGTCCCGTCTTTCACCAACATGATTTCCCACTGTGAGGTTTACAACGCATTTTCCTGAAACGCTTTTTTGATGTGTCTAGATCCAGCCATGGTCTGTTTTGGATGGGCTTACACTTATTCTGAAAGAGCACGTATGTAGCCTGAGGTTTCTTCTGAAGTCACTTAAGTCACTATTACTGTCACTTAAGGTGCAAGTAAAATAATGTCAAAAAGTTAACACACGATCACAATATCAAACTATAAAGCAACCATCTAAAACAGTATACATAAACTGATCTAATCCAGCATCTTTTAACTATATACAGTGGTGCCTCGCAAGACGAAATTAATTCGTTCCGCAAGTCTCTTCGTCTTGCGAGTTTTTCGTCTTGCGATGCACGGTTTCCCATAGGAATGCATTGAAAATCAATTAATGTGTTCCTAGGGAAACCGCCTTCAGACCAGGTCCGGGGACAGTCTGTCCCCGGACCTCTTCTGAAGGCTGGGGGGGGGGACAAGGGCTTTTCTTCCCACCCCCAGCATTTTAAAAAACCCCAGGACAGCGGAGGACTTCTCCCCTGTCCGGGCGATCTTAAAATGCTGGCGGGCGGCATTTTAAAATCGCCCCGGGACAGCGGAGGACTTCTCCGCTGTCCAGGGCGATTTAAAAGCCCCTGGGAAGGCAGGCAGGGGGGACAAAGACTTTTGCCCCCCGCCAGCCTTCAGAAGAGGTCCTGGACCTCTTCTGAAGGCGGGCGGGGGGCGAAAGTCTTTGCTCCCCCCGCCTGCCTTCAAAAGCCCTCCAGGACAGGCAGGCAGGGGGGAGCAAAGACTTTCGCCCCCCGCCCGCCTTCAGAAGGTGTTCCCTCCCCGCCGCCCGGCTTCGGAGCACCGTTCCGAAGCCAGGCGGCGGGGGCAGGTGTTCCCGCCCCGCCGCCCGGCTTCGGAGCATCGTTCCGAAGCCCGGCGGTGGCGGGAGGAGGCGTTCCCGCCCCACCGCCCGGCTTCGGAGGAGGTCCGAGGACAGTGGGGAAGACGCGCTGCGCTTCCCCGCTGTCCCGGATATTTCCCTATGGGCTGTCGTCTTGCGAAGCAAGCCCATAGGGAAATTCGTCTTGCGAAGCGCCTCCAAAACGGAAAACCCTTTCGTCTAGCGGGTTTTCCGTCTTGCGAGGCGTTCGTCTTGCGAGGTACCACTGTACGTTACTCAGTTTTTAGGAGATTCAACAACGCTCTTCAACACTTTCATGTTATAACACATTCATACTTCATGAATACTATTTCTCCAAAATTCCTAGTTCTTGATACAGCATGTCAAATGAAAACCTTCTATCACTTGAACATCCCACATCTGAAGACATAGGAAGGCCAAATAGACACCCCCATTCTATGTTAAAAGGTAAAGGGACCTCTGACCATTAGGTCCAGTCATGACCGACTCTGGGGTTGTGGCGCTCATATCGCTTTACTGGCTGAGGCAGCCGGCGTACAGCTTCCGGGTCATGTGGCCAGAATGACTAAGCCCCTTCTGGGGAACCATAGCAGCACATGGAAATGCCGTTTACCTTCCTGCCGGAGTGGTACCTATTTATCTACTTTCACTATTCTCTTCCACATGATTATAGTTATGGGGGGGGAGTGGGGCTGCACCCACTTATCCCACACCTGCATTTCCTCCCCCACTGCCCATTTGTTGGAAGGAGCATCTATAAAGGAAGCCTGCTGTATGTACAGAGACAGGGTTGATATACAACATGATTGGACCTTTCCTCCAAGTTGCTAAAGGTGATAAACATGGTTCTCTCCATCCCCATTTATCCTCACAACAACCCTGTGAAGTAAGTTAGGCTGAGAGACAGTGACTGGCCCAAGATCACTCAGTGAGCCTCAACAACTAAGTGGGGTTTTGAACCCTGGTCTCTCAGGACCTAGTCCAGGGGCAGTGGCAGAGCTTCATGCTCCGGCACCGAGGGGGCAGAGAGCAGGCGGGGGTGGGGCGCACCACCTGCAGGGGCATGGCGCCCAGGGCAGGTGGGGGGGCAGCCATAATGGCACCCTGCCAGTATCACGCTGCCGGGGCAGTGCGTTCCCCCCGCACTCCTCTTCCTCCGCCAATGTCCAGGGGTTGCCAGCCTGGTATTTGCAGGTGCTGTGGTGCCCATGAAGGCCTTCTTTGACACCCCAGAATGAACCATAATTCACAGATTGAGGGCCACATTTGGCTCCTGGCATCTTCATCCCTGTTTCAGTTTCCTTGATTGTCCAAGATATCCCAACAGTCTCTTGTATAGAAGAAATAGTCCTTCAAAATCTCACAACCCACCTACCAACCTTTGTGCTATTCCTACGCAAATGACAACATTCTGTTTGTTTGCCCAAACAACTCTGGTTGTAAGGATTTGAAGCCAGACTGTATCACATATGAACAATTGCTGAGAAAAGAGGGTGCTGTCTGTGTTCCTCCTGGCACTGGATATAAGTTAGGTTTGCTCCCTTTCATTTTTGAGAGCTGACCAGGACAGTTGACATAATGCCAATTACTTAGAGGAAAGGCTAAACATTCCAAAACTGCTCTGTGCTAAGACAGGGGAAATTGTTTACAAAAGGCCTGAAGAGCTACTATATTACACAGTTCAGCCCGTATCCAGTCACATAGTGCAAAGGAAACATTGGTAGGCATCATGGGGACAAATTTTGTGCTATAATGAGCATGGGAGGAAATGTGCCTTCCTCTCGCAGTAAAGAATTGTGTTTGGCAACGCTCCAGAAACCAAACCCACTCGTTGCAGTTCAAGCACACCTGCCACCCCACAGTACAGAATGTGTGCATGTTTCTTGAGAGACAAGTTCTAATTATCAGCATCACACATTGCAGATGCTGCTGGACTCCTGATTGGGGGTTGCGGAGTGTGTGTGTGTGTGTGTGTGTGTGTGTGTGTGTGTGTGTTTCCTGCAGTATAACATATAATATTAAAATAGTTCTTCCAAAGAAGGGGGAAAGTCACCTAAAACAGCACAAAATATCCACTCCCTCCTCACAGGATGAATACCGACATTCACCAAAAGTCTAGCTATCAATGCTGTCCAAATGCCCAAGGGAATAAAAAAGACTTTGCAAGGTGCCAGAAAAATGACAACCTCAGCACTTGCTAAGTCTCCCTGGGAGACTATCAAGAGCTGCCAGATCTCAAACTCAGAAACCTTCTGTCTGTGCAGCTACGATACATAGTGAGCCATTGAACTTCTCATTACATCATCTACCTAGGCAGCTTAGTATCCTCAGATTCTGGACTGACCTGGCCAAACTAGGATCCTCCTTGCCAGAAAAGGAACAGCCGAATGAGCTGTACATTTAAATAAACAAAAAGAGGACTTGCCTGTCCCAGTTAAGCATTGCACAAGCAAAAAAGGTTTTCTGAAATGTTAGGTTGTTTCTGTACCCTTTGGTCCTGACTCCGCTATAAGAACATGAGAAAGCCCAACTTGGGTCAGGCCAAGGGCCCATCTAGTCCAGTATCCTGTTCTCACACTGGCCAAACAGATGCCTATGGGAAGATTGCAAGCAGGACCTCAGTGCAAACAAATGCTTTCCCCATTTGTGGTTCCCAGCAACTGGCATTCAGAGGCATGCTGCCTCCAACACGGGAGGCAGAACACAGACGTTGTGTTTGGTAGCCATTGATAGCCTTATCCTCCATGGATTTGTCCAATCCTCTTTTGAAGCCATCCAGGTTGGTGGCCATTGCTACATCTTGTTCTTTAGTCTTGACTTCTGCCTCCAGCTTTGTCCTTCCGTTCCCATTTGCTCTTTGGTCCTCACTATTGGCTTCCATGATCACTGCAGATGGTGACAGCAGTCGCGAAATGAAAAGACGCCTGCTCCTTGGGAGAAAGGCGATGGCAAACCTAGACAGCATCTTAAAAAGCAGAGACATCACCTTGCCTTGTCAAGAATGTATAACTTGTTGCTGAAATGGAATACACAAGATGAAACAGTTAAATCAGCTATGATTAAGTGGGCACAGGACATTGGTCATAATATTATGTTTGCGGACTGGGAATGGTTATGGACCACCGGTATAAAATTTACGGCATGTAATGCCTTAAAGGAAAATATTATGAAAATGATTTACAGGTGGTACATGACCCCAGTCAAGCTAGCAAAAATCTATCATTTGCCTGACAATAAGTGTTGGAAGTGTAAAGAAACTGAAGGTACTTTCTATCACCTTTGGTGGACGTGCCCAAAGATTAAGGCTTTCTGGGAAATGATATATAATGAAATGAAAAAGGTACTTAAATGTACCTTCCCTAAGAAACCAGAGGCCTTTCTCTTGGGCATTGTCGGCCAATTGGTGCCAAAGAAAGACAGAACTTTTTTTATGTATGCTACGACAGCAGCAAGAATACTCATCGCAAAGTATTGGAAGACACAAGATCTACCCACCCTGGAAGAATGGCAGATGAAGGTGATGGACTATATGACATTAGCCGAGATGACTGGCAGAATCCGTGATCAGGGGAAAGAGACGGCGGAAGAAGATTGGAAGAAATTTAAAATTTATCTTAAGAACTATTACAAAATTGATGAATGCTAAAATGTCGAGGTTTTGAGAAAGAAAAGGAGATTACAGCGACAAAAGATTAAGTTAAAGAAAAGAATAAGAAGAAACATATTTGATAAAATTAAGTATAGGATTTGCTGAAATAATTTTGAAAATTGGGATGTAGAAAGGGGAGGTTTGGGGGAGTCCGAGAAGTGAGGTTTATGAAAAAAAGGTTATGAAATTATACATGTTTGTTTGTCTTTTTATTTGTTTGTATTGTTTATAAAAATTTTGTAAAATCAATAAAAAAATTTATTAAAAAAAAGACATCACCTTGCCAACAAAGGTCCGTATAGTTAAAGCTATGGTTTTCCCAGTAGTGATGTATGGAAGTGAGAGCTGGACCATAAAGAAGGCTGATCGCCGAAGAATTGATGCTTTTGAATTATGGTGCTGGAGGAGACTCTTGAGAGTCCCATGGACTGCAAGAAGATCAAAAGCATCCATTCTTAAGGAAATTAGCCCTGAGTGCTCACTGGAAGGACAGATCCTGAAGCTGAGGCTCCAATACTTTGGCCACCTCATGAGAAGAGAAGACTCCCTGGAAAAGACCCTGATGTTGGGAAAGATGGAGGGCACAAGGAGAAGGGGACGGCAGGGGACAGGATGGTTGGATAGTGTTCTCGAAGCTACAAACATGAGTCTGACCAAATTGCGGGAGGCAGTGGAAGACAGAAGTGCCTGGCGTGCTCTGGTCCATGGGGTCACGAAGAGTCGGACACGACTAAATGACTAAACAACAACAATTGGCTTCTCAGGTTAACTCACACTGCTGCACACAGCCCAGCCCCAACATAAACACACCACAGGGCTGCAAAACAGTCAGTGCTCCTTTGCATCACAGCTTTCTCTTTCAGGAGGGGGTTCGGAAATATATCAGTCTTTTCTTATGTTATTTGTTCCTTGACACTCCAGTGTCGATACTGCAATAACTATAATGTCCATTGCACATAATTTCATATCTTGATAATCTTAAAACTTTGCCTAGCTTAGAAAAGCTACCCATACCACTTTGGAAAATCATTTAACTTGCTCCAGTCAAACCACATTTTATGACATCATCCATAAACCTATTTCTAGACAGTAAGCAATTCCAAGGCAAGGTAGCACAACTAATCTGTTCAGCACACGAGGCCCGCACACTTGCTTGAATCCACAGCTCCAGATAGCTTTCATGTGTCTGAAGATATGTGTGGAAATTTCTACAGTACTTGCCAGAGAGAAGAGAAAAGGAATACAGCACCAGGACAATTTTTTTACAACCTGAATATATTTGTTGGTTTTACATCCAGCATTCTTTTTAGCCAGAAAGCAGTTTATTATTTTTCTCTTACTCACCTTCAGAATAACTGTATTGTGCATCACCAGTATTTCCAAACCTGGAAATAAGGAGACTACATTTTGCCTTGTCCAAAGCCACTCCATGATTCATGAATTCAAAGACACAACCACATCAGGTCCACACAAATACACTGTCGTCGATAGAGTCATTTTCTTCTTCTTCTGTCACATTCCCCAAACATCTCAAGTTCCACAGACATATCAATGTTCTAATGAAAACCTAATGGCAGTAGTAGGGTGACAATAGTACCATGCCGCAATGGCCATCATATTTAGAAACTACCAGCCCTATTTGTGTGTTAATGCTTCCACATTCATCCAGATCACAGTGGGACTGTGCCATGAAGCCACATCCCTTGTCTTTGTCCAAAGAGCACAACCGCCTGGAGCATTCCCACTTTTAACTGTATGCACATAGGCAGGCAGGCATGCAGATCAGAATTTGTGTCCTTAGTTGTGAGAAAGCCTGAGCATACAAACTGTATGCACCCCGGCTCTTTCACTTCATGTGAAGACTAGGAGGCAGGACTGCATGGCATGTCCCTGCTCCTTGCTCCTGAGTTGGTGGACATGAGAGCACTGATGCCCAAATTGAGTTCTTCATACATAGGTTTCCTGTAAGAGTCGTTTTAAGGTAAAAGTAGGGATCCGAGTGACCCTGTGGTCTAAATCACTGAGCCTCTTGGGCTTGCTAAATGGATGGTTGGTGGTTTGAAACCCCGTGGAGGGGATGAGCTCCCGTTGCTCTGTCCCAGCTCCTGCCAACCTAGCAGTTCGAAAGCATACCAGTGGAAATAGATAAATAGGTACAGCTGTGGTGGAAAGCTAAATGGCATTTCCATGCGCTCTGGCTTCCATCACAGTGTTCTGTCACACCAGAAGCATTTTAGTCATGCTGGCCACATGACCCAGAAAGCTGTCTGTGGACAAACACTGACTCCCTCAGCCTGAAAAGTGAGATGAGCGCTGCACCCCATAGTCACCTTTGACTGGACTTAACCATCCAGGGATCCTTCACCTTTATCTTAAGAGTCATCTTCAAGATCTTGAAATTGAGTAGTGCTTTTTTTAAAAAGTCATGAAACAAAAGAGGATTCTGGAATTGTAAAACAAAGCACATCTGTGCACTTAGGAATGACAGAGAATCCAGAGATAGCAATGCCACAACTCTGCTGAAGAATACTCTATTGACTATGCACATCATTTGGTTAAAGTTCACAGGTGCCAAGCTACAACTAGAGGCACTATTGTCTACTTTCTTCAGTTACAAGCACTGTCCATTTCCTCTATGTGGTATGAAGAGCACACCTTGAACTGTGCCACCTAGGTAGCTGCCTGCTCCATCAAGCTGATCAAGTCAACATTGCTTCAGCTAATAGGACAGTTAGCAAACCATAACACTATTAAAGAGTGAGAACTGAGATTGTTAATATAAAACATGTTGGGGGAACCTGTGGCGCTTCAGTTGCTGAACTAAGAGTCCCATCTTCCATGTCCATTGGCCATGTTTCCTAAGGCTGATGGGAATTTTAGTTCAGCAATGTATGGAAGGCCAAAGGTTCCTCAGGCCTGATATGTATAAAACATCTAGCTGCATGAACAGTTCAGTCTGTAAGAAATCATTTTTATTTTTTAAAAAAATACCTTAAACCCATTAATCATGCTTTGCATCTCCTTTTACACAAAACTATTCTTCAAGCATATTCTTTCCTGTCAGACTGAAATAGCTCAACAAAGAATTAAATTAAAAGGCAATTCAAAAACATTTCTGTCACGGGCTACGTTAATTCTAGACAACAATTAAATATTTGAGCAGATACCACAGGAGACAGCTGTATTTCTTTTAATGTAAGAACAAATGATAAAAAGAAACACCACATGCAGTTTTAAAAGCCCTCCACATCTGTCAGACTCTTCAGTCCAGATGTCTCACACTATATATATCAGACTCTTTGTGGTGTATTTTGCCCAGTGAGTAAGGGGAAAGTCACTGAATCAGCAGTTTTACTCCTTTTTCCATAGCAGGAATGAGAACATATATAGAGACAGGGTATTGTACTCATTTGGCTTTTTATGGACCACAGACCTCTTATGTTTCACCACATCCCCCTTTTCCTCCGTGTGTTACATAATTTGTCACAGTCCTTACATAATATAAGGGAGAGCATGACTTGAAATGAATATACAGCTAATTACAGCTAAATGGCAAGGAACTTTAACTGCTGACAGTTCAGAAGTGTAGCACAATGAGCTTAACTGTTGCTCAGTTACCCATGGAGAAACCTATGGCCACAATTTGGGGCTAGACTAAATGTTACAGCTACCATATATGGCCCATTAAGAAAACAACTCTTGCATGACTAGTGCTAATCGTGATCACTAAACATTTTAGAGCAGGGGCGGTCCACAAGGTGCCCTCCAGATGTTGTGGACTCAGATCCCATCAGCTTCAGCCAATGTGGCCAAGGGTCCTGAGAGCTGAAATCCAACAACATATGGTATATGACAGGCATAGGCAAACTCGGCCCTCCAGATGTTTTGGGACTACAATTCCCATCATCCCTGACCACTGGTCCCATTAGCTAGGGAGGATGGGAGTTGTAGTCCCAAAACATCTGGAGGGCCGAGTTTGCCTATGCCTGGTATATTATATATTCCTAATTTAGAGCAACTTTCCTCATAAATTTCTAATTTCATTTATATTTAGATTGGCATATATGATTCTCCCTCTCCTCTGCTTCAGCCTCACAATAACCTTGTGAGGTAGGATTAGGTTGAGGGCCCAAACTCACTTAGTATGTGTCAAGCTAGGTGGGGATTTCAACCTGGGGGTTTTTTGTTTGGGGTTTTTTGGGTTTGTTTGTTTTTGGTCCCTAGTCAACACTTCAGCCACTGCATCATGCTTGCTCTTTGTGTTCGTTCCCAGGAATGGCAGTCATTCCTGGAAGTAGCTCTGAGAGATATGAAAGCTTTCTATATCATGGGGCAGTTTGTAGACATAAGTTGTTTCAGAAGAAGAAGAGAAGAGTTTGGATTTGATATCCCTCCTTTCACTCCCTTTCAGGAGTCTCAAAGCGGCTAACATTCTCCTTTCCCTTCCTGCCCCCCACAAGAAACACTCTGTGAGGTGAGTGGGGCTGAGAGACTTCAAAGAAGTGTGACTGGCCTAAGGTCACCCAGCAGCTGCATGTGGAGGAGCGGAGACGCGAACCCGGTTCCCCAGATTACAAATCTACCGCTTTTAACCACTACACCACACTGGCTCTCAGGACTTTCAGGAGATTCAAATTTCAGTTGGAGCATATGTAGACCACACTAACAATAGTCCAATTCAGACGTAATAACAAACCATTATTTATTTAACTTGTATAGCACTTTATACCATATTTCAACAAACCATGGCTTGTAGTTGTGGGAATGAGCAGGAGAGTTTGCTTAGATTCCATTTTGGTATCATGGTTTGTGAACAAAATATGGTTTCTGAAAACCACTGCATTCCAGTTAAAGGGAATGGCAGCTTCTTGTCTCCTTCCCTCCTGCATGAAGGAGCAAGGAAGGGGATGACCATGTGAACCCAAGACTTTCACCTTCTCTTTCTTCTAATGACATACTATGGTTTGGTTTTTATGCCTGATAGATTCATACCGATTCGCACAGATGATGTTAGCATTCCTGTAATGGTTACTGGCTATTTACTTAGTCATTGAATGAGTGGGGACAAGGTTACATGTAAGAGGCAGGATGCTAATGGATGGCACTTGCTGAGCTACATCTGTACAAAAGATGCTTATATACCGAAGGCCTTCCTGGAGGCATCTGGCTAGCAACTGTTGCAAACAGGAAACTGGAATGAATGGACCTTTGGTCTGATCGAGCAAAAAAAAAAATATATATTCTGTGTCCTTCTTAAGGCATGATAAGCAAGCTTCCCAGTCAGTCTTCCTCCCTCCCCCTCCCCAATATGTCCCCAGTGCCCTAGATCCATATACATTAATTCCTGGATGTCAAATAACCCTTTCCTCCACAACTTCATTCATCTAGTCTACTCATTCCCATTCTGCAAAGATGGTGACAATGATTTCTTACCATAAGGTCCCAGGGTGGGTTGCAGTAGGTGGCAAATGCTACAGCATAATCTCTCTTACCCATCCCTCATCATGGATTGAAGACATGTGGGCAAGAGAGTATGTGCTTAGCAGAAAAGAAGAGCCTACAGAGTTCTAGTATTTCTGCCAGCACACTCACACTGTGAACCAATGCCCATCTTCTCCTTTACATTTGGAGCAAGTGTTGGTTTTTAATCACCAGGACAGCAACCAAGTAAAAAAAGAGGAGGAAAATCGTGGAGGGGATGTTGCTTGTGACTTTGATTGCTGTATTTCCAATTCTGTGTGTCCTTGTTATGCAGTGAAATAAAGCCAACTTTGTTGGGGGCAACAACCTCAGAAGGATTCCCTTAAGAATCCATACCTGCAGCCTCTTGGACCATCACCAGTTGTGGCTGGCCACCTGATACGCCACATAAATGGTCAGGGTCTTGCCTGGAAGTTTACTATATTTGACAGCAATTCTTAGGTAGCTTACAAGGTGGGTAACAAAAGATGGAATGTTTATCACTGCAGCATTCAATTCGGGACTAAACCAAGGAATACCATATTTACAGCAGTCTGTCTGTCTGTCTCTCTTGGTGTGTGTGTGTGTGCGTGCGTGCGTGTGCGTGTGCGTGTGTGTGTGTGTTGGTTAGTTAACATCAGAAGACACTTCTCCATATGTTTTGGCACAGTAGAACTTGGAGTGCTATAGTTTTGCTATTGTTTAACTTAGTGCTCTTGGGAAAGAGCAGGCTCCGTTCATTTGACTAAAACTGGAGTAATTTTGTAAACCCAGCATTCTGCCAAACTTCATATGGAAAGACTGATAGTATGTACATATGTCTAAGTCAGACAAAAATGAACCTTGAAGGAGAAATATATTCTCTGCTGCCAGAGAACATCTGCTTTGGCTGCTGAAAATTGAGTCAACAGTGGCACCTACTGGCTGCGTAATGAAGAGTTTTGTAGAGGAGATCTGGACCATTTTTTCATTAAAAGATCCACAGTCCATGCCCTTGCTGTGATTTGCCACAAGGAACCATTTCTTTTTCAAAGGTGACCTTCCACAGTTGTTGTACCACACACACCCAAGAAACCAGAAGTGTTTCCTAGTCCATGGAAGAACTTTGCTCTTGATATTATGGTCTATTTTGCAAACTTCAACAAACATGTGGCTTTTTTAACCTGTAAACTGTGAAACTAAAGAAAAAAGAACGCTCCGTACACTGATCCAGTGATTCCTTGTGGGAGTTCCAATGTGCACACATGCAACCCTATCCATTGAGAAAATAGTTATATTTGTATCACATGGTGATGGGAACTTAAAACTCTCGGCCCAGACAATGCTTGGGGAAGGGTATTCACAGCTGGGATCCCTCTTCTCAGAGAAAAGCAGCACAGAAAAAATGTGCTAGTATTTTTTTACTTCTGATGTTAGGAACATTTTTCATTTTATTTTGGTTCTTTGCAATATAGCAAGTAGTGCACATACATTATTTCACATAGTGCCTTAATTCTTATGTTATGCATCCAACTTTGTAGATAGGTTTTATAAATTACACTTGATGAACAGTGCCATAAAAAGTAATGTTATGTACAGCTAAAGAAACATTACACATCATAGCTAGCACTGCAGTGCTTTCCAACAGACTGGAGAGGCCTGGGGTCCTTATTATGAGTAACAGAATGGCTAAAATTCCCTGTGATGTGGGAAAGCCAAAGCCAGCAATAACATGATTGATTCCTCATGTAGTCTTCACATGTTAAATTCCCAGCACCACAGGACACACATGACTGCATGGAGAAAGTATGTGTTGCTTGTTTGTGTGAATCAGACCTAAGCCAAAGCACCCTTGGCACAAAACAGCTTAATTGTGCAAATGACGTCCAGCAAAAAGGTAGCTCATTGACAATGCATCTACATTTTCCCCTTCTCTGTGTGTCTTTTTGCCTGCCCTAGAATTGGAATTATCTCCAGACTTCTCAAGTTGTAATCCACCAAGCTAAACAAAAGCCACCAGCCAGGTGCTTGGGTCTTTTAATGAGCTGAGTTGAGTTGAGTTACGGGTTTTGGTGCCTGCTTCCATCTGCAAAACCAGGAATGTACCTTACGTGGCTCATGGGCTTTATTTGGCTTACCTTCTTCTGTGAGACAGCAGGAAAAGATGGGTGACAAAAGGCAGCCAGTGGGTGCTACTGCACAAAGACTAATACTGCAGCCAAAGGTGTCTCTTGCCTGTTGCAAACAATCTGCCAGCAGCATCCATGCTAGGAAGACATCAGCAAGGGCATATTTTCCTGGGAACTGCTCAGCCTGGTCACTGTGAGACACAGGGGAGAAGGAGAATAACAGCAGGTGGCTGCTTAACTCTTTCCCTTCCATCTATTGTTCTGCTCGAAATCACACCCTCAGCTGCTCGTTCCTTCAGATCCAGACACCTGAATCTCTCCCTGCCATGTATACAAAAGCAGTACGAGGGAGATTCTGTGGGGGAAATGGTTGAGCAGTCTCTCCCCCCCCCCCCCAGATGACCTGTTTGATGAGATGAGAGGATGTCAGCTATTTAGTGAGCATTCATCCTGATTTGTTTGTGGGGAGATTAGATGATTATCACTATCCCACACTGTCCAGTGGATTTCCCCCAACCGCTTTTGTTATTGCAAGACGGCTGAAATTTTGGGAAAGCAGGTTTGTTTCACAGCAGCAATAAATCAGTTTTTGCTGCTCTGCCTGAATTCGCTGATATGTATGTGATTGAATCCCAGCTGAGCATAGTGAGAGTTTGGAAGCGCCCAGCACATCTTTAAAGAAAAGGGGGGGGTGGAGAGATTTCAATATATTGTTATATGTGCCTGCTGTGGAAAGTTCTGTTTCTCCCTTACGATTTTATTAGCATTTCCTTTTTTGTGTGATGGGGAAAATATAGGATTTTTTTCCCCCAAGTAAAGCTGTGACTTCCAGCTGGAATTACAAGCTAATTGCCCCCACAGCACACACATGGAGGGCCCAGAGAAATTCCCAGCTAGTGACAAGTCCACTTAAGGGAGTAACAATCTACTTTTGACATGATTGGTCACTTTGAATTGCAGTATGTGAATGGGACCTCAAGTAACAAGAGCCTTGAAAGTCCTCCTCAGTCTGCAAGCTTCAATAGTGGGAGAGTAAAAGCTTAATGAGGTTACTCTTTTAAATCATGCCTGCTAAGCAATTCTGCACAGGAAATACATTCTTTCCGCGCACCATTTTGACAAACATATTCAAGCACAATTGTAAAAGCTTTTTTAGACGAGGCTCTGACTCTCCCCACCCCCACCCCCCACCCCATTCTCCACTGAAGAGCCAAGCCCGTTAAAAATGATTTAGATGGTAGCAATGTATTTTTGGCTGGAGGAGACAGCCCCTGCACTTATGTCAAGGAAGTCGTATCCCAGCGGACTGCGCTTTCAAGGCCTAACCTGGCTGGCTAAAAGGAAACTTGCCTTCCAGATGTCATAGAAACTTCTCGGGCCAAATTTCCTAGGCCAAAAAAAGTCTTCACTTTATTGAAGACCGATCCCCTAGGTAAAAACGGCAAAAGCATACTGTTTCTCCTTTGGGCAAGTGATCAGGCAACAGCAGATAGCTCCAAATATACCTTCGGTTGCGTTCCCTGCGCTCAGAAGAACACACTGCAAGCTTCCTGATCATTCCACTGGGGGTGCAGCAGACAGATGAACATTCCTGGGACTATTAACTAACAACACTGAATCCCTGCATGTGGCTTTCTTACAATCCATGTGTCGAGAGGCATGTGGGGAAGGGAATGAGCAGATGGGGGGGAGGGATGACTGGAGATGGATATTTCTGTTTTGTGTGTTTTGGTTTAAACATTAATTGTTTTATTAGAATAAATTGAAAGAAAGCTAATTTACAGTCATGGCTCTTTCTCTCTGCTTTTCCAGCATGCAGCTTTAGATAAACTCTTTCCTCAAACTCAGGATTTGTCCTTCTAACTATCTAAGAATTGGAAGAGGAACCCCCACCTGTTCATCATCTGGTACAGAACCCCCTTTCCTTTGTGATCTTAATGGCCCTTCACCCAGGCGATTACCTCCTCAGAAAGCTAGCCTGGCTTGATTAGCTTTTATTACTTGCTAGGATTATAGGGGTCTGGTGCCCACAAACTCAAAGCAATATCTTCCACCGGCTTCTCAAGTGTTTGGCCTCAAAGAGCAAATTTCTCTAGTTGCTTTTGTTCTCCACATACCTATGAGGCAGAAACACAAAAAAGCAAAGACGAAATGCGTCTGGAATTGGCGTTCGTGCCTACAAGACATATGCTTGGCTCAGCTTTTTCCACCAAGCCATTTCTGCAGCTTCTTTTGCGATTCCTTTTCAAAAACATCCCGAGTTTTCATTGCGAAAAAAGCTTCTTGGCAATCACTTGTAGATTTACACAGGAAAGTTCCTCTTTTAGGGACTGGCTTGGTGGCGGGGAATTGTAGGGCCTGCCTCTTTAACACCCTTTCTCCTGTGCCAATGGAGCAGCTTAAAGACTGCACCAAGAACTCAAAGCCGTTTGCTTGCTTGTTTGTTTGTTTGTTGGTCCGTGTGGCCTTCGATAATTCTAACCCACCTATATTCCTGGATGACTGGACAAAAACAGTTCCCTGTAGCCTGCACACTCCTTTTCCCAGAATCATTGCTACAGTGAATAGCGTCTCAATGCCTGGTGATTGAAGGACCAGACACTCGCTCCCCTTCCAGACCTGGATAGATGTTTTAAACATTAGGCCATGCCTTGGGGATTTCACAAGCCTTTGTGCTGGTTAAAACCATTCAGCCCAGTTCTCCAGTGCTGCAACGATTCCAGATAGCACTCTATTCCTTCAGATGCAACAGAGTTCCATTTATTTATTTGAAATATTTATATAACACCCTTATTTTTTTTTAAAAAAATGGATTCCATGACTTCAGAATAATAGGGGGAAAATAAAAATCTGAAATTAACATGCAGCCACTGAAGTTCTTTTAAAAAACTAGTTTCAAATGAGCAGTACCAGTTCAAATTCTGGCACTGGTATTCTGCGCTAACTGAAGATTTCAAACTGTTTACAAGGCAGCCACACATGTGACACACTTCAGTAGCCCAAGGCAGGAAGTTATTAGGATGTGGATAACTTTTGTCTATGGATAATCCCTGTCTAGGAGGGGGTCACAGGTGGCAGTGCTAGAGAACAGCAGACTCCCTCACGCTTCCTCTTTAAGCACATCTTCCCACATACAGAAGGCCCCACACAACCAGTGCTATTTTTCTAGAAAAAGAGGTGCCGGAACTCACCATGAACGCCTCCCTCGTTCTCTGAGAATGGCAATGGTGCCCACCTGAGAGGTTCCGGAAAGTTCTGACTGGAAAAAAGCCCTGCACACAACTAGTATGGTTAAAAAGTGGGAAATATGCCTTTCCCCGCCTATTCAAAGAATGTACTGTGGTAAAGGTAAAGGGACCCTTGACCATTAGGTCCTCTCATGACCGACTCTGGGGTTGCGGCGCTCATCTAGCTTTATTGGCCGAGGGAGCCGGCGTACAGCTTCCGGGTCATGTGGCCAGCATGACTAAGCCACTTCTGGCGAACCAGAGCAGTGCACGGAAACACCGTTTACCTTCCCGCTGGAGCGGTACCTATTTATCTACTTGCACTTCATGTTTTCAAACTGCTAGGTTGGCAGGAGCAGGGACCAAGCAACAGGAGCTCACCCCGTCGAGGGGATTCGAACCACCGACCTTCTGATCGGCAAGTCCTAGGCTCTGTGGTTTAACCCACAGCGCCACCCGTGTCCCATCAAAGAAGCCAAACGTAGGCCCAAATGAGGTTTAACACACCTTTGTGTTTTCTTTCTTAAAGTTTTGTTCCATAAATTAGAATTTGCAGTCCTTCAACCCTTTTCTGTACATCAGGGCACTTTTAACTGATTTGCAAAACAAAGAAAGAAAGAAAGAAAGAAAGAAAGAAAGAAAGAAAGAAAGAAAGACCCCAGTAGATCACTTATGCATTGTTCAATTTTTCGTGAGAATGAAGGTCAGTCTAAGGTTATGTGTAGTAGTGGAAAAATATCTGGCTGGCACATTCCATGGAATGTATTTGCAATGTCTTTGAAAATTTCTTGAAACCTAAAGCCTAAGGATTTTATAGAAATTAAGGAGCTACTGCCAGCATCTGGAACTGAAGACAGCTCAGTGGAAATATCTCCATTCTCAAAAACTTGTGAAAGTTTTGTTGTTGATTTGGATTCTGTGGCAATATACTGACATCTAGTGGACAAGGAAAAGGAAAGAAGAAAGCAATTAAGTCTTGGTGTTTTGTGCTCTCCCTTCCAAGAAATGTGAAATGTGTCCAGAACTTGTACACATTTATTTTCCTTTTGGAAGAGTGTGAGCACTGGAAACTGTGGGTGCCTTAATGCTAACATGTATATTCACATTTATACAGAAAAGGCAGACATTCTAATGATGCAGAGTCAGCAAAAGGCAATGTCAAATTCACAACATCAGCACTCCGCAAAACCTCCCAGCTTCTCTCCAGAAATCTCTTAGCAATTCATTCTAGCTAGTGCTTCCTGCAAATTTATGTTTTGTACAGAGCGAGAGATAGAGCAAGAGCAAATCAGCATTCTAGCTTCTTACTTCAGGTAGATATGAAGAAACCAAGCAAATGGATGCAATGATCTGCCAAAATGACCAAGGGGGTGGAACAACTCCCCCTGTTTAGGTACGGTTGCAACACTTGGGACCTTTTATTTTAGAAAAACAGTAAGCGGGGACATAACAGAGGCATATAAAATTGGGCATGGCGTAGAGAAAGTGGATAGAGGTTTTCCTCTATCAAAGTGCTAGAACCTGAGTACTTTTATACATTGTTAAAATATGAAATTTGTTACCTTGGATGACCATTAACTTGAATGGCTCTAAAGGGGGATTAGACAAATTCATGAAGGATAAGCCTTTCAATGGCTTCTAGTCATGGTGGCTAGGTGCTGTCTCTGAATTCCCTATGTTGGGAGAGTGCTGCTGTACTCAGGTCCTGCTTGCCAGCTTCCCACAGGCATCTGGCTGGCGAGAACACAATGCTGGACTAGATGGGCCTTTGATCTCATCCAGCAAAGCTGTTCTTATGACTTTATATCAACAAACCTCATCTTCTCTGTTCTGTGCCAGAAGTAACTGTTAAAGTGAAAAATGGACACCTGAATGACAAAGGACTGAAGTCTGGGGTCACACTGCCCAGAATCCAGTCGTTACAAAACTGGGAGGTTTCTTAATTCAGCATGCCTTCCTTTTACATTCAGTGTATTGGTATTCCATCCCGGGGTACGAATGCTACACGTGGTGCTTACAGCAGTATGGAACAGGAACAGGGTTTCTATCATCCTGTTACAACTGTATGCTTTGTCGGCCAGGAACAGAAGGGTTTCAGCATCCTTATCTGGCACATCCTCTCCAAAGAGGTCTTCACGCAGCCACTAGAGTCAATTTTTTTTATAGGGGCATTTCTCTTTCAGGAAAGTGTAAGACCATCCAAGATAAAGAAGCACTCTAATGGCCCTGGAGAGCAGAAGGGAGGATTTTAGCAGCTGTGGCTTATCACGCAAGTTACACCCATGGATATCTCTTCTTCTGCACAACTATTAGAGGTGTGGGAGCCCAGTCCTCTTTTGCATTAGAAGGGCATCCCTGTCTGGGACGCATCAGCTGGTGTGATGCCCCACAGAGCTACAAAGGGAAAGGGAAAGGTGAGTTGAGCAGGAAGAAAGCTGAACCAAAGGCTCGCCTAGAAAATGTCAGCCCATCACAAGCAACAGGACACTAACATCCTATTATGCAACCCTTGAGCTTGAGATGTATATTTTTAGGACCTACCTAACTTTAATATTTTGTGATACTGTGTTTTAGTATTGGTGTTGTGCTTTAATTGTTGTAACCCACCATGGGACCTTAGGGTGAAAGGCAGATAATAAATTGTAACAACAACGACAACAACAACAATGAGGTTGTTCCTGGTGCAATAGCTCCCTTTTATAGGCATTCCCAGATGAACATTAAAAATGTAGCAGGGTTCCAAGCTGCAATGTTTATTTCATTTTGCTAGTGCTAGCTTGGATTTGACTTGTTTAATGCTTCGTGCAGATCTCTTCCAAAACATTTCTTCCTGTGGCTGCTGCTATAAATTATGCCGATAAAGGGTCCTTGCCCATCCCTACCCATAAGTGGAAAGATATTTGCAAGGATGAGCATTTCATGCATTTAGTAGAGTCTGAAAATAGACCTAGAGCTTTCAGATCTTCTCAACATTGCTTGTAACAGCTCATATAATGGCCTTTACTCCTTAGGCCCAACCACCTCTTGCTCCCTTCATTGAATCTGTCAAGATACAAATGTAGTGCTGACAACTCTTTCTTTCTTTCTTTCTTTCTTTCTTTCTTTCTTTCTTTCTTTCTTTCCTTCTCCAAAATGCAGCCCTTCTGTGTTGTCCTTGGCTCATCCCTTTAGAGCCAAACTAAATGTAATGGGGAAGATTCAGCATCAGTTCTCCTCACATCTTTTTTCAAGCAACCATGGAAGGAAGCAAATTGGATCAGGCAAATTGGATTGGAGAACTAGTGTGGTGTGGTGGTTAGAGTGTTGCACTATGACCCAGGAGATCAAGGTTCAAATCTCCACTCAGCCATGAAGCTCGCTGGGTGACCTTGGGCCAGTCGCTCTCAGCCTAACCGACCTGTACCTCAGAGTGTTGCTGTGAAGATACCATGGGGAGGAGGGGCACATGAACTCCTTGGAAGAAAAAAGTGGTATAGAAACATAATAAATAAACAATGATCCCAGAACAGAAACTCCTAGAAGTTGCTTCAACTAATGTCATTTTGGCTAATGGAGGGAACCACTGTGATGAGAGTGGTCTTTGTGGGATCCGTTCCAAAGCATGGGGATAAATGGAAACAAGTCTGGGATGGGGATCAGAAACATACAGCAGGTGATGAGAGGTGCTGTGTGAGGTATCTGTGGAGGGACAATTTGGTTGTGGTTTGTTCTTCAGGCAAAGCAAAAAAGGTTGACACAGAAATATATGGTCTTCCCAGTTAAGGTTCAACATAGACACAAGCAATCTATAGTACTCAGTACTATGGGGCCACAGCAGATTATCCTATGTGGCCCATGGTTTCATTATGGATACTAGAGAGCTCTGTAACAAAATGAGAGACATATGGCACTCCAGAGGTTGCTGGACTACAACTCCCATCCTCCCTTGACTACTGAGGATGAGGCTGGGGCTAAGGGAGGTGGAGGTGGAGTCCAGCAATATCTGGATGCCTACAGGTTCCCCATCCCTGCTCAGCAGCAATTGCCTTTAGGACTGTTCCATTATTACCATCAGCCTGGTTGACTGCACTCTTGAACTTGCACTAGAGTCACTACACCTCAGTGCTGGAGGAGAAAGCAAAAACACATTGGAAAACATCCGTTTAACAGGATAACTGACTAATAGTTTGATCTTTTGTACCAGAAATTCAGTTCTGGGTCAGAAAAACATTACAATGTCTGGATGCACCCATTAGTAATTCTTTGGCTGCCTTTGGCGCTGGGCTTTTAAAATTGCAGTTGTTTACTTCCCCCGTTATCTTCCGCACTTGCATTCTTCCATATCTTTATTGGTCAGTCAAAGGTTGTCACAATGCCTTTAGACAAATAAAATTTCATTTTCCGAGGTCAAATTTCTACAAAGCTGACATTATAGTCAATATAGAAACTTGTTGGTCACAGCAAATGGCACCCCGTAACATTCCTCAGTGACTATCCATCTCAGTTTTGGGGCTCTTGCGGAATTATTTGTATTTATTCTCTTGGTGGTTCAAAGGAAAAATATCTCAGTTTCATCAGGTCATTCATTACTCAGCAGTTCAGGGAAATATTTCCCCTTGGCAGTTCATAGATGGGATTATAAACACAAAACTTTTCAATTATTTTTATTATTCCATATAATTCATGGTGCTATTTGAAATTCAGATTGCCAGTATTTCAACTAGCTCTGCTGCTGGGAACACAGGAAGCAGCCTTATAATGAATGAGACCATTGGTCTGCCTGGCTTAATAGTGTCTATACTGAACAGCAGCTGCTCTCCAGCACTGCAGGCAAGTGACATTCCCAGTCCTACCTGGACTTGCCAGGGATTGAACCTGGGAGTGCCTACATGCAGATTAGATGCTCTGCTACTGAGCTATGGCTCTTCTCTCCAGGCCAGCACTAAGAAGTGCCAGGCATAGTGGCACTGACTGATGGGGGCTCCCTTCACCACATACCCTGTCTGGGCTGCCATCACTATAACCAAGCATTCTCACCAGAACCAGCAGCATTTCTGAGATTGCAAACATGAAATACCCCTTCACCTAGATAGGGCCATTGCCAGTAGATGGGAGTCAAGTGTCACTAGGCAGCAGGCATGTTATATCTCCCAGAATGCAGTGCTCAGATGTATAGATGTCAGGCACCAGACACTGTGCCATAAGAAATAGAATATGGCAGGCAACTAGTGTCAGCTACAGGCAAGCAGTCACTGGGCTGCCACTCGGCAAGCCTGTCAAGGGGTAGGGGAATGACTGATGGCTGAAGAAGCACCAGCATCAGTGCCAGGATCAGGCAGGGTACAAATCATGATGGCAACAATGCCCAAAGAACCCAAACTGGGTAGGCATCAACCCAAGGGAGTCCCAGCAGTTCCCCGGGTATGATGGATGCTGACCCTGGGCTTGTGTGTACTGTGAATTTTGGCCAAACTACAGGTTACATATTTCAAATTTTATTTTAAAGTGGCTGCTTCTAGTTTTTGTTTGTTTGTTTGTTTGTTTGTTTGTTTTTTAAAGGCAGCTGTGGGACCCCAATCCAGACCAGAGGCCACACCAGTTCCCTGCTGCTACTTGCAGAAAATAACATCTGTGAGAACAAATAATACCCAGAAGGATATTTTCAGCAGGAAACTGGTGAGGGGCCTTGATCCAGTTTTAAGCATGCTTTCTTTACAAGTGTGACTAAAATAACATGTAGTTTGCCCCTTTAAGTATAATTTGACAGAAGCAGGTAGCAAGTGATATCACCTCCCTATGGTAAAAAGCTTCACCTCCTAATTTCTCCATGTAGAATTACTGTTGAAAGAACAACTGCAAATGCTGATGGAAAAACTCACAATTCAGCTTCACTGGGGATTAAATGCCGGCTCTTCTTCACTTTTCTCCTATGATCAGAAGGCCTGGCTCTCCCATATTCCCTTCCCACTCAAGATGCTGCTTTTGAAAAGGACACTCCAAACTATTCCTTTCTACTCATTGCAACATCCAATTTAAAAAGTGTTCAAGATGTCCAGTCTGGCAGCCATAAGACCTCTCATATCCATTTACTGCCCCCATGCCACTTCAGTCATTCTTTTAATCCCTCTTTTAAAAAAAGTGAACCAAACATTCCCATCTCCCCTTCCTTCTTCCTACACAGCTGCACAGTTCCTTCCCAAGCATTTTCTTTCCCCTTTGAGCAATGATTTAATATATCCATTCATAATTAAAGGCATCTTTTTCTCTTTGCTCTGCCCTATGAAAGCTACAGATTCCCATCACTGGGTGTGATTTAATACATCTGCTCAACAAAGCACTGGTCCCAGCTGCAACTTCCCTATTCAGGCAATTGGAAACAAAATCCAGCGATTCACTCCATCGCTTTAATGCCAGACCACAACCAAACTCCCAAGAATGATGTCAGCAAGGTCTTGCTACTCCAGCTTACAGCTAATGTAGGCGACTCCATATATTTGAAATTCAAGTGTCTCAGGTTCCCTAGCACAAGGGTAGGTATAGTTTAGTTCTAATGATCACAGCTGAGCAAAGAGGTTTGAACCTCTCCCTGGAGCCCAGTGTCACTATAGGGAGGAATCTTGCACCCTATCCACTCTTCAGATCCATCATCTGAAGACAGGAGGGGACATAATTTGCCTCCTCATCACAGCATTGGGCTGACTGAAGAAGTTTAAACTTACCGGTATTTGCCCAACCTGGCGTCATGATGGGGAGGAAAATGCCCTCCTTCTTCTCTGCTGATCTGTAAGAGTGGCACTACCACAGAGGTAATGCCACTCTTGGGCCAAAAAAGGGCTTCTCACTAGCCCAGATGATAATGAGAACTAAGCAGACACAAAATACTCTCTGTCAGGCTATTACTGTAAAACGAGGCCCATAGGTTATTAGTGTAACTTGTAGCCTGACCCTCTGTATAGTGGAAATCAGTCCCAAGTCAGTTCACATGGGATTGGCGTGTTATTTTAATTGAGTAATTAACTAAAAGTTTGCAATCGGACAGTGTTTGTGTGGCATGTTTTTATGCACAAGAGATTTTTCCCCCTAACATTTTTGTTCAAAAATTCCCCAAAATACCAGTTGTTATTGCTGCTTAAAGCTGCCTGCATTTGCCAACTGACAAACCCAGTGTTGTGAAGGGGGTGGGAGAGGATGTACTTTCCTTACTACACCTCCCACCTTTTCTCTTGCATAAACATCTTGTGTGCCTGAAACTGATCATTCCAAACTGGAAAAGTCCTCTGGGCCTCCAGGCCACCCGCGGCCTTAGGCATTGGATTAGCACTTGAATTGTCAGCTAAGGAATGTCACTGAGGCCTACAGAGTGGGAAGACTGATGCATTGAAAGACGTTTTGTCTGCAATGCTTGGCTGAAGCACCTACAAAAGCAGAACTTCCTAATTATTCCTGCAGATACTTTTTCTGCAGCCAACAGCCTGATTAGAAACCGACAGAGAAGACGGGCGGTTGCGCAGGTTGGGTTAAGATGCTCTCTTGGCTCCATTTTATTTTCTATTGCAGTGGAAGCTTGGCATTCTTTTTGTTTTGTTTCGTTTTAGGTCTGCTGTCCAAAGGCGTTTTTGCTCCAAGAGCGAACTGCGTTATAGTGTTGTCTTCAAAGATTTACAGACCAGGAGCCTAAAATGGTTGTCGCAACAGACCATGTAAAACAGATTAGCTACTTGTCAAAACAGCTTTCAATTAGCCTTTTAACACACATGATTAAAGTGGTTTGAGGTAAAATAAAAAAGAAAGAACAGGTGCTTCCTGTTACTCCTCGAAAGATGCTGCAATCCTAAACATGCTTGTTAGGAAATATATCCCACTGAACTCAACCAGAATGTCAATGAGCAGTAAGGATCAGTAGCAAGGAAACATACTTAAAATAATGCAACTTTTGTTTTTTGCGACATCTTAACTTTTTGGGAACCGATTGGCGATAATCTATTGGCTGCTTCAAATGCATGCTTAGCTGCTACCATTGTCACGACAGACAACAAAGAGCAAGTCTGGATTTATATTTGCACCAGGCAAGTATCCAGGTGCCAGAATGTCAAACTTGGGTGCACACACAGATATCATGTACTTGGCATACATTGTAGATGGGCAGGATTTAAGAGTTAGCGATTAGAATGTTAGACTAAGCTAAGGCAATGAGTCTCTAAATCCCTGCTCAACTATGAAGCTCACCAGGAGACCTTGGACCAGCAATATCACTCCCCTTAAATCTTTCCACACAGGAAACCTTTAGTTACTTGAAAGAAGAGTGGGATGAAAAGGTCAGGAAACAAAACATATAAATGATGAGTAGGTATAAGATTTATATAACAAGTTCTGATAGTACAAGCCTATGCATCCTTATTTAGAAATAAGACTCCGACTGTACCTCTTGGCTATAACTGCTAATATTCAATTTCAAAGGTAATATATTACTGGAGGGTAGCAGCAGTGAGTGGCTAGATTTTGCTCTAGTTGTGACCTTCACAAGGTAGGGGGCATCTTGGAGGAAGAGCATTGGATTAAATAATCCCTTGATGTGATCCAGCATAGGCTGTTTTGTGACTAAAAATACTTTAAAAGGACTTAGAAGCAGCAACCAGTGCATAATGTAGCAGATTGACATATGACATATGATAGGAAGAACTCATATTACAGCATTTCTGAAAGAATTGCACTTTTTGATTCTGCGCTCAGTTCAAGGTCTTGTCTTGGACATATAAAGCCATTAGTGACTTGAGTCCCGTGTACCTGAAAAATTGCACCACCACCCCACATTTGTAAACCAGCCTGGGAATTAGATTTGATTTTGTTGGTGATTCTGCTACCCTCAGAGGTCTCTGATACAGCAGCATGTGATGAGAGTGCCTTCTCAGTGGTGGCTCTGAGACTACGGAATTTCCGGCCACTGGATGTGCACCCAGCTTCAACTTTGGGTTATTCAGAAGACATGCAAAGGTGGATATTTTTGCCCTTTTGGAAACATTTAATTACTCTTCACCTTTTGATAATTATTTGACTTATTTTTTTAGCGATTCATTATTCATCTGTTGTGCTTTACTGTTTTATTATGATGCAATGCACCCTGGGACTTTTGTTGAAGGGTGGGTAACAAATATATCTAATAAAATAATATATATATACACACATAAGAATAATGAAGAATAAGTTTTGGTTCATTCTTAATGTGTGCTTGAGAACATACAGCTGTGTTATTTCACTCTGAGTGCAATCATTTTAATATCTTCATATTCATGAACTTATTAAATAGAGAAGTCAAAATATGTTATCCCACAGAGTCATCCCAAAGTAAATTTCATGGCTTTCATCCACATTAGTGATGCTGGAAATATTACAGGGGAAAATCTGAAATTACCAGCAGTAATGGTCTTTCTTCTCAATACATTTCAGTCTCTGGATTTTTCAGGGGCAGGGGGAACGAATCTCGACTGCAATAAGGCAGTTGGAACAGCTCACTCACTTGAGAGTAATTGTACATCTTCTATTTCTAGATTCTTACTAAGTCAGGGCAGCACAACCACTCAGAGAGGTCACAGAGCCTTTCTCTAACTTAACGCTCTGTAATCCTAGAGCTGGGGGAACGTCAACTATTGAATTATCTCCTGGGATGCCATTGTTAGGGATCCAGCCCATGACACGCAACAAGTACACAACAATGCTCCTTTGGGGAAGGCTGTAGCTTAGTGGTGCAGCTTCTACCTTGCATGCAGAAAATTCCAGCATCTCCAAGCAGGGCGGAAAATGTGCTTGAAACCCTGGAGAGACACCACCAATCAGTGTTGACTATACTGTGCTAAATGAACCAATGGCCTGACTTGATATAAAGCAGCTGCCTATATTCCTCACATAAATGAAAGCATTTTATAAAAATGCATTTTATCTACTATATCCCAATCAGGAAGTGTAAACAAAAACGTTGGTGCACATTAACTGGAGCCGTCACGAAAACCCTTAAGCTATTGCGGCTTCTCACATTTTCAGGCAGAATCCCGAATCCCCAAGGGGGCCTTCACTTCAGTATAGCATTTCAACATGGAAGTTCAGGTCCGTGCGTCCCTCTGAAACATGTCTTAGATCCATAGCTGTCCACGTTTCCCTTTTTTAAAGGGAAATTCCCTTATTCCGAATAGGATTCCTCGCAAGAAAAGGGAAAAGTTGACAGCTGTGCTTAGATCTATGCCTCCCGCTCGCTTCCCACCACTCAATAGGATGCTCCTTCCTGATTTTATGAAAACAAGGTCCAAGTCACTTGAATGCCCCCAGGAAAGTTTTTTGCTGTTTTCCTGCACCTCAGGAAAACACCTCATGGTTGGTCTCTCATAAAGTAAGAGGTGAATAGAGGAGCGAAGGGGGTGGGTCCTGCCTGCAAGGCCGCTGGCATGGCTGAACCTTTCCCTATTTTCATCTGAGGAATGTTGGAGGCTATGCCCGTTATTATAGGCCAGAAACAGTAAATTAATATGGCGAGGTCCATTTGCAAACATTGCAGCTGGATCAATGTGGAACTTGAGGTACTGGATGAGTGTCAACCAAAGGAAAGGGGGAAATAAGCAGAAATTGTGCACTGAAAATCCAAAACAAAGAAGAAATGCTTTTTTTATTATTTTCCACTGAATTAAACACAGCTGCATAGCCAAAACAGCACAAACAGGATCTTATTTGTGGATGAATTTTGAGGCCCAAAAATGTCTTTAAAAAACTATTTGTTCTTTATTTTGCTCAGGGCAAATCATCACAGTGTGGTTTTTCTGTTTTATACAACTGTTGGGCATCTTTCTGTATATTATGAAATCTTGTACCGCAATATAAATTATTTTTATGATGTATTTTTAATATAATGCTATTAGTGTTCAGGGCACTTTCAAGAGCATAAGAGGACAGGTTCCTATGCAGAAGGCTTTGGAAAAACCTCCTCCTGGAGAAATTCTTCCAAATTTTCAGAATTGACGTTTTTGAACTGCTCTTTGACTAGCACAGTCTCCCTGTATTTAAAACCTGTCTGGTCAATGAAGTTCTGCAAATGAAAACTTTCTCCATCACTGCACCTACGTTAAGGCAGAGCCAAATGTTCTCCTCACATACTGGAAGTAGTCTTGTCAGAAGGCACAGGAGCCCTGACAGAAAGAAAAACATGGCAACACTATCCACAAGTGACACCTTGAGTCTAAGTATGTTTAAAGAAGGGGGATTCAGGTTTTAATTATTGTGTGGTGCAATTTGCAATCCATAGATCAGGAAATGGTACTTACAAGAACCCCATTTTCTACAGAAATAGATTCCTGGACACTGCCATGCATAATTTGTGTGGCAGGTGCTTACATGTAGAAGGAAGAGTGGGGACCACACTGCTGGCCCTTCTCCTGACATCAAGCAACCAAGCTAACCACACCACCATAAGTCCATAGGAGCCAACTCCTAGGGGCCATGGGGTCTTTGTGGTTCCCCCCAGTAAAATATTTGAGGCGGCCAGGGGCCCTAAATGTTGATGGGCATTGTTAAGTTGTGGGTGAACATATCAGACGACACAGTGATTCTTCAAACAGCTCTTGTTTATTCACAGGCCAGGACAGAACTGAACTGAAGGGTTCAGTCAGCCTGTTTATATAGAGCTCCAGTACAACGTTACTGTAACAACTTTCTAAAACTATCCAATCACTGAACGTCACTTTCAATCCCTTATTTGCATAACTACAGTATCTCCCTGCTGGCCCAGGGTAAGAACTTCAGTACATAACAGGCATGGCCACTCAAATGGTGTGAGTGCACAGCATCATGCGATTGATTATGCAGGGTGGGGCTTACGTGGGCCCCCCAATATTTTATTCAAGCTGGCAGCCCCTGCTGATGTCCTCATGTTGAGTGCAAACATCCGAAGAGGAACTTCTGCAAGTGAGTTCATGGAGCGGTTGCTAATCTGTAGCTGCTCCAAAGGAACAGGAGGACACCCATGCAGTTGTGATCCAGAGGCCTTCTGGTGTATATTTGGAGGAGGCTAGCTCCTCCACATGATGTTGGAGGCGAGGCCAGTGGTGTGGTCTTGCTTGTGGTTCTACACATGGGCACACTTCACACAAGTAGTACATGCAGAGGGTTCTGTTCTCCGTTACATCTTGTCATCCTAGAAGTGAGTTTGGTGAAAATTATTGACTGCAACCTGAGCCCATTCCAGAGAACTTAAATATAAAAACAGTGAGTTGGGTGGGCTGTAGCCACTCTCAAGAAATGTCTTATGGTCTCAATTTGTGGCTTATATTTCTTAATAATCATGTTTATGTAAAACATATTTTTAAAATACAAAGCACTGTTTTAACTGGGGAAAGAGTTCACTTGGTTTATTTTTAGCCTCACATTGCAAAAGGGCTCTTGCGTTGACTGAGAAAACCCAATGGACTGGTGACCACAAAGAACAATGACAAATAAAGCAATTCATCTGCAGGCACCCCCAGTTGCTTGTTGTGAATTCCCATTGTTTGCAAATATTCTTGTTTTGGAAAAGAGAAAGTGCATTTATAGAGACCCCTGAGCCCAAGATACTCTAATGCATCAAGTTGTTTACATTACTCATGTTTCAAAAGGAAGCCTTGATATGTTCCCTGCATGTAGGTCAATTCAGGCAGTGGTCACAGGATGCCTCCTTCCAAGTTTTACTATGCAGCACTTGTAACAATTCTGCATAATGTTGCACGCACATAGAATCATAGAACTGTACAGTTGAAAGGGACCACAAGGGTCATCAAGTCCAACCCCCTGCAATACAGGAATCTTTTGCCCAATGTGGGACTTGAACCCACGACCCCGAGATTGAGCTATAGGGACGCGGGTGGCACTGTGGTCTAAACCACTGAGCCTCTTGGGCTTGCCAATCAGAAGGTTGGCGGTTCGAATCCCTGCAATGGGGTGAGGTCCTGTTGCTCTGTCCCAGCTCCTGCCAACCTAGCAGTTCGAAAGCACACCAAAAGTGCAAGTAGATAAATAGGTACCACTCCAGTGGGAAGGTAAACAGCATTTCTGTGCGCTACTCTGGTTTTGGTGTTCCGTTCTACCAGAAACGGCTTAGTCATGCTGGCCACATGACCCAGAAAAACTGTCTGCGGACAAACGCCTGCTCCTTTGGCCTGTAAAGTGAGATGAGTGCCACAACCCCAGAGTTGTCTGCGACTGGACTTAACCATCAAGGGTCCTTTACCTTTTTATGCTCTCTGTATGATCACAGCTGGTACAATAAGACTGTACCAGCTTTTTGTACTGACCAGTACAGTGTAGTGGTTAGAGTGTCAGACTAGGACAGAGTTCAAATCTCTGCAAACAGACCACAATACCAATTATATCATTCCAAGAATCTGCAAGATTATTGCTCAACCATAACTGTGCTCTCTATGTCTGATGTGGAGTGCTGATTCACCATTCAGCATAACAACCATGAATGTGCAGTTCCTCGTATTCAAGCTGTGAGTATGCCTGATTGCAAAAAGTTCAAGAAGTGCATTCACCCGCGTGCTACGAAAGAAAGAATGATTGAAAGTAGGGGGACCAAAAAAGCCATTGCAACTTCCATCAGATGCCTTCAAACTGAAAACATGACTGGTTGAAAGAGTCCAGGAAATTCATTTACTAAAGCATTCCCAAGTAAGCAAGTGTGGAACATCTGAATCAAATTCCATCATGGTTTCCAAATGTCTGCCTCATAAGCGAGAAATATCGAGGTTTCAAGACCCCCCTCTTTCATGGAAATGACTATTTCCCCTAATTTAACAACATTTAGCAATATTTTCAGAATGAAATCATTCTCATTAAAAACATTCTATGGTGACCCAAACAAAGCAATGTCACATGTTCACAAGGAATCATTCCAGTTCTATGTATGGAATAAACTCTGTAATACTTAATAAAATTATACATTGTATGACTGTCAAAGCAGGTAATGCGGGAAATCGGTGACCAGATCTGCAATCAGTGAAGCCCTAGTTCTGGGGTCTTGGGTTCAGTAGATCCCAAGTTGCTAGGCTCACGCTCAGTGGTGTCAGGGTCCAGATCCAGCACTTCTACAAGTGTGTTGTGTTTTCCCTGTTGCCCTCCTTCTAAAATACCAACAATGAAACAAGCAGGTCCACAGTAATATACAACTGGTCAAAAAGTGCAAAATTAAAAGAGTTAAAAACAAGCTCACTGGTACAAAATAATCAACACCAATGTTAAACCACTGAAAAACCAATGAATTACATTAATAAATGGGAAAATGCAGTTAAAAAGTTCATTTTGATAAGGCAAATGATACTTGGTAGCATAATGGTATCTGTGACCACCAGTTTTCAGAACCTTTTGCTCTACATATGTTCTCACAGAATAAAAAAGAGCGACTTTATCCCTGCCACATCTTCACCCAACCCACCGCTGAACATGGCCATTCAATGTTCACAAGCCTGTTTTCTCCAAAAATGTGTAGCAATAAAATATTATGAATTCATCTAATGGTCTGAACCCCTAGAACATACTTTTAAAATTTATGTGCTTGGGAAGAAGTGTAGATACAACCTCTGATGCTTTCTCCCACATGGAAAAATGTATTTAGAGGCTAAAAATTACATCAGAACTGGGCCTTTTTGGAGGTATATAACACAGCTGGTGGGGGAGCATGACTGTTGCCACACAGGTGCTAAGAAGCAGCAGCAGCAAAACCCTGAGAACTGACCACCACCCATCTGCAAGCTGCAAAGCAAACTATCAGTCCCCCAGTGGGCTTCTGTAATTCCTGTATTCCCAGGTTTGAGGGTGGAAAAATAGACACTCTAATTAAGTCCAGCTTTGCTTCAAATGCCGCAGTGTAATTAAGCCAGGAATCCTCTCTTCTTTGCCCCAAATAGCTGTCTTCTGGCTCCTGTCTGTTTCTGAATGGCAGGCCAGGGCCAAATCTAAAAGTGAGCCCATTATATTTCTGAACAGCACACACAGCATTTGTTGAAAAGCGAAAAGCAAGCCAACAATTGTGTTAGGTTGTTTTTAGTTTAGTTTAATTTGTGTCTCTTCCACTCGCTGCCCTCCCGGCAGAAGGTGGAGCAGCCAGACAAGGAGCGGAGTGGAAAGAAATGGCTTGTGTTTTTGTTTTTTTTTTTAAATCATAATATTTAAAGACACTGCAGATGCAGAGGCAACTCGTTACCAGCTGATTTGATTAAAACTCATTATTTTTTGTAATAAAGACCAAGTAGGACAATGAAACAATCTCTGTGCCACATTCCTTTGCAAACTTATTTCCATAATCACAGTTCAGTTACATTGACAAGCAATAAAACGGAGGAAAACTATAATTTTGAAATATTTAAGCTGCAAGACAACACCAAACACTCGCCATTCCGCAAACAGCTTAAAAACAACTTCTAATCAAAAACAGATTAATAACTGATTAAAACATAATGTTTAAGGCAGATTCTAGCATGCTTAAAGAGTCTCAACCTGCAAGGTTCTTTTCTAGGCAGAGCAGATGAAGGCTGGGTTCACACATGCCTATGCTCAGTACCCAATGACTGCACCATCACATTAAGACTTGTGTTTTCTGAAGCACCTTTCTGGGTTTCTGTGGAGTCAGATTGCACATTTGGCCACAAACCAACAAGAGATGAGTAACTGTGATAATGAGGCATCATGAGTGAATCAGAAGCTGTTGTCTATTTTAGCTTCTTTTCCCTTGATGCTCTCTCTGTGGCATACTGTGAGTTTTCTGAACCTATACAGTGGTACCTCTGGTTACATATGCTTCAGGTTACATACGCGTCAGGTTACAGACTCTGCTAACCCAGAAATAGTGCTTCAAGTTAAGAACTTTGCTTCAGGATGAGAACAGAAATTGTTTTCCGGTAGCGCGGCAGCAGCAGGAGGCCCCATTAGCTAAAGTGGTGCTTCAGGTTAAGAACAGTTTCAGGTCAAGAACGGACCTCCGGAACGAATTAAGTACTTAACCCAAGGTACTACTGTACATTTCTTCCTCTCAAAACAGATAGGGTTTTTTCAGGGGTTTTGGAGTTTGTTTTGTTAGCTTCTTGCAATATAGGCTAGTGTAGGCCAACTAGTACAGACATTTTTTTAAGGGCCTGATCTACTGAGCCTCAAAAACTTTCAAACTTGTGTCTGATAAGCAAACCCTTAGGATTTCCCTTGGAGCTCTTGGAGATTGCAGAAGACAGTGGGGCATGTTCAACAGTGCAGAGTCACTGCTCCCATAACGGAAAATCTTGTCTGCTGTTACCGAAGAGTCCGTGATAAACTTCCAAGGAACCCTGGAGTTTTAGGCCAGGATAATAGATTATGTCCTCTGTACCAACTAAACATAAAATTCTCCCCACTTAGCATAATGTCACAGGCAACCATTTACTGCCACATGCACCCTGTGGTAAACTACCATAATGTCAGTTGTCATATGTGCCATCCTAAAACTGCTATATGAATTACTGGCAGGAATGTTGCTGCCGGTGCTTTGAGCTGCATATTGTAAACTTTTCTGAAAGGCATGCATTTATATTTTAGCTTTTGTTTATACGAGTGTTTCTAAACTGCCAACTCATTAAAAATTTCATGGTAGTGTAAAATAAAATCATTAGAACATCATAAATCTACAAAATCAGACAATAAGCTATATCATGAAATTAAGAAAAAACATTGATAGGCTTTTTGAGATGGGAAAGATGTCAGCTATTAATATTACTATGTTTCCCCAAGTACTATTTTTCTTTCAAAATATACCATTAAGAATTAAACATGAAATTATAACTAAGCGGCAAAGGTTAGCGTTAGTTTTCCTATGGGAAGAAAGGCAGGGTTGCTGCTAAGATATTATACAAACCACTTGAAAGAGACATTGCTTTCCCATGCTTTAATTGGTACTACCACACAACCAGGTTATCTCATTTAAAATCATGGTTCCATATCAGATAAAGACAGAACAGATGGAATTGACAATGGAGTTTTTAAAAATGCATTGTGGCATTGGACCAAAGGGACCCGAGAGCTATTCAAAGCAAAAGTCTTTTTGAAGTCTGGCATAGATGCAGACGTAAGCTGAGCTCAAGTCTCTCACCAGTTCCTATAATTTGTTATAATGAAAAATTGAAAGAGAAAAGATGGCTGGCAAATACCGAGAATATGAGAAGTTTGTGGTGTAATAGAATGTGTAAGATGAATGGGCAGTGACCTAAAAAAACCACCTATAATGAAATTATGAGGAAGATGGGCAACTAGAGTGTTGCAGTTCCTCAGCACCTGCAAGTTATAATTCTAACATTTACAGTTAGATACATCTTGTTAAGAGAATGTACCAGATTTGAAAGTTGATGTCTAAAAATCCAGTCAACCATAGTTAAGATCTAAAGAATATTGGCATATCTGGAATCCTCCAATAATTTAGATCAAATGGGAAACTGATTTTAGAAAAGTAATCTCGCATAATCCATGGGCTGGATTGTGGGTGTATATCTTGCAATCAACTCTTTATTATAAGAATAAAGAAGACTGATCCTATGATGGTATTTTGAGTCTGCAAAGGCTGAGTCAAATAGTTCTCACCTGGTAAAGAGATGCTGGAGGTATACCTCCATTAGAGATAACATATAACACATTGATCATGCTCCGAAATTAAGCAATTTTGGGTCTCAGCTGCAAATAAAACATTTTAAATGTGTTGTAAGGCGCAATATCCAAATGTGACACTAGATGGTGAAATTCAATGTATTTTTCAAAACGTTTCTTAAAAAAGCATTTTCACAGCCTTTTTTATATGTGTGTAGATTCCACCTAGGTCTGCTGGTGGTCTTATTGGGGTTTATGTAGGGCAAGATTTTACCTGAGGATGTGACTATGGTGACTCATATTTAATAGCAGCTTGGTTGGTTGGTTGGTTGGTTGGTTGGTTGGTTGGTTGTTATAAATGGAAGATTTTTTAAGAATGTTTTCAGAGCAGCATAGGAAGGACTGCAGTGGCTCCCAAGCCACTAAGAGCCAGACTAGATGCAAAATCAAAGGTCCATGATCAGATATCCTGACCTTCTTTCTTCTGTTTAAACAGCCCCCTGGAGATTGGATTGGGGCTGCAGTGCTGGAGGAATAGGGGTTGGTTGCTCATGCTATCTGTCAGAAAGTGTTTAGCCAGAATCTCCTTTCTTGTAATGTGAAGCCACTGGTTCAAGTCCTACCCTCCAGAGCAGGAGAAAACAAGCTTGTTCCTGCTTTCATTTGACAGCCCTTGAGATATTTGAAAATGGCTACCGTATCTCCTTGCAGTCTCCTCTTTTCCAGGCTAACTCATAGTTGCTATTAATCCCTGGGCTGGAGGGAGATAGGTACACCTATTCTTCCTGTTTTTTCCTCTTTCACAGCTAACCTTATGTGGCACAGGCAATTTATGTAAGTTGTGGAAATGGCAAGGATAGGGATAACCTCCTCTCCTTCAGTACTGTGGCCCAAATCCAGGCAATCCAATCATGCTCTCCCATGTCACCTTTGATTTGGCCCCAACTCTAGCATGACATTGAAATAGGTCCTGCCTCAAAATAAGCCATGACTGTAGGTGAAAATTGAGCCTCTATGGATATGTGTATCAAGCTCATGGGAAAGCTACTGCAAGACATGGATGAGACATTTGCTTTTGTTACGTTGTCCACAAAACATTCCAGCATTCCAGCTTCATTTACTCAGCTGTAAGCCATAACGGAGAAACAGAGCCCATGAGCTGACTTGCCTCATTTCTCATCAGTGCTAATGTTTCCATATGTCCCAGCTTATGTAAGAATTTAACCCTGATATCCGTGCTAGATAGAACCAGGAATACAGCTTTTACAGCTCAAAGCTAGAGCTGCTTCATCTGCTGGACTGGGCTCAAGGGAGTGTTGATAAAGACTCTGGAACTCAGAAGAATGCCAGGTTCTTAAGGTCAACTGACATTAGACAATTTAGGTTATGTCACAGGATACTAAAATTGTGATAGGCTTTCAAGGTTCATCACAACCCCCTGAGTCAGGAAAGATGTAGTAAAGCTCAAGATTAAATAACTGCTAAGTGGCAGATGTTTATCCAACCTATTCTGTAAAATCCCAGAGGTTATGCACTCCACATCAATGTGTTTTTATGATTTCCTCCATCTCTTAGGACTAGTTCTCCCAGATAGCTGGTGCAACAGCCTCTCTTCTACAAACAGTTCATGTATAAGGAAGACTAATCTCTTCTGCATGCAGGAGTCTACTTTGCATTGTTAATTGCACACCTACTTTATGGAATGGTATGCACATCAAAATATAGGCATTCACAAGCAGGATTTTTTTTTTAATCTGCCACTTGCAACTGTCCTATGCTATTGTTGTTGTTTTCCCTTTACTAAATATCCTCAGCTTTAGCCTAGCAACAAACTTGAAAAATTATAATGGGTCATAGTATAATTTTAGCATCGGTACCTTTAGAGCAGTAGCTCAGCAGTGGAATGTCCTGGGATACTGCCATGTTCTCCCTCCTGGTTTCTCAGCATTGCCATTTCTGTGGTCAGATTTGTATCCATTCATTATTTTCCATAGAATTCACCTGCTTGTCCTATGAAGGAAGCAGAAGGGAATCACTTGCAGGTGGTATAGTTCCCATTTGTAGGTGAGCAGGTGAATGAGTCTCTGAAGTTAAAGGTGGTGTTATTCTTTTCAGGACCAGCTTTTTAAAAATAGGAGGGTCTATCCAGACATCTGGAAGTTTCATGTGTTTTATTTCTTTTTAGCTGCTGTTGATTTTGATGAGCTTTGGAATGTTTTTAAATACCTACTTTTATGTGTGTTTTTAAATGGAGAATTTCAATGTTTTGTTGTATGTTTTTGCAAACCACTTGGGAAGTTTTCTTACGATCAAGAGATAAATATATTTTGTTAAATATGAGTAAACAAATCCTGCAACAGCTTTGCCTGGGTAGATGTAGCTACAGACATCTGGATTTGTTGCGGAGCCGGGTCCCTGTGTTGTGTTGTGTTATGTCTCTGTTGTTGCTGCTAGTGCACTGCTGTTTTACATTAGGGGCAGTTTGTAAGCAGGGACAGAACTACCACTCAAGACCAGAAAGGAAATATAATGGTTCAGGATCAGCTATGGATCGTTGATAATACATTGGAATTGTATTCACTGAAAGTTATAGGTGACACAAGGGGTATATTCTGTCACATCCATAGGAGATTATTCCTACATACCAGTCAGACCTTGTTGATTGTTGCCTTTTTACTTTGTTGAGTGGCATTGACATTTAAGGAATGCCTGATGAAAATCTTGCATGTGAGGCCCTGTCCAAGAAACTAGAATAAACAGTTGTATCTTAGGGTTTGGCCATAGGCAACGGCTCTTGTTATACTTTCTAGAATGCTAGAGGCATCTCAGTGTGTATATGGTGCTGATTCTATATTCATTGTGCATAAGGTGCTGCTTATCAGTCCAATGTGCAGATGCACATTGATGTCCAAAAAGTGAATTGTTGCATGGACTGGTCCAGGCTGAAGTTGGTGGTGAAGTGGTAGTTGTTGACGTCCTTCTGGAATTTCTCAAATATTTCCTAACCCTATGTTCCACGTTACTAAGGTGTCATATATAAATCTCAGGCAGAGGAAAGGGTTTGAGCAGCAGCAGAGGAAGCATTAGTCTAGCCTAACCTAACAAGAAGGTGCACAGAACTGAAGTGTCTAGCAGCATAAATATGTGGAGTCTAGTGAATCACAGACTGATCATGAGTCAGTAAAGCTTCCCCCTACCCTATCCTCTTTTTAATGCATCACATTTGTAACTGCTGGGTTTTATTCATGGTGCTTAGACACAGTCCTCATAACTCAGTAAAAACATTCTGCCTTCCAAGCCTGTCCTCACAGCTGTTTCCATGTCCTTCCTGTTTAGTTGCACACATGTCAAAACACCCATTTCGCATTGGGGAATAATATGATTCAAACCAATACAAGTAAACTAGAGCAATGCTCCCATACTTCAACAAGAAACAGACATTTATTTTCTGTTGAATGAGTATAAATTGACCCAAGAGTGACAACAATGTTGTTTTGCAAGGACATGAGTTTTCTATAATAATGCTCCAAGTACCTGGAAGTTTGCTCTCGACGGGGCAGGAGAGATGCCGCTGGAAAGCTAAGAGGGAATTAAGGCAATTGGCTTTGTTTGAAGAATTTGCAACTTTTCACTTGCAAGAAAGCCCCCCCCCCCCCAATGCCTCTTCTCTGTAGGAACTGCTTAGGGCACAGACTGGGAACCTGTGGCTCTCTAGATGTTGTTGGGAATCCAGTTCCCATCAGCTCCAGTCAGCACAGCCAATGATCAGAGATGATGGGAGGTGATGTTTGAGTACATTTTGGGTGGAGGTCATGCATTCCCCATCCCTCATACAGAAGACTATAGGGCAGCCAATTTAAACACGTTTAAGCCCCATTCATTTCAAAAGGTGAAAGCTGAGCATATGCTTACCTATCCCATTGAACTCAACATGTTTTAAAAAATAGATTTAGCTGAATCTTCTTGGTTGCAAAATCCAACAAGGGCAAAGCTCAGAACCATGTTTGAGACAGAGGGAGACGTTGAGGCATGTCTGCATCCACTGTTTGTTTTCACACACAACTGAAAACCCCTTGTATAATCACAACCTGAAATAGCGTAGCCAAAAACTGGCATCACTGATGCACTGGTGACCTGGTCAAGCAACAAGATGTTTTAATGATGTCGGACACATACCTGTGTTGAAGAACTCCATTATAAATGAAAGTAATGTGGTATTTCTTTTTTTAAAATGCACATTCCGATACTGTAGCTAAGAACACATTGTACAATCAAACCTATGAATTTAATTGACATCCTACAAAGCTGGCCACTTTTGCTGTATGTGAAAACTGCAGAACATTAATTCCACATGTGTACATAATACTATTTCCTTCCCACTTGGATCAGAATTTTTAAAAGCATTCTTCTAAGAGATAAATGCCTATTTTCTTGCATGGTGACTGATGGTCCCTCTCACATCTGGCAAGTCACAAGGGCCTCCTTTGAACACTAAAGTATGAAACCAGCTGTGTACGAGCCAGATTTTGGGGGTTGTTCCCCTTACATCTTATTTCTAAGCTACCTGCTCTACACTCCTCCACACCACTTAATGGCCTGTCTTGGATATCGCTCCCATGTGCCAATATGACTGCCATTGTATCAGTTTCTATGTGCATATTATCTTCACAAATGTCCTGCAATGGTGTGTTTGAAGAAGACAAACCATGAGCTGACATTTGTCATAACACTAAACCATACCATACGCCTCCTACTAATTTGATTATTTGCACCCTGCCTCTGTGGCAGGAGTAAGGTAGGAATGCAGCACCTGTGATTTCAGCTCCTTGTATCACCAAGATGCTCATTCACATTTAACCATGATTTATTTTAACTATGGTTTAAAGTGATACGCAACCCAGGCCTATCATAACAGACTAAAATAGGATTATGAGTTGTGGAGGTTAAGCTGAAAGCCTAGTGGCTCTTCTAATTCTTGGAATAGCCCGGCTAGCTTCTTGTTGAGATAATGGGTCATTAAGGGAACAAAGGAAGGTGCTCTGTGAAGATACCAAACGGATGGGGACCTGTCCCTCAACTTGAGGTAGTTGGAAGGACAAATGCAGAGTTAGCACCCTGCTTATATTTTGCTCTGTGTGTCCTGAATTGCATGAATTGCTCCTTCAATCAGTGTAGTGCCACTTAAACACATGTGACTCCTTATTTATTGCAATGTCTTTATTTTATAAGTACATATTTTACTCACCAGTGATGTCTTTAGTTTTCCCACAATTAGGAACTTTGTGCATCATTTGTACAGCTTACAGTGTTTACTGGAAGCTTTCCTTTTTGCCCAGGTCTTCCTTGACAAAGATTTGGCTGTATTTTGTTCACACATGGTGTTTACTCAGTTATGTATTTGTGCTCTTACTTTGTAATTGAATTGCTATGTTATTGTTTTCCATAAACTGCTTAGATACCTACTTTGAAGTGATATACAAAGGGAGAATATTTTTTACTTCCTAAAGATCTATATCATTTTAAGTTTCATCCTCATGGAACAGTTGATTGTACTTCTAATCAGCTGTAAATCACACCATACCATTGGTGACAGAAGCATATCTAGGCTATTTGTTTACTTTATTATTTATACTTGTTGGTAAACGAAATAAATAACTGCCCAGATACACGTCTTGAACTTTGGAATAAAGGAGGTCTGAAACTTTATATGCACTTTCTCCTGCCATGAAGTTATGTAGCATCTCTACAATAGCTGTCTTAGAAACATCTGGGATAAATTTATTTAGTGCATTTAATTAGAATTATTTCTAACTTCTGGATCATCTTACACAAGCTTTAGTAACTCAGTTTGACAGGGCTTATCCCACTATGTTGCGTGAACTTAAGAGGAAATGAGAAACAATCTTAAAACTATTAGATTCTGGATTTCTGCAACTGCAGAATATTTACTCCTTGTACAGCTGCATAACACTTCTTAGGTCCAAGGAAGGAACAAACTTCACACCTGCACTTAATTGAAAATTTGGGGATTATTTACTTAAGCATTTATGCATAGCTCATTCTACTACTAAAAGTACCGTATTTTTCGCTCTATAACACGCACCCGACCATAACACGCACATAGTTTTTAGAGGAGGAAAATCCGTAGGCATGCCACCCGTAGGCATTCCCTCCATAACACGCACAGACATTTCCCCTTACTTTTTAGGAGGAAAAAAGTGAGTGTTATGGTGCAAAAAATACGGTATGTGCTGGGCTCAAGCAGCCCAACACTTGAATCGTCTCTTTCTGGTATCCTCTAGTATACTTAGAACCAATATGCAAGTGCATGGAAGAAAGCCTTAGAGGCTTGCTCTGCAAAGCATTATAAGCATAAGGCAATTTGAAGTGGGGGGAAAGTGGTGGGGTCAAGGGGATGATTAACCTTTCTCTGTCTGCTGCTTTCCCCCTAACACTAACCCTCTTCCCCAGCTGATCTTCCCCTACCTTCTGACCCCTTTCAACTCTTGGCTTCCATATAATAGTTACACAATGTAATACTGATATAGCATTTATTTGCTCATGGAGAGACAACCACAGGAAGAGCTAATTTCATGCTATATAACCATTTACCTCCATGAATTCTGTTGTATGTTCTGTCACACTGTATTACACATTTGGTGCCAGGAAAAACATATCTGGTACTAGGAAAAATATTTGTGGTCAATACTTCTGCAGCCCACACAGATAGAAGATTACCCTTCTTGAAATCCGCACGTGCCGAGCCCTTAACCAATATATCCCACATCTGGCTGGGCTGGGGCTGCTGATCAGCTTGCTTGTAAGCTAGGTCTCCACATTATTTGATGTTAATACGGGATCACAGAATGCCCCGAGGGCTTATTGAGTTGCAATAGAGGCGATGGAAGAGAACTTTGCCAAGCTATGTCTGTGCAAGCAGGATTAAGGGGACGAGGTGCCCTCCAGCTGTGTTGGACCAGAACTCCCATCAGCCCCAGCTGGCATGTGCTAGAGAACCTCAGGTTGGGAAAAGCTTTTCCATACTAATCTTGAGGGGGTTTCAGCAATACCATTGACATGACATACGGCATACAAGCAACAGGTGAAGATTGCAGCTAGCAAACAAAGGTGTTTTTATTTTTATTTTTAAGACACATATTGCACTAGTTTGTGACTTTAACCAAGGTTATGTGATTGCCAGTCCAAAGATAGCATTGTACAGGTTTCTCCTGCTCTATGACATTCCCAAGAGTCACTGTTGGGAACTTCTAAGATCTACCACCCCAAAAAACATCTGTTGATACAGTGCTGTGAATTCCCATTTGTGGAAAACGTCACATTTTCATTAAGTTGTGCGGTGCCCTGGGCTACTGCAGGAAGAAAGATAATATATTACTATATTAATGGTGACAGTAGGATTTCAGGATGGTGTGACCTTTTCATCACAGTACAAATACAATAATAAAAAATAGATACAACCCTTAGAATCTCAAGTTGAAATTTCTGAGTAAAGAAGAGTACGTGCCAGGCAAGTGTCTTTAGAGGTAAAGGGACCCCTGACCATTAGGTCCAGTCGCAGACGACTCTGGGGTTGAGGCGCTCATCTCGCTTTATTGGCCGAGGGAGCCGGTGTACAGCTTCCGGGTCATGTGGCCAGCATGACTAAGCTGCTTCTGGAGAACCAGAGCAGCACACGGAAACGCCGTTTACCTTCCCGCTGAAGAGGTACCTATTTATCTACTTGCACTTTGACCTGCTTTCGAACTGCTAGGTTGGCAGGAGCAGTGACCGAGCAATGGGAGCTCACCCCTTTGCGGGGATTCGAACTACCAACCTTCTAATCGGCAAGTCCTAAGCTCTGTGGTTTAACCCACCCACGTCTTTAGAGAGGGCATTCCAAAACCCACACTGCCACTTTTCTTTTATTATTGAGTAACCTAGCTAAGATAAAGAGAACCTGAAAGGGCCTTGGCAATGTTTCTTGAAGACAGCCTGATTTGCGTTCTGGTGAACAATGTTCTTCTACTGTTCCAATTAATTTCAGTGGGGATTTCATTAAACTTTCCAGGGTACTTTTCCCAAACACTCATTTAATCAAACGAGGAGACTGGGTTAGCGTGATTTGTTCCTTGTACTCACACTGAAACATTTGAGTTAGGCAACGTGTACAAAATAAAATGGTTCATGACTTGGTTTAATTAGTTCTTTGATAGAGGAGTTAAACTGATTCGTAAATCAGGACTCCTCTTTTTTTATAAATCAATAAAGCTATTAGCTCATAACTGGCCTTCTTTGAAGCACACCACTTTTGCATAAGTCATTGGCTATAATTTCTTTGAAATATACTCAACAGACTTCATTTGGGATCCCTTGCTAAATGTCATCCAGCCCATTATTCCATCAGCCCCATTATTTACTTTACTGCTGACTGAAACATGAGTTTTAAAAAAATAAATCACAGGAGCACACGTGTCTTGGCAATGAACTAAACTCACACCCAACCAGTCGTACATGGCATTTCTAACTGCCTCTTAAAGCACACATCTTAGATGTGCATCTGTCAAATCCAGTGTTTCCAAAAAGAGAATAAATAAAATAATTGGCAGTCCAAAATGCCTGCCTCCAACACCATTATCGCATTGCATTTTGCTTTTTGTAGAGTGGAGCTGTTGTGAGTAAACCCCAGCCTACACACACATTTACCCATACAAAACTTGTTTGCATTTTCAAAATGTTCAGTGAGCACAATAGCTGACATGAATCAATGCTCTGGTGTTTTATTCTTAAATCTGAATTCTGTCAGCAGATATAAAATCCAGCAATCATGGTGTCTGCAAAGCCGGATAGAGGTTTAGTTGAGGGCACACTAAACCTACATACATAAAACTGGGTAAACAGTCATAACCTATTCTTGGGAGACCCTGGGGTGCATAGTTCTTTGGAGAAGGGTGTCTAACAGAAAACATAGCATCTCACCAAGCTAGTTCTCTGAATCCCTTGGTGAAAACCATGGCAGTTAATGCTTCCAAGTTTGTAGATGTGACAATTTAGAAGTGACTTGGAAGATAGCATAGCCTACTCAGGACATGAAAAAGAATAAATAAAACACAGGGGCCAAAATTGAGCAGGTCTCATGTGGATGCAGAATTTTGCCCATGCAGAAGCTTTCTGAATGTGTGTTTTATGAAAACAATGGGTAGTGCTCGTTTCAGAGAAGCACTTCCTCTCATAGAAGTGCATCCATTCAACTTTGGCTAATATTCCAAAAAAGCTGAATCCTACTGCTATAGTGCAGTGTAGCCCTTGCTCTCAATAGAAATACTCACTCTTCTTCAGTATAGTGTGTGTGTGAGAGTGTGAGTGTGTGTTTGTACACGCACATGTTTTTAAAAATTTTTAAAAACTTAGCAAAATATTAATGGGCTATTTTAATTTGATGTAAACTATCCACAATTTTCACTTGAAACAAATCAATGATAACCAAAATATACAGCAATGGTGTGCATCCCCCCCATCAATAATATGCATCCATATTATTTTAAACATATTTTATACATCCACACGATACAGCTTTTCTGCAATAGCCCAGATGGATGCTCATTATATTCTGTGCTTAGATGCAAATTGGGCCTGTAGTCTCTTGTTCAGTTCAAAGAATTCACTTGCATATATCTCTCATTACCTACTCAGTTTTGAGCAACTACCGGTAATATGAGTAGCAGGTGAAGCAGCAGATAGGATTTAAGACCCTAATCCACCTAGGATCGGGATATCTAAAGGATTGTCTTCTCCCATGTGAACCTGCTCACTCATTAAGATCTACTGGAGAGACTCTGCTTTCTTTCCATCTGAAGAGTGCTTAGCTGGGATGCAGAAGGGAGTTGTCCTGTAGCCACACTGAGGTCTGTGGAACTCGGTTCTGAAGGAGACCTGCACAATGGCCTTGCGCCACCTCACAAAAATGTTTGCCATTTTGCAAGAACTGGCCTGCCAAACTGTTGTCATTTTAAACTTCTTGGTTTCCATCTACTGTCTTGTGATCTCTTGCCAGTATTTTATCTTGCAATTTTATCCTGAGTATTTCCTATTTTAATCTGTGTTATAAACTGTCTTGAAAATTGCATTGGAAAGGTGATGCTGGACTGTTCCTCAAGAGCATAACTTTTTTCTTAAGTGGTTTGCTTGAAACAATAGTTTTCCATGAATGTTTGCGTCAGGCTTTTATGACAAAGTGGGCTTATAACCTTAAGAGTGACCTAAAGCTATGGGCAGTTTGCTAAAGCTTCTGCGCCCAAGGAGAGTGATTCTCAGTTCAGGTACTTAAAATCTAGCTTCCATGTACAATGTGCTATTCCGTGATTTTTACTACAAAGATTTTCCCGTAATCAACAAATATAGTAGCTTTGTATTTGAAAACTTTATATAATTTTTCTTTTCAACAGTGATAGTACTGTCTGGCTATTTGGCAGAACCAAATTCTGAATCCAAAATCCGCACACACAGTTCTGAATGCTGGGCTCACAGTAGCAAAAGATGAAACACAGAAGCTTGTTCCCATGCATACATTGCCTTTGTCAGATTGACAAATTGTCCCCAAATTTGTGACCTTGCTTCAATACCAACATTGCTTTTGCTGGATTATTGAAACCTCACCCGCTACTGTCCATTAGTAAATCGAGAACCATCTAATCCAAAACAGAAAAATGTTGCCATTTAATGAAGTAATTGCAATGACTTCTAGATTCAGTGGAAAGTACAGGTAGGCTATATAAGATGGCCCAGCCAGAAATTTAACACCATATGGTTGTTTTGCATTTTCACTTGAAAAGTCAGTAAAATATTTTGGAAATCCGAGCAAAGAAAACTGCAGCGATACCACAAACTAAGATGTATACATCATTGCATAGTAGAAAAATATATAATCAAGACATTGCAAAGTTTGGACAAAACATACATGCGTAGGGAATAAGAATTAGTTATCTAAATGAAAGAGAAACGGCAGCATTAACAATTAGCAATCAGCCAACGTTAAGCATCTGTTTAAAGCTCTCCCTTTCAAATGAACAAAGACTTAAACACTTCATTAAACATGCGCTTACCTGTCTCGCTCAAATAAAAAGGTTTTTAAGGCTGCAACCCTATGCATTTACCTGGAAACATGCCCCAATGAACTTAATGACACTTACTTCCATGTAAATATGCATAGGATTATTTGTCACAAAATATAATTTGAATGCTAGTTATTTTGTTGGCAAATGCTATCTAAGAATTTTTGATAGTTGGTGTACAATATATTTGACATTTTATAAATGACATGCCATGGTATGGAGTATTATATAGTTTACAACTTATCAGATTTCATAGTTGATGGCTGCCAAAGTCAAAACAACCAGTATATGCCAACAAGACTAGAGCACTTAAGTGTTGAGGTAAGATTTAACATTCAAAATGTAAATGTAAATTCAAATTTCAAACTCAATTTCACTCTGGAAACTGGGCAAAAATTTGAATTTTTGCAAAATTGTGAATATTGGTGATATTCATCTAGGACTAGGTACTAGTTGTAGTTTGTCCTATACCTTTTTGCAAATTGCAATGATTGCAGTTTAGATAAGAGCCAGATTATGAAGAACACTGCTACTTTTAACCTCTCATCTGGCTTTTCTTGTCCACCCTGACCTTGAGTGAAAAAAGGCCTACTCTAGGCTCCATCTTAGCCTATACCATGTTTCCTTCCTTTCTGAGGATCTTCTCTTACTTTGCAAGGCGTTTTTCTCTGACCAGCCACTGCAGGGGGGTTCTGTTACTGTTGCTTTAAAAACTATGGTAGCATTCCTACCACTGAGGTATTCAAATTCCTATGGGCCAGAAGAGCCCGCCATGCAATTCAACAGTTCCTAATACCTCTTCCCCATGGCACTGTGTGGGTAAGCTGATGCTTCATGCTGTCTTAAGTTGGGAGGCAGCCAATTCAGCTCCTGTTTTACTGCCCAGCAAGAAATAGGGCAAGTAATTTATTTTCTACTGTAAACTCAACATCACATTTCAGACCGAGGTGCATGAGAAAAACAGATGCCTTCAACTTTAAGATGCCTGCTTTTCACACACTTGCATTTAATAATAATAATAATAGCAATAACCAGATACCTTTTTCTGGTACAAGTTGTCTTGAATAAAATTTAGCATTTTTCATTTTGTGACTGCGTGAGTGTAGCTGTTTAGAAACCACCTCAGTTTGCTTTGTTGGTGCCATTATTCAGTATTGTGTAGAAGAGGGGATTTTGGCAAGCCTGGCTTGTTGTGCCCCCATCTGCTGGAAATTCTCCCTTCTACGCAACTGTTTAAAAGGTGCTAAAGAGAATAGGGCTCTTGCATCTGTAGCTAGGACTTGACCCTGTGCCATTAAAGTCAGCAATACTTGCAAATTAAATGTTAGAATAAAATGTGTCATAATCTAAACTGGTTTTTGTCAATCCAGTGCTTTCCAGATGTTTTGGACCACTAGTCCTACTAGTCCTAGCCAGCATGCCTGGGCCGTCCGGATCTGATGGGAATTGTAATCCACAACATCTGGCGGGAACCAGGTTGGCAAAAGCTGAACTAAAAGGAATGTAAGGCTTTAGATAATGATATATTTTCTAAAACTTTTATTAAAAAAAACCATCTTATTTTTAATGTACAAATAAAGAACGATATACTCCTAATTTTTTTCCTCCAAATAAATCTGATATCATTTAAATATTTATTTAGAAAATGAACATTAACGTTTACATGTTTTAAGTTCTTAATGTTACTGAACCACATCCAGAAATTTAGCACTTATATTTGATCCTTCTGTCTCTGGATACAGAAGTCTGGACTGCAATACTATACAAACTTACCTAGAAGTAACCCCCATTGAACTCAATGGGAATTATTTCTAAGTTTACATTGATAGGAATGTGCAGTTAATCCCTGAACTTTAATGGGTGCAGGAGAACATTTGGCTCTGACCTGGAATAATCATTTCAGACAGACTCTCTGGGGAGAAGTCTGGCTCTTCCTGATAATCATTTGGAGATGGCAAGTTCCTGCAAGAGTTCTAGACCTATCAGTGTGTTTTTAAAAATAAAATAAAATAAACTGATAGCTGTCACAGGGCCCAATCTCAGTTCTCCAAATTAGAACTCATCCCCTTTTCCTATCAGGTCTCTGCCTCCAATGAGTGGAAGTGAGGAACTTCCCCATCCTGATTTCCCTTGTGTAGGATGGCGAGATCAATAATACTCTTAGAAGTGCAACATGGGTAAGATGCCCACATTAGAGCAACCAACTATACAACAGGCTTACATGTACTATTAACAGTTCACAAGAGAGGTAAATTAATGAAGAGCCATCCGCTGAACAAAGATCACATTCATCCTTTTCACAGAAGGTGCATGGTGACAAACTCTGCATCACTTCGGAGTTGTAGCTTCTCACTGCTCTTCTCCCTGTTGTGCGAGATTGGAGGAGTACCATTCACTACAAATCATCCTTAAGACATTTTGGTGAGATATATTTGCATAAAGCTGAAGAGAATGTCTGAAAAGCTACACAGCTTTCATGGAAATCAGACCACTGAAATCCACAATGTGAAGTGAATCCATTTGACTTTGTCTTGAGAAAGCCAAGGGGCCCTAAATGATGTGTGTTCTGCAATGAAGTTCGAAATATTTTGCTATGGCACTAATTCAGGCTACAGAACTAAGCAGAAGCAAAACACTGGTGTGCATCCTAAGATACGTTAACTTAAAGAAGTTCACAGAAGGAGGGTTTCCTATCCCATCCCAACTATGTGTGTCCCTCCAAATGTCCAAAGTGTTTCTCTGTGGAGTTAGGACTTTCCAAACAACAGCAGTCCTGGGGCAATTGCTCAAAATTAGGCCTTGATCCAAATGTAAGTTAACTTAAGGAGGTTCATGGAAATGAAGTTTATCATCCTTTTCTCAGCAGCTCCCCATGCCCCACTGTTTTGGAGGGCCCTCCCAATAAGATTTTCAGCAGGTGATGGGACTGGCTGAAATGACTGGCAGAATCCGGGATCAGGGAAAAGAGACGGCGGAAGAAGATTGGAAGAAATTTAAGATTTATCTTAAGAGACATTGTAAAATTAATGAGTGTTAAAATGTTGCGGCTATAGAAGTAAGCGGATACAGCTGTAAAGATTAGGTTAAAGGAAAAGAAAGGATTACAATTAGATTAAATTAAGGGTGAGGATTTGCTGAACTAAATATTTGAAAGTGGAATGCAGAAAGGGGAGGTATGAGGAGGTCGGTGAAGTAAGTCTTAAGAAAATAAGGATTTGAAATTATATTTGTTTGTCTTTGTGTGTGTTTGTTTGTATTGTGTTTGATTTTATAATTTGTGAAAATTTAATAAATATCTTTTTTTTAAAAAAAAAAGATTTTCAGCAGGTGCTGGGGGAGGAGGAGACGGGAAACTTTCTTCCCTTAAATTCCTAAAAGATAATTTAACTAAGGATCCAAGAGCAATTGTTCCTGCCCACCTCACCTCACGGTGTTTATCCTGTAAGAAATTCACCAAACTACATTCTGGAAGAATTTGTTTGTTCATTTTTTTCCCCCTGTGGTATTTGATACTAGGGTATTTTCCATTTAATATGGTTCTTTTCAAGCTTAAAGGAGTCAATTCTTCACTTTAACTAACTACAACTGCTTATTTCAGCACTGAATATGAGATATGTCAAAAACAATTGGCACTTACTGGGTTCATAATAATCCACCACAGTCACAGAGGCATCCTGGGTATTTGCCACTTTGAAGTCTCTCACAGCTGGAATGTCTACACAAACCTGTGTTTCATTTAACTAAAAAGTAAAAAGAAAGAAAACTTTCAAAGACTTTTTATATACTCCTAGGGTAAAGGCATGTAGCTGACCAGATGAATTAATGTCCTAACTTCTTGTTACTAAAATATACCAACATTAACTAGTTCTGCTGGATCAGAATGAAGACTCCTTTAGTGCAGCATCCTGTTCTCTCAGTGGCTACAGGTGTGGTTTGCATAGAAGCACTTCCTGCTTGCCTGTCCTAAACCTTCCAACATTCAGCTTCATTGGAAGAGCCCAGTATTATGAGAGGTGGGGGAGGGATTTCTCTCTATTCGTTTATCCAAAACACACATAATAGTATATACAACTATCATGTCCCATCTTACATATCTGAACTCAAAAGCCTTTCCTCATAGCAGAATTGTTCCCGCTTCATTATCATTTTGACCCCCTTTATTGACCACCTTTATGACCCCCCCAACCCTACAATACTCTTTTTAAGATGTAGCAACCAGAACTGAAGTCAGAATTCCAAGAGTAAAAATATATAGTTTTATTTTCAGCCCCTTTCCTAATGATCCGTCTAACATGAAATTCACTTTTTTTCAAAGTAGCCACACACTAGGTCAACATTTTTATCAAACTATCCACCATGATGCCTACATCTCTTTCCTGACCAGTCACCTCCAGATCAAACCACATAAACGTAAATGTGAAAGTATGGGTTCTTTTGCCCCAATGTGCAATGCATTCCTCTTTGTACACAGAACACTTTGCATTAACCAACACATATAGCTGAACACATCCTGGCAGTGTGGATCTTTCATCCGCCAGTAGGAGTGGGCAGATTAGACTGCTGGAGCAGACTCATATATGAACTCATATACAAACATTAGTGCTAGTCCAGGAAAAAAATGTTCCATATTTGGGGGCAGAGACACACAACCCCATTAACTGCTGCTCCTTCCACACCTTGTGTAAAGAGTGCACACTAGGAACACCGTATGAATCCATATTTCATGTACTTAATACTGTTGTTTCACTGAACACTAAAAGGTCATATACAACAAACATGTCTTTAAAACAAAGTAGTATTCCAAGTATACAGCTTTAACCAAAACCCTACTGTGGAGAAAGTAGTGCATGCCCTATGAGAATATTGCCCTGTTTTATTAGTTCCAGAAAGTTAAATTTATTTATTTTTTGTTTAAACTTCGTAAAAATGTGATATCTGAATTTAAAGGGCAGGGGGTAGTAAAAAAATTTTTTATTAATTAAACCCTCATCCAGTATTTTGACTTACGGAGTCCAGATATAAATGGACTTTGCCTTCCGCCTTCTCCACTTTCTTAACTGGATCATCTAATGACACAAAACTGGGTGACAGAGAGAAGCCGCTCAGTAATCCAACCTCTATGAGGACCATGCCACTCCTTGAAGATGAGCCAACACCCAAATACCTAACAAACAAAAAAGGGAACAGAATAGTTTACATAGATATAAACTTACTCAAACATTCTATTGTAAATACTCCATGTAAAAGTATGGGTCACTTCATATGCTTAACTGAATAGGCAGCTCCATTTGCATGGATGGTGTATGAACCCATGGAGGAATGTTACTTTTCATCCACCCCAACAATGTCTACAAGTATAATCTATCTACAATGGCACAGAACCTGCATGTGATTTGAATGTCTTTCCACCCTTTTAAAGGGAAGGATTATGTTGATGACATGTGTTGTTTGTTTAGTCGTTTAGTCGTGTCCGACTCTTCGTGACCCCATGGACCAGAGCACGCCAGGCACTCCTGTCTTCTGATGACATGTACACAAACATTATTCTGAATGGGGTTATACTCTCTCTGAAGAAGCAACGTGGGGATATTTCTGGAACCATTACTGTGGCTTGGGGCACAAGTGGCCTTGGGGCACCGGGATAGCCTAACCTCTGTTGACAAAGCTCTGGATCAAATTATTACAATGTGTTATATATGAGGCTGACTTTAAACTGCAGCTAATGCAAAATTCAGCAGCAAGATTGCTGATCTGAGCCTATGAAACCAATTCTGGCACAACTGCATTAGAATCATAGAATCATAGAGTTGGAATAGACCACAAGAGTCCAACCCCCTGCCAAGCAGGAAACACCATCAGAGCACTCCTGACATATGGTTGTCAAGCCTCTGCTTAAAGACCTCCAAAGGAGGAGACTCCACCACACTCCTTGGCAGCAAATTCCACTGTCGAACAGCTCTTACTGTCAGGAAGTTCTTCCTAATGTTTAGGTGGAATCTTCTTTCTTGTAGTTTGGATCCATTGCTCCGTGTCCGCTTCTCTGGAGCAGCAGAAAACAACCTTTCTCCCTCCTCTATATGACATCCTTTTATATATTTGAACATGGCTATCATATCACCCCTTAACCTCCTCTTCTCCAGGCTAAACATGCCCAGCTCCCTTAGCCGTTCCTCATAAGGCATTGTTTCCAGGCCTTTGACCATTTTGGTTGCCCTCCTCTGGACACATTCCAGTTTGTCAGTGTCCTTCTTGAACTGTGGTGCCCAGAACTGGACACAGTACTCCAGGTGAGGTCTGACCAGAGCAGAATACAGTGGCACTATGACTTCCCTTGATCTAGATGCTATACTCCTATTGCTGCATCCCAGAATTGCATTGGCTTTTTTAGCTGCCGCGTCACACTGTTGGCTCATGTCAAGTTTGTGGTCAACCAAGACTCCTAGATCCTTTTCACATGTACTGCTCTCAAGCCAGGTGTCACCCATCTTGTATTTGTGCCTCTCATTTTGTTTGCCCAAGTGCAATACTTTACATTTCTCCCTGTTAAAGTTCATCTTGTTTGTTTTGGCCCAGTTCTCTAATCTGTCAAGGTCGTTTTGAAGTGTGATCCTGTCCTCTGGGGTGTTAGCCACCCCTCCCAGTTTGGTGTCATCTGTAAATTTGATCAGGATGCCCTTGAGTCCATCATCCAAGTCGTTGATAAAGATGTTGAATAAGACCGGACCCAAGACAGAACCCTGTGGCACCCCACTAGTCACTCTTCTCCAGGATGAAGAGGAACCATTGATGAGCACCCTTTGGGTTCGGTCAGTCAGCCAGTTACAAATCCACTGAGTGGTAGCATAGTCAAGACCGCATTAGCTATCAATTAGTTTTCAGGCTTGAGTCAAAGTGCTTATTTTGACTTCAGGACACCAATACCTCAAGCACCACCTCTCCCCAACCTACTCAGACACTGCTTGTCAGAAGAAGCCCTTCTGTGTGCTTCCTCAAAGGAAGATGCAGAAGGTGGCGACGAGCCTTCTCAGTGGTGGCTCCCTACTTATGGAATGCTTTCCCCAGGAAAGTCTCCCTGGTACCATCATTGTTGGCTTTTAGGCACCAAGCTAAAACACTCCTGTTTATCCATGCCTGTGACTCTTAATTGGGAGGGCAGTGAGTTCTACTTTTAGCCTGCCTTCTTCTTTTAAGGAGGTGGGTCGGATTTGTTCTTTTATAAACGTTCTTAGATGGATATGTATAGGTATTGTGTTTTATTGTTATTTTATATGGGGTTTTAATTTCTTTTATGCTCTAAGTGGCTTTGGGACATTATTTTGTGTTTGAATAGCAACCATTACATAGAATGAATGGATGAATACACACTCACAAAATAAATGTAGCAACAGTGTATAGCAAATATTTGCACATCTCCACCATCTAAATAGAGGAATTCAGTTCATACAAGTGTGTGAACTAGCCCCCAATTATCTGGTAGGTGAACCAACAAAATTATGACCAAGAATTGGGCATTAAATCCCCAATGTAATCTAACTGGAAAGTTTTTAAAATGCATTTCACTTTTGGTTGTCCTAATTATCCTAACCCTTAATTAAAATCCAGGGGTGCCGATTAGGAAACACAGCATGGCAATAATTTACAAAGAAAATTGCTAAGCAATTGTATGTAAAATTCATCTTTCTCAATTTGGAAAATATTATTAAGGACATGCATTCGTCAGTTAATTAATTTGATCCAGATAGCTTCCCAGCCACAACTTGGAAATAACTATTTCCTTTGCTGTCTGCTGCTTCTTGGAATCACCCTAAGAAGCGGGGATGTAACCGAGGAGAGGTGGAAATGGCAAGAAGATGGTTTTAAGAAGCACATAGGCCAGTAGAAGATATGATGTGGAGACAAGAACACCCTGGGAGTGAACAAGAAGGGAATCAGTTTTTTTCCAGCAAGAACTGACAGCAGTGCAGCAAAATACAACAAACTCCCACTAAAATAAAACATGGCAAAGTTAGTAAGTCCCATTCCTTTGCATTCAATGGGCCTAGTCACAACCTTTTGATGGATTGTGTCCACTTGGCAGTTAGAATCAAGCAGAATAAAGTTATTGGAAAACTGACTGCTGCAAAACCAAACTAATCTAGCTCGTCTAAGCAAGCAGTAGCTGCAGAGTCTTCTGACCGATGGACCCCTTCTGTCACCTGAGTTCCACTTCATTCACCACAAATGTGATGGGAAAATAAAGAGCTTGCTGATTGTCTGGATGCTTTCCAACATTTTGTAGTATTAAGTTTCTAGTTGATTAACCTGTTATTCAAGCATAGGTAAATCTGCAGAACACTTAACTAGTTGATGGTCTGTAGCACCTAAAATAATGTATGGAATTTAAATAACAACACAATTCACTACATGTCATAAGTCATTTGACTGAGTTCAATGGAGCTTATTTCCAGGTATGTAGATATAGGATTGCAGCCTATATAACTAATTTATGTAATGGAGACTCTGGGATAACCATCCTTTCTCTTTTTGCCTCCCAGAAGTGCTCATGAAAGCACCTTCGTCCGGATAATCACACAATATAGTAGATGCCTGCAAGTCACATAATAATGCTAACTCTCAGCTAGGCTACGAAAACATGTTTGTGGCTTTTTAATTTATATGAGGTAACACTTAAGTACCTTTTCATGAGGGGAGTTCTTCAAATAGGTGGCAGAAGGATTTTGCTTGGCAGAGACAGTAAACCACCACTGTTCTCTTGGAAAAAGAGTGTGTCTCCAATCTGTATTTTGAATGCCTGACAGTAGTTAAAAGTAATTTAATAAAACTGTATTTCTTTTTATATGGGGACAATTTGCAAGAGAGGAAGACTCACTTTTCAAAGCAAAGCTCTCAGGCCTGGCAGCAGGGATGATTAAATACAGATATGGCTTTGAAAGAAATTCAGTACAACTGCTGGCTGAGGCTGGCTCGTGAGATTAAAAGGAAACAAAACCATCTGTGGGATGAGTCGCCAGGCCAAAGTAGCTGCTATTGAAAACAAATAACTGAATTGGAACTGGATGTAATTATGTCTGTGTTGTAACTGCAAATAGGAAGAGAGCTCTGGTCATTGCCATCAAGGTATAATTGTTTTCTACAGAACTATTGTAGAAAAATAAAGTCCAAGAGGAATGCATCAGAATGCTAGGAGGAACCCCAAGGTTTAAATAAGTACAATAAATATGTTTTTTAAAAAATTTAAAAAAAACTAAGGGGGGCAAAGAATAAAACCACAAAGAGTTCGATGAAATCTGAATAGGATCAGTAACCACAGGATGTTGAAGATCAGTTGAAAAAGAAAAGCAGAAAACTTGGGGGAGTGGAGGGTGGAATGGGGTATCCTGAAAAATGACTTGGCTAGCTGGCTAGCAACCTAAGTAGGGAGATCGCTGGGGATGCCCTTGTGGAACCAAAGCAAAACGGGTGAGCAAGCATTTAAAATCAGCTAATTTAAATGCACAGGCCTCAATGGAAGGAAAGCAAGCTAATGAATTGCTATGTTAAAAAGGAAACAAATTTTACTGGCATTGTGAAGACTTGAAACCTGATACAAAGCATGTTTACTCAGAACTGTTCTTTAAAAATGATCATCTGTTCAAATCTGCTATTCCTGATATTTTTGCTTTATATACATGCAATCTTTGCTCCCTTGAGCTATTCATGTATGTGTAAAAAAAATAATAATAATTGCCCTGTCCAAATATTATTAGAATTCTGTAAATAAAAGGGGAGGAGTGGTAGTTTCACATATTTACTTACTTGGTGCAAACGTTCAGCGTTAAGTGATTTATATCTTTTTTGTCATCCTTTACGACAACATCCAAGTCAAAGGCTTCCTGACTTTGTGCAGATCTACGCCGCCTACTGGTATGTGAATTTTTCACGTTGTACATAATATTGAGCTACAAGAGTGGAAACATCAAACATTGGTGAAATTACTGGTGTGTATATGATATAATACAAACATCTGAGATCAAGCTGCAGGACTATGAAAGAACTCTTGAAGAGAGGTAAGAATAGGGCAGTCTAAATTCTAGATCCTGAAAACTTTATAGTTGTGATATAGTTTCAGCATCAACATTCACCATAGAATAATTTGAGTCAATCCAGAATGTAAGAGGAGCAAAACTGCCAGGCTAATGCAAGCAAATTATGAAATCCCATGAGTATGCTGCCATTAACATTATGCTGCCATAAAGGACAGATAGGGGTGTAATTTGTATGAATCCCTGGGCATATGCTTATTTAGGAAACTAAATACAGAACTGCTGTAATATAAAAAGACCCACCCCCCAAAAAAGTAAGGAAGGTAAAACACATCACTGTTTCTGAATGAAAACATCCACTCCTAAGGCCTCAAAAGAAGCCCATCAGGATCCCAAAATAAAAAAAAAAAGTTGAACATGCTTTCTCCTTATTGGAGGCACGTTGTGAATTTGGTCAAATCAAGCTGGAAGCAAATCAGCAATTTGTCAACACCCAAAAGCTGTTGTTTTAGTATTTGCCAAGAGAAGCAAACGGGGAAGAATTTACCAGCAGCACAGGAACATCTGAAACAATATACTGAATGACCCCTTAAGAACACATTTAATTGAAAGAAGCTTCATGTTTAATCTTCCATTCCTTCTTGGTACTGGACAAAGAAAAGCGCACAGAGAAAGAAGGGCTGACAGAGGAGTGACTGAATATGCTTTACCTGACTACAGTATCCACTCAGGAATGGAAAAACTCCTCCCTTCTCTGCTGCATACGGTGCAAAGCAAGATTTCATACCACACGCAAAGAGCATTTACTGACTCATTTTGTAGGGCACATCTGTATAGTGGTATAGAATACAGAGATGCATCCAGTGTACAGCCAGCCCTTCACAATTCACACACACAAGTGACTTACACCTAGGCTGGTACCTACAGCTGCCAACACTGGGGTTTGTGAGGACGGCAAAACTAATTCAGGTCTTGCAGACCTTTTACACAATATGCAAACATTTGCTACACATTTTCTGGGAACAAACCATCTTCCATTAAGATTGCACTTCTGTTCTAGGGCAAATGTATTTTACAAGCACTTAAATATACAATGTTTTGTATCTGGGAAAATGTGATAGTTTCTCCAGATTGTGCAGGCATTGTTTTTTTGTAACTGGATGTAAGTGTGAGGGTCTGGGCATTTACTAGATAATGCTCACATCTCAATAACTGAATTCATGTCTGTACTATTTTGTGATCTTCCTAGTTAAGGTTTTTATTTGTTTGAAATGATTGGACTGTTGAGTGTTTCCAGCTGCCTAACCTGAACACTGGCGTGCTCATCCTGACACTTACTTTAAGTGGCAAAACCCAAATTGGCCCTTCTCCCCCTTTATGGAAACTTTAGGTTTTGGGGAATTTTTTAATCTTTAAGGTTGGGTGTTCTCTATCCCCTGTGCCAGAGCACACAACCCACTAGGTTTAAGAAGGCGGAGAACGAGCAGCGTGGTCTGAAGCAAAGTTCCTCATATCTTTATATACAGATGGGGGACATTGCAAACTGTAGCTGAAATAAAAAAAATTCCTTCCAGTAGCACCTTAAAGACCAACTAAGTATGAGCTTTCGTGTGCATGCACACTTCTTCAGATACACTGAAACAGAAGGAATTTTTTTTATTTTGACTATGGCAGACCAACACGGCTACCTAACTGTAACTGAAACTGTAGCTGGTTCAGGATGGCTGGAGACACTTTTGTTTAATTGTGTAGAAAGGCCAGCAGTCTTGCTTGGCAAAAGTCATATTCTGACTGTGGGGCAAAATACATTCTAGACTCCTGGATCATCTCTAGATCCACACTACTGGTTTAGCTAAAATAAAATAAAAATTGCAAAAATAAATAGGAAGTTGCTGTGGCAAAACAGCACACTGAAAGGGACTATCCAGGAACACTGACGGATAGCTGGAATTCAGTGTTTGTAACACTTAGTGTAACTAAGCTTACCAACTTCTGACCCCAAAGAGGCTCCTGTTTCTTCCAGGAAGCACAGCAGCTCCTAGCACACTAATGAAATAGCAGGACAAACTGCACTCCAGCAACTACCGACAGCAACAGAGAAATCTTCAACGCCAGTCACTGGCAGCCTTATTAAGCTTTTTTAAAAAAAAAATCTGGCGGCAGTCCCTGCAATATTCCATCTGAAATGTGTCAAGTATTTGGAAAAATCTCCTACCAGTCCAGGAATCCTTTGCTTTCCTATGTTTATTCTTAAGCCTCTGATCATAGCAAACAGATGTCTGGATGGAGGTATATGCTAAAGGGTTATCTTCAGCAGAAGTTTCTTCTCCAAAGTATTTTATTTGGCTGTTAAATTGAGTGTTGAGGAAGGAAATGTAATGTTAAACTAACAGCACAATCCAGCACGTGTCTACTCAAAAGTAAGACTAATGGGGCTAAGTCTCAGGTAACTGTGCATGCAGCCTAACTTGCATAAAAAACAACAAATGCAAGCACCTGTAAAAATGGGTCATAAACAACCTCATAAAACCAGATGGGTATTATCTCAAGGGAGCCCTGTCAATGTCCAGTGTGTTAAGAAGTCCAAAATATATTTTATTTGGTTAAGCAGAGTTAAAACCCTAATCTCATGGAGTTGCATCCAACAAGGCTGTTCTGTTAATGCAAAAACTTCTGCTTGTGAAAGCACAAGTCAGCTGCAGGTCGGGGGAATCCCCAGAACCGATTTGGGGGGGCACATGGAGGAAAGGAGAGAAGAGGGGGGAGAAGTTTTGCTGCACAAGCAGATGTTCTTGCGTGAACTGGACAGCTTTGTTGGATGCAACCCCAAATAAGCATGTCCATCTTGACTAAAACAACAAGGCACATTAATTAAAACCAATTTGGATCCCTCACTTTGCTGCAGGTATATGCATGGAACAGATGTTAGTATCCAAAACAAAAGAAAGGGCTTCTGGAAGTCAGGCATGACATTGCCAGAGGTTTCAGCTAGATCAGCCCATTTCACAGCGAAGAGTTTAATTAAGGATGCTTTCTTCCAGCCAACAGGAAAGCTTGCTGCATAAGTTTATCAACAGTAGACACAAAGAGCATAACAACTATGCCTTTGATTTTGATTTTTTTTTTTAAAAAATCCAAGATAAATAAAGTTTCAAACAGGCTGACCAGAAGGCAATAAAGATGCTGGGACACCTGGTATGGAAAAAAATAATAATACTCAGATGGATATAAGATACTTAGGAATAGACAGATGTCCTAAAAATCTGGCCTGTGTTATTAGAATTGCAAAGAGAGAGGCAATAATCAATCACCAGAAGGTCTCCACAGAACTGAATGGAGGAAAAAAACTTGTAATGGGGCCTCCCAGGTACCTCCCAACCCAGTCCCACTGTTTCTGCAGTTCCAAACAAGCACAACATCAGAAAAAAAAATATTGATCCCTTTAACAAATCGGCTACACATGGTTGGCAATCTGCATTTCGTTGGTGAGCAGCATCTTGTGAAGACCTGCCAACAGAGGACCTGCACCAGTTACCAAATGTGGCTGGCCACTATCGTGCTTCCTCATCAAACTCTTATTTGCTATCAGACGACTCCTTTGGTTAGCTGCTGCACAGCCTTAAGTACAAAAAAGAGTTTTTACAACCCAGAGCCTTTTAACAGGATAGAAATGTTTCCTGCATGTGGTGAGTAGGACAAAGATGTCCTCCTATTATTCATTTTGCTGTTATTTAAAGAAGAAAACTAGGCTGTGTCACGTTTTAGGGCTCTGGAAGTGAAGAGCAATCTGCAGGATGCCTCTGGAGGAGTATCATCAAGCCCTCTGCCAAGCCTTACCCAACCTTCCACAAGCTTCTTGTGCAGAATAGCTTTGGCATGCAAGGGCATCGGGATAGAAGTGCCATTGGGAGCAGCTGTGGTAGCCCTTGGCCTGAGCTTCAACAGGAGGGGACAAATTGTTCTGCCACACCAGGGTTGGGATGCGTATGCCAGAACACATGAGCTGCTGCTTTGCAGCAATGGCTCACAGGATAAGGGAATTAATATAGCAAAAAGAAAGAAAGATGGTAATAATCGCATGCGATTTCATATCGCAGATGAAAAGCAGATCTAGCTTATGGGCTGAAGTGGCGGGGGGAAATAACCCTTTGAAGGGTATCACAGTTCTTTTTCGTTCGTCAGGATACCTGCCAAGTAAAAGGAAAGAAAGGAGGTGGTTCCAGCAAACCCAAACTGTATTGGATGAAATTATTCCAGAAGTCTTTATTTCTTTTGCTCTGCCAAACTACAGACGAGAAAGTGCAGGGTCTTGGAACTGTATCACGGAAGACCCGTGCTTTAAATCTGTTTTTGCTATAGGCATGGAAATAATGGCTTTCCAGCCGTCTGCCTTGCTCTGCCCCCCAGCTACAGGAATCTCCTACTTTGTCAATTAGTGCCAAGCTGTACCAGATTTCCTGAGTCTCCAATGACCTAGTGGTAAGGATGAGCTCTGTAGGCCTGGAAGGGTCAAGCCCCACTAATAGCATAAGGCTACCACTTTAAGTGGCTAGCCAATGCCACTTAAAAAGTAACAAGACAATCCTATGCACTCTTAATTATGTGTAAACTCTATTCGTTCAAGTGGAATAATCTTAAGGGGAAATATGCATAGGATCAATGTTACTGTTAGGAAACAAGTACATATGCACTTAGTAAAGGGTAAAGGGACCCCTGACCATTAGGTCCAGTTGTGGCCGACTCTGGGTTTGCGGCGCTCATCTTGCTTTATTGGCCGAGGGAGCCGGCGTACAGCTTCCAGGTCGTGTGGCCAGCATGACTAAGCCACTTCTGGTGAACCAGAGCAGTGCACGGAAACACCGTTTACCTTCCCGCCAGAGCGGTACCTATTTATCTACTTGCGCTTTCGAACAGCTAGTGCTTTCGAACTGCTAGGTTGGCAGGAGCAAAGACCGAGCAACGGGAGCTCATCCCGTTGCGGGGATTCGAACCACCGACCTTCTGATCGGCAAGCCCTAGGCTCTGTGGTTTAACCCACAGCGCCACCCGCGTCCCTTATGTACTTAGTGCTTGAAGTCAATTTATTGTTGCAATAAATTTAAACCCATAACAGAATGCTTATGTTTGATTAATTCTAGATTTAAAATTAGTCTGATAGGTTCATTATTTAAAAAGAAGCTTGTGATATTTTGCATTTGTTGTTAACTTTTAGCAGTCTGACTATTGTTGGAAACAATTCCTGCTAACTCCACTACCTTCAAATATGATGGATGAGCGAGCAATTGCCTTCTGTGATACCGACAGAATTCTTGGCCTCCACTGCTGGAACTGAAATTATTCTCAAACACATTTGAACTTTATGGTAATCAGAAACAGCATTTATGAAAATGCACACACCAGAATAATGCCAATTTACACTGCTCTGGTCTCTTACTGAGATTTTACAGGAATAACATATAGTTTACTCTTCGACTTCCGCCAGTGTTGAATTACAGCTGATGAATGGCTGATTACTGTTTATCTGCTGCAGATTAGTTTGTTTGTTGCACAGAATTCAAGTCATCATGGAAAGTGGTTCATGTAATTTATGCACTCAGTTTAATACTTTCTATGGGAATTAAAGACAAAAGTATGCAATAAAGGTATTGGATTTCTACGCTAACCTATATTCTGCACTCTTGCCACCTTCAAACTACAAACAACATTATCTCTTCTGGAAGCATCTACAAATGGTGGCAGATACCAAACATAAATGTAGCCAAACACAAATACTCTCGTAAGAGGGAAGGGATGGAAAACTTCCATTGGGTGAAGGTCATCTGCCCACAGGAATTAAAAACCAAACCATAGATTCTTTATGTTATGGACAGCCTTACTAGTTACCATATGATTGTTATAATTGAATGATAGAGCGCTTTAAGAGAGTCCAGTACAAGGAGCTGACAAAACACACTGGAAAAATCCAAGTTAATTAAGTCACAGGGACTCTAGTAAGTGGCCTAGATCACATAATATTGAGTCCACGTTTGAAAATGAAAATGTAATCAACCTAAAAAGTAGCAGTGGTGGACTTAGGGCTTTCAAATTTCAGTGGCATCCTGTGCAATGCCAAAATCTGGCACCCCACCTTCTGTTCTAAATCACTGTTGTGGCGCCCTGTTAGCTCAGCGACCAGTGCGGGTGAGCCAATCACACACCCCTAAATCCACCTCAGAACGTAGTTTCTAGTTCAAATAGCCTTCTGAAATAGCCTAGGACCCTCGTACCTACGGGACCGCCTCTCCTGGTATGCCCCAAAGAGAAACCTACGGTCTGCAAATAATAACATCCTCAAGGTCCCAGGCCTCAGAGAGGTTAGGCTGGCCTCAACTAGAGCCAGGGCCTTCTCGGCTGCGGCTCCAAACTGGTGGAATGCTCTGTCACAAGAGACTAGGGCCCTGCGGGACCTGACATCTTTCCGCAGGGCCTGCAAGACAGAGTTGTTCCGCCAGGCTTTTGGTCAGGGCGCAGCCTGACTCCCTCCTCTGGCAACCTGCTCAGAATTTTGCTTAATTGGTTGCCATCAATTTGATTTAATTAATTTTTATAATGAAATATTTTTAGATTGTGTGATTATTTGACTGATTATTTGATTGTTGTTAGCCGCCCTGAGCCCGGCTTCGGCTGGGGAGGGCGGGATATAAATAAAATTTATTATTATTATTATTATTAAGTTCCACAAAAGCAACATCACATACCTGGAAGAGTCCCAAGCCACGGCCGCTTGCAAAAACTGTAACTCCCACTGGCTGTGTAGCTGCAACCTAAAAACAATGGTGAGTATTAGCATGTTCAAAAAAGCACAATGAACTGAATGCACTGTACTGAAAACAGAAGGGCTTCTTTACTACAGTACCTCTTTGGTCTTGAGAAGTAAGCGGTTTTCATTATTAATTCTGAACACAACAGGATCGTTTTCGCTAGATGGACTGACTGTTACATCCATTTCTGTTTCAATGCCAGTAGTAAGCATTGCACAGGCACTCAAAGCCTGCAGGGCCACTATAGTGTCCTGTATAGAGAAGCAAGAACAAATTATTGTTTAATACGGATGCCTCTAAAGTAAGTAGGTTCCAGCCTGCCTTAACAGTTGGATTGTTTTGCTCTTTGAGCTGAGACACACAGGAGTCTCTGAGTCTCCAAACATGTAGCTTGGACCAATGCTACAGCCAGCCAGTGTTCTGTGCCAGCCTATTCATAGGACCCATGGACACAAGGAATGGGAGATGAGGCTGGCAGATGCAATCTTCCTTCTCCCTTCTTCACATATGCACTGGCACCCAGACTGAATACTTGAACAGGGTGGTGGACTTCCTTGTGCCTTCTGCTTGCTGCCCAAAAAAGCTAGGCAGAGCACCAGGCAGTATTTGCCCTGATCTTTTAAAACTATAATGGTTGCATGACAAATGCTTGACAAGTCACCTTTATACAAAAGTTTAAAGTTCTAATAAGGAAAAGGGACAGGGAGGGCAACGCCCAGCATGAGAAATAAAACTGCTGCATAAAAATAATTGCAGGAATTGGAATGCTAACACTGAACAATCATGGAACATGGAATGGGCTGTGCCAGTTTGTTGCTAACATTGATGGTTCAGTTGGTAGAGCATGAGACTCTTAATCTCAGGGTTGTATGTTCAAGCCCCAGTTGAGTAAAAGAGGACTGGACTAGATGACCCTTATGGTCTCTTCCAACTCTACAATTCTATGATCCTAGATAAAGTAATTGGTCAAACATCCTTATGGAGTACACTCAGACCTAACCTCAGTTTTGAATTCAATCCAAATTCAGTTTTCTATCTACTATGCCACACTTGCTCACACTCATTTTTATGGAAGACTCCCAAGAGATCTGGAAGAGACCAATTGGAAAGCCTTCTAATTATCAAAGAGCAATCTGTTAAGTGTTTTCTTAGGTTTTAATGATTTGATAAATGGTTTTTCCAAGTAGCAAATACCCATCAGTAATGAATTCATTTCACTTCACTTCTATCCCACCTTTCTTTCGTCACAGAACTCTAGGTGGGATTCTCCATTCATGTGTTGGTCACATCAAACCCTACTTTGCTGCAACATTTGTCCACAAACAATGCTCTGGGCCTGTTAGCAATCAGGCTGTGGCTTTGGCATGCATTTTGTAGAAGGTACTGACAGGCTCCCTTGAAGAATCAAGCATTTCTTCCTTTCATCCTCAAAAACAAATGAACTCTTTCAATTTAGAAACCAATTACCAAGCAGTTAATTTATCACAAGTTCAAAACAGTGCTTTTCGAAGTTTCCTGTCTAAGGTTTTAAAAGAGAAACTCCATGGCTGGAGCCACAAAAAAGACTAATATTAATTATGAAAAGACAACAACAGTGAATTTTGTAAAGATGACTCTCTAACCTGTGTAGAAGAATAGCCTCCCAGGTGGTTTCTTTGCTGGCTTAACCACTTCATAATAGGGATCCCCTCTAATAATCTCTGTTGTTTAGCATGAGACAAAACAGCATAGCCTGCAACCTCAATATCTACAGACTGAGGCTGCCAGGAATCAGACAGTTGAGAAGCTTGTGATATCCAGAATCTGAGTTCTTCTGGAAAAAGAATAAACTTTTCACATAACAGCAAAATAATAATAATAATAATAATAATAATAATAATAATAATAATAATAATAAGCCTTTCACAACTAAGAAACTATAATTGTCTGAGGTCCACATACAGTCAACCATTTCAAATATCATTTTGAAAAGAGTATGGCTGCCTAGCTAGAATCCTGAACAGGAACACTCCACACTGCAACATTTTGTTGCAGGTGCCACTTGAAAATGAGTATGATGCATGCATGGGCAAATTAATAAAAACTTATTTACTTATCAAATAAAAGAAAGGCGGTAATCCACTTTTTGCATATTCAAGGAGAAGCCTACAAAGCTCAAATTAAGTTCCAGAAGCATTCCTAATATTCTCAAAATTAAAAACAGTGACCACCTTTAAAACTAGGGATTTCTTGGTGAGGGTTATAAATAATGCTGTATCTCAGGTTCTATAGGTTTGATTGACACTTTCTTTATACTAACACAGTGTTTCTCAGACAGTGGGTTGGGATCCACCAGTGGACCACAAGCCACGTTTAGGTGGGCCTCAGCCTGGCCAGTGCCTCCTCACTTGCCTGCCTCACCCCACAATAAGTGCCATGGCTGGAAGATAGACATTTTGGGGGTAAGGGAAGGGAAGGGAAGGGAAGGGAGATCTCCCTCCTCTGATGGGAAAGAGGAAGAGAATCTGTTGAAGGAAATTAAAAAGTGAGGAAAAAATACCCATGCCAAATTCTGCTTCCATCTGCCACCATTTTGTGACTGGTTTGGCCCCTGCACCACCATTTTATGACTGGTGGACCTCAGTTATGTCATATGGATCCTGGGGCTAGAAAGTATGAGAACCCTGTACTACCATAGTGGTTGTACCATCTGCAATTGTAAATTCAGCTGTCTTACACTACCTTGATGTTCTGATCTCTCATTCAGTAGGTCCAGAGCTCGCTTTGCTTCCGCACTCTTTGCCAGCGATAAAGCATAAGTCACAAGGGCAAGCGTATGATTATCTGATATGCCTTCACTTAATTTAAATTCCAGAAAGTCCAGTGCTTTTCTTATAGCATAATCATACTGCAGAAAGAAAAATATGAAATAAGCTATGAACTCCCTTTAACCAAGCAAATGTTAAATTGCAATCTTCATACATTAATGTCAGGGTTGTGTATATGCTGTAATTCCACACAAAAAACTGAATGTTGGCTTGATCACATAATCCAGCGGCCTAAGAATCTTAGCTTTCTTTTTAAAAACAGCAAGTTTCTAGCCTTTATGGCTGAAAAGATGCTTGAAAGGGTATGGGCAAGACCTGAAATCTCAGGATCCAGATGATGCTTAGTGGAGATTAGTGGGAGATTTCAGTGCCTCGTATAGCTCCTTGCCCACCTCCAGCACAGATCATGCAAACCACACAACAGAAAATATGCAATGAAAGAGGAAATGCAAATTGCATTTTGAAGATAAATGAAAATAAAAATGAAGAGAAACCCATTCCTGGTCTAACAGAAATATAATAGATCCTTCTTAACATGCAAGCCCAAGTTGGACAGAGTTTGGGCTTATCCACACTTACCTTTTGCCTTCAAGTGGGGTTTCTCAACAAAAGCCTCCTCTTTAAAGCTTAATTAGAGCATCATCAATTCAGGTTTTCCACAGATTAACACTTGCTCCAATTCAGCTTCAAAGAGCAGGTTTCTCAGGGAAAGCTCCAGAACAAAAAAAGGAGGTGCTCAATCTCAGAGCTTTATATTGCGAACCGCTGCCTGGAAAGAGCAAAGGAAAAGTAAGTGTGGATAAGACCTTGTCTAGCTGTTCCTTTAATCAGGACTGACCAACCTTTTTTGGTCTGATGGACACATTCACCAATGCCCGTCAACTTTGGGGAGGCTTGGCCCCTTCAAATACAGTGGTACCTCGGGTTACATACGCTTCAGGTTACATACGCTTCAGGTTACATACGCTTCAGGTTACAGACTCCGCTAACCCAGAAATAGTACCTCAGGTTAAGAACTTTGCTTCAGGATGAGAACAGAAATCATGCTCCGACGGCGCGGCAGCAGCAGGAGGCCCCATTAGGTAAAGCGGTGCTTCAGGTTAAGAACAGTTTCAGGTTAAGAACGGAACTCCGGAACGAATTAAATACTTAACCCAAGGTACCACTGTATTTTATTAGGGGCACCAAAGGAACCTCGGCTCCTAGGAGTTGGCTTCTATGGTTATAACTACCTTATCTGTTTGGTACTCTAATAGTGCAGTCATAATATAAGCAGTAAGAGAGACAGAGCTGTTAGTTCCTCCTTGCAGTTCAGTATGCAGCACTCTCCCAGGCTCCTGGAATTCCCCATTGTGCTTCTGATGTCTAACAATCCAAGCAGCTGTTGTCTCCAGGATAGATGAATCAATATCTATGAATGGCTGAGCTTGAATAAAACTCCTTAACACAAAAGCCGATAGCCTAGGGAGAAGTGAAGAATAAATATGTAGGAATTAAACACTTCCACAGATCCCATTCTTTAATTTAACTTGCACAATGTGTTTAAGAAAATATCACAAATATATGCACTGGAAGGCTTAAAACAAGCTTTGCATGTGCTAATTGCATACAATTGGAACAATTTGTTTATTACATATTTTCATGAACATGTCTGGCCTTGTAAACTGTCTGAATAGGAGACCATATGGGAACCATATGTAAGCTCCTCTGTGCTCTTTAGTGGAAATGCAAACTCTGAGTGCAGATAAATAAATAAAAGTATTTAGGGCATATTCTACAACATTATGAAAAAATTCTCAAGTGTGAAACATGCAAAGCAGCTCTTAAAAAGAAATACTTAGAATCATAGAATCATAGAATCATAGAGTTGGAAGAGACCACAAGGGCCATCGAGTCCAACCCCCTGCCAAGCAGGAAACACCATCAGAGCACTCCTGACATATGGTTGTCAAGCCTCTGCTTAAAGACCTCCAAAGTAGGAGACTCCACCACACTCCTTGGCAGCAAATTCCACTGTCGAACAGCTCTTACTGTCAGGAAGTTCTTCCTAATGTTTAGGTGGAATCTTCTTTCTTGTAGTTTGGCTCCATTGCTCCGTGTCCGCTTCTCTGGAGCAGCAGAAAACAACCTTTCTCCCTCCTCTATGTGACATCCTTTTATATATTTGAACATGGCTATCATATCACCCCTTAACCTCCTCTTCTCCAGGCTAAACATGCCCAGCTCCCTTAGCCGTTCCTCATAAGGCATCGTTTCCAGGCCTTTGACCATTTTGGTTGCCCTCCTCTGGACACGTTCCAGTTTGTCAGTGTCCTTCTTGAATTGTGGTGCCCAGAATTTGGCATATCCGTGCTCTCTCAATAGAAAAAGCTGCTGGCTACTTGGAAATAGCCAGCAGCTTTTTCTATTGAGAGAGCACGGATATGCCAAATTACAATGCAAGAACTACAGTGCAAAGTCGGAACAAATGCTTCATCCTCCAAGAGTTCATAGCAGATGGCAACCAAGCATTCCAACCTTTAAAGCCATATCATTCACTTTCCACCCCTCTCCTGAAATTATTTAGTGACCCACAACACTCACCCAGACCCACACATTTGAGGGATAACCAGCCTCATATAACTCTAATTAATGCATGAAGGAGTTGATGCCACAGAATAAGCTGTCCTGCCAGGCTTAGCTAGGTCACTTCCCTTCACCTCAGGAAGAAGGTAATCAAGCCTATTTTTGTCCCACTGTCTACCTTAGAAGCTCAACGTCTGATGTCTGAACTGGCTGCTGCAGCTAGCACTGCATGGCTCTAACAAGCCTTTGTTGTGTTCCTATCTCAATAATTTAGGAACTTTCACCACTGTAGCTAAGGCAATGACTGCTTGTGTTTTCTAACTATGGAAAAGCACATGAATCTGACTTTTGGAGAGTTTGTAAGTAAAGCATTTCTATCTTACCAAACATGTGGTCTTTTTCTATGCTAAGGGAACAGGGGGACTTTGGAAGGAACTCAGCAGAGCATATTTTAAAGGTCTAACAGCCTATATTCCTATGCTTTGCTTTGCTGGATAATTTTAAATCTCTGGTGGGGTTCTCTTACCAAAGATTACTTGAACCAAACCTAGAACTTGGCATCCAGAAATTCTCTATTTTTTCCCCTTGCCACCAACAACAATCGGGTTGTCAAAGGAGCAGCAGTATTGCATGTGAACACCTGCAAATGCCCCTAGGTGAAAGATGGGAAGGCAGATGAATGATCTAGTTGCAAATACAGCAGCAGCAAACTTAGCATCAACATGGCCTGGTGTTGGGAGAAGAAAAGCTATACTAGCCTGTAGGTGCAGCCATTCCCATTTGCCTTAGTAACTTTGTATGTGCATTTTATGCCTAGTACTTGCTGTGCAGCTATTAAAACTTGTAATCTTCATCCTTGGGGAATCTGCAGACATCAACTACATTTTATACATTTTCTGGGTAATATGCAAGAACTACATATGAGGACCTACAATGTGAGTCACGGGTGTACACATCCAGCTCTAAGAATTATAGTAACTTAAGACTAGTACATGACTCTGGTTTTGGCAGTTGGTTGCTGTACCAAAACATAATTGATGCATCTTGCTAACTTCAAGACTATTAAAGATGCACGTTGTTTACTGAACACTTACCACGTGCTGCCAGAGTTGTCTTTGTTTCCAAAAGCACTGAAAGAACCATCATCTCTTTGATACAGAAGCTCTCTTTGGTATCCTGGGGAAATGAAATATAAGAACAGCATTGTATGGCAGTTGGGCTGAGTTTATTCAATAGGTTTATCACCTCCCAGCTAGGCATCCACCGCAGACTAATTGCTAAACCTTATAGGAACCAAACTGCTACTCATGCTTGGTTGAATAATGCATCTCAACTACAAAACAGTGTCTTATAAAAAGCAAGATCTATGAGAAATTCCTTATTACAGCGGGTTTACAGTCTCAGATAATCAAAAAGCTAATGCACTAATTGATGTACATAATGTAATGGGAGGCTGAATTGGAATATTATACAGAAAGAATTCAAATACTGATTTATGTTTTTTATTACATTTATATCCCACGCTACCTGCCATTTTATCCTCACAACACTCCTGTGAGGTAGGTCAGGCTGAGAGAAGGCAACTGGCCCAAGGTCAGATAGCAAGCTTCAGGGGCAAAGTACTTAACTCCTTCATCATCAAGCCCAATTATTATTCCCACTGCTAACAAACTGATTCTGTGAAGCACTTATCCCATGATAAAGTGAAATGTGAAATATACTTTTCTAGTTTAAAACTGTATTCAGGGAGTTGCACTCACATTTTACTCTTCAGCGTGCATGGGAGCAGATAAAGTGAATGACTTGTGTAATCTTACTAACAGAACCCATGTTATCTGAACCATGATAGTCTCATATATCTATCTCTCCTGAATATTCTTTACGTCTTGGGTTTTGTTTTGTTTTTTAATCCCATATATATTAAGCTAGCTCTGTTCCCAATCTGAAAGTGAAAAATCAGCAGAAGAAAGAAGTGGGCAGAAGCTTGCCAAGTAGAACAGAGCAGCTGCACTGTCTAATTGGCAGGTGGGGATCACTGTCGTGTACCAGGAGAGAGAGGGGTGAGGGGGCAGGGAGATTGGTCTGGCATAAAACACACCTGCTGAGCCAACCTAGTGCATTTCTGGAAGTGAGACAGAGGTGGAAACATTTAGGAAAATTAAAATCAATCAACCCAGATAAAGGGTGCAATTCACTTAGCACCTCTTTAACAAACAGCAGGAAAATAATAAAATCAGAGGGCTGGGCTTGGAAGCATAATCTCTCCTAGTTTGCACTCCATACTACATATTACCACCATTATACTTCCCCAAACACACACACAGATGTAAAACAAACTGGCCAAAAGAGAGCCATGTTTGTGCACTAAAGCTAAGATGTTTGTAATGCCTTTTGATTAGAGTCAATCCCTACAGTTTACAGACTGAAACCACCAACCCATAGAAACACCACCTGGCAGGAACTCATATCTCAAAATGTGTTTAAAAAAAATACTTGTATGAAGTGATCAAATGACCAAATGAATTAGCCTTTAGGAATAACTCGGCTGTTAGAATAAAACCACAAGGTGGTATTCAACTGTGTTTTATTCAGAGCAGACCCACTGAAATTAATGGACCCAACTTAGTTGTGTTCATTAATTTTAAGTGGTGGGTCTGCTCTAGAGTAAAACTTAGTTGAATACAACGCATAATCTCAATGTGTGTAAATCAATAATTTAGAGTCACTTCATATTTTACAATCAACTTGGCTAGAGATAATCTCCTATGTAGGAAAAACACAAGTTTGCCTTAATGGGACTACTTTTGTGTCATGAGTACATGTTACATGCTATGACCCTACCAAAAGAAAAGTGAGACCCAATGGATCCACTGGACAGTCAAGAAGCAATTACTATAAACTACAGAGGACACACCAGAGACATTTCACAGTTTAGACAGAAGCAAACCTGGGTTAGTCAATGAACATACACTAAAAAAAAAATCTACTGCCAATCACTATTTCCTGATGAGTGTCCCTATACAATACCTGTCTCTGTTGCATTGACATTTCACATTTTTAGAGCAGTTATTTCCATAAATAAAAAGCACACCTTACAAATGTAATGCATGAAATGGCCACTGAGTCATTTACGAGTAAGGGTGAGAAGCTGTAATCCCAACTGCAATCCCAAACACACTCATTAGGGTGCAAACACCTTCCAGTACAGTGGGAGTTACTTCAGTACAAAAGTGTGTAGGATTGAACTTTTAGGCGAGCTTTAGAAAGGAACATTGTATACTGTTTTCAAAGACCTTCCAACTTAGAAATGTTAAAAAGGTGGTGTACTGCATGATTTTTATTGACAACGTAGCATAACAAAAAGCTATTCATAATCATCAAGCAAAGTATAGAAAAACATTTGTAAAGGTTGTTTTGGAGCCTATACTTTTTAGGAATTCAGACATATGATATAAAGTTTATTTTATGCTACACTGGGTAGACTATGATCACAATGTATAAAAGAATATGTATAAATATAAGCCTTTCCAAAAGGACCATAAGAAGCAACTGTACAAAACAAAAGAAAACGATTTGGAGAGAAGTATTTTTCTATTTTAAAGTCAAAGCTATTCCATGATAGCTTTTATTCTGGCTGCAAAAGAATGCAAAGAAACATTGTAAATCCCAAAGCCAAGCATGATTTAAGTTAAACAATGTATCACTGAATGACAAATTTAACAATACAGTTATGACTCATTTAAAAATAGCTTTAATGAAACTAATGTTTGGAGAAGTTAAAAACATTATGATAGTATAAATCAATCTACAGGGAGTGACAGATTGCTTGCAAACTTCAAAGAAGTTGCTTAAAAAACAGATGTTCATTATTTTTGAAACTAACTGTGTAACTTTAGGGTGGCCAAAGTCCAGTTGTCAGGCCAAATACAACCCATGGAGTTCAGCAAAGCAAACAAATCCGTTTCTGTTGTCAGTGGCCTTTGTTCCTTCTTTGTGGGAGACTGATCTGGGATGCGAGTCCAAATTTAGTTGTAACATGACAGTACCAAAGTCAACAGTCCTACACTGGAGATTAAATCTGCCCAATTGTGTTCAAAAAGGATGCAACCTGTGTGGTGCAAGAGCAGTTTGGAAGTCAGGACTGTGTATGTCGCAACTCTACTTAAGTAAAGAAGAAACAGATAATATGGTTTTGGGTGAGAAAACTAGCTTCCTCAGATTCTCAGAGTTTTTATCTTTTTATGTTTCCAGTTGTATTAGGATTCCAAAGGTACAGTTAAACCGAGTTTATCGCAAAACTATGCTTAAACCATGTGTGTGGGCAATGTAGAATTTGAATTACCTTGTTATACATGTTACAGGAGGTGTTAACAGTCCTGGTCTTTTCTTATTGTGACAGCTGCTACTGGCAAGCTTTCGGGGCTCACAAAATTGTCTCAGACAGTGTTTGCAATTTTCTGCCCATTCTGCCTTTCTATCTATCCATCACACATCTGAGGCGTGTATAGGGAAAAAGGAAAGCAATCCATGCAGGAGGCATGATTTCTCCCATCAAACCTTAATAGAAACCCAGAATAAATGGCAGGCTCTTCTCCAAAAACAGATTCTTACCTTCTCTCATATATGACATAGCTTTTGATTTAAGTCTGGGCTTCAGGTCTCCTGCTTTGGCCAGATAGTCCAGAACATAAATATTGGGTGCAAAATTTATCATATTCTGTTCCCCACAGCCATAAGGCATCTTGATCAGTGACTCCAAACCGCTGATAGAGGGGCCAAGGATGTCTCCTGAAATATACAGTTCACAAGACAACGTAATGGAAATGCCAGTAGAGAAATGTGGAAGGTTGAGTTAATCACTTCGCGAGTTTTCTTTTATGCTCAAGAAAAAACATTGGATCACTTCTAAAGGATACCCTAATATACTCATGCACTTCAATGAAGCAGACACACAATAACTGAAATTATCATACATATGCAGTACTCTATATCACTTCTGCTAGTAATGTGAGTCTAGGGAATGGGCCAAGAGTATTTGAGGCTGCAGCATTGCTGAAATTCACCAAGTGCAGACCTGATTAATCTCCTGGATATGAGACCACTAGGAGCTCAACATAAAACAAAATATAATACATCAATGTCTTCTAAAAATTTGATGGTAATTACATATAAAACTGAAGACCGACCAACAACAACAAAACCCAAAAATGTCTAGCAGGTATACAATACTCCACAGAGCTATGCTAGTATGTTTGCAGTGTTTGAAACTTCCATTGTTCTAGGCACATTTTGCGACAAGGAATTTCATTAGCCCAAGCAGTTTCTGAGCTGTAGTGTGGAAGGAAAGGAGGACCTTTTTCTGCCTCCCCACTTCCAGCTATTCTCTGAAGACTGGACAAGAGACCCTGTTAAGAATATTAGGGTGATGGGCAAGGGAAGGATTAGACCATGTGAAAAATGAACATAATATTTTAGCTGCAGTTCATTCATTTTCAGCTTTGTATTATTGTTATAAAAAAGCGTGCCTAGACATTCCATTGTTGCGCCCATAATCTAGGTTTAAGGTGCCATTTAGCTCCTAGCTTTCATATCTCTGTTTCCAACACTGTATGTTAGCAATAAAAAAGGAGGCTGAAATTAATAAGTTATATGAGAAATAGCCTGCACAGCATTTCCTTTTCAGTGACATGGAACACTTCCACCTATTCTCACAGGCAAGGGATAATTTATCTATTCAAAACCAGTCATGATACCAAACCAGTAACAAAATAACTTGCATGCTGAATAATTCAGCAATCAATTAGAGCACTCTTACTGATATTTCAGTTTCATATTTACTTTTTATTTGCCAGCAGGCATCAAAATGAAACAATGTAAGAGGAGTGAAATGCTTACCAATAACTGTGACTTGCACTCTTTCGCTGCCAGGTACTACATCAGAGGGGAAAGTGAAGTTCAGTCTTTTTGTTTCAAATCCTATTCTTTTGGACAGGTCCAAAAGAACTGTCTCTGAGTGAGACTGTTCTAATCCCTCAGCCTGTGAAAAAATAAACAAAGACTAGATGCATGTCCAAAAGTTATTAGGTATGGTAATTCTTTGTGCACTTCTCCCAATATCAGGGACCTCTACGGATCTCAGAGTGCAATCCTGTATCCGCTTAGCTGGGATTAAGCACCACTGAACTCAATAGAAATAATGTCTGAGTAGACATTTGTATAGGATTGCATTGGCAGTGCTGATATTGGGAAATGAAGCAAAAATGCAACAATGCATATCCCCATAGATTTTTGCTTCACAAGAGTCGATGTGCAGTATTAATCTTGAATAACAAGTTATCAAAATTGCATCTTACGACAATATAGAAACTCTTTTCAAGACTAATAAATTTCTGCCATGAAGTTTTCTGCAAGAGTTGGGTCTTCTTAATAATTAATAGCTTAATGCGAAGGTTTTCAAGGAGCACAATTTAAGCCTATTTTTGTGCAGAAAACAACCATAAAGCTTCTTCACATTTTTATTTCAACAATTTGCAATTACATACTGCTTAACACTGTAGTTTGTAAGTGGTGCACAACTTCCATGTTAGTCTTGGTTCATGTGGAACCCAAACATACCTTAAGAGCCAGTTCAGATATAAACATGCCTGACTTCATAAACAATGATCTACTAAATTAATGTGCCACGTACTTTACAAAATAGTTCTAGTATTTGTGTATTACACCTTTATGTGCAGAAATAAGTGCTTTAAGTCTCAAGGTCTGGAAGTGAACAACCGACCTGAAGCTGTGGTGTGACTGGCCTGGTTCAGACATAATGCTAAACCATGCTGAGAAGGGAACTTAATACTGGAAAAATGAGGAACAGAGAGAATCTAAAATTGACAGATTATTTGATCTCAAGCTATGCCCAGATACAAACACTATCACCAGTTTTAGATATATCAATACCAAGCAGTGTTCCATTAATGTAATTTCCTCAGAAACCAAGGAGACTTATTTCACAGCAAATGTGTTATGGCTGAGATATTAATTATGTAACCTTCAACATGAGATTTGTTAGAATCATTATTTTCCTGTAGTAATAAGTTTATCCTTCTCAATATTGCTAATCCTTTAATCAGATTCTGTCTTCCCACTTCAGTTTTGTCCTGTCCGCATAGAGACCATGTTTCTTCCATGTTCTATGCAGAACCTAGACACAGCTCCAGAGTTAAGCACAAATTGGGTTCTTACAACACTCAGATCATCACTCCCTTTAGAAACTTCCCATAAATACTTAAAACTAATTATCAACTGTGTGCAACTTTTAAAAGTGGGTCATCCATCCCACAAACAGCTTGTGTAAATAATGATTTAAATTACCTTCACTAATACTTTCTGTAAAAGAGCATCAGAAGCAATGGGAGATATGGCCGTCACTCTGATGGGAATCTCTCCAATTTGCTTTGGCTTGATCGGAAAAATAACAGTCTTTGCAGCTTCACTTGGTACCCATACTGATCGCTGGTTTCCCATGGCATTTATATCATTAGAAACAATAAGGATTTCAAAGGTGTCGCTTGTATCAAGGGTCACCGTAACCTATAAAAAAGTGGCTAATTAACATATATTTTGTGCTACTAGCAAAGACATTTAATGTGACATTTACCAGGAGACACAGAAAGGATTTCACATAGATGTGACTACTACCAATTATAACGTGGGTGGGCCCACCAGGATACATCAACCTTAGAGTACTCAGGAACACTCAAGAAAACACAAACAAGAAAGAAGGGGGTGGACAACTGGGAACTAGGAGAATTGAAAATGAGACAAATATGACACCAGGAGATAGGACAGAGAAAAGAAGAAAGTGCAGAGTAAATGTCAAAAGCAAAATAACATGTGAAACTTGTGCAAATTTTCTGCTAAGGCAAAGCCACACTTAGCTATAACGTTCTGTATTGTACCAAAAACAGTCCATTTGGCATCAAAATTCAATCAGCGCTTTTGGCCAAGCCCATCCATACAGTATGATTCTATGCATGTTTACTCAGCTGCAATTCTTACTGTGTTCAAGGTAGCTTACTCCTTAGAACATCTGCGTAGGATCACAGCCTAAGCCAAAACAAAAAAACTGACAAAATCTGATTGCAAAATGACTCCCCACCCCACCCCCTAGGGTCAGTAACCGATAGACTTAAAACAGTCTATCTCTGAATCCATGTTCCAGCAAGACCATGAACTACCCCAGCAAAGGTTAACTAAGAGCTGGCAACAGCAAAGATAAGGCAACTACAAGACATCATGGGCAAAATCCAAAATTGTGTGCATGGACTTCCTCTCACACAACAGGACTTCCTCTTGCTCTCAACTTACACTCCCTACACACACCCAAATTTGCTCCAGAGGGTTGGGTGCGTACAGGCAAGGGTGCAGAGAACAAATGTGAACTGTTGTGTGAGAAATCCATTCTGCTCACGTACAGACACCATTGGATTCCACCTAATATTAGAAAATGAACAAATGAATGAATGTTTACCTCAGTGCCTTCTTTCAAATAATTAAAGAGGTTTACTTCCAAAACAATCTCTTCTCCTCTTGTAACACTAGGAGGAAGGTTTAAGGAAACAAAAAAGGGCTGGAAGACTTCTAACTGAAAAATATAAAAAGTTATACAACAGTGAACCCTTGTGGTGTATAGGTTAGTTGTTCAGCAGAATACAATTTAAATGCAGATGGTTTTTGATTAGAACTTTTCACAACAGACCTTGATCATTGGCCAGTTAGAATTTAATTGACTAAAAACAAACATCAGTATGCTAAGAAATGGGGGGTGCAACTTTCACATAGCACATTTTGTAGGTCGTGCAGTTCTTGAAGTACCTCAGCCGGCATGCTAGAAGCTGACGTATAGCTGCACAGATTGAATATGGGGCTCCAAAACACAGCTGCCCCATCTCTCAACTCGCACACATACAAAGATGTGTCTCTTTCACAACTGTGGCACTCTTATATGCCCAGGACAGCATTTAGCCCCTGAACCTCGCATAGCTACAGTATGAAATAGTTCTTGGGGTATGTCTCCTACACTTAAAAAGGAATTTACTGCTGCCTGTATTAGAATAACTTTAGACACTGGTTCAAGAGCAAAATCTAATTTACTGAGCATATTCTGATTAAAGTAAGTTAAAGACTGTAGCTGTTGTGATACAAATAGGGTTACCAACCAGATATTATTTGATTGGCCTGACCAGAAGAGCTATGTTATATCAGGCAATAAGTATTAGTATCCAAAAGGCAATGAGCTCCAAATCCTGCCAAAGTCCACCCAATCCAGATTATTCTAGGCTCCAAAGCTGATATACTAGTTTCTGCCCAACTTCACTCCATCTCCACCCCCATATCACTAATATTTTGAAAATAAAAGTTGGCCACCCTGTAATCCACTGGGGCTCTTTGCACATGTGTAAGGGATAGTATGAATAAAGAATGGCTTTCCCCCATATTTTCAGACAGCAGTCCCACCAGTCAATATATTAAAAAATAGACTGTGATATGGTCAGCAGAGTGAGGCAGAGGGTGGGTGAAACTGATGCTCAGAAAAAGAAGAAAAATTCACTGTACACAAAGTTCTCAATTCACACTTGTGAATTATGTTGTGCTTGCAAGGAGCACCCACTAGGAACTTATATCCATCATAGATTTTTAATTAATACCAGATAAGGCTCATTCCTAAGCCCTGTAAGCTTATTAACACTGTATCTATAAAGCCTGTGCTCAGTTATATGTTTTTGTAAAAATATTATTTGCATGTGTCAATGTATAACATGTTTTCACCATATGGAACTTTAAATAGAAACCGAGCAATCCAACAATGTACAGGAGGGAAATTAAGTCATTGTGAGAAGTGAAGTGGAATCTTGGCTATGGCTTCATTAAAGACTACTCAACTGTTGGCACGTTCAGCCAAGCGTGCACTTTCATAGTCAGAAATCACCAGGATTGATCAGTCTCTGCCAAACTACATTCAAGGGGAAAAGGAATATTGACCTTAATCTCAAGTGAGCTTGAAATAAAAGTTAATATCCAGATCCAAATCCATGAATGAGGTATTCTCATAATCAAATGTTTTGTTTTCATATATAACTGCCAGATGGAAAGCCTGGACCCCAAACCTCAACCACTCTTCTTATTTGATTATAGTATCAGATTTGATACTGAATATTATTCAAGAGCTTCGCTAATAAGTATATTTTTATGTAATTTATTTTAGAAGAAAAAATAAACTTATATACAGTGGTACCTCGGTTTTCAAACGTCTCTGTTGATGAACGTTTTGGAACTCGAACACTGTAAGCTCGAACGTGCCTCTGAAGTTGAACCGGAAACGTGGCTTCCGTATTGAGTTTTCCATATTGAGATTTCTGTTTTGAGGCTTCCGTTTTGAGTTTTCGAATGTTTCGGAACTCGAATGGTCTTCCGGAACGGATTACGTTCAAAAACCGAGGTGCCACTGTACTACCTTATCCTAAAACAGGACGAGGGAACCTTTGGTCCTCCAGATGTCGATGAGACTACACCTCCCATCCTTCCTGACCACTGGCCATGCTGACTGGGGCTGAGAGGGATTAGAGTCCAACAACAGCTGGAAAATTGACAGAACTTGTTGGCAGATATGGCATTGGGTTGGATCCTTAGTCTTGGTGGGAGGCAGGGCTTGGGAGTCAGTCCCCTTCTATAAAAAAATAGGGTACCCCATTAAAGGGATCCAAGAGGGGTTGCATCTGTCCAGATGCCGAGATGGCAGTCCTGGTATGACTGCCTGCAACTGATGTATATCATAGGGCAACCCTTAACCCAGGGCCAACCCAACCATTATTCTACCTGCAGTTGGGCTGGCTGATTCAGGGCACATACCCACTGCCTACACCAAAGGCTACATACATCTGTAATCAATAAAGTTGTGGTCTGTTTGAACCCAATACTTTGTCCTGTCTCTTTATTTGTCATCATTCTCTGGGCCCTGGCCAGGCACAGGCTCCCTGCACCTGGGCATGCAATACATTTGTGGGCTCACCAATGACTCTCTCCCAAACCAGCACCTGCCAAGTCAGAAGCATGATCACCACTTCTGCACAGAGAAGATCCTCAAAAAGATAACAGTAGGCCTGGGATGCCTCTGCAATGCTTTCTTACTGAGTCTATTTTTTTTTGGGGGGGGGGTCATCAAGCTGGTAGGAAGGCCAAGAGCAACACTAGCAAGACAAAATGGCAGCACTGGTCTCTGACTTCCCTCCAAGTTGGCTGGCATACTCCTTATCATTGAAGCTTCCTAGATTTCCCCTAATTTTGCACTAGTGTGCCTGGTGGATTCTTTTGCCAGGGACCTGAAACCTCACTAGCTCTTTTAGAGGGGGTGGCAGTAGTAATGTGAAGGTTTGCAAAAGGTTCAGCCTATAGCCTGATTAAGGAAGATCAATACACCCAGGTTGAAGAAACTGGCCATTTCTGTTCATTCATCTTTATGGTGCAATCCTACAAAGCCTTACACAAAAGCAAGTCCAATGGGACTTTTTCCCAGAGTAGATATAGGAGCACAGTCCTAATAATGCTTCCCAACTCCTTATCTAGTAAATACATTAAGCAGAACTGCTTTTGGGCCAAACTACATGCCAATGTTTGAGTGACAGTCCACTGCTTCTGCTGCCCTGAGAGCACAAGCCAACAGCTGTCTTCTGTCACTATTACGGAGTTAGGGTTCTGAGATATCCCATATTATTTAGGGAATAGGACACATCACTAAAATAGCAAAAGGTGGTATTTATTTTGAAATCTGTTTTTATAGTGATGCTTTCAACTCATCCTAACCCTATTATTATTTTTCTTAGATTACAGTGCCCTCTAGTGCCTAACTATTTCCTGCAGACTTTTCCTTCGCCGGATCTTTCCTGTTTCCTAAGAAAGCTTATCTTGGGAGACAAGGATAGGCTACAAACCCAACTTGCCACTGGGCTTATTCTCTCTAGAACACTAAGGCTCTTCTAGCCCTTTTCCTGGTGCTAATTCTCTTCTCTTGCTCTGTTCTCCTCCACAGCTTTCCTCATCCCTGTGATTTAAATGGCAGCTGAGGCAATGTTAAGGTTTAAGGCACCAAATATCTGAAAAAGATGCCCTTCGCCTTTGGAATGGCCTCAGTTTCTGAGCTGCATCTTCTCACCACCACATGGACATAGTATTGTTGGCAGACGAAATCACACCTTTATGCTCAGGGTTCTACAGAGGGGTGAGGTGTATTTGCACTTGAATTTCTGTTACCTCAATAGGCGTTTTCATCACACCCAGTCCAAGGTTTTCAGATATTATAAACGCGCTAGCTACCCAGGTACTAATGGTATCAGGAACAGTGACATTCAGTGTTGTTTCAGTCGATCTAAAAATGAAAAGAAAACAGAAATATAATTTCAGAAGGATAAACATCAACAATGGTCAGTAAATCTAGGCTGATTTTCCTGGTGGAGTAATGAATGATTTGCTAAATCAAGTTAATGGTTTGAGGAAAGATTTGCAAAGGTACAAATGAAGGCTATGCATTCAGTTTCTACATAAGGGCCATGGTTCTATTCATATTTTATGAGATAAGGCTGCTTGCCACATACATATTGGTGTTTTGGAGTGGAAGACACTTTGAAGCGGTAAGCAAAAATATATGTTTATAAGCATGGAGCAGAAAGGACACATGCTAAAGGATCCAAGATTGGCAGCATACCCCTGACATATGCCCACTACTTGCTACAAATATGCACTTCTGCTTTACACTGTGCTTGATGTTTTAATTTGTTGGAAGCTGCCCAAAGTGGCTGGGGAAACCCAGTCAGATGGGTGGCATATAAATAAATGCTTGTTGCTGTTCAACTTTATGGTGTTTGTCACTCAAGTATGAACCAGCTTCTAAGAGTATTTTGCCCTTTTCCTTATTTGTAACTCTAGAAAACATTGTTTATAACATTCTTCAAGAATGGGCTGTCCTGCATATTGGTGCTCGGCAAAGACGCCCATTTGATGGGAAACTCTTCAACAGAAGTATTAAAAGCTACAGAGAAGTTCCTTCTGCTGGTAATACATTACATTAATTGTTCTCTAATAAGAATGGATATGTAAAGAAAACCCTTTCTGTTTACCTTGTTGTGATTTCACGCCAAATCCATGTCTCTGGAAAATTTGTCCTTATATGGGGATTTTCAAAACCAACAGACTCTCTTGGGGGCTCCAGATGATGCTGAAAGTCTAAAGCTGAGCTATAATCCATAACTGGGGGGGAAGAGAGAATACTGTGACATTCTCTTCATATAATTTCAGTGTTTAAAATCTACACTGCATCCTAAATTGTGTCACTTTTTTTCAACACACACACACACACATAATTTTATTTGCTTAATTGAAATAAACAAAAGAAAGGAACACTTGCTTTATGTTCTACATACATTGCATGAGCCAAAAACAAATAATTATACTTGATGTTACTTTTACTTACAGCCTTCATAGTTTTCATCTTCTGGAAGGCTGGCGTCAGTCAATACCCAGAGTTTGCAATTCTAAACACAATATATAAAAATAACTTCAAATTTAAAAAATATGCAACTTGTGAACCATTTTTATCAACCTATATTTTATTTCTTTTTACTAACATACATTTTTACTTTACATATTTTAAAGCATGCATAAATAAACAGCATTTTTAGTTTAGAAAATAAAAGCTAGCTTTGTGTGGAAGAAAGTCAGTATCTACAGAGGACTGAGTTTTCTTCTCTCCAATTGCATCTGAAAACACAAGCATACTAATGAATGGAATTGCCTACTGAGTAACCCTTACCAAACTTTTATTTTCTTTAATACATCAAAACAATGGAAAAGTACATATGCATTTAAAAACTGTACCTGAAAGACACCATATGAACTTCTGGCTGCACCATAATCAAGTCCTCTATTATATAAACTTAGCTCATGATGAATCTAAAATAATAGTAATAGTACTTAGTTTTCATAGGAGAAACCAAAATAAATTCAATTAATCATGATCACATAGATCTTGTTTTAACAAAGAATATTCTACTTAGCAAGAGTCTTATCTGTAAGATTAACAAAAATTGTAAGACACAATAATAATAAAAGTAAACAAAAACAGTTATCTGCCACTTAGCTGTTATGATACTTTAAAATTGAGTATGTACAGAATTGTTAACAAAATCCTTGCAAAAATACAATGGGAATCAATAAAAATGTTTTCTCACTTCCCCTGTATCTCTACCACTTACCACAGGTTTGTCAATAGTTTCTCACTTTTTCTACACCATGCATAATTTTATACATCTCTATCATATCCCACTTTATTCCCTATATTTCCAAACTAAAAAGCCTAAAATGTTGCAACCTTTCTTCATGGGGAAGTTGCTCTAGACCCTTGATCATTTCAGGTGCCCCTTCCAGCACCTTTCCCACTTTTTGAGGTGCAGGAACCAGAACGGTACAAACTTTTATTCTCTAATGCTTTTTGCCATCCCATACTATAAAAAAGGCCACTCCTGGAACTTCCGACAGCTTCAGGAAGGTTGGGAAGTAACACTCTTGTAATAATATGTTACTTATATGCTCAGCTTCCCTGAAAACCTCCCCTACATACTAAAGGATAAAGTTGGCAAGTTGGCAAGAACTGTAGATAGGGGTCAGGAGGAAGAAGGAAGCACCAGCATTGTTGTGTGTCTCTCATTCTACTTCCCACAAAAGGATTATATAATTCTCCCCAATTCATGCTCTCAAGCTGTGAAAACAGATTCTTCCCATTCTTTGCTTCTTAGGCCCACTTCATGGAGGCTTACTTTAACAGTATAATGACAAAGCTCACAATCAAATCTAATAGCTGCTCCTACACAGTTCTAAAATACACTTCAAACATTTCTTTTCTTTCAGAAACTTACAGCATCCTCTGTGATATCACTTCTTTTCCCCAGGAGCTTTGTGCTTTTGTCAACAACCAGAAGACCAATGGTTGTTTTTGGTTCCGTCACATTAATCTTGAGAGTGACTTCCTCAGAAGGCCCAGCTCTATTTTTATTCCAATACATATTGATCTGGGGGTGGGGGGAAGCATATTAGTTTACATTATGCAGTAGATAAAGGAGAATGAACAATTATTTTACTTCAGGTGCTGACTCCTAAATATATAGTTTTAAAGAAATGTACCCATGGGAGGGAAGTTCAGGTTACAGCCACAGTGCTGGAGAGAGAGTGTGAATCCCCTCATTAAAAAACAAAAACAAAACATGGTGTTATCTCCAGTCATGGATCTCTTGATAACCTATCTATTTTGGCCCAAAGATGCAGGAGCCATCCTTAGAAGACAGAGAAAGAAGAATGAAGGAAGGTTAAAGGTGGGGAAAGGCCAGAAGAAAAAATAAGTCAAAGTAGCAGACAGAGGAAACACAACGCAGGATTGAAGAGATAAACAGCACATGACCTAAAAGGGACTGGAGGTAGAAAGCTGGGGAGGGGGGCAGGTAAGCAAACTGGGCCAAACATCTTCCATTTTTATATCAAACAACTGTAGCAAAGTAAAAATAATCTTTATTTATTTAAATTATTTTAATGTAACTGTGATTTTTAATGCTACTGTTTAACCATATATGCCACCCAGAGACTATGCTTATAAGATGGCTTTTAAATTAAATGCAAATATGTAAATAAATGTATGCAGTGTCTAGAATGCATACTCTTTTGCACAACATGGGCATAAGGCCATGCACTGTGAAGCTGTTTGCACTAGCAGCCAATACATTTAATCCTAAGCATCCTTTGCAGGTAAGTACAGCAAGGTCTATAAATGGGCTCTAATACAGGAAACCTAGTTTAAAATCTGAAAGATGTTAATGAACAATTAAGCCGACCAACTAGTGAAACAGTTTGTAAACTATGACTCTATGCTAATGCCTGTCAATACGTGGGCTTCAGTTATATAATGTTTATTTGACTTTATTTATGCTTCCCTTTTTGTGTATAGTCTCAAAACAAAACAGAACACCATTTGTGTGAGAGGAAGTCTATGCACACAAACTTACCTGATTTTTAAAGACGAGTTGAACAGGAATGCAGAGATCATCACTAATTACTTCACCATCATCACTCACATAGTAGGCAATTATGCATGCTGTAGGAGCCCAAGAATGCTCTGGTGTTAAAAAGAATTCTGCAACGTTTACTTTACCCGCAGCCACAATTTGTTCTTTAGATACCACCTATATGAGGAGGGGGGAAAGTTAATTGATCTTCCTGTCAGCTGAGTTCCAGCTGAAATTGTAACACATCTCACAATTCAACATCTGTTATTTATAAAAGCACCTAAAGTGTTGTTGCACGCCAGCCTAATCTCCATGCGGTGCAAGATTCCAAGGGTTCCAGGAGTGCTTATCCAAGGTCTGTGTTTCCTTTTGGAAATGAGGCACAGTGGAGACTGTGGTTTCTTTATGGTATATAGTTTATTTACACATATATACAACCTAAGTCTATGACAGAGGAGTTCGCAGCATAGCCACCCCAAGAGCCTTCTTCCATAGCCGCAGTCTTGGATCCAGACAGACATAAAACATGGTGCTCTCAAAACATTGCTCTGCTTCCTGCTTTACTTCCAGGTCACATAACTCCTAGCTCTAACCCCTCTAAGATCTGGCATTACCAGTGGAGGGAAAGGGGACCCACCTTCTTACCGTCTCACACCAAGTTCCTCTGATGCTTTGTTATCTTAATGGCCCATTACCCATCCTATTAACTTAACGCAGGAAGCTTAGCTTAGTTTAGCTTAACTGGCTTTCAACACTTGTTGATTCAAGGGGATTAGAAGCGTTTGGCATACAACCTAAAACACACAGGTCTGACACCCAGTTTTAACACCTTCAAGCCTTAATTAAATTCTAACACCCACTGGATCCGGGGATAATAGAGGTCTAGCACCCACAAACTCATAACAGTATAATAACAACTATACAGGTGTCACGTGAATAGTTCTGGGCCCACAGGCATAAATGCCTAATAAAAAAATCCATTTTTGTATGCCACACATTGCAGCAAACACAGGTATACCAGTACATTTACATTCAGTAGGAAAGCTGCAACCAGTCTCACCTCTCTGATTAGCATACCCAAATGATACAAGGACGTACAATTGGCATTTTTAAACGCTTGCTCATAGTCCTATCTGGAAATTATAATTTTTGAGTAGCAAAATCCTCCTTATTGCCTATGCTGTCTTTCCTGTGTTTGTGGTAAAATTCAACACAATAAATATAAAATAATTTTTTAAAATACCATATAACTGATCTCTTTCATCGGCTTGTTGCTTTGAAGATTCAGCTCAAATGGAGTTCCAACCTAGGGGGGAAAATAACACAACTTGAATGAACATGCTAATTCCCTATCATGATGTAGTGTATTATTAGTGAATTTTGAAACTCATTGATTATTGAAAAGCAGAAGTTACCTTTACATCCTGACTTGCTTTTTTAATCTGGAGAAAAGTCATGGTGGTAGAGTAGAATGTACCATATATGATTATAGAAGTTTCGCTCTCTAGAAATTTGGCCTGTAAAAAAAAAAAGGGATGGGTGGGGGGACATTCAACACATTGTGAGGAAAATGATAAAGTTCAATTAATGTTTCACAAATTGTATAATTAGTGCCTCTTCTAATTGAAGAAGCATACATAAATAAATGAAGATATCAATCTGCCTTTAATGGTTAGAATGAAAGAAAAAGAAAAAGCTGCACTCCATCAGAATGCAAAAAGAAGGTAGAGATGGAAAATCCAATAGTTCCTGAAGCAATTTTCTTAAATTATCATTTAAATTAGTCTCAAGATAGCATCACAGAACTTTTGGTTTTCTTTTTCCACTCAGAAGACGTTTCTGTTCCCAGAGATGAAACACAGCAAACACCCATGATGAAACAGACAAACTCTCTTTCTCCATTGCCAGCTAAATTGGACTGATGCAGTAGAACATCCTGCATCTGCTTAGTCAGTCTACTCTACTGTCCTAGCCATGGATAGACTGAAGAGTGGCTCCATACTGTCAGAGGAAGAATCTTCTATCTATATCCAGTAAGGAAGCCAATCAGGCTGGCAAAGAAGAACAGAGCATCTACTTTGTCAGCTCAATGTTTTGCAAAATGGGTCAGGCTATTTGAGGAGGAACAAAAAGATGAAGGGACACAGCTAGGAAAAGTACTAGGAGAGAATTCAGAGGCCTGACAGGCCAAATTAGGCCCCTCCCTAGGTTAGATGATTTCTAACAAGTTGTGGTGAAGCTTCTGCTTTAATTTTTCACTAAACCACAGTTTCTCATCCCATATGAATTTGAGGAACTGTTGTTTATCTTAACTCTAGGTAGTTAACAACCCAGTATATCAAGCCAAGGTTTCATCCTGGTTTGCTTTAACTAACTAGAGGTAGAATAATTCCCAGAATTTTGTGATGAGAAATAATAGTTTAGCAAAAACTGAAAGCGAAAAATTTCACTCTCTTTCTCTTATTCACATATGAGTGGAGAAGAAGCTTAACTATGGTTCATAATAGTTGCCTGAACCACTGGTGGGCACACCTACTATGAAGTCTAAAAGGATAAATTAATACACTTGAAATGAATGTCCTCCTGCATCCTGCAGGGTTTGGCCTTTGTGAGTAGAGGTCAATGAGGCAACCTCTCCAGTGAACTGAGGTGTTGGCAGTCCAACCAAAAGGTGAAACCTTTGGACCAGAAGTGACATTGTGGGGAGAGCACACTGAGGATGCAGCACTGCTCATCCCAACAGATGAAAAAGGCAGGGTAAGAGATGCATCAGGGATAGGTCCTGGCATATCAAAATAAATACCGTATTTTTTGCTCTATAAGACTCACTTTTTCCCTCCTAAAAAGTAAGGGGAAATGTGTGTGCGTCTTATGGAGCGAATGCAGGCTGCACAGCTATCCCAGAAGCCAGAACAGCAAGAGGGATTGCTGCTTTCACTGTGCAGCAATCCCTCTTGCTGTCCTGGCTTCTGAGATTCAGAATATTTTTTTTCTTGTTTTCCTCCTCCAAAAACTAGGTGCGTCTTGTGGTCTGGTGCGTCTTACAGAGCAAAAAATACAGTAGCTAAAATAGAGAACAATAATAAATATGTTCAGTTTTCACAAAAAGCCTAGCAGAATAGGTATGTTTTAACTGACTCCCTAAAAATCTCAAGAGGGTAAGCCTGGAAGAACTTCCCTGGCATGGAGTTTCATAGTACTGATATCACATCTATCTGTCAGATTCGCCACCTTTAATAGGAAAATAATAACATAGGCCTACTAGGCAGGGCTGTTGTATGGGATATTGAGATGCATCTGAAGCACTTTGAATACTCAGGTAGGCATAAGAACAAGTTTCCATACTAAGATTCTTTTCATCTTCTGATTAAGTATTTACATATTTTGACGGGGGAAACACAGAAAAAGCATACCTTAACATGCAGTGTTGTTGTATTAACTTGAACCGGAAACTCAATCTCAATAATCCCATTTTCTGGCACGTGGTAGATTAGGTTCTGAGATGCCTCATTTGCCTGTGATTCACCCACATCACCATATGGGTAGTAAACAGGATTCCCTATGGGTGTGGCAGTGATCACAATGTCATTCCTTCGCTCATCAGACGACAGCAGACTGTTGTCAATTTTTGTTACTTTCAGCTGAAAATAGTAAAAGGCATGTCCATAAATCAAACCCAAACTTTCAAAACCATGATTTACAACAACTAAGATTTATACTCAAATCCTAAATATGGAATGCCAACAGTGCATTTAGTGCTGACAGCTTGCAACCACCAATAACTAATAGACCAAGAGACTCAAAATAAATTGTATTTAATTTCTTTAAAAGACTGTATCAATATATACAGTATTTTTAAAAACCCAACTCTTGTCTCCGTAATACTGCTTTTGCCTTTTTTCTAGAATGATACTGATAATATAAAGAGTAGTAGAATAACTCACCGTAGCTATGAAGTTCAGACTAGGCTTGAGAACTGCTGGATACTCAGAAAATTCTAATATGTAGTCATGATGCTTTGGAAATACAGTAGCACTTGCATTTTGGGAGATTCCTGTTAGAATATTTGGAGGGTTTAAAAAAAAAGTCACATGCATAATCATTCCTTCCTAATAACACTTGCAGAGTCCGTATTTCTCGTGATTCCAACCACTAACAGTTTATACTGCTGTGAAAGGCAGCTCCTTTCTCAGCATGTAGCAAGGGTTTGCAGGGAGCTGGATATGCAGGGGAAAGTCTCCTCCTACAAGGCAAAAAAGGGGAAGGGGGCATGCCCTAGGGAGTGACGAGGGCTTGATTATGAGCCTCAAAGGCCAAAGGTACCCCATACCTGCCTTAAAGAAAACCCCATATAAAACTGCATACCTGTAAGTGCTTCTGTAACCACAGCTGTAATTTCCACCGGCATCTGGTGATGCTCAGAATAACCCCAATTGTTGTAAGTTATATTTTCCACCTCTAGAATGTCGAATGTAAAGTTCACAGATCCATTAATCTGAAAACAACAACAAGAAGAAAAACTAATCAATTTCTTTTATCTTCTGAAAGGAAAAAGCAGGCATGGGGGAGAGAGAACCAGACCATATTTGTATCGCTGCATTTCCCTTAAGGGTTAAGGTAGCATTAGCAGAGCACAATTTGGAAATGGAAATGATAAATAAAACAAAATATTGTCAAAACATGAACCTGCGGTGGATCTTGGAAACATCAGAAGTTGGGCTGATAGTGAGCCTAAGCAGCACCAACCACCTGCGAAAGGAGGGAACTGCAGGCAGATCAACCATACCAGTCACTACTGCCTTCTTACTCCAACAAGCAAGAGTAGGCCATGTGACATGTCCTGACCCCATGAATGTTTCTGGCTCAGGAGATCTGCTATTACTGCTTACAGATTACCTGCACATTACTCTAACTTTGTCTTTAGCTGACAACTCTAGGGGAGCTGGTACCGGGACATCTCTACATGACACACTGCTTTCTTCAGTGGGGGACTACTATGTAATGGCCACTGCACAGATCATTAGAGAATTGCTTAATCATTTCGATGACAGAGTGATAAGCATAAGCCACAGGGTAGCATAGGTAGGCAGCTGGGTAAAAAAAAGCTAAGGCACTGGATTACAATTTAAAAGCTTTATTACAGTGGTGCCCCGCAAGACGAATGCCTCGCAAGACGAAAAACCCGCTAGACGAAAGGGTTTTCTGTTTTTCGATGCGCTTCGCAAGACGAATTTCCCTATGGGCTTGCTTCGCAAGACGAAAACGTCTTGCAAGTCTTGCGATTTTTTTCGCTTTCCCCCCTTTCTCTAAGCCGCTAAGCCTTTAATAGCCGCTAAACCGCTAATAGCGCTAATCCGCTAATAGGGTTGCTTTGCAAGACGAAAAAACCGCTAGACGAAGAGACTCGCGGAACGGATTATTTTCGTCTTGCGAGGCACCACTGTATTTCCACAAAGAAATCATTGAGGTGGCTGAAGAAGTGTTATCCCCCCGCCCAACATAAACACATGTCAGGTGCTAACTGCAGCTCACCTCAAATGTCTTAGTGATATTTTTCTTCCTTCCATAGAACTGGGAACAATCAACAGTTACTTTTCCCTGCACAGGCTTTCCATATGTGTACCTGAAACAGTCAACAAAAAACCCATCATTTCAAAACAAGTTTCTGAAGACAGGTTGAATCAATCTCATAAGCCTACAAGTATCCATTTGAATCTGATCATACATACCATGCATGTAATTTTAAATCCGGGGATCATGCCCTTTTTGGATCTAGGCATACTGCAAATCACACCGAATCAGTGAAATTATTGCCCATCACTAATAAAATGTATCTTTTACTTTATTAACAACAGTAAGTACAAGTATCCCTACTATACATACAGAGACAGAGTGGACATAAGCAACACCTCAGGTTATCTGGAAATTTATTGGAATTTTAACTTGTATGAAATTCACCAGCCATAACAGTGCCACACAAGTGTTCCTGCAGTTAACACCTTCTTTCTTGCAGCTTCTGCCCTAATAACTTTCTTCAAGTTCACTTGTGGGGTCAATGACATTCTTTAATTGTCATGTTCTGGGAGCAGGGCTTAAATTACCAGTTTTCTCTTTATAGCCACAGTAATTTCTCATTTTAAAATTATTACTATTAGTTTTGTATTTTAAAATTGTACTCAGAAAAATATACGTTTAAAAAATAATGATCAACTGTTACGTCTGCAAAGAAGGAATCAATAATTGAGTTAAATCCCACCTTTGCAAGGTTAGGAACTAGCTAAGGACTAACATGGGTGTACAATGCATATAGACCTCAAATGATGTAAGATTCACTTTTTACCTACTTTGCTGTGACAGTACCAGTGAAATTCATGTCTTTCTGAGAATAAAACAGAGGTGTTGCTAGAAAGACTTCAAACTTTGGTAGCACTAAAAAAGAAGAAGCTATAATTAATTTGATGGCCATAGCTATGTTTTTCAATACATGTTTCAGTAATGTGGTTTTCTCAGTATAATGCAAACAATGTATTTATGTACCTCATCTACACTGAAATCACATATCACTTCAGTTCTATACCATGTTAATTGTTATGGCTTCCCCCAAAGTACCCGGGGCTTTTAATTTGGTGAGGGTGCTGAAGATTCCCTCAAAATGTACAATCCTCCAAACCAGGGGTGGGAAATCTAAGAAACATGGGAAATACTGAGCCACAAAATATGCCCACCCCCACAAAAAAAGTCTGGTCTTAAATCAGCTGAAGTTATTGGTTCACACGAGTCATCGGATGGAAGCAGATGGGAGAGATCTTTAAAACAAGTGGACTTACAGGCACTGAACCTCTTCCTCTCCTGAATATTACTTCATCTCAATCCATTGCTCCATACTCTTTATTCTCAGCTCACTTCTAGTAATAGAGGTGTAAGGGAGAAACTGTTTGGAGCAAAAGACTGCAGAATCTTAATGTACAGGATAGGAAAGTGTTCAGCACTTCTTTCCTGCACACTGCTTTTACTGTTAGACACACACATCCTCAGCTACGTATGTGAATGGGGCAGACATGTGAAATACATCCCCATGGCATCAAAAAAATATAAAGCATCTTTAGAATAACAAATGAAGTTGAATACTCTGTTCCATGTGGGCAAATATAGGAGGTAAAAGGCTCTCATAATCCAAGTCTTGTGGGCTTCTGCGATTTGAAGGCTTTTCAATATTATGACTTTTTTAATGTAACGTTCATAATTCTACTGTTGCAGGAGGACCTTTAACTTTTTGAACCCCTTCTGTCTTCCAAAAAAAATAAAAAACTGCATCCAAGTTTACATGCAAGCAGGAATCACTTACCATATTCCATCACCGTAAATGTCTGATAATGTGTCTGATCCTATAGAAAAACAAAATAAATTCTATGAAAGGTATGCGTAACTTGTATGATGTATTGTATCTAAGATAGGACTTATCCCAAATTAATTCTAGCAAGCAAGCAAATGAATAAATAAGGTACATGCTGAACTGCCGTTTTCCCAAAGACGACTTTACAATACTTAAATGTACTGTGGCACCTTAAATACTGTTACACACCACCCCAATCTACACAGTAGTTTCCTATACTTGCACAGCTATTTAATCATTGTTTAAAGAGCATCACACACAATAATGCACACTGCATAATCACACATCTCCACAAGCACATCAGGAAGTAGGGCAGTGATCAAAAGGGCTGTTCTATATAGTTTCTCAGCACGGCTTCCGAGAGTGTCTGTGGAAAAGCTGAGTTGTTTCCATAGAAACTAACAAGGCTAAACAGTAACAGGGAGCCAGGCAGGACAGTTTTAAATTCATTCTTCTAGCAAGCACGAACTCAAGAGTTGTAAATAATAATATCAAATCAACACATTTTTCTACCCTACTGCGTTCCGAGGGGTGAGTGGGGATCACAGCAGAGAGTCAATATGCTCTCAAACAACTTGATTTCTCCTTTCAACTTACACCACCACCAAGGCCAAGTCAGAAAATGAATAATTAAATAATAAAGAAATCTTTAAATAGACTCTTTGTTCTTTGGGACCAAGAGCTCAGGTGAAAAGGCAGCAACTAGCCAACACTAGCCAGCACACCATCTCAAAGTGAAAACTTGCTCTCTCACAAACTGAACTCTCTTACACAACTCAAAAGTTACAACTTCCTCATACAACAACTCTCATAAGAGAGCCCAATGGTCCATCTGGTCCAGAATCCTGTTCTCAAAGAGGCCAACCAGATACCTGCAAGTAGGACCTGAACCATAACACTGTTTACAGCGGATAACAGAACATCCCTGTGCTTGTCAATTTGTCCCAAAGTCTACACAAATTCTTTCAAGGCCAACTTCTAATGTACAACATTTCTGTGCTTCCCTTTTCTTCTGATTTCCACTTCCTCAATCTGCATAGCCCTCCAAAGCAGTTAATATTGAATGCTTCATTCTCATTTGCTTCTTGGCTCATTCCCAGTCACAATTAATGGTGTCCCAATTTGCTCTCTGTGACTGCATGTGATTGCACTTTCCTCTATTATGTTGCTCAAGTATCTAAACCAACTCAAGAACTACTAAAAACTGTCTTTGAACTTCTTTTTTAGAATTTCAGCTTTTAAGAAAATATACTGTACAAATGTTTTGGTAATGAGTTATTAAAAGCTGTATCACATGATTTCTATATATCTTTTGAACTGAATGCTGAAGTAATGAAGCACCATAGAATGCCTTCGCCACATCATACTTTTTGCACAGTAATCAGTATCTGAAGACTCAGATCTTTCTCAGTTGCTGAGCTCATCCAATTTAGACAGTATACATTTCAATTAAACTGCACAACTGTAGACAGATTTAATCTCTAGCAACGATGAACTAACTCCAGTATGCAACCTAGCCCCATGAAAATCAATGGGAATTTAATTATTGATTTCACTCAAAGATACATTACATCCCTGTTAAAACAATTCATTATGTTAATACTCACTTTTACTTGAACTTTTATGGACCAGTCACCCAGGACAGGATATTTGGATATTTTAAACTGCTTGGCAATTTTGCCTAGTTTTCCATTCTGCGACAACCACTGTTGAATCAAATTGTGTCGAGGATCCTATTTTTTAAAAAATGTCAAAAGCATGTGTTTAGTAACACTCAGAACAGAACAGTGGGGAAGGAGAGGGGAAATACCATTGTTAATTCTGACAAGCTAAAGTACTTGCCCCGATAGCGCAGTGTTGAATTCCACCCAATAAAAATTGAAAATCATACAGCTTCTAGCACAGCACATTACAATTGCTACTACAGGCAGAAAAATCATTAACTTGTTTGCCAAGACTGTTAGCAATTTCCAGGTGACCCATGGGGGAGAAGTTTGGGAACCACTGATTTATTCAAAATTAAATCCCTTGCCATTATGTATAAGAATAGTCTTAGAGAAAATACACTGCAAATTGCATAACCATACTCTGAAAGAAAACCCTGCTTCACCAAATAATGTCAAGTTTATACTTACATGAATATATATATTCATAGGAGTATTGTACGGCTTGAGGTCAGGATACAGAGTAACAACCCGTATTTTCACATCTTGGCCTGGTTTATACATAGTCTTGTCAGTTTGGATGAATACCGATAAGCTCTTGTGCTCAAATTCAAGGACAGTGTGGTTAGAAAATAGCAGACGACCTTCTGAATATCCTTTGACTAGTAAATCATAATCACCAGGAGTACTGCCCAAGGGGAGCTGAGGGTAAAAAACATGATTGCTTTATTTATTTCTAAAACAAATACTGGACACACAGAACAGTAAAACAATGAATAATTAGAACTCACAAAACTAAAAAAATTGAAGCTGCAATCCTATGCAACTTACCTAAGAGAAAACCCTACTAAAGATATCCAAGTAATTACGAGTAAGATTATGACATAAAATCTACAAATAAGTTACAATGACACTCCCTAAAAGTGTTCTGTCACCTAAATTTTCATTTATTCTTTCATACTATGATCCCATTTATATATTCACCCACAGCTCCAAAAACCATGGTTTATGAAGCTATGAATGAATAATGTAGAAGTTCACTCAAGCCTCATCCCTTTGTTTGCTAGTTGCATGCCAGCTTCAGTGTAAAGATTGTGACTTGCATTAAGCCAAAGTTCCCCATTACAGCTTAACAAGACCAGCTCTACCATTAAGCAGATTGTGGCAGCTGACTCAGGCAGCAGATGTTGGAGGCTGTGACGTGTGGGAGGACAGAGCTATGCACCCTGTACCCCCTAAGTTAGCCTACTGTAGCAACTATCCCCTCACCAGTGCTGAAAGAAGATTCAGCTGCCATAGATTCGGCTGGCTTCTCTATGTGGAATGGAAAGGTGCCATCTTGTTCTTTGCTTCAAGCAGTGAAATGTATTGTGCTGGCTAAATGGGACCAGGTTTACTGTCAATCAGTGTTCGAAACTCCCATTGTTCTTGGAGCCTTTTGCAACAGGGAATTTCATTAGCGTGCGCAGTTTCTGAGCTCTGGGCGCAGTACTGCACCAAAGATTTCAGATTAAAACTGCAGAGTGGAAGGAAAGGACAACCTTTTTCTGCCTCCCTACTTCCAGCTCCTCTCTGAAGACTAGAGAAGAGACCCTCTTAAGAATATTGGGGGGTGTGCAAGGGAAGGACTAGACAATGTGAAAAATGAACATAATATTTTAGCTGCAGTCCATTCATTTTCAGCTTTGTATTCTAGTTATTAAAAAAGTGTGCCTAGACATTCAGTTGTTGTGCCCATAACCTAGGTTTAAGGTGCCATTTAGATCCCACTTTTCACATCTCAGCATCTAACACTGCTGTCAATATGAGATCCTGGATCATTATCCTGGTTTCTGAGCCTGCACTATCAGGCAGACAACAATCTGTCCTCTGGCAGAACAGAATCAGGCTGCAGAAGAAAATGGTTCCCCTAGGACATTTGATCTAAATTCCCAACCATGATTTGTGTTCTGGAAAGTCTTATTCTCTGAGTTAGTCTGCAAGCACGTTTCAGAGATACATGGCACAAGCAAGCACAGACATGCTTCTAAGGCAGAAGCAGCAGCCATGCTTACAATTTACAAGAAAAGGGATTGTGCAGAAGAAGAATCATGATTCATCTGCTCCTGTTCATTGGCTCTTAATTAGTTTGAGGCAAGTGCTACATGACAATGTGGTTTGCACCTAAAAATGCAGTGTGTTGATATAAATCTGTTTTAAAATCTTATCTACTATTTATGAATTTTAATACTTTTACACCCTCTTTGTTAGCAAACAAAACCTAGAAGGAATGCTAATCCCGCATTCTTGTTTGTTTCAATTACATCTAGACATGCCAGGAACACTAGTTTCAATGTCTGTTTTAACATCATTGTCAGATGATGTTTCCTAAAGCAAGATATGAAACGCCTGCATTTCAGTGTATATGATTCACTTGTCAGAAGGAAGCTCTTTGCTCACTAATAGTGAACTTACACTATATACAAGATTAAAATGAAATAAAGGTAAGTAAATGAAAGAGGCAGCATCCATTCAGGAAATATTTCACATGGAACTCTAGTACTTGGGGAAAATAATACTTACAGCTGGAAGGACAAGTGTACCAACCGAATCTGCATTTAAAAAAGAAAAGGGGGGATTAATCCACCTCTTGCTTCCTACATGCCATGTACTGTCCCATGTACAGCAAATCCATCCTTACAATGCTTTGTTGGAATGCAGCATTGCAGCACCAGTCTCTTACATAATGTGAACCTTCTTCTTGTATTTCAGCAGTGGGACTCCAGTGGTACCTGCAAACACACTTCCTGAGGATGGAGGTTATTTCTGGAGACCTAGGAAGAGGCGTCAACTCCATGTTTTCCCAGGATCTCTCTAAGTCAACCATCACAAAGCAATGAGGTGGGAGCCACATTCTACCTGCATGAGGAGCCCCACCTCCTAAAGCTTTCTTTAGGCATGACATGTGTGAGCGGGGTCCATGCAATGACCAGGGAATAACTGCCCTGGCCATGCTACCCCATGCCGACTACCGCATGAGTACACAATGAGTACAGATATCTGAAAAAGAACAACTACACATGACACTGGGGGCTTGTTTTCAGATAGCTGTGCTCAATGCACAGGGTGGGACTAGCCCATCTGTGCAACACGGGAGCAAGGCAAACTTCAGGGGTCTACTTCCCGATCATCAGATGGAACCCCATCAAGAGTGTAACATGTGATGTGGGCTCTAGTGATCGTTATAGTAATTGCTACCTGGAAGCACACTTCCTGGAGTGGTTTGCTGCAAACCTCAGTAAGGACAGCAACAGGAACACCAGGAAGCTGGGGAGGTGTTTTTAATTCATGCCGACCCCACAGGATCTCTCTTGTCTGTCCCCACCACCAAAAGGTGAGTAAATAGTTTGTATTGCATTGTTACAATATTCCAAGAGCTGCCTCAGGGATCATTTTATTGAAAGACACGGCATAAATATTTATACTAACCACCAGTGTATCAGAATTCAAAGATGTGTTTTTCAGGGCAGAAGCACTGTTACTTTTGTACACTTTAGTCGTCATGAAGTATGATTCAAATATAAAGTCAAAAAGTGATATACTTCATTTCTGAGACCAGGATATACAGAAAAGCTGTACCCATTTCTTATTTCTACCTATGGCAACTCAAGGCCCTGCTACTCAGGGGAGAGGTGGCAGAATGAATAAATATTCTTCTAGACTTCTAATATAAATCTAGAGGCTGGGGTGCAAGGATTTAGAAAGAATTTATTCCTAATTCCCAGTGGCCTCATTCCCATGCACTAATTGAATTCTAATTCCTACAGACCTGTAACAACAGGCTTTTAATGCTTAACTTGTATTGACTTTGAAATGCTACTCTTAAATTGCCTTCTGTGTATTGTGCAAAGTATCTTCAGCAAATCTGTCAGTGTTGGCAAGAAGAAGTAAGGTCAAAACCAGAGTGCTCTCATTAGAGATATCAATTATTTAATGGAATGGGAGGCCTGACTGTTATCATGATTTACATCATCATGATTGATATAGTTCCATTCTTTCTGCCCTCTCAATAAACCTACCCCATATTTACCGTGAGGCCATCACCCACAAACCACTCATGGACTGACATTCTTTATCTATTTATTTTAATTGTTTTGTTTATATATTTATAAAGTGCACTTTCATTAAAAGTATATGTAAGAAGGTGGTGTAAGAGTTAGAGTTCGAAGATTCCAGTTTCCCAGAGGGAGAAAGCATTCCCCAAGGGGGGGAGGAGAGCAGTGAATTGAAGAGAAGAGAAGAGAAGAGAAGAGAGCAACAGGTAGGGACCTGCTGTTCCCAGGAAAGGCAAGGGTTAAGTTCTAGCTCAGAAGAAGAAGCAGAGCTCAGAAGGTAGCTGAAAGAAGTGACTCTGAGGAATAAAATTTAAGAACCGTTTCTAAGATTGTTTTGTTAATACGCAATAAAAAGTTATAAAAGAACAAGAAGCGAAGCGTTTGTGTGGTGATCTGAAGAGGACAACGACCAGTCCTGACATGTACAATATAAACACACATTACTTCAATAATAGCAGGAAAAACATCAATAACGTATCAGTGAAAACAGGCTGGTAAAAAAAAAAAATCACATTCCAAAGCCCTGTCTGAAAAACACACATTTTAAAATGAACGCCCTACTTATCCCTTTTCTATCCTTAGCAATATAAAAGAAAATGCAAAAGAAAAAGTCTGAAAACTGAAAAATGTTTATATGTGGATAGTGAGCCACATCAGCAGAACTGAACTTTTATAATTGCTGCACAATTTCCTCGGTTGTCAATGGCCTATCACAGTCATTTGGAGAGACTATTCAGCCATTTCCTTCTCTTTTTTTTTTTTTCCAGCCATTTCCTTCTCTGTTGGCTGTTCTCTTCTCTCTAGGAATCAGTTCTATTACTTTAACCCTACCCTTTTCAAGTAACGTTACCTTTATATCCATTTCCTCCTCCGGCTCCCGCCCTAAGTTGCAGAAGGGAGTGGTAATCTTGATTTGGTAGTGAGGAAGGAAACCTTTTATTCCAACAATCCCAATGAAAATTGCTTCTTTACAACATGTGGATGGAGAAACAGGGAATGCCAACTTTCTTATTGCATGTTAGACTTCTGGAAGCAGTGTTGCCTTCCATTTCCAGTTTAAAGTAGAACATCAATGATTGGCTGCTGCTAAACTGCCCATGTCTGGAAGCACCCACCATCACTGTATTTGTATTTGAAGCCTCCATTTGATATTTGCAATTAATATTGCAAACATCAAAAAGGTTTGTGGATTATCAGTGGAGTGCACATAATTAAACTAATCAGTGATTAAAAGCCGGGTGGGATTTTCCTTTCCTGTGTCAGGTAAGATTAGATCATATCTTTGGCAGTATCAATCTTTAATTATTACATCTGCCTGTAATTTCAAATAAATCAGAAGGGCTGAAATATTGCTCAGTTAAATTATGACCCACAAACTGTTCTAAATGTCGTTTATGTTGGTTTTGTTCTACTGAATTGAGGCTTACTGTTGCCAAGGGAATCAAAATGTTTGGTTCAGCCCCTAAATTAAAACATACGGCTCCACAAAGAGTTCTTCATATCCGGAGGCAATACTGAGGGCTCTTGTTGCTGTTTTGGGACCTGCCTGCAACAGCAGTTTGCCTTTAAGCTCCCACCAGTGACGGAAAGCCTTTCCCCCCAGGTACACACTCTGGGAAGTGAGTTGGGAATCCTGGAAAATCCACTTTTGTTAAAACATTTATTACAAACGAGGAAAGGAATGCCTTTTTTCCAGCACAGAATACAAGGCGGTATCCTTTCTGGCAAAATGAACAAACACTACAGTCCTTAACCACCGTTGAGTCTCTTAGGGTGCCACTGGGTTGCCTGGGTGTCCCTGCGAGTAGACAATCTCAAGCTGCTCCTTGGCTCTGTGGGCTGCTGAATCCCCTTGCACCATTCTGCTCCCACATCACTGTTTCCTTTCGTCTCTATCCACCACAGAACGTGATTACAGTCTCCCCTCATCAGGCGAATTTTGCAAAGACACTCTTCTTCCTTACTAGCCCATCTCCTTCTTTCTCTCAACTAACTGCCCCAACTGACACTTTCCCAATGTTCTAATTCCTGTGGTGACAGTTGCCAAAACTGCCCAGAGTTACGATTTTACTTTTAAAATATGTTAAAACCAAAACAGAAACACTAAACAAACATCTCGTTACAAAGGTACACGGATGTACACCTGTCCTCTGCAAATCTATCAATTTCTGTTCTCATTTTTCCAGTCTTAAACTCAGTTCTCCAAATTTCCACAACCTGCCATTTTTTATTTTAAAAAATCCTAATGAAAAATCATCAGTATTTCAGTGAAAAGTCTCATCCTAATCCTCATCTTTTTATTATTTCTACCCTGTCCATCTGGCTGGGTTTCCCCAGCCACTCTGGGCAGCTTACAACACATAAAAATTGTAAAACATTAGACACTAAAAATTTCCTGATACAGATGTCTTCTAAAAGTCAGATAGTTGTTTATTCCCTTGACATCTGATGGGAGGGTGTTCCACAGGGTGTATGCCACTACTGAGAAGGCCCTCTGCCTGCTTCCCTGTGACCTCATTTCTCACAGTGAGGGAACCACCAGAAAGCCCTCAGAACTGGCCCTCAGTGTCTGGGCTGAATGGTGCAGGTGGAGACGCTCCTTCAGGTATACTGGGCCGAGGCCGTTTAGGGCTGGTACTTTGAATTGTGCTTGAAAACGCACTGGGAGTCAATGTAGGTATTTCAGGACTGTTGTCATATGGTCTCGGTGGCCACTCCCAGTCACCAGTTTAGCTGCCGCATTCCGGATTAGTTGTAGTTTCTGAGTCACCTTCAAAGGTAGCATATTGCAGTAGTCCAAGTGGTAGATAACCAGAGCATGCACCACTTTGGCGAGACAGTCTGTGGGCAGGTAGGGTCTCAGCCTACGTACCAGATGGGAGTTGGCAGACAGCTGCCCTGGACACAGAATTGACCTGCAACTCCATGGACAGCTGTGAGTTCAAAATGACTCCCAGGCTGTGCACCTGGTCCTTCAGGGGCACAATTGCCCCATTCAGGACTAGGGAGTCCCCCACACCTACCCATCCCCTGTCCCCCCAAAAGAGTACTTCTGTCTTGTCAGGATTCAACCTCAATCCGCTAGCCGCCATCCATCCTCCAACTGCATCCAGACACTCACACAGGATCTTCACCACCTTCACTGGTTCCAATTTAAAGGAGAGGTAAAGCTGGGTATCATCCGCATACCCAGCCCAAACCCTGATGATCTCCCCCAGCAGCTTCATATAGATGTTAAAAAGCATGGGGGAGAGGACGGAACCCTGAGGCATCCTACAAGTGAGAGCCATGGGGTCTGAACACACATCCCCCAGCACCTCTTTCTGGACACGGCACAGGAGCAACCACTGTATAACAGGGGCCCCAGCTTTCACCTCTAGACAGTCCAGATGGTCACGCTGGTCGATGATCTCCAGCAGGCTAGGGACAAAGCTGAAAGCTGTTTCCTAGTTCTAGTGGATCTCTCAATGGCCTTTGATACCATCCACCTCTCCTCATCAATGTCCCCCCTTCCTCTGACTACCTGGTGATGGGGTCCTCCCTCATGGCCAAGAGAGCAAAGCATTCAAGGGATAGTGCAGGGGTGGGCAAGGTTTACCTTGCCTGGGCCAGTTCACTCCAGCAGAGATCCCTCCATAGGCTGGATCACACGAACGCATGCACACACAATTTTCAGTGTCTGTGCATGCACAGATGCGATTTCCAGCACCGCGGAAGCGAGTCGCCGCGCCACGCTGGTTTAGCACAGCGCGTGGGGACTTGCCGAGTGGGTGGCTCAGTTCGGGGGTGGCTCGTGAGCCAGTTAAACCACCCTCGTGGGCCACTTGTGGCCCATGGGCCTTAGGTTGCTGACCCCTGGGCTAGTGCCTGAAGTGGTTCCACCAGAAGATTCTTTCTAAGATCTGTTAAAAGTCATTTCCAATACTAACTAAAAGCTTCCTGTTCAGCCCATTTTAGTGCTTCCCTTAAATTTCCTTATTAGTCAGCTTTTGTTCTCAGTGATGGTAGGCAATTGCTTTTTTCTTCCCCTACCATAGAGAAATAATGCAATAACAGAAAGAAAAGAGAAGCAAAAATATGGGAAACTATGAGTGCACTAGCCCCTCTCCCTAAAGAGGACAAAACCTAACTAAAGAAAAGCCAATTCTGTATTGACCACGCTCACTAGGAAAGCCATAAAACATGTTGGACCTGCCAACAAAAACCTGTGTTCTTAAAGTTGAATGGCAACTCCCACATACACCATCAATGCATTTTAATGTCAACTTTTTATATTTCAAAAGTGGTTTGTTATGTTTATTCTGTCCAATGTTGTGCTTATCTCTAGTTATTTTCTATCATTCAGGTTCTACAGGGGGAAAAATAAGCCTTTTCTATCTGTCTCACACATGCAAAAGGCTGCTACATAGGAGCAAAACAGCATCTCAGACCCAAACAGTGAGTGGCAATAAGAACAATTTGCTGTTCTACATGCAAGAACAGGGATACAGGCTCCTGCTGAACAAAAAATTGATCCCCAGGTCAGTATCAATATCCATGCCAAAATGTTCTTAATCTTCACACATAGTTAAACACGAGTCTGGAATAAGAGTCTCCAGTTTTGTTTAGTCCCAGGCCTTCACATAAATCTGTCCTCAACTTGATTCTTTAAACACTGTAGAACAAACTGCATCATAATCTATCAAAATTAAAATTCAAGTAAAAAATCCTAACATCATCATGCAAAAAGATAAGCAGTTACCAGTAGGTCTTAGATTTTTTTTAAAGCAACATCGTAAGAAGCTAAGAGCTTAAGAACTTGTCAAGCAGGCCAATTTTGAGGCTTTGTTTTTTAAGCTTTAATGGGTAATCTTGATCATCAAGTGAAAAATAATATTGTTCCCAAGTGAGTTTTCCCATGTCCTCATTTTTCTACTTAATAACAATGAAATCTTACCGAACATAATCAAAATTTCATCCAAAATGACCCAAAGACATGCTTAATTAAGAAAATGTTTATTTTCCCCAGAAACTTTGCTAATAGTTGGCTGCTGAAATACACACACACACACACACACACACACACACACACACACACACTTTATTTAAACAATCTTTTTCAACTTCCATGTCTGGCCTTTGACACCAGAATTGTGTATTTCAGGACCCACCCTATTCATGTGATTGCAATTTGTTTTAACTGTTTTAAAACTGAATTTTAAATTGAAACCTGCCCTATGAACTGCTGTTGAAGGGCAGGAATAATAATAGTAATAATGCATATGGAGGCATTAGCACAACCCTTTTTTGTTATTTATTTGTTTAAAAAATATTTATATGCTGCTTTTTCAAGCAAAGCCCATCCAAAGCAGCTTGCAACCATTAAAACTACAAGTATATAAAACAAAAAAAAACCCCAGATCCACATGACTTTTAAAATGTATTTTATTCTGAGTTTATTAAAACTAGATTTTTTTACAATCAAAGCCTTTTCACTGCTCTGGGAAAAGTGGAATAAAATTGTTCCCCCATTCCAGACTGTTAGCAAAATGGTACATTGTGCAAACAAAGTACAGAGAGTCATGACAGTGGGTCAAGGTAGGGTGTTACTGAATTCGTAAGTAGTATTTGGACTGCCACACAGAAATAGCACTCCTATATTTCTTCAGGAGAAATGGTGCTTACATTATCAGGAAACTAAGCATATTCAGTAATAACACTATTAGATTTTATCCTATTCTATCTTAAGTGTTGGGAAGATTAATCCTCTACTATTGTTTTGTACTATTGGTTTTTCTTTTGATCAACAAGGAAAACGGAATGCAAAGGTTTACATTCATCCACTGCATGAAAGTATTTCTGGAGATGTGTTAGCTCAGAATTATGCTTCAACTTTTCCAGGACTAACCCTGGAAACTAGCAATATCTGATGAGACACTTGGCAAAACAGAGCTTTAAGTGAAACTTAATGGCATGTTTATGTTATAATATAAGATTCATAGACTATCAAACCCTGTCCTTGCTGTGCTGCTATTTAACAGCTTAGCATTCATCAGTGTTTTCTAGCTTGGCATATAAAATTGGCTCCTTTATATTGTTAAGCAAGCAGGACTCAGTTGCTGGCATGGACATTTTTCCAGTGTTTATATATGATCACAGCTTGTCTGAGCTTGAAAGCTATTTGCATAGTCTCTATCTGTTTAGTAACTTTTGGCTGGGATTTCTTTTTCCCCCAACTCCCTTACTCTCAGAATCAAGATTTCTCCCTACACTCAATTAAGCAGCAATTATATCACTTCTGAGTCTTTGAAGATGGATGCAAGTCAGCACCTTAACACTTTACTATCACTTTAGAAAAACTTTTAAAATTTAGAGAATCTCTTGCATAACTTTTTTTATGCCAATATATTTGCAACAGCAACTCTTCATGGCTGCTAAACAAAACTGCCTTGCCCTTTTTAAGATCACAAATTATAAGTTTCTCCTACCTCTGGGTACTATTGCATAATTATATTCTTGTTATTTGGCAATGAATGTACAACATTGAGATTTAAGAGGCAAGAGGTGAAAATGTTCCAAAATAAAAACGAACTGAGCCATCAACAATATATATAGCCAAGTGCCAGTTTCACCCCTTAGGACTGAATTAAAGAGGATACATCTAGACTATTTCATACATTACACAGCAACAGCCCCAGGGTTGCCAGTGAGTGTACAGTACTCAACACATAGCTGGGATTGTCTTTGGCTCCAAGCATACTTGCAGGATTTCTAAGTGCTTCTTTGTTGCAATATAGTGGTACCTAAGGTTAAGTACTTAATTCGTTCCAGAGGTCCGTGCTTAACCTGAAACTGTTCTTAACCTGAAGCACCACTTCAGCTAATGGGGCCTCCTGCTGCTGCCGCACCGCCGGAGAACGATTTCTGTTCTCATCCTGAAGAAAAGTTCTTAACCTGAAGCACTATTTCTGGGTTAGCAGAGTCTGTAACCTGAAGTGTATGTAACCTGAAGCATATGTAACCCAAGGTACCACTGTAATACTTTACATTTCTTGGTGCACACCTAAAATGCATCTTATATGAATGAGATTTTTGTTAAATCCTACTTTCTTATTCATCAGATGAAAAAGATATGAACCGTTGCAAGGTTTTTTAAACTTCTGCCAAGTATAATCTTGCCAAGCTGTAGCATCCTTGGCTTTTTCATTTTGAATCTCTATTACAAAGCAGCCACCAATAATGTAAGGCTGCCAACCTCTGTCATGAGAACTGTTCTCATAAACTGCACAAGCAGGCCACACCAGCATAGGCTTGCATTCTGTTGGCCTCACTATGAGAGTAACACTACCAAAGTCTTTCCTTTATGATCCTTGAGACCTAGTAATTGATTCAGTTAAATAGAAGCCCCAAACATGTATTCCTTATCATTAATAATAAATTGTCCAGAGCCTGGAGCTTTTACAAAGCATAAACCAAACACTGTCTTTAATTTCAAAGCAAAATATGTCAACCTTTTTATAAAAATAAAAGAAAAACACTGAAAATAAAGAAGCAAGGTAGCTCCAAATGCCCAGCAGCTGTTACTGTTACATGTCAATTTAGACTTTACATTATTAGTATAAACTACAGATTCTGGTGAAACAACATCTGACGCACACACAGGAAGCGCTCATCATTTCACATACCGTAGTATGTATTCTGTAAAGGTAAGATCTTTTATGTCAGCATTTCAGATGTAATATTAGATTTGAAAGCATGATGAGCAATTCATGTATCTGCAAAAACTTTCATTACCAATGTAAAGTCTGAATGTTCAAAATTAAGTCTTAAGGTTTTCATTACTGGCAATAGCTCTTGACTTCTGCATATATTTAAAATCAGGTACACATATTAATGTGATTTATTTAAGGATGAGGCATGCACATAGCATTGTGTTTGCAATGCATTTAAAAGATGATGGTGGTGGTTTTTCAGATTAACACACTAATGTTGTCAAAATTAGCTACCAAGAAAAAAGAGATGTCATCAAAGAGTCAAAAATCTTAGATATGTGCTGCTGAGAAGATTGCTAAAAGAGAACCAGAGTGGTACAGGCTAGCAAAAGTGTTTCATGTGAGCCAGAGAAACCTGAGTCCAAATATCCACTATGTCATGAAACTCAGTAGGTAACTTTGGGCCTGTAATCATGTTGTTTATCTGGTAAAGTTTATGATAAGAATGCTATATCATTTCCAACAAGGTAAGGGTTAACTGTAAACAAAGCGATTACCAAAGACAGACTAGCAGGCAGCAGACTGTCATTGTAGTCTATTATCAACCAGAAGATGGCTATGTTTGAGGAGACTGCTGACTTCATATTCAGAATCAAATGCATCAAAAGGGTGGTCAGTTGTAATTGGTCAGTTAATGGGCATTCTACCTCATCTTATTGGCTCATAATTATAGACCAATAAGGGGATCAAAAATCACCCAAATGATTATTAATAAAAAGCCTGGTGTAAATAAAAAGCCTGGTTTGATACTGGTCAAGGAGAGAAGCTCTTGTCAGCTGAAGTAGAATGATTAAGGACTTAGGAAGAGGCTTCATAAGTCTGAAGAGTGCTAGGAATCGCAGCAGAGGTTGCATCTTAAGGGGAGCTGAAGATCTAGCCTAGCAGCTGATATTATGGGGGCAAATTGCTGAAGGAGTTCTGCTAAGAAGGGAACAGGGTCTGTGCCAATGCTGAGCAACAAAGCTGATTGGTAAGTATCGTGCATAGTTTGGTTTGTGTATGATGAGGTTAGTTGCTTTTTAGATGAGCTAAAATCAAAAGTTTAGCTGAAGATCTAAACGCTTGTTGGAGAGATACTACAGAGTCTGATATGGAGGAAGAACACAATTCAGTCTCTTTTCTAGAGAAGGCTTAGTAGTAATGGTTTCTGTCCTTGTGGTTTTCTCACCCTACACCTACAAGCCAAACCATATTCTACCAGAGAACCAGGGAAATTGAAGCTGTTTGAGGGAGGTGACCAGGAAAACTAAAGAAAAAAATCATTGTAAGAAAACCTCTCAGAGGTTTACAAAAAAATAAAAACTTGACTTGCCATTCAGGATGAGAAGGTCTCAGTTCAAAATTATTTAAACAGTTCACTTCTAAAGTGAACATGTCATAATTTATTTACTTATTTATTGCACTTATATCCCACCTACTTCTCCAAGGAGTTCAATGTGTTATGCATGGTTCTCTCCCTCATTTAATCCCCACAACAACCCTGTGAGGTAGGTTAGGTTGAGAGACAGTGACTGGCCCAAAGTCACCCAGTGAGAGTCATGGTCAAGTGGGGATTTGAACCCTGGTCTCCCAGGTGCTATCTACAAGCTATTTTCAGTGTCTTAGGGTGTCTTCTCCTGGCAATCTGTATTTGAGCAATATTGCTTCAGCTTTCCAAATGAGGGATAACAGCAATGAAAACAATATAGCTCCCTTGTTGCTGAAAACAGTCAAAGAAACTAATAAAAACAGCTGAAATCTAGTCAGTGTGTCTTTACTAGTTCTGAGATCATATTGAATATATGGGAGGATTCATCCACTGTCCTGTTTAATTATCTTTTTTTCATAGAAGAGCAAGTGAATCAGTGTCATATTTCAACATTCACCTAAGGGAAAGTGTGAGCATGGTGCTTCACCAAGACTCAATGACATGACTCTACCCACTCAGGAAAGGGTGGGAAGAGAGAATGTTGCACAATAGGATTTATACATGGATGGGCCTCTGAAACATCGGTCTCACATGTTAAATGCAGGTGTCTATTAGGCAAAGAGGGTCACAAGTAAACATGTGAATTAATCCTTATTTTTTTACAGTGCAGAAGAAGCTGACTCATACAGAGCCAGACCACTGGTCCATCTACCGATAGGTTAGTTTTTTCTAAAATGACTGGCTGTCTCTCTCCTTGGAGATACTAGGGGTTGAATGTAAGAACTTCTGCATGCAAAACAGATCACTGAGCTCCAGCTCTTCCCTGCCCAATAAAGCTAGGAAATTAGCATGCACAAGATCTGCTTTATATCTACTTTAAAAACACAGCTCTGCTATAAAGCCAACTTGATATCCAAATATATAGGATATTTCCCAGGAGAAAGTCCCAAATGGTATGCAGTTGCCTCCTGTGGCCAAATGTGGCTGTGTAGAGAATGCTGCTACTAATACTAATAAGGGCCTTTCTGCATGGTTGGTATTGGTTTATTAGGAATGCACAAAATAGTTATTCATTTGTTGTCCACAGCCCCCATGCCCCCTTTCCTCAAGAGTTGTTCTTTCATCACATTTCACCACACCAAGATGACAACATTGTGTATCTGGAAAATGTGATACCTTCCCCAACAAAACACATAATTGCAGAATGCTAGGTGACAGTATGAGTGGCACAGACATTGATTTTACATTGCAACTAGCAATACATTCACACACACACACACACACACACACACACATTTTTCAGTGCTTTTGAGGCTTAGTGCTCTTCTGCTATGCCATTATCTAGTCTTAAACAACTCAAAAGTGGACATCCGCTTTCCCTTTCAGAAATGCCCACCACTTCGTTAGCTTTATGCTTCTTTTTGCATTTACACACTCCAGCATCGGCATATGTCTCTAACCATGGGTAGTAATGCCCACTGGACATAACCTAGTGTCCTTCTCGGTAAGCATGCATAGAATTGCACTGTAAATGCAATTTTGTTCAGGATTTATTGAGAAAAAATAGCCTGTAAGACTCACCCTTTCTTGCTTACAAGACATCCTTTCATGCTCTAGAACACACCAATGTGCACTTTTTAAGGGAAACAGCAGCACAGCTATCCCACTCCAGTCTATATACAGTGGTACCTTGGTTTACGAACTTAATCCATTCTGGAAGTCCGTTCTTAAACCAAGGCTTGCTTTCCCATAGCAGCGGGGGAATCAATTTAAAAATGGAACACACTCAATAGGAAGCGAAACATGTTCTTATTCCAAGGCAAAGTTCACAAACCAAAACACCTATGGTACGTCTGGGTTTGCAGCATTCTTAATCCAAATTGTTCATAAACTAAGCTGATCTTAAACCAAGGTACCACTGTATGTGTTTTTATATATTTCATGTGTTTTTGTTTTGTAAACCACTGTGTGATCTTCAGATGAAAGGTGGTTTGGAAATGAAATAAATAAATATATGTGGAAGACAGACACTGAAGTGTTGTTGACACAGCGCCAGACTTTGACTTGAGAGACCTGGGGAAAAGGTTCTCCCAACACTACCCCCATGAGCCAATTGGAGGAGCAGAGGACACATGTGGTGGGAGAGGGGAGAAAGTCCTGTTACACTAATGAAAGTCTTTGCATGAGCTTCCACTGGTAATGCTCAATAACTGAATCCTCCCTATGGGATTGAAATCCTTGCTTAGTTAACTAGTTCCCTTTGGGCAGTCACTATCCCTCAAGATTGTTATAAGGATAGTAATTTTCTTTCAGAACTGGCTTTTTTCAGGGAGAGAGCCTTTTCTACAATGGCCCAACATCTCTGGGGCACATTGCTACATTCACTCGTAACAAGTTCCATCACTTCAGATGCTCATGAAAGCCCTAAAGATTCACTAGCTTTCAAATGAGTTTTCAAGAGCTACTTTATTCTATTAACTGATTTGGTTACAGTCAGGTACTTTATTTTAGCATTTTAGGGGCTGATATGTTATTGCATTATTACTTTTTATTCTTACTGATTTTATTTACATAGCCGTATCATATTGCACTTTTTTATAAGTTGTTTTGAGAGAGGGTTTTTTAAACCTTAAAGGTGTCCTTTAAAGATTGTGAATATAAAAATGGGATAACCTGAGCTTTCTGAAGCAATGACAAAACAAAATGTGATAAATATACATCATGCTACTGAAAGAAACTTGGAAAAGAACAGTGCAATAGGCATGCTATGGCAGCATTTCAGATGTTTTGTGATGTTAACCCAGTGACCTGCAGGGCCCTTAAAAATGCTCCTGAAAAACACAGCAACCATTCCTGGGCTCCTACCTCAGAATAAACATAGAGCATGTGTGTGCAGACTGCGAACTCAGTTCAGTTCTGGTACTAAAAACTATTTTTGAGGCTCAGAATATGCTCAGAGGCACTTTGTTCTTCCATTATAATCATGTGTATTTTGCAGCTGGCTCTGACTGATAGTCTATATAATCCTGAGATTCTGGGGGGGACGGGGACCAAAGTAGATCCAACAAAAGTGAAGTCTCCCTACCACATCAGAAAGGTGAATTCTGAATCATTTATGACCAAGCTCCTCAACTCTATTTTCCGCTTCCTTGACAGAATTGGAAGAGCTCCTACCTGCTCTTTCTCTTAACAGTAAAACAGTACAAACTAAAACAAAACTCTTTTCATGAGTACATAGGTCTCTCCAAAGCAGTGTAAAAATGATCTCACTCAGGATTACATTTTAAAAATGAGGTGGCAGAGGGGCAGATTCAGGGGAGAAATGGCAACCACAGTCAAAGGTGAAGCAAACAGAGCACATAAATGGTTATACAGTACGTTTAAACCACAGTTCAGCAAATAATCTCACATTTAAATCTATGTAGCTCATCATACTTATTTCCCCCCTGCGGAACTTCTGCATAAAGCAGATAATATATCTGTTCCGAATTCAGCTCACCAATGATAGTCTTAAATTCCCTTATTAAGGCTAAAATTCTAAACCCACTTGCTGGGAAGCAAACCCCATTTAACAGAGTGTTTACTTCTGTATAGCCACCCTCGGGACTTTCTTGCAATCAAAAAGTACAACAGACAGAATATGCATCATTATTTTTAGGCCAATAAAGTTATCTCACCTCTTTTAAAGACAGCTTCCCCACGTAGTACAGTGTTATTTGCATAGACCACTTCGGCTTTTACTGTAACCTTTTGTGGGCTCTTTTTCAGCATAGCTACTCCAATAGTCAAATTTGCTCCAGGCCTGATGCTCTTAAGAGCTGCCAACAGGTATGTGGGCCTAAAAGAAGGGACAAAACAGATTACACTCATGGCCTGATACTCCTTTCACTACTCCAACATCAAGGCTGCAACTCAGTGGCAAAGCTTCTCCTTTGCATGTACTGTAGATGGTTCCTGATTCAATCTTTGACTTCTCCAGGTAGTGTGTCCCATCTGAAACTCTGTAGATCCTCTGCCAGTCAGTATGGACTATACTGCACTAGGTGGGCCAATCGTCTGACTCCGTATGTGCCAGCTTCCTAAATAATCTCTGGCCTGATTCATATGTGGATTCAGCCAAGTTGAAACGTGGGGGGGGGGGGAGAGAGAATACAAGTCCTAACTGGTGGAAAATTACTGCTAAATAAAGCTCCGGAAGCCTCACAAGTATAGGAGGAGAAAAAAATAATGTGCTCAAAAAGTATGGTAATATAAGAAAGGGAAAGTATGGTAATATAAGAAACTTTGCCCGCCCACCGGTAAAATAGTGTAATAACCCCCTAATCATTATCTTTCTCAGACCTCTGACTCCACATGCATCCTTTCAGTTTTCATAGAAAGTGCATTCAGGCAAAGTGATCTTCTGCTCTTGTAGTGACAGGCTAGAATCCTATACTAGCTTACCTGGAAGTAAGCCCCAATGGACCCCATAAGAATTGCCCCCGCAATTATGAACTGAGGAGCTGCGGGCAAAGTAGGTGGTTTGACCCCCCCCCAAAAAAAAAAAAAAAACAACAACTGAGTGTGCAACTGGGCTGTGGGTGATCTGCAGTCTGACACTCGGCACTCTTGCAAGATTTGCCTCGGCTCCCGATTCTGAAATCCCCATGAGTGCAAAATCTGGCCTTCTGTGCAGGACAGGGCATGAGGCGGCGAGCGGGCACTAACCGTTTCCCTTATTTCTGCAAGCCTTTCCCACCCACCCCGTCCATCTTCTCCCCACCCACTTCCAGTTCCTACCCAGCAGCTTCGGCCCACGAAGTTGCCCAGAGGAGGCACAAAGTGAGCCCAACGGCGGCGGGCAGCCGAGCGCCCCTGCGAGCCGCGGGAGCGGCGTCCGGCAACCGCAGCATCCTGCGGCGGGAATGGGCCGCTTTGCCTGAAGATGCCGCTTCGCGCCTCTTTCGCCTTCTCCCTCGTCTTCTCCTCCTTCCCCGCGCAGCGTTTGCCTATCCTTTCAGCGGCGGCGGCAGCAGGGAGGAGGGCGCCTTGCTCGGGCAGTGAAAGGCGCTCCTTGTGGAAAAGCGGAGGCGGCAGCTTCTCTCCCCTTTGCGTCTGGCTCCACCCCGCCCGCCCTTCACGCCCACAGGGCATCCCCACCCTCGGCCGCCGCGGGGCAGGAGCAAGGCCGCGTGCGGGCATCGCCGCACCGCAGCCGCCGCCAACCCCGCGGCAGCTTGTGAGGCGTGGGTCGGTGGGTGGGTAGGGTCTTTTTGTCCGCGAGCTCCCTCGGGCAACGTTTGGGGGGGGCTATGAGGGCGACCGTTTCAGACAGGCCCACACCCTTGTGAAGCAGGCACTAGAGGGAAGGAGTTGGGCGAAGCTGTGGGTGGGTTGCTCAGTGGAAAGAAATCCGAGGACGGCCTCAGCTGAGTCACAGGTTGGATAGGCGAGAGAAGGGTGTTTCCCTCGCAGAGGGTGATGTCTGTGGTACAGAATGTGCCAGGGAAGGCAGAAAGAGAGAAGCGCTGTTCTAAATCTTACCTCAGGCTCTGGATTACATGCCCTGTTAACGGATCCCCTCCATTTTGCCAAAAAAAAACCCCGGCCAAATTTACACAGTACCCCCCCTTTTTTTGCAAAGCACCATCATGGCAGCCTAGCCATCAAAACAAACAAGAGTTAGGTTCCATAGCCCATGTCGTATTGGGCACACAATGTGCACATGCATCAGTCACAGGTGGGTTGCCCAAATCATCTGCTTACTTTACGCATCATAAAAGTGCCAGCTCATCGCTTTTAATAAGTTATTAATGCCCTCTCCACAGGGGCTTGCCTGGCCAGACTTTGGTGTTGTTTAACTGTCAGATGAATACCTTTACTGTATGTATATATATTCCCACATCTTTTAACTTCAGGTTGTACCCTTCGAGGCTTGTGTTTTTTATGCTGTATTGTACATTAATTTGTTTTCATTCTGGTTTGCTTTATTTCTAGTTACCTTTGGGAATTATGTTATAAGGTGCCCTATAAATACTGTTAATAAATAATGTGGAGGCTTACCCACTGTGACTGAAGAGAGAGAATATTTTCAAAATAATGTCTGGATTACTTTTCTAGTTGCATGATTTCAGTAGAACTTGTATACCAAAACTGAAACATGTTTCACCACTCCGGGTATATTTTGTGAGTAACAAATGTTTTGGGGTTTTTAATGCGTATCAGTTAAAATTATTCTGCAGACTGGGAACAACTTCTAGCAGCTTACCTGCTACTTCCAGGTCCTACCAGATGGATAATGGATGCCACAGTTCCTTCCGCAATCTTGTATGAGGCATTTATCTAGTGTGAGCCTTGCAACAACCTCTTCTTCAGGCTTTTAAATACATAGATCAGACACTTTTTAAAGAGGGAGTAGCTGGGGCAACTGACCCAGGGCTCACACATGTAGAGGGGCCGCGTGAAAATTAGCACCGGTGTATTCTTGCCATTTTTACTTCAATTTTTCAGAATACTAGTAACATGAACTCCATAAACTTAATCTGGAGGGAAGGGTGTCACCAAACAAACTCCACAGTGGGGTGGCATACTGTCCTAGGGCTATAACAGCATAAGTAACTGATTGTTATTGCAGGCAGCATGAATAGCAGCTCAGCCCAATCACGATGCCCTCAGGCTCTCTGCTTCCCTCATACACAGATTCTGATTGCTAGCAGACTCAGAAAAGAAGAAAGACAAACAGTTCAAATTGGGCACACTAAGATAAAGCAGAGGATGATGCATTACAAAGTTATCTCAGTCTGTTCCCTTTGCTCACAGCATCCAATTGCACAACATAGCATTTCCAAACTCCCTTCTTACGTTACTGAAACCTTGTTTTAAACTGCCAGTTTTCTCCACTCAGGTCAATCCCTACGCTCTACTCAAACTTCCATCATTGTTTTAAACCAGCACTTTCCCCCTCACATTGTTATTCCATCCCTGCTTTATTCAAACCACTGCTGCTGTTTAAAATGGTCACTTCTTTCCACTCAATATCTTTCTGTCTCTGATTTACTCAAGGCCCCTGGGCACATGCAAATGTACTCATGCAGAACATGTTATCAGCTTCTGCTAAAGACATGCAAGTTATGGGTGAAGCTAGCATGAAAACAGGGCTCTTGATTAGTGCATCAATGTTAATTGCATTTTGCAAATGTGTTTTCAACTTCTGTTCTTCAATAAGGGAGCAGATCGCAAAGCAGCTTCCTATATGCATTACAAAATAGTTGAAAATGTGCATCCCACACCACACGCTCAGTATGAGTAAGCACTACATTGGAAACCTTATGTCTCGATGTGCATCTACACCCATCCCAATTTATGCGTATAATTTCCAAAAGCACAAAGACATTGCATGCAAGAATCTCCTCCGATGCTCAAGGTATGCTTTCTGTTTTTTTTATATAAAATTTTTATTGTTTTTTCACAATTTTTATAGGCACAAACATTACACCATACAAACAAACAAACACATAAACAAACATGTATAATTTCAAATCCTTTTTTCTTAAACCTTACTTCACCGACTTCCCCATACCTCCCCTTTCTGCATCCCAATTTCCAAATTTATTTCAGCAAATCCTGCCCCTTGGTTTTATCAAATTTTCCCTTATTCTTTTCTTTTACTTAATCTTTTACAGCTGTAATCCCCTTTTTTCTAAAACCTCAACATTTTAGCATTCATTAATTTTACAATGTTTCTTAAGATAAATTTTAAATTTCTTCCAGTCTTCATCCACCGTCTCTTTCCCCTGGTCACGGATTCTGCCAGTCATTTCAGCCAGTCCCATGTAGTCTATCACCTTCATCTGCCATTCTTCCAGAGTGGGTAGATCTTGTGTCTTCCAATACTTTGCGATGAGTATTCTTACTGCTATTGTAGCATACATAAAAAAAGTTCTGTCTTTCTTTGGCACCAATTGGCCGACAATGCCCAAGAGAAAGGCCTCTGGTTTCTTAGGGAAAGTACATTTAAGTACCTTTTTCATTTCATTATATATCATTTCCCAGAAAGCCTTAATCTTCAGGCACGTCCACCAAAGGTGATAAAAAGTACCTTCAGTTTCTTTACATTTCCAACACTTATTATCAGGCAAATGGTAGATTTTTGCTAGCTTGACTGGGGTCATGTACCACCTATGGATCATTTTCATAATATTTTCCTTTAAGGTATTACATGCCGTAAATTTTATACCGGTGGTCCACAACTGTTCCCAGTCAGCAAACATAATGTTATGACCAATGTCCTGTGCCCACTTAATCATAGCTGATTTAACTGTTTCATCTTGTGTATTCCATTTCAGCAACAAGTTATACATTCTTGACAGATTCTTAGCATTGGGTTCTAACAGTTCTGTTTCTAGTTTTGATTTCTCCACCTGGAAGCCAATTTTCCTGTCCTGTTTATAAACCTCCATTATTTGATAGTAATGGAGCCAGGCTCGTACTTTAGGCTTCAATCTCTCATAACTCTGTAATTTTAGTTTATCTCCCTCTTGTTCCAAAATTTCCCAATATTTTGGCCATTTGGCCTCCATGTTAAGTTTTTTCACGGCTTTAGCCTCCATTGGCGACAGCCACCTTGGGGTTTTATTTTCCAACAAATCTTTATATCTAATCCAGACATTATATAATGCTTTCCTAACAATGTGATTTTTAAAAGCTTTATGCGCTTTAACCTTATCATACCATAAATATGCATGCCATCCAAATACATTATTGAAACCTTCCAAGTCCAACATATCTGTATTCTCGAGGAGCAGCCACTCTTTCATCCAGCAAAAAACTGCTGATTCATAATACAGTTTTAAGTCCGGCAGGGCAAATCCCCCTCTTTCCTTTGCATCCGTTAAAATTTTAAACTTTATTCTGGGTTTTTTGCCCTGCCAGACAAATTTCGAAATGTCTTTCTGCCACCTCTTGAAGCAGTCCATCTTGTCAAGAATTTGCAATGCTTGAAATAAAAATAACATTCTAGGCAATACATTCATCTTAATAACTGCAATTCGGCCTAACAAGGAAAGCTTCAAATTTGACCATATTTCTAGATCCTTTTTAACTTCTGTCCAGCATTTCTCATAATTGTCTTTAAACAGATTCACATTCTTAGATGTCAAATTAATCCCCAAGTATTTTACCTTCTTAACCACTGTCAACCCTGTTTCATTCTGGAACCTCTCCCTTTCGATAGCTGTTAACTTTTTCTCCAAGACCTTAGTTTTTTGTTTATTCAACTTGAATCCTGCAACTTGACCAAATTCTTGAATTAGTTCTAAAACCCTTTTCGTACTAGTGTCTGGCTCTTGTAAAGTAAGTACCAGATCATCTGCGAACGCCCTTAACTTATACTGTTTGGCTCCGACCTGGACCCCTTTAACCAGCTGGTCACTTCTAATCATATTTAGCAAAACCTCCAGGACTGCAAGGTATGCTTTCTGAGTCAGGATGTAGGAATGTGGATATACTCCATGTGTAAACCATATACTCCACTGTATTCCCACTGACTTGCCCCACAATTCTAAATACATTTACTAGGCAATGAGTTTTATGGATTTCAGTGGAACTTTGTTCCATGTAAATCTGCGTAAGTTGAGAGACTGGAGCTCAAATCATAAACACATTTCCTGTAAATTTCAGAAACATTTTAAATTGCACAACATAGCCTTTATATATTATTACTATTACTGTATTTGTTAAATTTGTATAGTGCCCTCATTTGTAGATCTCAGGGTAGTTCACAACAAAATATTACAATATAAAAACCACAAAGTACATAATAAAAACAAACACAAACCAATAATCCACCCTCGCACAACACATTTAAAAGGGCAGCTAATGTTAACCAGCCGAAGGACTGGAAGAGGAAAGTTTTTGGCTGATGCCCAGAGGTATATAATGAAGGCGTCAGCTGAACCTCCCTCGGGCGAGCATTCCACAAACGGGAAGCCACTGCAGAAAAGGCCTGTTTTTGTGTTTCCGACCTCTTGTGGAAGAGGCACACAAAGAACTACCGGTACCTCAGAGGATGATCTCAGGGTCTCTGAATTATTGCAGTTCTGAGCCATTGAAGGAATTAACCTCAGTCTTTAAAGCAAATTTGTCTGGAAGGAAAGGTTGTTGAAATTAGGACTTATATTCAGGTGATGTCTTTAGGACTTGAATGTTGGATTGCTAATAGTTCAGAAGTTTGTATTTCAAATATTTTCTCTTGGCGCAGGAGATTATTATTATTGTTTATCAAATAGTGCAGACTAAGTACTGTAATTTAATTTTAACGCCTTTAACTACTTAGCTCCTTTTGTTCTCTTCTGAGAAACCACAGCCCTCTGCTGGAAAGAATCAGACGTGCACTAGGCTCAAGTATCAAGCTGCGGCGATGCATAAATGAAAGTTTGCCACTCAGAGCCACACACAGAACAGTGGAGAAAGATCTGAAATCAGGTCTTCCACAGTCCCCGCACCCATGGTAAAAGTGGCTGGGATGGGGCCTGAATTAGAATAGCACCATGGCTTTACAGGTCAACCTTTTCCTCCTGGTAAATTTTCTCAGACTCAATCCTCCTACAGATACAAAACTACTTCAGGTGCTCATATGGTGGCAATTCAGATCAGGAAACCAGCACAAGAGAGAGAGTTGGAGGAATCTCCCACAGAATCATAGCCTTGATTTGATCCCAGCAAGGGAATCTGTGAAAGATGTGATCACAGATTTTCCAATGTCACATCTAGTTGAGACAAAAAGCAATTATTACTCCATATTTAAATCAAAACATGCAACATGTAATAAATGAAATTTATTACCACCACCAGTCAGAAATACATAAGGCAGGGTGAAGCAGCTGCCTGAGGCAGCTGGTTTGGGCTATTATGAAAGGGCAACAAATTGAGTAACAACAACAACAACAATTGTATTTGTACTACCAGGGAAGGGTGGTTGGTGGACCATGGTGATGCCACTAAAAAAATAAAAGAAAGCGTAGATCAAATAAGACTGAAGGGAGCCCACCCTTGGTCTAGAACAGGTACTATAACTTCAAGGCATCCATTCTATGTGAAGTTTTGATTAGGCAACCTCTATGTGAATACAATGTCCTAAAGAAATGCAAAAGAGATGGGGAAATGGATGAGGTTATGTTATGTTATGTTATGTTATGTTATGTTATGTTATGTTATGTTATGTTATGTTATGATGTCATGTCTCCTTTTTCATTTGAGATCTAGGGGCTAGCGGAACAAAAACTGTGATGATGACAAACCCTGAGGCATCTGGCATGGATATAATAACTCCAGACAGCTGGAAACAACATTGTAAGCACATTTTGACTTAGTCAGATTTATCATATGCTTCATTTATTCATTTATTTATTCATTTTGTGTGCTGTTCGGGTGGATTCACTCTCAATGACTTTTATGACTTTTGTCTCTTCCTTGATTGGCTAATCAGATTACAGGGGTACCTTGGTTCTTGAACGGCTTGGCTCCCGAACAAATCGACTCCTGAACATCACAAACCCCTTCTTTTAAATTCCACATCCCTTAGATATTTTCCTAATCCTCTATCCTGCTGTTGTGTATAGTTGTCTGTAGCAATTTATACCAATCTTTGATGCTGTCAGCCCAGAAGTGGTTCTATATGTCGAATGATGTACAAAACAATTTCCAGGGAAGGAGGTATGTTTGTCTCTGTAGCAAAAACAACAAAGAGTCTTGTGGCACCTTAAAGACTAACAAATTTATTATGGCATAAGCTTTTGTGAACTATAGTCTACTTCATCAGATGTATGAAGTTGCAAGTATGTATATATGGTATTGTTGTGGGCAGGGGCAGTATGGTCAAAAGTGAGTTCAGAAGGAACTGAAAAGCAGAATTGGTGATAATTACGTATTTAGCAGTGGCCACTCACAAAAGTACAGTTGGGTTGATAATACAGTACAGTGGTACCTCGGGTTACATACGCTTCAGGTTACAGACTCCGCTAAGCCAGAAATAGTACCTCGGGTTAAAAACTTTGCTTCAGGATGAGAGCAGAAATCGTATGGCAGTGGCGCAGCAGCAGCAGCAGCTTCAGGTTAAGAACAGTTTCAGGTTAAGAACGGACCTCCAGAACGAATTAAGTACTTAATCTGAGGTACCACTGTACAGATATTCTGTCACTGGTGAGTCAATCAGCACAAGCAATGATTTCAGTGGGTTGTTCTGATTACCACTGTATAATACCTAAAATATGTTTTGTATTTCATGATAAGTATAGTTGTGCAGGAGCAGCTTGCCTGGTGAGGTAAAGCCGTAGCAATAGGTTACTGGAAGGGGTGGCATAGTGGCAAGAGTTAGGGGCTGCGCAAGACCTAGGTCAGTCACCTGATATCACAGTGACATCAGGTGACCTAAAGTAAAAAAAAAATCCATTTGCATCATCAGCTTGAATTCAAGTAAGTCATGTAAAAGATATTTGCATTTACAGCAAGCCTTGCTACAAGTAGGACTTGCTGGAAGTGTTGATCCTATCAGCACTTACAGAAAGTTCTCTTTGGACTGGGATCATCAGTACTATGGAGTCCTCATAATAAACCAAACCTGTGAGGTAGGTTAATTTGAGAGACAGGGAGTGTCCTAAGGTCAGCTCCATCAGCTTCATGGCTGAGCAGGGCTAGTAGTAGTAGTATTTATTTATCACATTTATATCCCACCTTTCCTCCAAGGAGCTCAAGGTGACATACATGGTTTTATTCCTTATTATTCCATATGATTCTCACACCAACACTGTGAGTTAGTTAGTCTGAGCAACTGTGACTGGCCCAAGGCCACACAGTAAATACTAGTATTATTAAAAGATTTTTTTTTTAAAATACCATTTTTATTTATATACTGTCTGTCATTTCAAGAAGAAATATCAAGGCGGTTCACAAACAAAATTGCCAATGGCAAAATTAAAAGAATTAAACCAATTATAAAAACACAGCTATCTCCAACACACCAGCTCTTACACTATGCTAGCTTTTACTAACAATTTCAAATGTTGCACGCATTGTTCTTTCCGTAATGATAATAAGGCCTTTGTGCATTCCAGCAGAACGGGACATTCTAAACGAATTACCAGCACAGCCATTAGCTGGACTGGGCTACACTCCAGTTCTGCAGAGAACAATGGAGGAAGATATGAAGAGTCTCTCTCTGTCTCTCTCCCCCTTTCTTTTCCAATCCAAAACTTCCTCTCAAGCCATGGTTGCTGGTGCTGTGGGCGTTCCTTTGTAGAGGGGAAGGTAGTGAGGGTTTGTGATGCTTTCCATCCTTTGTTGGAAATACCCTATCTGAGCTTCCTGAAAATTGTATTGGCTCCACCAGTGCTATTATGACAAAGAGTTTTGTTGCATCTTAAGGACTAACACATTTAAGGACTAAGCCTTCAGGGACTACAGTCCACTGCATCAGATGCATGAAGTGTAATTCCAGATTGAAAGGGATCAACACACATGGTTGAAGTGGGGAATGGAGAGGTCAGAGAATCAAAATTCAAAAAGGACAGGGAGAATTACATAATACAGAGCTGGGGGGGGGCAGCTGGGTTTTTTACCCTGGTTGAAGCCTCCAGAGGGGTGCCATTGAGGCTGTGTGTGTGTGCGCGCGCGCACGCACGCACGCGTGTGCATACCAAACTGAGTCTTTGACCAGGGTGAAATAAAGCCTAGTTTTGCCCCTGGCTAATAGCAAAATGGTTGCAGTGGCAATTGACAAGGCAGTGTGGGTGACAGTGTTCAGCTTTTGGGGGGGAACGTCCCCCCAAAATAGTGATTTTAAAGGTTTTGTGCTACTTTTTTCATCATACATCCAGATTTCCCCTGACATTTAGCCAATTTTTACACCCAAAAACCAGGACATGTCAGGAATTTCCTGACGTATGGCAAACTGAGATGTGCCATGAAGCCTTGGGGGCTTCTGCTGCTTGAGGTAGCTACTTCACACCACTTCATGGGTGGGCTGGCCTTGCCTGAGGCCATTATGGGCAAGCACACTGGTATCTGTTTAACTGTAAGCACACACAATTATTATTTTTTGATAAATTTATCAATCTACCAGATTTGCACAAAATATCAGCGCGCTCTCTCTCTCTCTCTCTGTGTGTGTGTGTGTGCTGCTCCAAGCCAGGAAAGCAGAGATCCATGGGTATTTGTTTACATGTGCACAGACAACTTCTGTGATCTACCACACTTAAACAAAAGAGCAGTCCAAAAATTAAAACAAGTGATGCCTCACTCCAACCTAGGCAAAGATTTAGAGTTGATCAAATGAAAGTGCAGGCCTGGCCAGTGTGCAGGCTGAGATGTGGGTCCTTGCCTGCCTTCCCTCAGAACTGACAAGATGTTACTTCAGGAATCCTCAAGTCAGGAAATCAGCAGCTTAACAGCCTTAACATGTGTAGCATGATAAAAAAAATATGGAATTACGTTTTTGCGTACTTATCACATTTAGCATAAGTTGCATTTTGCTTCCCTCTGACCTCAGTCCTTTCCATTCGACAAAACAAAGGATAGCGGCAAGGAGGGGAGCAGAACTTAGGTTTGAGGGATCTACGTTGCTTTTTGGTAAGACCCAGAGATCCAGGAATCAGAGCCAGCTACAAACGGTATACACTTAAGAAATTCTTAACGCAGGCATTGGCATCTGAGCTCACCGTCCTTCCACACTCCCAGTCACCTTTACCGCCCGCCCGCTTTCTTCATTTCAGTAGGAAAAATTAGGGAAAAGGTATTTTACTGCTGCCATTATTAAATGATTGGGGAGTCATAAAACCTTGCTTATCTGCGGCAAGCTAGCCAGAAATAAAGTCCTGATCTTCCGCCTGCACATCACGAGTCAACGCCGGGAGGAATCCAGCGGCGATTTGGCCGACGCCGGAGGGGCTTCCTTCCATTGGTTGCCTTAGGCAGCGGCATCCTCAGCCACCGCCTTTTCCCCCAGCAACCAATCAGCAGAAAGGCTTCTGCCCGCAGCAAAGATGGCCGAGGAGGAGGGCGGGGGAAGGAAAACAAACTCGTTCCATAGGCGCCGAGCCGCCGAATCATGATAGCGGCGGCACTTCCGCCCGGCTGCAAGTCACGTGCCTGCTGCTCGCCTTGCCTTTTCTGGCAGCTGACTTTGGTGGGAAGCCGCCGACAGCCGGGCTGGGTTCGTTTAGGGAGCCCTGGTTTCGCGTTTGCTTTTGCCCTGAAGGGGAGCATGCAGACCCCGGAACCCGAAGAGGCGGAGGAAGAAGAGGACCGTACCCCGCTCCTGCCGCGAGAAGCCCAGCCCATCGGCAAGGCGGGTGAGAGCAGCGGCAGGAGGGACCACTTGCCCCCCAGCGCACACCTCAGTCGTGAGCCTTCCGCCCTCTTTTTGTCTCCAGCAGCCAGTTCCTCTCGCTTTGAGGAGCTGTGGGGGGTTGGCGGGAGAGAGACATTTCTGTGGGGGTGCCTCCACCGTCTCCAGTATCCTGTGGAGAGGTGTCTTAACAGTCCCGGTCCTGTGCAGGTTTGCCAGTAGCTAGCAAACGAAGCATTATCCCCCTTTATTCGGAAGGAAGTCCTGACTTCCCAGGACTGCCGTCTGTCGCCCTGAGTATCACCGAGTCCATCGACGACTGCGACCAGCTTCAGAGGGGTGGTCGGCGACAGCAAACGCGGGGAGAGGTCTTGTGGCACCGTGAAAGCTAACGGGTTTATTATACTTTCGTGGGCTACGTTGCATTTGGGTGAACAGTTGCCTTCACTTGCCAGCTACACACATGCATACGCAGAGTGTGGGTTCAAGAGTCTATGAAGTGTTAAGGCAATTTACAACCACACAGTAGTAGTACTGTAATAATACATATATCTGACGGAGTAGCTCTAGTCACTGTGGGCAGCTTCCACAAAATATAAAAACATAATGAAACATCAAGTTGTTTAACAACTTTTTTTAAAAAAACAACAACAACAACTACAGATAGTAGCCTAGAGCAGAGATCTTGAAATTATAGACTGATTGTTGTGAATGATTGGGCAGGCTTATCATGTATACATTACAGTGGTACCTCTGGTTACGTACTTAATTTGGTTACATACTGCTCCTCCCTGAAGCTCCGTTCTTAACCTGAAACTGTTCTTAACCTTAAACACCACTTTAGCTAATGGGGCCTCCCGCTGCTGCTGCACCGCTGTCATGCGATTTCTGTTCTTATCCTGAAGCAAAGTTCTTAACCCGAGGTATTATTTCTGGGTTAGCAGAGTCTGTAACCTGAAGCGTATGTAACCTGAGGTACCACTGTAGTTGTCGTGAACTGTTGAGTCCACTGTTTACAATTTGCTCCCTTATTCCTTTTTGTGTATACCAAATAAGGATAATGCTTAATGCATCTGATGCGAACACAAGAAGTTGCATTATATCATTTTGCCCAGTATTGTATCCAAGGTTGTAGGTCTTCTATTATCTGCTACTTGAGTTTTTAAGCTGGAGATGCCAGAGATTGAACTCAAGTCCTTCTGCAAGCATAGCTATAGACCCTCCCCTAAATGGGATCTAATCTACAAAACTTATGCTCCATTAAATCTGTTACGATGCTGTAATAATTTCTTTCGGTTAAGCACATAACTGCTGCCTGGGGCATGTATGTAAAGTACACTGCCTAGGAAGTAGTGCAGTTGAAGTCAGTGGGTCTTCATTCTTAAGAAACATGTTTTAAATACAAGCTCTTACATGTTATAGATTTCCCTTATAGAAGACACGTGCCTGCACACGTGAGAAACTTTTATTTAGGTGTTGATGAACAGGATGGTCACACACAAGCATGTTATGATCCTACACATGTGTTTGGTTGCTGCTTCCTTATGCTTAAACCGTGCAGCAAAGCTCCACTGAATGGTGGTGAAAAAATATTTTTAATAAATACACTGTAAATGGATTAAGCACCATCCACACATGTGCAATTGTTGCGTGTGATGTCTTTCACCATTGTTGGTTTGTAAATAATGGTGTGGTCCCTGATTAGATAGTGTGCATGCTATCACTGCAGGAATTTTGTGCTGATTGACAGTAGAGCTTGCAAGACAAAAGGCAGTAAGTCTTGTTTTGTTTTACTAAGTTGTTGCTCTTATCAGTGCATCCTAGAGATCGCTAGAAATAGAATGGTTTGGCCAGAAAACAAAATGTCTTGGCATATCAGTTAAGTGTTGTGTAGGGACTAGTTTGGGACGCGGGTGGCGCGGTCAGGGGGTCCCTTTACCTTATGGACTAGTTGCTATGGAGGATTGTTTACCTCTTATGCTGTATGACAAAACTGAGGGGAGTTTCAACTGTCAATTGTAATAAGGAATTAAAAGGAAAAAAATTTAAAAAATCAAGGCTAACACAAGCACCTTGCATGAGCCTAAGATACACTTTAAACTCCAGTGTGTATGTTTATATCGCTATGTGCATCATTTCCAGGTTTAACCATAGTAAATAAGGAAAAGAGAAGGGTTTGACTATTTGCAGAGCACTTAATTTACTGCAAATTGGAAAGCCAAAATTCTGTAACCCCAAAATGCCAAAATATACAATTTACTGTGAGTAGGGGGGAAATGCGGCCATGTAAACCATGCAAATACTTGGTCTGATCTATCATATTTTACTTAATTGATGCAAGTTATTCATTATCAGCAGAAGAAACTAAAATGCTACCATACTAGGTTGAATACTGTGACCCAATTACAAGACAGTGCAATAGCTGAGGTGACAAAGTGGTGTCTCAATGAATATGAGCAAATATTTGGTAAGTGAAGAGGAAGAATGCTGCAAGTTGTTTTAGATTGAGCATAGTCCTATACATATCTCCTCAGAAGTAAGCCCCAGTGAACTCAATAGAACTTACTTCTGAGTAGATGTGTATCAGATTGTGTTGTTACCCTGGGCACTAAAAGTCCATACTAAGCTCTCTTAATGAATTGGGGGGGGGGGGACTTTTTCAATGATGTAAGCAACCCCTGAAAAGCTAGGACTGGTTTCTGATCCAAAGAAAAGGGGGAGGTAAACGCTTTGCAAAAAAGTTGTATAAACATTTTAACAGGCACTTCCAAGGGGGGGGGGGGTGAGGAAGAGAGACCATAAGCTATGCAGATGCAAAGTATTGGGCAAGTCCTTATCTACATGGTTGCATTTCACTACAGGGCCAGTGTGTTATATCAGAGCAGGGGTTGGCAACTTAAGGGCCTTGGGCCACAAGCGGCCCACAGGAGTCATTTAACCGGCCCCCGAGCCGCCCACTTGGCGAGTCCCCACACGCTGCGGTAAACCGGCACAGCACGGCATGGGGACTTGCTTTCGCGGCACTGAAAATAACATCTGCACAGTAGTAAAGCAGCAAAATAGTTTGCAAAAATAATTAAATAATAAAACATCAGATTGTAATAAATGTTCTGTCTTCTATAATCTCTTTTGCATTTTGCTTGAAAAATATAATTAGTGGAGCTCATTCCCACCTCCTCCAGTGGTGTATTTAGCAAACTGTGTCTGCTTGGTTCCTTCCTACCAGCCCATGGCAGGAACAAAGCACAAACCTTGGTTTAGCGTTGCATACAAACTGGGGACCTTGGTTTGTTTTGCTCAAACCACTAAGCCAGGAACAAACTACCAAAACATGCAAATACTGCCGTTGTGTCTCTCCTGCTGGCCCAACTGAGCTCATGACTTATCCAAACTCACCCAGTCCATTCTTTGAGGAGCCAGGATTGGCCCTGGAACCAAGCCGAAAGCTCTGTCCCATAGATTAAACTTCCTCTTGGTGTTTATTCATTTCTGACCAGCAGTATTTATCCTGAAAAATCACCCAGTCCATTCTTTGAGGAGCCAGGATTGGCCCTGGAACCAAGCCGAAAGCTCTGTCCCATAGATAAACTTCCTCTTGATGTTTATTCATTTCTGAGCAGCAGTATTTATCCTGAAAAATCACCTGGAACCTTAGCGCAAGTGCTGTTTGTATAGATCTATTTACATTGATTTGAAGAGAAGGACATGTTCCTAACGATAAAACTTAGAAAACAGTACATGCAGGTACGTGAACTAGCATCTTGAGAGACAGTATACATCCATTTACTAGATGCAAGAGAATGGCCATATCTAGGGCTGCTTTGTTTAATTTATTTATCTGTTTAAAATGTTTAATAAACTGAAAATTAATTGGGCAGCAGAATTTAAATATATATTCTTTTCAATACAAATGCATATAAAATCTTGCTAAAAGAGGTATTCTTCCTTTTCTCACACAAGAGGGCTGGATGCTTCTTACAAGTTGATGCCTACTAGGAAACACATGTGCATTCTTTTTTTACAAAAAAGCCAAGCAAACAATGTTGCTTCAGAAATTCTGCAAAATTGAGTTGATTGATCATTTAACTAAAACTCGTATGATTTATTGATCAGGTTGCAACGTAGTTCCTAACCTGGCTTCCTGCCTTATTTCTGCGCTTCCAGAGACATCTGGATGGAAACAGAATGCTGGACTTTGATCGAATCAAACAAGATAGCTCTTAATCCCTTTCAGTCAGCTGCCTTTGTCCATTTCTACTTGCCACTAGATGTTCACATTGGAAATCTTAAAATTGGTTTCCTTTTGCAATTGCGTGCACTTGTGGCATAAGTGTTATACAATTGCATAAAATATCCTTTAAAGAAACAACAACACCTAAACAAGACAGTCTGTTATTAAACAAGGAAACAGCACAGAAGAAAAAATGTAGCAAAGTGATAAGGAAGCTATCTGTATAAATAAATAATTAAAAACCATTATTGTAAGGATCTGTGATCCCACCATATGTAGCTCAGTCACAGTGGTGTTCGTTTATCCTTCCATAAAACATGGGTTTAAAAAGGCAATTAAAAGCAAGATTACAGTCCTGTCCTTTCTGGCAATGGCTGATCATGTTGAAATTTAAGGTTGTGTGTTGCTCCCTGCCCAGCACAGCATTGTCAGTTTTACTTCCCCATGTTTGATAGGAAGTTGTCAGAGATCATGTCGAAGACCCAAATACTTGTCACAGTGTACATCCAGACCTGTTTGTTTTTTTTAATGGTGAGAGATTAAAGCAGCACACCTATTCCCACTCCCTCCAAAAACCAAGGTGGTTTTCTCAGCAGCAAGGGATTTCCTATTCTTCTCCCCTACTCTGCATCTGTACAGCCCTGTTTTCATTTGCTTGGGGGACAGGGAACAAGTAAAAGTTGGTTGAAAGTGGTGTTTTCTAAGTAGTAAACTTGCACTAACAGCTGAGAAAGGTAAATAAATGAATTTGATGCTAAACATTCAATTCAAAAATACTGTGTGTATAGTTAAGTAAGAAATCGAATGGCAATGGCTGAAATACAGAATTTGGCATTTAGTGTTTACATGGCAGTGGGGTTAGAGAGAGGCTATTGACTGAGAGCAGTGTGATGTGACGTGAATGGCAAAAGGCGGGTTGCTGAGGGAAGCAGAGCTGCAGAACAGGATATTCCACATCTACCAGGCAGAGGTTGATCTGGAAGAAAGCCAGAAGTGGTTTGTGAAAGCAACAATAGCTTAAGGTGGTCTTGCAGAAAGGCAGAAGACTAAGGATGTTATTAACACCAGTGAAGGCTCCTTTGCTGTTTAACGTTGGGTACTAGAACAGCAAGATAATAAACTTGCCATGCCACGTCTACTGTGCCTCATTTGCATTAATAAATATTCAGGGCAACTTCCTCAAACTAAAAATGTCGCAGGAGTTTTCCGTTCAGATCATGGGAGCATTTCGATGATCCAGCACAACAGTAACTAGGAAATTAGAGGGAAATGTCTTCGAAAACAAGGTTGGTTGTGAAAGAAGTAGCTCCCGGGGATGTTAATGGTAAGAATTTAATATTGTGCCTTGTGGACCTGAAGTTGTGTTGTGGCGTGTTATATTTTTTAAAAAAGATGTTTGGGGGGGGGAGAGAATCACACAATCTTTTCCATAGTATAATAATCATGCAGCGAAGCAAATATGGGTAATATTTTTTGTATATTTAAAGTGAGATTTTGGTGAACATGTTGTGGTTTATTTGCATTTCATGACTGAAAAGTATATGCTAAGACATGTGGACATAATACTGGGGTGTGAGTTTTGTTTCCCCTTTAGGGTTGGATTTGGGGGAGTGGGCACTCTTGAATAGCTGCCAGAATGCACACTTTGCTTTACATGTTTGTATGTATGTTGTATCCATACAAACATTCTCCTCTTTTCATTTGCTTGAGCGTCTTACCCCACTATTTTTATTCCTTTGTACTAGGGATATGGAAACTGTGGCCCTTTAGATGCTGTTGGCCATGTTGGCTGGGACTAATGGGAGTTGGAATCTAACAACAGCTGAGAATGGGGCACTGGTAGTCAATTCTCCTCCATATATGGTTTGCTCACCACAATTTATCAAAAAATATGACATAATTACTTATGACACGCCTTCAGGCCATACCTGCAAGCTTTTGGGAGTCGATCATTTGAGATTCCTTAGCAGAGCTAAGAAACTATTGTGGGTAATGCACCACTAAGTCATACTCAGAGTAGAGCCATAACTTTAGTAATTTATGGTCATTGATTTCAGTGGGTCTACTCTGAGTATGACTTAGAGGGATATCGTCTTCTGTTTCTCAGGCACATTTTGTCATACCAGATGTGTCCAATAGCTTAGAGTTTCTTGGTAAAGGCTTGAAGTGCCTAATAAGGCTACATAAATAAATCAACCCTGTGATCTTATGAAAGATTACATCCCTTTAGCAAACGGTTAAAGTTCATGTTTATTCTAACTGAAATAATTGAACAATACATAAACATATACATATACTCTTCCTGCTTGTGAATTAATAGATAAGCAATGATTATTGTAAATCAGCCTTTACCAAATTTCTGCCCTCCAGTTTTGGGGGGTTGATGGGAGTTAAAGTCTAAAATGGCTGGAGACCCTCGTGACGTGCAGGCCAGCCTTGGTCCACAAGGCCATTTCCCTGTCAGTGGGTGACATCTCCTGATGGGTGGTGTTCAAATTTGCTGGGGGCTGCTTCATCAGCACATCCCCTGCAGAGAACACACTAGTGAAGCAGACCCCTGCATAGAGCAGATTGGCCCATCAACTGGTGAGCAGAGTGTTTGATCTTGCTTGGTGCTGTTTCACCAACACTTACCTGGGGGAAATGCGCTGACCAAGCTGCCGTCCACCCAGGCCAAAATGTTTTCCCATCCCTGGGCTACAGTTTCAGGAGAGCACATCCACACCATGGAGTCAATGGATCAATCCTGCTTCTCAGTGAACTCTTGAGAATTGTAGTTCTGTGAGAGGGGATAGGAGTCTCGTAACAATTCCCAGCACCTTTAACAAATTAGAGTTCCCAGGATTCTTTGGGCCAAACCATAATTGTTACAGTGGCATAAAACAACATACTGTAAATGTATAGTGCGGATGTGACCTGACAACTCAACATTTTGTGGCTACTGAATATTCTCAGTCCACGCTGGATGGTTTTGGTGGTGTGTCCCCCAATTAGTCCATTGTCTGCATTTTGGCTTATGTGAGAATGAGTCTGGGGGCAAAGCCAAGACTTCTGGCCCTTCTGCCTTTGCTTCAGTTAAAGATAGTTGCTAGCCAGAGTTGTGGGGATTTTTTTTACATTAACACTTTTTAATGTGCATCACTTTTTCTTTTAGCACCAATATGCTGCTCTGCTCGCCTCAGCTTAGCAGTCTGGGCCTTCTTGGGATTCTTTCTCTTATATGCACTTCGTGTCAATTTAAGTGTTGCCCTGGTGGACATGGTAGAGTCAAATGCAAGCTTGACCAAAAATACTTCTTCAAATGTGTGCAAAGAACATTCCTCTACCCCAGTTGTTCCTCGTAACACTACGGTAAGTTTTACCAGATCTACTTTTGAGAATGTGAACTGTCTTAAAGGGTATGTGTATTAAATTATTATCTCTTCAAGAGCTGGCAGAATGCCAGTATTGATGGGGGTGAATAAAGGGTTGTATCCAACTAAGTTCTACTTAGAGTAAACCAAATGGACGGTGTCCACAATGAGCCCACTCTACTAATTTCAAAAAGTATGACGTAACAGTGGGCACAACCTAAATACTCTTGCAGTGTAATCTGAGGCATTTACTCAGAAGTAAATCCAGGTGATTTTTAATAGGTGTTACTCCCAGTTAGGTAGGTATAGGATTTCAGCCTTACCTTGGACTAAGCCTCATTTGGTAAGACCCATTGAAACCATACTCCTATGTTCTGAATAAACATGCAAAGGATTATGCAGAACTTTAAATCAGCACCCCCTTGTGAAATTATCCAAGGGATCTTTAAAAGCAGTTATGCTCAGAGGACTATATCTTATCTCACAGCATTCTTTTGCATGATCTGTGCCTTCAAATAGCCTTTGAAGTTCTTCCTATCACAGAGATTCTGCTCAGATGATGCCACTATTTTATCTGCATCAATCAATCTGAACTCTGACTCCTTACACAGGGTTGGTATACATCTGGAATTTCCCGGAAATTGCTGGGATTTGGCCACTGGAATCGGTGTGCGTCTGGGTGGAAATCGCTATAATGTCCAGGAAAATCCAGACATGTGGCAACCCTTGTCAGAAGTGTAGGTTTTGGTGAATTTTCCTGAGAATAGCTTAAAAACATCTTTGCCCCCCCCCCCCAAAGGCTCAACTTTTGTGTCCAGAATTTCACTTTTCAAAATACGGCTACCCTACCTTACAGTAATTCTTGTAGGAGTGCGTTTGTTTAAGGCAAGTAACATTCAGTCCTCATCTTCCAACTCTACAGTTCTATGATTCTGTGATTCTATGAAATCTCTTTATAGATTTTTGCTGCCTCCATTCTGCCTCCAGAATCACACATACACAGCAGAATCACTCCCTTCCTGTGTGATGTGATGGATGCTACTGTTCTGAAAATAAAAAGATAACACCCTGGAACCTAGGATAATGCCCTGACAACCCTAGAGAACTGCTGTCAGCCAGTATAGACGATATTGACCTAGATAGACCAATGGTTTGACTTGTCATAGGGCAGCTTCCAATGTTGTACATAGTACAGGCCAACCTGGACTCTACCACAATAATGTAAATGAGGTAAATTTGGGTGGTGTTTTTTTAAAAAAACTTATTGTACAGCCTATAGTTGTTTAAAGTTTGTAAGTCTATCAAGTGTAGTGGTTCATACATTAAATAAAGAAAAGAAGAGGAGAAGGCTTTGAAATCAGTTGATATGTGATTATTTTTTATGACACTGTGACTGGGCTTTGCTTGCTTTAGGAGCCTGGTTGACAGAATGAAAACAATTAGCAGGATATTAACCAGCTATGTATATTTTAATGTCAATGTTCTAAAAAAAACCAACAATGTGGTCACTCTTTGGATGTACATAGGGAGTTCTTTCCATGCGTCCCATGAAAAATCAGCACGTAGTTCCCCATGTCCATGACGGGCATGTGGAAAATATAGTTTGTAAGCCACTCTGCAGTTAGCAATGTATGTCACTGATAGGTGTGCAGTGTTGCTGGATGGGAAGCATGCAGTCCTTTGTTGTATCTTCCTGTGATGCAAGTGGCGGGGTGGAAACCAGACCTTCATGTCTTTTTCTCTCCCTCCCTTTCAGGGGAAAAAGTATCCATGGGATGCAAATACTCAAGGCTGGATCCTTGGTTCCTTCTTCTATGGCTACATCATTACACAGGTTCCTGGTGGATATCTTGCCCGCCAGTTTGGCGGAAAGAAGCTGTTGGGGTTTGGCATCCTGGGCACTGCCATTTTCACCTTGTTCACACCTTTGGCAGCAGATTTGGGAGTCGGGTACCTCATAGCTGTCAGAGCTTTGGAAGGCCTGGGTGAGGTAATCTCTCCTTCTCCGCCCCCTTTAATTGTTGTTGTTGTTGTTGTTATTGTTGTTGTTAAGAGTTTCAAAACAATTACTTTGTAAGTACATTAACAATCCCCTGTAATGTTGATAAATTACATTAGGTCAGCCTTTTCCAGCTTGGCATCTTCCAGATACTTCAGGTCTCCAACTCCAGTCAATCCTAGCTCTAGCCGGGCAATGCCCAGATGTGAATGGAGTCCAAAACACCTGGAAGGCACCAAGTTGGGATCAACAGCTCCACAGGGATCTGGTTGGGGACTTTGCAAATAGGGTGCTGGACTAGATGGGACCTTCGTCTGATCTAACTGGGCTCTGCTCATGTTCTTAATAGCACTTTTCTCACTTGGGTTTTCCATTGCTGCCACTTCAGTTATAGTTCTACTGGCTTCTTGCATGCTCTTATATTTTTCCCCAGCAGATAGACAGATGGGCATGAATCTGAGAATTGAGGGTTCCTTTTCTCCTTCCTAGTTTTCCTTACACCCACCTTACAATGAACATGTCTTCTATGACTTCATTGTGAGGACGAGCATATTGTTAAGATCATAGAGCACCACATTAATGGGAAATGGTATATTAAGGGCTACGGGAGGAGCTGATATGAAAGGTATGTCGTTCCTCTGTGGCTGTGGAACTGATCAAATGGCATCTGCAGAGCTTGAATAGAGGGGAAGGAAGTAGGAAGTTGTGCCAGGATGGGTGGACCTGGCACTTAACTGAAATTTGTTATGTAAAATGTCTGCTGCATGCTTCCTTAAACAGTTGTGTATAAGCTGAGTTAAAAAAATAATAATCTTTGGGCATTCCAAATTTTGCACCAAAAACCTGAATCCTGCAACTGTATAAATTATGCAAGTTGAGCAGTTTCCCCTAATTTCTCTGACTATACATAATTTACTCTGCGATTTTTGTTGTTTTTATTTCTGCCCCATCATTGTGAGAGGCAAAGAACTTCCTAGGACAGCTTCGTTAAAAAGGGAGGAAATGCGGAAAAGAATATTTTCCGGAAGCTGAATTCTCCACCCATTGCCACATTCTGTGCTCTTGCAGAATTGCAACATAAATCCAGCCCTTCCCTTAGCTCCCTGGGTTTAATATGATGCTTTAATATGCTTGTGACCTCTTTGAAACTTAATTGTTCATGAACATTTTTATTCAAAGTTCACATAGTTTTGATTAGATTTCTGGTTTAATTTAGGGGAGTCTGGTTGTTGTTTCTTAACCTGGTCTGTCTGCAGAATGAGATCTCTTCCCTGCCATGCTGCCTGGCCTCCTATGCATGTTGGCATTTAATAATCCAAACTGAGGGAAAACCACCACTTCAAATTATTTGTGCTGCTGTTTCTATGCAGAAACAAAAAGTTCAGCATAATTGTTATGTCCACAAAGCATATTCAGCTGAAGAATTGAGGCAGGCAAGGAATTAGTTCTGCTTAATTGCCCAGGAGCTATGTGCGTTTTGTTCAGAAAATAGCTTCGTACTAAGGCAACTGGTACTTCCTCCAGGCTGCGTTGGAGATGTTTTATTGAAGTGAATTTTGGCCAAGTCATTTTACTCTTGAAAGATATGTTGTACTACAAACAAATGTGTTTTCCAGGGTGTCACCTTTCCTGCCATGCATGCCATGTGGTCCTGTTGGGCTCCTCCACTGGAACGCAGTAAACTTCTTAGTATTTCATATGCAGGTGAGATGCTTTAAAAATGCTCAAGTCTAGCCAATGAAGATGCAGCACTAATCTCTTTTAACTGTGGTATAACGGTTGGGAACAAGCCACAGGATTATGCATTCCACTTCTGCTCCCCACCCCCATACTCCTGCAGCTACCCATTAAGCATGGTTCATTGCTGTGCATGCCTTGCCACAAAACAATGTTTATCCCTAACCTAGGTGTATTCAAAGCCTAGCATTTTCAATCCTTGAGAAGTCTATGTACTTGGACAGACAGGGTGGCTGGGACAACCCAGCCAGATGGACGGGGTAAAAATAATAAAGTGATTATTATTTTAAAATAAAACTTTAATTTCTAGGTGCGCAGCTAGGAACTGTTGTGTCTCTTCCATTGTCTGGCTTGATCTGTTTTTATATGAATTGGATTTATGTGTTCTACATATTTGGTAAGTGTTTTCACTGTAAATGCCATTCAGTTGAGTAAAGATTGTATTTTTTTTAACTATTCATTTTAAAATATGCAAAACAAAATAGTAATGAGCAAACTTTCTCAAACCCCCCTCCTTATACAACTAATCAGCAGTATTAAGGTGTGAATTAGGTTACTCTCTTTTCTCTCTCTTCCGCCTCCCCACCATCTTTTTAATAATTATATATAACTTTTAAATATGGTTCAGGAGAATCCAGTGGTACTCCAATTTGTCATAGGTACAATTAAGATACCCCAAATCCTAAGGACAATTAAAAAAAAAATACAGCTGGAAGATTGTTTTTCAGTCCTCCTGTGTTATTGTAAAGTTTTTCGTGTGTATTTCTAGAACACTTTGTGCCTGATCATTGTAAATAAATGCCTAAAATACTTCCCCAGCTATTTTGCCTGTCACACCCTGGGGAATGTCATGATCTGATGACATTTTTCTGTTAAGCTTATATATGCATGTGTGTCAAGAAATGTCATCTACAGACTGCCCACTAAGAGAATTTCTGTCTATGGGAGAGTTCGTTCGTTTTCAGCAACCCAATTCTCTCGCTTAAATAGTCCCATTGTGCAAAACATCTCTGATTAATTTTGTTTCGTATCACACCCACGGCCACCTCATCTATGCCTTCTTTAGCTACAGGAAGCTGACAAATCTAGAAGTTTTTATGCATTTGATGTATCCTTAGTGGCACTGTGGGTTAAACCACAGAGCCTAGGACTTGCCGATCAGAAGGTCAGCGGTTTGAATCCCCGCGACGGGGTGAGCTCCCGTTGCTCGGTCTCCGCTCCTGCCAACCTAGCAGTTCGAAAGCACGTCAAAATGCCTGCTTACCTGCGGAAAGGTAAACGGCTTTTCCGTGCGCTGCTCTGGTTCGCCAGAAGTGGCTTAGTCATGCTGGCCACATAACCCAGAAGCTGTACGCCGGCTCCCTCGGCCAATAAAGCGAGATGAGCACCGCAACCCCAGAGTTGGTCACGACTGGACCTAATGGTCAGGGATCCCTTTACCTTTACCTAGCAGACAACGGCAATTGGTACACACAGCTTCACATTTAAGTGATCCTCTGGATATGCGCACACACATTTGTTATGTTGGAACGATCTCTTTCATTTACCTTTGGAGGTGGGAGTGGCTGGTTATGCCTGTGGGATCCACAAGTAGCTCTGGCTTGAGAGACATTTCACGGTGATCTTCGGATGCTCTGTAATAGCAGCTGGCGAGGCACTGTGGGTGGGGCAGCCCTGTTCTCCCAAGTTTCCCAGCACCAAACATCACTATAACTTGCCAAGAGGAGAGAGAGGGGTAAAGGAGTGTCAGATTGGCTCTGCCGCCGTGTCCACAGTGTGCTGAGCTGCCCACTGTCTTGTCCTCTGCTCCTCTCCCTCCTGGTAAGGGTCAGTAATGTGGGGTATTGGGAAGCCAAGTGAGAGCAACACAGCACCACCCTGGTGGGTTGTAGCAGTGCTTGCAAATTTAAAGTCTCATGGCTGCCATTTCCTTGACCATAAGCGTTGTTGTTTTCACTTTAAGGTGCCCTAGGTGTGCTGTGGTTCATCTTCTGGATGTTGATAGTTAGTGACACACCAGAAACACACAAGAGAATTTCTCATGCAGAAAAGGAATACATCCTCTCCTCCCTTACAGATCAGGTGTGTACTTTTTGGTCAAGCCTTTGCTCATTTCTGTTGACGTACTGGGGTAATATACATCCACTATTGTATTTAAAGGACAAAGAGGTCCTTGAAAAATGCTTTTAAAGCTCAGTAACATTTTGTTGTTTTATAAGATTTATTATCCGTCCTTCGCTGTAAAGTCCCAAGGCGGGATACATCAATAAAACATGCAATTATAATTAGAACCGTTGCAATTATAAATGCATAAAACAGATGGAACAGAACTGTATAAAAGAGGTGGTTCCAGCAGACGAAAAAGCCAGCTAAAAAGAACATTTGGGTGAGAAAGGGAACAAGAATGCCCAGCAGCAGAATCCCTGAAAAGTCACCACTCAGACAAATGTTTTGTCCTCCTAATGTTAAACAGAAGTTCACCCATGCTGTGCACCAACCGTGGTTAAGTGTGGGTATACCTGCATGCAGTAGGTAAGGGACTGAAGGAGGAACGTGAATCCCATAGCTTGTTCCTGATCTCCTTAAGCGCCTGCATTAAGGGATCTACCATTATGCTTAAGAGTGCAGACTGGCAGGAACAAGCTCTTTAGAAAAAATCCTCTTTGAAGTTTTAAGAAGTGTGATTCAATTTTTTTTAAAAGAACATCTATGTGAATTTAATTCCTTCTCTTTAGCTTTCTACTCAGAAATCCATCCCTTGGGGAGCCATACTGACGTCACTTCCACTCTGGGCTATTGTCGTAGCACACTTTTCTTATAACTGGACTTTCTACACACTCCTTACCCTATTGCCTACTTACATGAAGGAAATTCTGAGGTTTGATGTGCAGGAGGTAAGATACCCTGTGTTTTCCAGTTACAAAATTTACCCTGAAGTGACCTAGGCTAGACTGTAAACTTGGCTTTCAGTAGGAATTACAAAGACAGTCAGAACCTAAGCACCCAGTGGGGCGAAGCTACAGAAATAACCTCCTGACCAAGAGGTCAGGGCTGCACAGGGTCATTCAATTACAGCACAACTCTACATTGGTCTACTTGCATGCAAGTTATAATAATAATTTATTATTTATACCCCGCCCATCTAGCTGGGTTTCCCCAGCCACTCTGGGCAGCTTCCAACAGAATATTAAAATACAATAGTCCCATGGAGTCTAATGTGACTTGCTTCTGAGTAGACATGCATAGGATTTCTCTGTTAGCCTCTTGGCTGAGTGGAAATGCGATCCCAAATTGCTGGTTCATGGCTTATACCACACACTGGTATTCAGTATGTGGCCTTGAAGTCAGCTCTGTATGGAGTATCTGGCACTGCTGAGAGATTTTAGAAAGAATCTCAAATGGCATCTTTGTCACCTGTCACAGGAACACAAGGCCACGTGTTCGTGTTTTTCCTGGGAAATCCATTCTAGTGAGAGAAGGGGAGGCTTTGGGTACCCAACATTTCCACACACCCCTGCAGTCCATAAATAATTCTGTTAATTTAACCAGCAATATTACTTCTGGAAGTGCAGCTCTTAAAACTCTAGCCACTTTTTAGTGAGCATACTGAAATTTGAACGTGCAACTTAAAAATCAATTTACTATCAGAAGAGAGAGAATTGTCCTTTTCTCTCTCTCTCTCTCTCTCTCTCTCTCTCTCTCTCTCTCTGACACACACACACACACACACACACACACACACACACACACATTACGGTGCCATTGCTGTTCCCTGTTTTGCATTTTAAGGTTAACGGCTTAATTAAAAATGTGCTGCTCATTCAAGAGCATTTGCTAAAATTAGGTTGAAGCAGCTGTGAAGAGCAGCCTATCCAACTCCTTTACCTTGTGCTTCAATTCTAAAGGTTGCTATGTAAATTCCTTCAGAGCAATTGCAATTTTTGTTCTGCTGGCTGCACATTTAACAGGCTCTCTGAGAATGAACACCTGTGACAAACGAATGTGCACCAGAGGGTTCTTTTTCCCGGGAGGAAGGAATTGAAGCTGTTTCTCTGGCTCCTTGTTCCTTTTCCTCCTGGAACATTCTGCTGCTGTTCTTGGGAGAACCTTCGGATAAGTCGCCCAGTCTGCTGGGTGCAGCATCAAGCTGGGTTCCTTAACCTTGAGCAGAGTTGCTGACTGGGAGTGCTTCACTTCAAGTCAGAGTCTGAATCCCCTTTGGTGGGTCTGCTGATTTATAAACATGTCCCCTCAGTGTGTGAGTGAATGAGTGACACAGATGCTATGCAGAACATCAGTTCTTCTGATTGCCATGGGCTTTCCTACAGTGGATCTTCAACAGTAATCACACCCTTTGGGTAAAATTTTCCAGAAATTTCAGTTACAGAGTTGGCTGTTGACTCTTCTCTTCATGAACTGCCTAAAGCACGGTAGCTTTTGTCTGCAAGGTGCATAATTAAATGGAGAAATCCCTGAAGTGTGAACCAGCCCTTTAAGCATCTCCTTTTAAATCAGATTGATCTGATACCAGCGCTTTGCAGTTTACCTGAGTAGAAATAGAATTGGTCTTGATATATATAACAAAGAGAGCCAACTTGGTTCCCCTCCAAATATTGGATGACAGCTCCCATCATCCTGGACCATTGGCCACACTAGCTGGGGCTGATGGGAGTTGGAGTCTACAAACATCTGTAGGCATAACATTGGCTCTGTCCTTTTGCTTACCTGAAGGGTTTCTCAGACTCTTTTTTCCAGAATAAGCCACCTTGCCTGAACATGGCTGTTGCAGTTCCCGCTCACTGTAAAAAGAATCTAAGCCAAGATGGATGGACTGACAAGCAGTTCTAGCTGCCACTCCAGCCTCAAACCAGGCAGATGTCTTCTCCTTTAACTTGGCTGTTAACCTCTGGTGTATCTCTGAAAATAGGTGGAAAGCTGCTGTTGTTAAACCAGATACTTGTGTCTCATAACTCAGGATTTGTTTCCACTGTAGCTTGCAAGAATTTATCACTTTGCCATATCCTTAGAAAGGAAGTCAGTTTCCTTTATCATAAAATGTGTGACTTGTCAATTATGTTCACTGGTTATCTTACAGTACAGTATCCATTAAACACTACAACAAAACAGCTGTTTCAGACAGTACAAAACAGCCTCTAAATAGCTGTCCCCAACCCCATTTGTACTGCTGAAGACATTTATTATTTTTATTATTCTGTACTTAGGTATTCATCTTGAAAATAAATAAATATATGCACAAAAATGGTGTTCCCATCCCATCCTAAATCTGGTTTTCTTTTTCTGTACAGAATGGATTTTTATCTGCACTGCCTTATTTTGGCTGCTGGATTTGTATCATTCTATCTGGTCAATTTGCTGATTATTTGCGGGAAAAGCAAAACATGCCCACCGTATGTGTTCGCAAAACATTTACCCTGATAGGTAAGGAAAGAATGTGCTTGTTTTCAATTTGGCTTGTAGTTTAAATGGGGTTTTGTCGAGCTTGTACAATGTTTTTACCTGCTTTAATAAGCCCCCTCCCTCAGTTTTGAATTCTTACCTGTTGTAAAGAAAGCTGCAATTCTTCTGCCGGATTCTTTCTGGCAGGTGCATTTTATATACGCTTATATTCCCAGTAGTAACAAGAGCATTCCTGCGAAACTTGTGTTCCATAATAACAAATGCAGCTCCTCAACTCAGCCTTGTATGGTGGCCCACCAAGGACTTTATAAACACTTCACTTTTGCTGCTTTTGCTCTCTGTATTTGGTAAGCATCCCTGGCTGGGTATGCATAGTGGCTATGAAAGGGTCAGGCCCTTTCTGGCTGCTGCTCCCAGGATTTTGTGGCTAGCAGAGCCAAAGAATAACTTTGATGAGATGCTCTTCATGTGCCCTTGGGCTTTTGGAGAAAACCGGTGCCTGGACACACTTGGGCAATGCTTCTAACAGCTGAGAGATGAAACCAGCATTGGACCAGATGTTAATAGCTTTGGACAGAGCCCTTGTTTCTTATCCCTTACTGGTTGGTTGTAGGTTCATAGGAAGGAGCCTTAACTGAGTGTAATGGAGAGTTAACTGTTATACTGCTGTTCCCGCTATAGGTGGCCCTGTGTCCAAATGAGGTAGTGAGTCATGCTGTTTTTCTTGTTTGCAATGAAGCTGCTAAGCATCCATTCTGGCTTGGTCTCTTCTCTGAAATAAACCGACACTGAGTCAGCCCTTTGTTACATCATCTAGCTCAGTATTGTCTACACTGATTGGCAGTGTCTTACCATGTGCTTCTCAGCGCCGCCGCCCGCCCCCCCCCCCCCCCCGAGATGGCAGGGATCTGAACAGTGTTGCTTTTGAAGTAGGCGTTCCACTACTGAGCTGTGCCATCTCAATCCATCCTCCATGTTCTCTCCATGTTCTCGCTTGCCCTTTCCATGTGCCAATAACTTCTGAATAAGCTCTCGAAGCAACCTGAAATGGCAATTATATAAACTGAAGCTGAGATAACTTCACAAAAAACAATGATTTAAAATGCAGATATTTTAATCAACTGTTCTTCTGCTCTGTTCTTTCTCCATCTCCAAATGCCCTTTGCTATTTCATCGTAATATAAAACAATAAGTCTTGATCAGAACGGGATATGTTTGATATTTCCCATATTCTTGTGACTTTTTTATTACCCAGTTGGGTTATTAAATAAGCAGCTACAACAGGTTTGTTGGTTTTAATGAACATCTAAAGTACCAATAGCTTCAATTTTGTCATGGATAAAATAGCTCAGGCAAAAGCATGCATCTCCAAATTGAATGCAGTCATGCCTCAGGTTAAAGTCGCTTCAGGTTAAATCTTTTCAGGTTGCGTCCTGCGGTGACCCAGAAGTAACGGAACGGGTTACTTCCAGGTTTCGCCGCTCATGCATGTTCAGACGTTCAGAATGACGTCACGTGTATGTGCAGACGCAGCAAATCGCGACCCGCGCAGGCGGGGGTTGCGTTCTGCTCATGATGTGAAAGGGGCTCCGGAACGGATCCCGTTCGCATCCAGAGGTACCACTGTAGTGATATAGTTTGTTCACTAGGTGGCAGCACAATGTAGAATAATTACTGGGCCTTTCCTCTCTTTATTTTCAGTTTTTATCAAAAAGTAATGATGGTCAGTCCATAAGACAGCAGCACAAAAGACACAGAGATTAAAACATTTCTTAGCTAGCTTGAAACTAGATTCTGCTTTAAAAGTTCCATGCAAAAGTAGTTGCTTATTTCTCACTTAGGCTGCTTACTTTCCACCCGTCTTGTAACATTACAGTAGGCCAGACAAAATAATTTCATAATGTTACTGTGGGACATTTTTCAGTAATGTGGATCTTGGGACAGATTCTAGGCTCTGAGTGCCACTGCAATGATCTCTTTCCCGGGGATTGAATGCATTCATTCAGTGTGTGCAATATGCTTGAGAGCAGTGCTGCATGTCTTGAACCGATCCTGTGTTAATCCCTATGAATGCATGAAGCTGCCTTGTCCATCGAGCCCAGCGTTGTCTGCTCCAGAAGAGTTCTGCTTCCAGAATTCCTTCTAACTGGAGATGTCAGGCTCTAAACATTCACATGCAGAGTATTTGCTCTTGTCACTGATCAGTGGCACTTCTTGTGTCAGTAGGAACTCCTATACCCTTACAAGTGTCTTCTTCCACCATTGTGTGCCTTCAACGTTGCACTCTACCAAGGCCACTACCTCTTTTTTCATCTATCCCTTACAGCTTCTGAGTTTCCAGGTGCTCCTGCATCTCTAACCTGTTTGCTTTCCTGTGCCTTGGTGCAACAGGCTCTTTAGACGTGGTTAGGATACAGCAATGGTTGACAAACTAAGGCCCGGGGGCCAGATCCAGCCCAATCGCCTTCTAAATCCAGCCCATGGACGGTCCAGGAATCAGTGTGTTTTTACATGAGTAGAATGTGCTCTTTTATTTAAAATGCATCTCTGGGTTATTTGTGGGGCATAGGAATTCATTCATCCCCCCCCCAAATATAGTCCGGCCCCCCACAAGGGACAGTGGACCAGCCCACTGCTGAAAAAGTTTGCTGACCCCTGCTTTAGGCAGTCTTGCCCAGGGATCAGCAAAGGACTGTTGCTTTGTTTATAGATCAAGAGCTGAGAACCACCAGTATTATTTTTTAATGAAAAGTCACTGCAATGTTTTACAAAGAATAAACAAAATTTGAGTTCCCATGAAGGTAAGGTTTCTGCTTTGTTTTTATTAAGGAATGATTGGACCTGCCGTATTCCTTGTAGCAGCTGGATTCATAGGCTGCGATTATGAAATGGCTGTTGCATTTGTAACTATATCCACAACACTAGGGGGGTTTTCTACATCTGGGTACAGCATCAACCACCTCGATATTGCACCATCGTAAGTATTCATGATTGAGTGTGCGTTTTTTTCAAACAAGATTCCCTGAAACAGTGAATTAAATAACTACAGTACTTGTCTGTGTTTTTCTTCAGTCACTGATTTGGGTTAATTCAACTCCTTTGTGTGGCAGCCTTAAGTTGCAATCCTACCAATGCACGCTTAACTCTGGGAGTATATCTTATAGAATCCTGATCTTCCAGGCTTCTAAAATATGCAGGGAGCCTCCAGGTATACAGCTTCAGTGGGGCTGACCTCTGCATAGAAATGCAAAGGGTTGCAGCGTGTAATCTGCTGTTGATATTTTCTGCCTGCTTCCCCTCATCCACCCACCAGCATTTCTGTAGCACATGATATTTGCTTGTTGAAGGTATAGTTAGAGGTACTTGCATAGGTTGACACTTAGGTAATGGGGAAGAGCTCCTGTGGGACACAGATGTACTATAGACATTATTTTCAAAGTGCATATCAATGCCATTGCAATGCTTAGATATATTTTTTGGGGGGGAGCTATACCACTAAGGGATTTATGGATCTTTAGATACTCATCTATCCTGTGAGGCTTTTCCTCTTTGGCATTCATCTTTATAAAGTCATTGATGTTTAAGCAGTTCCAAGTTAGCAAAGGTCATATAAATGCCAGCTTCTTTATTCAACAAGTATGTAATTAATATACTGAAGCTGTGCAATGGTTCTTTGGGGTTTCAGTTGGGGGGTCTTCCCCACCCTACCTGGGGATGTCCTGAACTGAACTTGGAACTTGCAAGGTGTGTGTTCCACCAGTGAGCTTTGGCCTTGCCCCAGGCATCCTTTCTCGGAGTATCATTTTGCCTTTCCCTCACATTACCAGACAGGGAAGCGCACGAGGCACATTTGGTCATGGCATTTCTAACATGCCAGCTAGAGTGAGCTGCCTTCCAGTTTTTTGAACTTCACACCTTTTCCAGCCTGGTTGGTGGTTTGTTAAGAATTGTGTTGTTTTACAGATTATTATTTTTTAAATGCTTCCAGTTTGTGAATTTGCTTTTTGAAATTTAAGAAGCAAAAGCCAAAATAGATACAGTATGTGTTTAAATAAAATTAGAGGAAAGCAAGTCGCGAAGTTACAGTTCCTCCCAGATTGCACTGCCCTTATGCAAAGTGTATCCACACAAGGGCTTAGAGAGCGGCCACTTGCCTGCCCACTGTGAATCCCTGTGCGAAAGCCAAGTATGAGGGTGACTTAGCACTTGGGTTTTATTTCCCTCACAAATACTTCATTGAGAAGTTTGTGCATGTCTCCTAATCCACTCTGGACAAGTGGATGAATCATGTGTGAAATTCCTTCTGGGGTGTCTTGTTTCAGTATGTTAGGAGTGCCAAAACATTTGAGCTTGTGCTGAAAATATCTCCCCACCCGATACATGTCTAGTTTTATATAATATACGTGTGTGTGTGAATTGCAAGGGAATAAAAATCCTACCATTGTTCCTGAGTACCAGAAAGAAGTTCAAGGCACTATGGCATTGGGAACCAGCTGATTTTCTCTTCTTATTTTCTTAGATATGCTGGCATTCTCCTTGGAATTACAAATTCATTTGGCACTATCCCAGGAATGGTGGGACCACTTGTTGCTAAAAGCCTAACTCATAGTGTAAGTTATTATTGGTCTCTCCCCCCCCCCCCCATTTTCTTCTTTTAAAGGTTAAAGATTTGATTGTCTCATTTGTCATTATTGGCTGTGGGTTTTTTCTTGTTATTTTTAAACAAGACCAAAGAAGATTGTTTTATACTTTCTCTCTCATACCATGTTTATTGATATAAAACTGCAGCCATATGTCATGCGGCAGAGAAAATTAATCTCTTTTCTGAGACACTCTGTACTAATATCAATTTTTATTTTAATAACCCATATGTTCTCGTCCGTTGCTTTGTGAGCTGTGCCATAGTAACCCTCCCATTCAGCAAAACAAGTTCTTTAAGCCTCTTCAAGCATATATAAAACAAAATGAGGACAACCTGGAAAGAAGGGGGGAGAGAGCAAAGCTTCATGGTTCCACTGTGTGAATTTAACTGGGACCCCTGAAGAAAAACATCCTAGCACAGAACAGCTGCCTTTTTAGCCCCATCAGTTTTATTAAGTGGTAGGCACCCTTGAGTCTGACAAACTGGTGTTGGGTTGACATTGATTCCTCAGGATTTTAAAATTGGGGGGGGGTGTCAGAGCGCAGCTCAAATCTCCTCTGGCAATGGACCTTCTATAAATTGAGGTTCTCAAGTTTTCATGTATTCACAAGACAGGTTGTTATACTGAAATGTTATTTAATAGCAAGAGTTGCAAACTTTGAGCAACCTCTCAAAGTTCTTTATACACTTTATTCCATTGCTGGTGGAAACTTCAGTTTAAAACTCCCACTAAACTCTTGAGTGTAGTTTATACAGATTAAGAGTTACACCCCTAATTGAATCCCGTTTAGCATAAGTCATACTGAGCTGAACAAAATATGCCATGTTTTGAATAAATAATTGTATTGGCTACATAGATCCAGTCTCTAAACAGTGCTCAGGTGGACCAGGAAAGAGCAGAGAGTTCAAGTGTTCTCTTTATTTCAAGCCTTAACAGAAGTCTTCTGGTTTCCTCAACCCATAGTTGGCCACGACATCTATACCAATAAACTGTGGCTTGAGCAGTCCTTGCAACCCAATCCTCCAAACCAGGGATAGGAACCTGAAGTTCTCCATATGTTGTTGGGCTACAGCTTCCATCACCACTGACTTTTGGCCATGCTAACTGAGGTCCAGCAATATCTGCAAGTCCATGGGTTCCACAACCGTAGGCAAACAATGGGTTTAAAGGATCAGGAATGCAACACCTGAATGCAGCCATCTTTTTAATACAAATTATCTGCTCCACACATTCTCCTTTTCCTGCCATTCAGTTTATTCCTGATCATGGTTCTGTTACAGTAATGCACTGATTTATCTCCTTATTTCTGCCCCTTTGCCAGAATACTGTGGGAGAATGGCAGACTGTCTTCTATATCGCTGCTGCCATTAACTTATTTGGAGCCATCTTCTTTGCATTATTCAGCAGTGGAGAAGTTCAAGACTGGGCACTCAATGGCTACCACTTGCATAGGAACTGAAGGAACCCTGGGGTTAATCACCGCCACACATTGCAATCATGTGACCTGGAATGCCTTTCACATGACGTCTGCAAAGCCTATTGTGACCCTTTCTTGTTGCAGCTGGAAAATATTTCACATTTCAATATGCTCATTCTGTAAGAAGAATGTGGGATCCAGTCTTACACAATTGATTAGTGTCAGATACCTATGACACATTCTAATCAATGTATCAACTTTTTAAAAACGTGCCTGAATTAAATATTAGTTGGAGGGGGTGTAACACAGAAAAATATGAGATTTTGTTGGTTAAGGTAATTTTAGGTAAGGGTTGTTAGAATTATTGCTGGTTTTAGCTGTATTTATTTATCTTGTATGATTAATCCAAAAAGTAATGAAAATTAAAAACAGGGAATTAATCATTGGGCCCTCTTAAAGTATGTATTTGTCAGCATGTGTCCACTGTGACAGGAATGGGGAACCTCTAGCTTTCCAGATGTAACTGGACTACAGCTCCCATCCTCCTCCACCATTGGCCAGGGCTGATGGGAGCTGAAGTCCAACAACATTTGGAGGGCATACCTTTCTGCTCAGGCCTTGCTTTTGAACTTCCCATAGTCATCAGGTTGGCCACTATGAGAACAGAATGCTGGGCCTAGATGGGAAGTAGGCCGAATCCAGCAGGCTCTTCCTATGTTCCCTGTGCTGTGTGGTTTCACCAGACCTGGGAAGCACAAACACTGCTACATCATGGAGGAAAATAAGCCCAAAGTCTTTTACTATATGGAGAAATTCAGCAATGATGTTGATTTGAAGGAACGGTTTCTCTTTCCCCTCCTTTTTTCCTCTCACTGTCCTAATACTCATTTTGAGCAACAAACCACAATTATCCAGGCAGAATAAGACCAAGTGGCAGCAGGATCATACTAAAAGTTGGTCGCAAAATATGTACCAACGCAATCCTGTGCATATATACTTGGAAGTCCCCTGGGGCTTCAGTGGGACTTATTCCCAGGTAAGTGAGTACAAGATTGCAGCCGAATTGACTATTCGGTTTCTGAATGAATAAACCTGAAGGTTAAACTAACAGTGTATGTGCATAGGCTCTCTTCAGGGATTGGGTGTGCCCATGTAACTGATTCAGAATCCTACAGCCCTCAGCCAGTCGTTGACGTCTTGTCAGTTCACATTGCAGATAAGGCCTGTGTCAGCTTACTTTGTCACAATGAGATCCAGAATACTAGTAAGGGGTTGGCCCACATTGCAGTGCACCATCTTTTTCAGAGGATCTCTCCCTAACTTCATATTTGATGCTAGCATGCCAAACTGGAAATGGAGGGAATATCCATGCACAGAACCACCTAAGAGATACAAGGAAGAAGAAGAAGAAAAAACTTTTTAGAATAGGTTTTGGGATTCTTCCCGTACCCGTGCTGATTTTTTTATTTTTTAAAAACCCAAAAATTATTGAAGAGCAGCATTGGGGTTTCTCCACTACTGCTGTGGTTTGAAAAGCCATGCCACACCCTGGTCAGAATACAGCCTCCAGAAGTAGAGCTGAGGTTTCATGTCTACACACTAAGCGTAAGTGCTATTGAATCCACACTGGGACATAATTCTGAAGAGCTCTGCCTCGTACGATGGAAATCTGAACTTCCGTAGCACTGAATGTGCAGTTGTGAGTGGGAATGACATGGTGGGCTAGGCAGCTGAGGCTTTGGCCTCGATATAGAGTACTAGGACAGAACAGGCTAAATGGTCCTCTTTTGGATCATTCCAGGTGTAAAGCAAGCCAAAGGGGGGACACACTTTGGTGTTCCTTCCACCAACCGAAAGGGAAACCTGATACACCTCCCACACGCTGCTCCAGTGGAGCCCAGCTGACTTCATTTCTGAGAAATGACAGGTTACTTTTGTTAGCCAGCTTTACATACATTTTAATTTGCATTGAAATGTTATAATGACGTCTTGTCAGCTGTGTTGTATTTTGCAACTTTCAGTGTAATAAACAGTGCGGGCATTTTGGTTGGTGTGTTTTGTGTGCTACCATGCAACTACAGACCCTAACATGAAGGCTGCCATTTGTAATAACAGTAGGTTTTACTTTTTTGGAAGGGACACCCGTATTGTAGCACACACTTGACTGGTGACTCTTCGTGTCTATAATCATTATATGCTCAGCCTTGTTCAGCTTCTGTATTCAAGACGACTGATGGTGATTCTTCGGGTGCTAGAATGGGTATCTAAAGTGAATGTGTGGCTGACACAACAGACTGGGCATTGCATGCCACAATTGGCTTTATTGAGCATCTTTCACAATGAACCGAAAGACCAACACAAAGAACTTGCTGCATTCTTGTTTGTGGCAGATCAACAGCTCATTGTGCAGAATTTGAAATATCTGGATCATCTTCAACTCTCTCTGTGGAGACAGAAGATGTGGGCAGTAGCACTAATGGAGAAACTTAGCATGTTAAGCATTAAATGGTGCTCACAATTCATTTTTCTGTATAGAAATGTGGTATCCACTCAGAACCTTTTATAATGACAGCAAAGATATCTGACACTTAACATTACACCACAGGTGAACCTGTGTATTGAGTATTGTGCTGACATTGTTGCTTGCTTCATTATGTGGGGGAATGGGTTCTTTCTAACTATATTTGAAAATTTATGTAAAATTTCCATTTATTTATTTATTTTACATTTTTTTAAAAAGTGGATAGGTGCCAGCCTCAAGACTAGAAGTGGAAATGATGCTGGAAAGGAGGACTTTTAGCACCACCTTTTAAATAGCTACTCAGTACGAAAAAGATACTTGCCATGCATAGAAAAATAAGGGGTTTCATATACAGCCTTTACTCTGACATGCGTCTTTAATAGTACTTTTCTATGGGGGACCATTCAAATATACAGTTTGTCATCCCCCAACCTAAATGCTATCTGCAATCTGAAGTGCTGTTATCCAGTAAACACTTCCCTACTCAATTCTGACAGCATTTACACATTGGCCCAAGGTGATTCTTGCAACCCAGTCCCAGTGATTTCAAGATCAGGTTATAATCTTAACCGTGCTTGCTTGAAAGTACCTGTACTAGGGAATGAATAAACCTTACCTCCACCTAAAAGTGACTACGCTTTAGAATGTAAGGATGAATCCAGATTCTAGGCTGTATCCAACTAAGTCATACTGAGAGAAGACCCGTTGAAATCAGTGGATATCATTAACTTAAATTCATCCCAATGACTTGTGACTTGGCTACAACCCTAGGTTTCTATGCTTTCAAGTTGCAAGCTAAGGTTGAAATGGAGGAGGTGGGATGACCATTTTGTTTTACTTGCTAAATTTTTATGCCCCCCTTCATCCAAGGATGACAGGGTGGTTTACAATATAAAAACAGAAAAATGTGTAATGTAAGTAACAAATGCATGGAATTCTCAGTTGAGCTCAGACAGGTCCCCTCCCTACTGAACTCCCAGTGGCTGCTGAAGACTATTATTATCAGATGTTGTAATGGAAGTTTGCTTATATGGGTCTGGTACAAACTCTAGTCTGTGGTACAAGGTTGCTTAGTTACGGTGCCCATATACAGCTTGGATGACCAGGGTAAAGTCCCTGGTCATTGCTGTGTGTGTATGTGCAGCCCCTTTGAAACAACACATTAATGCCCCGGTTAGTTTTGCACACCCAATATATATGAGCAGATGCTTCTCCCCCCCCCCAAAGCTTTTACAGTGGTACCTTGGGTTACATACACTTCAGGCTACATACGCTTCAGGTTACAGACTCCGCTAACCCAGAAATAGTACCTCAGGTTAAGAACTTTGCTTCAGGATGAGAACAGAAATTGTACGGTAGCAGGGGGAGGCCCCATTAGCTAAAGTGGTGCTTCATGTTAAGAACAGTTTCAGGTTAAGAATGGACCTCCAGAACGAATTAAGTACATAACCAGAGGTACCCCTGTATAGGGTTGAATGACAGCTGCCAACTTGCTTTTTCCAGCTTTTGAATTTTGTTATCGTAACTTCTGTGATACGAATAGCAACGGTCGTAAAAGTACAGGAAATGCCTTGCTTTGCTTTCCCTGCTGGCATATTCTCCCCACCTCTACCCTTTCTTTAATATTAAGGGTGTTACCTACTGCACCCAGCAGCTTAGGATCTTTCCATGGCACCTGCCAACCAATTTCTCTACTCCTATTGGTCCTAAGTCCAGACCATTCTTAAACAAGCTAAGAAGCTTTGTGATTCTTTGCACTGTGCTGAGGAATCTGTCAAATGCAAGTAAATATCTGATTCTGAGAGACAGATGGTAGCAGCTGGGTGTACTGGCATTTAAAACTTCGAATTCCCCACCCTTTTGTGAATCATATTGGAGCTGTATTCCTTTGCTTTTCTTCAGGAAATTCAGCACAGACTTCGATGACTAAGCTACATTCCTGTACCCAGTTTCCTGGGGATAAGCCCCGCTGAATTCAAATGGGACTTACTAATAAACAGTCAAGCACTGGATTGCACTGTGCGGATGAGCTTTTCATAAAGAGAGAGAGAGAGAGTTTTAATGTGCAAGCCCTCAAACGAGTGAGCGACTGACGATCTTTCTGCTGAGTCATGAAACACAGCTATGTAGCTGTCAATTGCTTTGTCTCAATATGCACCAAGCAAGAAAGTTACTCTTCTAAGCGGTTCTGTCCCTGGCAGAGGAGACAAAAGAGGGGGATTTAAAATGACTAAGCGCACTCTGCTGAGCTCTCGTTCATGCCTCTGGAACAATCGAGAGAGAGCAATATCCGGGCTGCAGACTAAAGGAAACTTTTTAGTATATCGCCACTGCCCTTCCCTCAGTGCAGAATGGGTTTTCTATCTTACGGGGTTATAAATGGAATTCTAAACAATTTCAAAGCATTCAGGACATGTAAAACAACCAAGGTGAAAAATATCAACAGAACTACTGAGAATCTGACTAAAAATCAAGCTTAACATTTTCTTTATAAAGCAATTATTAAAGCATTTTCTAGCAATTATTATTACCCCCCCCCAGTATCCTTAACTGTGATCACTGTTAATATATTTCCCTTTCAAAAGTCATATAATCATACACACACACAAATACGGACGTTTTAATATAAAGCCACATAATAATTTTTTGCCTATACATTAAATATCCTTTTTCAGCCAAGAACAATTAGACTTTAATGATTTGTAATATTATATTTTACCCAAAAAGCATGTAGGGATTTACTGTGTCATCTGCCTTTTCATTCCAATATGCCATAAAAGGTAAAGGTAAAGGGACCTCTGACCATTAGGTCCAGTTGTGACCGACTCTGGGGTTGCGGCGTACAGCTTCCGGGTCATGTGGCCAGCATGACAAAGCCACTTCTGGCAAACCAGAGCAGCACACAGAAACGCTGTTTACCTTCCCACCAGAGCGGTACCTATTTATCTATTTGCACTTTGACATGCTTTCGAACTGCTAGGTTAGCAGGAGCAGGGACCGAGCAACTGGAGCTCGCCCATCACGGGGATTCGAACCACTTACCTTCTGATCGGTAAGTCCTAGGCTCTGTGGTTTAACCCACAGTGCCACCCGTGTCCCTTCCAATATGCCATAAACAGCTCCAATTTTCAATAAAACTTGTCCCTCTGTCTAGTCTGCCTTGCTGAGTTAAATTTCTTCAACACCTCAGATTCTAATCACCAAAATTTCCAGTCTAGAGGACTCTTGCTCTTTTCATGCTCGTGCCAAAAAAAAGTCTAATTCATCTCTATTAGTGATCAGAGTCCATAACTTTCTAACACTGACTCAGAAAAGCTCCCAATGTAGTACACAATGTAACATAATAAAACCACCATAAAATACATATTAGTGCAGCCATGGGCAAATTAGAATTGAGTCCCTGTGCCTTTAGCAACTGGGTAGACAGGGGAACGTTGTTGAACACATTTTGTGACGCAGGAGCGAGAAAAAGCTCTCTGTGTGCACTGACAATTCTCTCCTCTTCTTCACAACCAGAGGAAACAGATATTCTCTATATCAGGGGTAAGCAACCTTTTTCAGCTCTGGGCCGGTCCACCATCTCTCAGACCATGTGGTGGGCCGGACTATATTTTTTTGGGGGGGGCGGGGATGAACGAATTCCTATGCCCCACAAATAACCCAGAGATGCATTTTAAATAAAAGGACACATTCTACTCATGTAAAAACACCAGTCAGGCACCACAAATAACCTAGAGATGCATTTTAAATAAAAGGACACATTCTACTCATATAAAAACACGCTGATTCCCGAACCGTCCACGGGCCAGATTTAGAAGGTGATTGGGCTGCATCTGGCCCATGGACCTTAGGTTGCCTACCCCTGCTCTATATCATGTTTGTTGCAAGCTAGCCCATCTGCCTAGCTCTGTTTCTGAGGAAGATGCCTAGAGAGGGGATTTTTGTTTGTTTGTTTGTTTCTGGACCTAGAGCAGTGACTTGCTAAGGGGCACAGACTGAGGCTTGTTGGTGACAAAGAGCTTTCCTTTCCTTAACTTGAACTATTTTTATGTCCCCTTCAGGGGCGGGGGCTGGTAAGGACCCCGTCTTCATACACAACATTCGCCATTACAACCTTCACTGTTACTAGGCCTACAACAGCAAGCCAAATCTCAGAAGCCACTGGCATGTTGAGAACTTTTTCTTCAGATGTTGTTCCAGAGGTTTCTCCTCAGCTTTGTTTGAGATAAGGAAACCCATCAGAGCTTGGTTCTTCCTTTTCAAAGCTCTGACTAAACCATGGAACAGGTGAGGAACCTGCAGCCTTCCAGATGTTGTTCGACTCCAACCCTTATTAACCACAGCCAACAACAGGGCAAACCGTCAGGTATGATAGGACCACAGGTTAGTTATCCCTGCCCTGGAACTGAGATGCAAATAACGAGGTGCAAATAAGAAAACATCTCTTCCTCACCACAAGAACTGCACCCCCTCTCCTCACACTGTTTTCAAAAACAAATTTGGATGTCCTCATTATAATCTGAATGCCAATTTTAGATGCAGGTGTTTTACCTATCAAATCTGCAACTGAGCCTGTAGTTGCTATTTGAAGTCAAGCATTCACAAGTACATTCCCGACAGCATCATAAAAAATATTTGCAAAAATATTTGTGTATTTTTAGGACCTGTAGGCTGTTTTCTTTAACAACACATGTGATGTATTGCTCATCCTCTGTGACTCTGAAGTGATCACTGAATATGGCTGGATCAACATGAAATTAGGAACAGAGAAATTAGGGGGAAGCCAAAGCATAAAGGGCAGTTGGATAATGGAAGTTCAGATAATGGGAATTTTACTATCTCTCTTGACGATACACACTTTAGATGTTATTTATGGTCCTTACAACAGAGGTAGAGAGATTTCAAATGTGTTGGATCTACTTTGTTTTTTTAGCCGGATCCCAAGACCTCCTACGCAGAAGCAGGTGCAAAAGAGCCAGCGTGGTGTAGTGGTTAAGAGCAGTGGATTTGTAATCTGGTGAACCGGGTTCGCGTCTCCGCTCTTCCACATGCAGCTGCTGGGTGACCTTGGGCTAGTCACACTTCTTTGAAGTATCTCAGCCTCACTCACCTCACAGAGTGTTTGTTGTGGGGGAGGAAGGGAAAGGAGAATGTTAGCCACTTTGAGACTCCTTAGGGTAGTGATAAAGCGGGATATCAGTTCCAAACTTTTCTTCTTCTTCTTCTTCTTCTTCTTCTTCTTCTTCTTCTTCTTCTTCTTCTTCTTCTTCTTCTTCTTTGAAAGACATACAGGTAGTATTAAAGGACAAGGTGCCTCTGAGCACATTCTGAATTGAAGGATTTGATTTCGTACCAGAACTGGATTGAGATTGCCATCTTTTCACACAAAAATCCTCTCCTGCTTAGCTTTCTTCACCTCAGCAGCCTAATTAGGTAGGATAAGTCATTTTGTGTTGTGATTTTTGAACAACTGGGAGTCAGAAACCCTTGCCATTCTACTGTAAATCAGACAGAGATCAGTATATCCTGATTTGCCTTCTGTCCTCACCTGGTTTACAAAATCACTTGAAGTAAATACTGGCAAATCGATCCAGGAGCTCTGGTTTTGCTTCCATACAGAGCTTCAGATTAAAGAGGAAAATCCTAATATCACAGAGATAGATTACAAACTCCTTGCAGACTTCTATGTAATTAGGCCAGCTTTCCCTACCTGGTGCCCTCCAGATATCTTGAACTACTCTCATCTGCTTCAACTGGAGGGCACCAGGTTGGGGAACACTGAATTAAGCCACCATACTAAAGTTGCCAGTGCAGCCCCATGTACATTTCCATCATGGATCCACATTCTACAACTTATCTGTGCAGCATTTCCTATTTATATTACATTTTTAGCTGGCACTGCACAATGAGGAGTTAATCCTATGAGATTTCTCCAACGTAGGCTCTCTGATGAGCTGCCAACAAGTCTTGATTGTGTAAGCCTCGCTGATTGCACGGGGGGGGGGGGAACTGTGGTGGAAACGTGGAAGGATATAAATTCACCAGAAGTTTATGCACAGATTGAGCAGGTAGCATTATTGCCAATATATAAACTGATAGTATAAAACAAAAAGATATATTTCTGAGCACTCACTTGAAAACAAGCAAAAGAAATCATGGCAAATTCAGATATTTCATTGTTCATAAGGGTTACATAAAACAAACAGAACAAGGCTTCGTAAAATGCCAAACTGCTCTGGTCAATCTAAGGCAGACTCAGTCTTGGTTAACCTCAGACAGATGCAAAGCAAGAACCCTTTGTCATGTGTGCAACTCTTAACTTTTTAGTGATGGTAGCAGATAAAAAGGGAAATTCTTATTACGTTAGCAGGCTGTCGTAGGACAGAGGTTCTACTAGCCTTTGGACATGTTTTACTTAGTGTTGTGATGAAAAATTATTGCCAAATCTTACTGAACACAGATCCCATGTGTAGGCCTAAGAGGTGGCACGTATGGTGGCAAAGAACTTTTCTCACTACCATCATTTATATATATTTTTTATTTAAATTATTTTTATTCCCCTTCTCAGGATCATAACTACCCAAAGTGGCTTACACTAAAAGAATCACAATAAAGCAATAACATTACTGCACAACTAATTCAATATATTAGTTAGTTACAAATTAGGGGGGGGGGTTGCTGCACTTTCTGCTTTGTAATTTTTTGTTTTGTTTTAAAGGATTTTATTATAGATTTAATTTTGCATTTTACTGTCTATTTAAACTGCCCGGAGAACTTGATGGGATGGGTGGCAACTGTGCAAAGCTTAGGAAAACTTCCAGGCACTGAGAGGTTTGCTTTCAATTTTCATGATGAGCAACAATGTTTTATGTCACTGCTATGTGTTGGCTTTAGCTTTTGTTTTGCTGTAAAATTTGGATCATCTACCACCTTGAGCACACAGAAACTATTTAAAGAAACAACATAGTTATTCCCTAGCATATACCGTAAATATGTTTTACTGAAGGTTTAAATTCTTATAATATCCCTTTCTTTCCTTCTTTCTCATTATCTGGGCTTTCTACTTTTTGTTCTTCCAACAGAGATTCTGCGCCTCTTTAACAGTTGCACAACAAGCATAAATCCAGCTGGTGCAGCTTTTCTCAGCATGGAGATGTGGAAAGCTACACATGTTAACTTTCTGCATGTCAAGTAGCTGCTAAAGGCGCAATACCCCTGCAGGCAGCAAGGGCGGGACGATTACATTATATGATATTCTGGAATGTTCACAGCTGACGTGACAACTTGGCAGAGTATGACAGTTCTGCATGCCATACTGAGTGCCAGTGCCCTGAATGATGACTCACAAGAGAAAATGAACCAACAAGGCTAAAGTCTACATAGAAACCTTTGAGAGGAAAGTTTTTAACCTTTGACAGAGCTGACAAAAGCACCTCACTCTACAATGAATGATAGAGGTTCACAAAGGCACCATGATCTTTTCAAAGGCTTTTTGCAGCACAATCCTATGCATGCCCAGCCAGAAGCAAGTCCTATTGCATTCAATGCCAGTCCAGTATGTACTGGATTGCAGCTTTTGTTCTTACAAGGAGCAGGTGAGATAATAAACCTGTGTCTAGAATGGATCATATCAAATTGCAGTGACGGGGACTGTCACAGGATTCAGCATTCGTCAACACAAAACTATTCCCTTTCCACAGAAGAAAAAACTGGTGCTGATGAAGATATTTTCGTTCAGCTGTCTCCCTAACTTACTCATTTGCTATGTACAGCATAGGAATATGGTGGTGCTGATTTCATATAGGATGGCCAGAAGAAAGAAATGGCAAGGCTCCTATAACTTTAACAATGGTCATGCAAACAACACCTGCTGGAATGTGCCCTCCTGCATGACTGTTAAAGCCGCAGGAGCTCTGTCCTCTTTTGGGATTTGCCACCCTAATTCCAGTGATGTAGGCCTCATACAACCTAGTCCCCTTCCCCAATTCACAACAGTACCAAGGATACAATCATAACGGTCTTCCAGTTTGTAAATACAGTTACCAACTGTTCAGATAAAGCTTCTGACCTTGCTCCTGTGGCTTTTATAGGTTCATTGCAGAAACTGTTAGGCGCAGATTAGTCACAGTGTGGAGGCAATTTATAAGCAATATCACCTGCAAATGTTTGTATTTCCGCTATGTTAAAAGCACAGAGAGGCAGAAGGAAGTTCAAAACAAAGCATGGCAACATTACAAGTACTCCATGTCAATGCTGTCGCCATCTTGAGATTCACACTTGCACAGAGTCAAAGATTGTGCCCTCCATATCCTGCTGTCCTCTATTAGATATGTGTGGAGATTACTCCCACCTTTTGTCTGTGAGCGAAGTCTGAACTTTCATATTGCCCCATCTGAATCAATCTCCATAGTGACCTTTATTACATTTTCTTAATGAGATTCTTAACTGGTCACTTCAGTTTCTAGCTCTCCTCAGTGTTTGAGCTGCATATCAATTGGATAGTTATCAATTGGATAGTTAGACTGCAATTTCAATTCCCACCCCCCACCCGAGATAGTTCTATTCTCTGTAAGATCAAGTGATCTGGGAGATGACTTGAATAATCCATACTTTGATAAGAGGGGCATTTTACTAAACTTTGCATGTCAAGTCTCTACCATCACCATAACGGACCGATTTTCATTTATATGTCTTGGCAGTTGATGGTGATCTCCATTAAAAAACCCTCTCCCCAAGCCACAGTGAGGCATATTTGAAAGAGAACTGTTGAGGTGAGTGAAGGAAGAGGCATCTTAGTGTGACCAGGTAGAGAAGAGGACAAGGCTAGGATGACAAATTAAACTTGCTGAAATCCCCTCTCTTCTGTACCACTGTTAAATATCCAGGAGCACTGACCTCTTTTCCATCTGGCCTTCCTACTATAAAGGGTTTCCTCTGCAATTAATGAAGAGTAACCTGCAGTTGCTAACCATTTCTCCCGATCCGTCCCAAAGCAAATCTGTTTGGGATTCATATACCTCCCACAAGTTGTACTTGAGAGAAACTAGTAGTTCTGACAGTCCAAACTAGTCCTTTCAGTTCTAATCAGTATTTCTGCAGTCTTTTGAGGGAACTTTATATAGGTAATTAATGCAAATTGCCTTTATAAGGAAGAGCATATATTCCAAACCCTGCAGTTTTCCAAATTCTCATTCATCAAGTTAGGGTGTCTTTCTGCACGACTTAGGTGTACTTCTTAGATGGGATCAAAAGTAAACTACTTTTAAACCACGCTGCTATTTGACAACTGGGGCAGGGGGAAGGAAGATCTGGAATTATCACATTAATTTTTATGGGCATATGGAACCTATGGATTCATTTTCCCAAGGCTAAAGGAACTGGCTTGGTAAAAGCAACCAGTACTAATGTCAGACATTAACACACCTCCTTATTATCACCATCCATAAAATCACCTAGCTTCCAGACCACCTTTTGAAGTTTAAACTGGTTTGACTGCACTGGTGGATCATCTACACGGGGAAGAAGACAGGGAGGTGTAATCCTGTTGACTCTCCTGGATCTCATAGTGGTTTTCAATATAATTGACAATGGTATGCTTCTGGGTCACCATCCTAGAATAGAAATTGGGGGCATCACGCTCTAGTGGTTTTGCTTCCTACCTGACTGGCAGGTTCTAGAAAAGGGATTATTTGCTGGTCTGAATACCAAGTGGCATATGCAGTTTGTGTAATTTTATGTTCTTTTCTTTTAACTGCCTTTGGCTAGTGAATGTACTGTGTTCACCTGAGGTGTTGCTAGGCTTGAGGGGGTACTTTGGGGGAGGGGGATTTCAAAATTGTAGGGCCAGCGCAGGCTGACTAAAAAAATGTTGAACAGAATCTACTCCCAGGTAAATGGGGTTAGGATTTCAGCCTTCAGTATTCACTGAGATGGTATATACGTTATGCCTGTATTTTATCTGTTAGAAAACAATGAGCTGTTATTGCCAAATACAAAAATCCTTGTGAGCAAGTTCCTTGTATTTGTTTAAGCAGCTGCTTTCCTTCATGCCATTGCGGATCCCTCTCTAGCCTAGTTGACTTTCCTGCTGCAATCAGAAGGCCTACAAGTCCAAAAGGAATCTTCAGCACCCCCATTCCAGGTATGCAGTATGGGACAGATTTTGCGAGAATCTGGGGAACTGTGAATTTTATCTACTGTGGGTCTGTAATTAGTGCATGCCTCTTTTACTCAGTAATGATTAATTGTCCTCTGAGAAACCTAAAGAAGGTCACCTCTAAAGTAAACAAAATAGTGCAGTCTCCAAGTACTTGAGCCCAATGTGACTTGCAGCCTTATTCTCACTAGGTTCACCAAGAAATAAATTCCATACATAGCCTAATCCGTAATGCATGCATTGGAAGCCCATTGTTTTTAATAGGACTGTTTTAAATGGGGCTAAAGTAAGTGTGTTTAGGTAGGATTGCAGCCTCAGTGGGAGGAAAATAAAGTTCAACACACATTCCATAGAGTGGACTTACTTCTGAGTAAACATGCTCAGGATTGAAGGAGCATTTTAATGGTTTGGAGAACGTTAAACAATTTATGGATTATGGTTTCCTTAAGGGGGAATTAGCAAACTGACTGACCACTTTGTTTATACTTACATCAGTGAAGCAGCTCACAGCGAATGAGCCCCGATACTATGATGATTCTGTCTGTGAATGCAAATCTTTTGGATTTCTCCCACCACCACCTCAGTGTGTCTGGAGCTATTTCAAATCACTATCTGAAAAGTAGTTTGTCTGTGATTTATTTGTTACATGTCAAAAACAAGTGGCTATTGAAAGGACAAAAGTTTTTTCAGTTTATACTTTTTGCCATTTAATAGGTTCTCAGAAGTATCTTTATGAAAGGAATAGCGACTACCTCTGTTGCTGTGATAGGAATTTTATGGTTTTAGATATATAGTAATGTTCATAACTCCACATACATGGATCAGTACAGGAAGGCAGACCTGGAACCATTTTGATTCCTAAACTGACCAAATCCTTTCTCTGCAAGGTTAAAAATGGAAAAGCCTCCCCATTGTCTCTTCCTTTAATCTGTGTTTGAATAAGGTGTGAGCCTGTGACCTGGCCCAGGAAATAAGTATTTTAGCATTACAAAAGAATGGCCAGGCTCCCCAGAAAATCCAATCAAGGAACCTGCTAGACAGGAGATAAACAAGGAGAAGAGAAAAACAACATTTAAATTTCTGTGATGTAGGTGGGATGTATCTGAGGGGTGGTCTTAGGTTACACCCCTTCTGTGATGTATGCATAATGTTTCTGGGGGTGGTCCTGATCTAGAGAAGGGGAATTTCAAAAGTCTTTATAAGGCCTTGCAGGCCATTGTTCTGGGTCCTCTTCCTCTCCTGCGTGTGAGGGGGGTACCCTGTTGCAACAGATCAATAAAGATCAAGCTTACTAGCTGCTTTGCTTCTCAATATTCTCTGGTTGGCCTCTGTTATTTTCTCCTACCAATAGGGAACCTATGTAAGGACTCTATATGGGCTCTTGGATACCCCATAAGGGAAAAGGGCATATTTTTATTTACAACAGATGGCGACCACGAAGGGACTTTTGGTTACCCGGATTCTGGAAGCGAGGAAGGACTGGTTATCCAGCGCGCACCAGGCAGTTTGCCAGGAGGAATAACCAGTCTTCCATCGGTCCCAGGGTCTGGCAATAACTTGGAGTTCAGCGAGGCTAACCAGGGGAAGCAAAGCTTGATCAGGCCGGCCTTAAACAACCAGTCAAGAGATCCCGGGATCACCAGGACAGCGCTTGCGAAGTGAGTATGAGTAGGAAAAATGGGTAGTGGGGTGGGATTCTGCAAACCACAGCAAACCTATACTTCTCAAATCCTTACTTCTTTCCTCACTTTAACTCTTGACTCCTTTCTGTCCCCTCGATCTCAACACCAGCCTTAGCCCTTCGGAGTATGCCCAGGCAAAGGTTGTGTGTGATTTCTTCCACTTAACTCTGTATGCCAACCTATTCCTTCGGAGTTTTGCCCAGAAAGGTTGTGCAATTTCTTCTGCACTGAAAACTATAATTCCCAAAACTATAACTCCCAGGTGTAGCCGCACCTCTGCCATGGCGATCTTTGTTAGAGATGACCTGTGAGCGGAGAAAGCAAGGGCACCTGATTCCTTTCCTTCTTTGTCATTTCTGAGTCTCAATCTGGCATTGCAAGTGTGCAAGCGTTCAGTAGGGACTCTGAGTTAGATTGTAAAAGGCAGGGAGGTTGCTGTGAGTTGTAGAATAGAGATTAAGTGAGGTATCCCCAGGTTTTTCCCCTCGGAGATTTGTCCAGGTATCCCCAAGTTTTTTCCCTTGGATCCCCAAGTTTTCCCCTCGGAGATTTGTCCAGGTATCCCCAAGTTTTTTCCCTTGGATCCCCAAGTTTTCCCCTCGGAGATTTGTCCAGGTATCCCCAGGTTTTTTTCCCTTGGATCCCCAAGTTTTCCCCTCGGAGATTTGTCCAGGTTTCCCCAAGTTTTCCCCTCTGATCCCCAGGTTTTTCCCATCGGAGATTTGTCCAGGTATCCCCAAGTTTTTTTGTCCAGGTTTCCCCTTTTCCGGACCCTTCGGAGTTTTGCCCAGGTCCAAAACCCTTTTAATTGAAAATGGGTGCACCTCAATCAAAAGAAATGAACCCACAGACTCCTGATGGGAAAGAAGCCCAGTTGGTGCTTACTTCCTGCCTGGACTCTGACAGTCCCCTTCAATTTGTGTTTAAGAAACGTTTTTCCTGTGTTTAAATTGTACTTAGGTAACATCCAGCAGCTGCTTATCTTAAATGTGCCATCTAAAATAAAAATGCAAGCTTGCTCCAAATTCTAAATCTAAGGAAGCCATGTTGAGCCTTATCAATCTTAAAGCAAGACAAAATGGAGAATGAAGTGTGCAAATGTTTGTTATTTGAGAGAGGCTCTAAAAGAGTTTTCCTCCCAAGTGGTAAAATCCTGTATACGTGCTACTTGTGTTCTGAAAGGGGAATTACCCCACCTCCTTCCTCTAGTTTAAGTGAGGAGGGCGATTTAAGTCTAATGGTAAATGTTTTGTTGTAACTTTTGAATTTGCAAGCACACCTGTGTTCCAGTCTAAGTTAACCTAATGTTTCTGCTGCAAAAGCCTAGTTGAGCCAACTGCTCTCTCAAGCTAAAATGCAGTGTATGTATTTCATTAAGCATATGCCTATGAAAGTATGGTGTTCCTTCTAAGAAAAATATCTGAGTCCAGTTTTAACTTTGATCTGGTTGGACAGAAGAGTTATTGTAAGGCTCCTGGTATCAGTCTCTATAAGACGTCCTGGCCTCTTTTCTTAGAAAATGCCCCCCCTTGTTTCATTCTGTCTCTTTCAGGGTTTTTTCCCCTTCTCCTTCTTATTCTGTGCCAGGTAAATTTACTCCCGAGTAAGCTTCCTTTAAAGGAAACTGCAAAGGGGGGGGGGGCATAGATTAGGCTTACTATTCCTCTGCAAGTTCAGGATTCCTTTTAAATCAAATCTATGGCTGTTTAAACTTTGCTTTATAAAAGATCCTCTCCCTATCTTAGGAAAAATGTTAACTTCAATCTTCTTTTAAAGATAATTTCTATAGGAATTTGCACTCTTTAGTCTAAGGAAGTAAACTCTCACTCAAACTAGCTTCAAGATCTGCTAAAAGGGTTGGGTACTTTTATTTTCTTTTTCCTTAGTACATGATAGGCGCATGGTTTGTGATAGGCGCATGGCTTGTGATCTCTTCCCCAGTTGTGTCTGTGTACATAAGTATGTGTGTGTTTCTGGTAGTACAAATCTTGCTATGAACCCTGTATTTTAGGGTTGGACTAGATGACCCCAGGTCCCTTTCAACTTTCCCAATTTGTGGCTGATGAGTTGAAATCCAGCCCAGATTGCTCTTTGTTTTTAAAGGTGAGAGGTGAATGTGTGTGTTTCTGGTAGTACAAATCTTGCTATGAACCCTGTATTTTAGGGTTGGACTAGATGACCCCAGGTCCCTTTCAACTTTCCCAATTTGTGGCTGATGAGTTGAAATCCAGCCCAGATTTGCTCTTTGTTTTTAAAGGTGAGAGGTGAATGTGTGTGTTTCTGGTAATACAAATCTTGCTATGAACCCTGTATTTTAGGGTTGGACTAGATGACCCCAGGTCCCTTTCAACTTTCCCAATTTGTGGCTGATGAGTTGAAATCCAGCCCAGATTTGCTCTTTGTTTTTAAAGGTGAGAGGTGAATGTGTGTGTTTCTGGTAGTACAAATCTTGCTATGAACCCTGTATTTTAGGGTTGGACTAGATGACCCCAGGTCCCTTTCAACTTTCCCAATTTGTAGCTGATGTGTTGAAATTCAGCCCAGATTTGCTCGTGATGTTTGAAGCAGAACTGGTGATATCAGGCATCTAAGTGATTAGTGTTTATCATTTTGTCTATTATTTACAAAAACCAGACTTAAGTCTACTCAAAGTTTAAGCACACAAAAATTCATATAGTTAAGTAGAATTAGCCTTGACCATGACTGAGAATGTTAAAAAAATAAAATGAAAAATCCTATGAATTCTAACTCTCTGGCCATTTTTACTCATAAATAAGAGAGCGGTTGATTGTTCCGCGAATGGCCAGAGGGATATTAGCCCTTTCCTGTACATAAAGGAAGCAGTCTCAGTTTGCTTGGGCTGAATGGTGAATACTTGAATTGCTGAGTTTCTCTTTTTTGTTTTAAAATCTAACCCTATTTTTAACATCTACTCCTTACCTTTCCCTTCCTTATTCTAATTGAGCCAAAAGATGCAACATTTTCAGTTGTATAAAAGGTTTGCTGAGGCATGAACTCTGCACATGCACAGAGGCTAGATCAGCTTACAAAAGAGAGAGAGAGAGAGAGAGAGAAAGGAGGGGGGAGAGAGAAGGTTTGGAGAGCCTGAAACCTATACAAATTTCCTTATGTAAAATTTGGAACCATTGAGGGAAATCACCCTTAATGTCTTGCCCCAGGGGCTAACAAAAGGTTCGCCTCCCAATGGAATTTAAATTTTATAAGTTTTTGGTTTTTTTTTGTTTTTTTTTTGGTGTGTGTGTGTGTATATGCCTATGCATTTTAGGAACAGCATTTCCTGACAGACCTCTCACATGAAATAATTTTCCCTTTCAACAGGTGTGTATATACCTATGCATTTTAGGAACAGCATTTCCTGACAGACCTCTCACATGAAATAATTTTCCCTTTCAACAGAGTGTCCTTTCTTTTCTCCCACAGCACAAATGATAATGAGGGGATGCAAACAGTGATTTAAATACTCTATAAAAAGTAATTGCATTTGTTTTTCTTTTTGTCTTTCTTCCCTTAAAGGCAAACAGTCACTTTCTTTCTGTTCAGCAAAACAAGTCTGAATCCCTGCTATATTAGTTGATTTCCATCTATCTCTTTGTGGCTTTGACATTTTTTTTTTTTAGGTTACAAATAATTTGTTTCGTTTATTAAGTCGTTTTATCAGTTCTTCCATTATATATATGAAATTAATCGAAGCACAACCAAACATTGTTTGTGGAATGGTATTTGTTTACCTTTTTGCCTGAGCATTTCTTATTAATTCTGTCATTTTGGCTAGTGCAAGGTACCTGCACAACTTTAAAATTGCCATTCATTTTTATTGGTATTAACTCATTTCCCAGTATTCCGCTATTAACATTACAGCTGATGTCACATCAAGAAACACTTTTATTTTCATTTGGGATGTTAGAATGCCAAAACAGATTACTTCAGGTTACTTCAGGTTGCTTATTAATTGTGTGTCTTAGCATTTATTTATTTTTGGTTCCTCATAGCTCATTTTGTGTGTGTGTGTTTTACTTTGGGGACATGTTCATCACATGTTGAAAGTCAGTTTCATGAAGTTCTTTTATCAGATAGCATATGGTGAATTTTAAGTTTTTCCCCATTGTTTTCCCATTTTTTTCAGTCCAGTAGTAATCTGTGCGGTTTTTGATAATATCTTTGTATTATTTAATAATAATTCTTTTCTAAATCTGATGTCTTTGTGTCAAGTCTGTTTTCATCTAACTGGTATTCTAATTTTTTGCTTTCTTTTGTATTTTTTAACCTTTGTATTTTTTTTTCAGTCTAGTAGTAATCTGCGTGGTTTTGATAATATATTTAATAATAGTTCTTTTCTGAATCTGATGTTTTTGTGTCAAGTTTGTTTTCATCTAACTGGTAATCTAATTTTTTGCTTTCCTTTTTATTTTTTAACCTTTGTATTTTTTACAGTTCTCTTTCTATACATGTGGAGTAATTTTTTGTTTTATAATATGAAAAGAACAACAACAACAAAAATTAAGTGAAGGAAAGCAAACAAACTTAGCAGATAATAACAGTAATTATGTGGAAATGTGATAATAATATTGAAATAAATAAAATGCTTAATGTGCTAAGATTTTTTATTATTTGCAGCTTCCCATGGAAACTGGAGGACATCCTTCTTGTCTAACTGTGTTTTTAAGTCACCCCAAAACCCTGCCCCTTACAGGATATCACTTCTACAGATGTGCAATGATGAGCAGCAACAACCCCTCAACTCAGTCAACCCATCACAAGACCAGCAACAACAGAGTTTTCAAAGTGCCCACAGCTATCTCTTTCAAAGGATATAGACTGCCAAAGGGGGGAGTGGACCTGACAAAGGGGAGAGGAGTTGAATTGCAAGGACATTTTCCCACTTTTGAACCTTAAGACTGTGCTCCAGGATTCAAAAGATACATACGTAAAAGATCACAATTGTGTCAAGATATGCAACAGATATTTAATTATTTTGTTTTGTATTATGTGTTATTATGTAAGAATGTTGAAATGTGTCTGACAGTGTGATTTCCACAAAGGGGGGCAATTTATTGTGTGTAACTGTTTTTATGTTTAATGTCTTATTGCTTACACACCAATGGAGAATTCTCATGCATTTTATACTTTCTAATAGCTCACACTATTGTGTAGTCCAATGTTTAGATAACCACATTTCATTGTCCCACCTGACACTATGCCAATCTTTCCCTATCCATTTTAATATGTGTTAAACCTCTTTTTGCCAATGACAAACTTCTGGATCCATAAAACACCAGGTACATGAAGGTGGATATGCTTTGGTTTAGCAGGAATGATTCCTTATAGACTTAAATTGACTTATTTGGACAACTGCCCTTGTTAAGAATGGTTTTCTTTTAACAGATTGGTTTGAAGACTTGAGAACCATGGGGCAAGATAAATTCAAATTGGACTCAGTTTGAATTGGGCAAGTGTATCCAGGCTGCAATTAGCTTTTTGGTCCTTTAAGTGCAAGTGAGCAACTTCTCATGAGCCCAAGACCACAGCCTATAATAAAATCCCATAGCTAAAGGCCAAGGCGAAGACCTCTCCCTCACGAGATGCCCAAAACCTGTGCCAGCTATGGTGAATGCCAGGCGACATGGTTAAATGAAAGCCCTGAGGGGATTCAACAGACAAGATATGTTGCTGTAGCACTATGTCAGTGTGAGACCACAGAAGAGCTACCTTGACACCTGAGAACACAAAAATGGCGGGGGGGGGGGGAAGCAAACTGCACTTTTCAGTCATTAGTGGACCTTACCTTCCTGCTAGGTGTAAAGCATAGAACACTATTGAGTAAATGGTCTCTCCCAAAGTGTTAGAATGCCACAAGTAATTTAGTAGCAAAACGCAACATGTGTTATGATATATTCATACAAAGACATCCATTTACAACATACGATGTTATTATTTGTGGGGCAAAAATTTTTAAGAAAAATTCTAGCCCCAAAGGGGGGAAATTGTGATAGGAATTTTATGGTTTTAGATATATAGTAATGTTCATAACTCCACATACATGGATCAGTACAGGAAGGCAGACCTGGAACCATTTTGATTCCTAAACTGACCAAATCCTTTCTCTGCAAGGTTAAAAATGGAAAAGCCTCCCCATTGTCTCTTCCTTTAATCTGTGTTTGAATAAGGTGTGAGCCTGTGACCTGGCCCAGGAAATAAGTATTTTAGCATTACAAAAGAATGGCCAGGCTCCCCAGAAAATCCAATCAAGGAACCTGCTAGACAGGAGATAAACAAGGAGAAGAGAAAAACAACATTTAAATTTCTGTGATGTAGGTGGGATGTATCTGAGGGGTGGTCTTAGGTTACACCCCTTCTGTGATGTATGCATAATGTTTCTGGGGGTGGTCCTGATCTAGAGAAGGGGAATTTCAAAAGTCTTTATAAGGCCTTGCAGGCCATTGTTCTGGGTCCTCTTCCTCTCCTGCGTGTGAGGGGGGTACCCTGTTGCAACAGATCAATAAAGATCAAGCTTACTAGCTGCTTTGCTTCTCAATATTCTCTGGTTGGCCTCTGTTATTTTCTCCTACCAATAGGGAACCTATGTAAGGACTCTATATGGGCTCTTGGATACCCCATAAGGGAAAAGGGCATATTTTTATTTACAACATTGCGTATGCTGCCAATAGCATGGAATTAAAACTAAGACAGCAAAAGACCCTGCTGAATTCTTCTTTGCAGTTTGCACAAGTCCATGGTTAGCTTACTTCCAAGTTATGTGCGTATTTTACTGGGAAGTACTGGTAAATTCCACTGAATTCACCAGGGCTTGTTCCCAAATAAGAGCAGATAGGATTATAACCATTGTACACTGAAGTTCAACTAAACTTTTAATGGGGCACATAAATCACATGTAACTTCAGCCTACAGCTACTAGTTATGAAGGTTGTGCTCCGCTTGCACGGTTGGAGGCAGTAATGCTTCTCTACAGTTGCTGGAAACCATGGGAAGTGCTCTTGGGCTCGAATCCTGCTTGTGGGTTTCCTACAGGCATGTGGTTGGCCACTGTGAGAACAGGATGCTGCACTAGATGGGACACTGGCTTGATCCCACAGCCTCTTATTATGCTCTTAAACATTTGAGATTTAAGCATACTGTAACTAACTTTAGCTGGATTGGTGACAATCGGTGTTTACGGCAGGGCTGTATCATTTCTTCAAATTTAGGGTTGCCATACAAAGCTCAAATGTCCAGATTTTCATTGTTTGAAATATGGCAATATGTTTCTGTCGTTTATGAAATAAATGTAAAAGGCAGTTATAAACAATGAAAAGGCAGGGAATGCTCGTGTTTCCAAGCCTCGCTGATGCTCTTTGTATTCAAATTTTACAATGTGCATGAAAAACATTCCTTAAAATAAATTGACGTTCTTAGGTGTTGTGGTTAGAGTAGCTTTAAACGCAAATGAAACTTCAGAAGAAATCGAGGAGAAATATTGCTTATACTTCTGGTAAGACACTGCGGAGGGCAAGGGGCAAAATCTACTGCGTCTAGATAAAGAGCGTTTTTGGTTTTTTTTGCGTGGCGTGGTACTGAGATGTATGAATGAGCGTAACGTAAAGAGCGGGCGAAGGATGCATGCATGCATGCTTCGGGGGCATAACTACGGTGACTTATGGTGTGAGGAATAGGAAGCGAAGGACTGAAGGGAAACAAAGATGTGATTTGGGGTGAAGACATGCCTCCCCTCCCAAGACTGAATTAAAGGGAAGCGCCGAGGTGGGAAGACGGGTGTGGAGTGTGGGGGCAGAAACTAGGGAGGACTCAGCGGCGTGCATGTGTGAAGGGAGGATACGGCCGGGGGATGGGCGCTCCCTCCAGCCAGGCACTATGGGGGGGGGGATGGGCTGGGACTGCTGAAGGCTGGACTGACCCGCTCAACCCAACTCTGGCATTGCAGGCGGGAAGAGGACGTGTCTCCAAACTCTCAACGCCCCCGCACACGAAACGCGACTTCGCGAGCGGAAAGGGACGATTCAACAGAAAGTTACGTTTCCGTGAAAGAGAGGATGTTTTGCCCCTTTCCCTAGACGCAGCTCTCGAGGGGAGGCGTGCGGGGCGGGAGGGCGAAGGGCGGGGGAGCCGAGAAGCAGCGAATGGAACGCTGGGAGCCGTGACGTGTCCCTCAGGCCGCCGCCCTCCCGGCTCAAACTATATAAAGGGCGCCGCTCTCAGCTTCTGCCTTTTTCGCTACGGGTTTGCCGCTGCTTCAGAGGTAAGCTGGCTTCCGGGCGGGCCGCGTTCATAGGCCCAGGCCTGGGAGGGGGCGGGGACTGAGGGAAGCCCACGTGGTCTTCGCACGGCCGAGAGCCGTTCCTGGCGACGGGTAGGGGGGGTCGAGGGAGAGAGGGACAGCGGCGGTTTGAAGCCGGGGGGGGGGAGGAGGTGGGGAAGTGTGCATGCGCATGCCCAGTTGCCTTGTCCGCGACCCAAATGGGTTCCTCTACCCCGGAGTCCGTCCCCCCCAAAAAAAAATAATGCCCCGGTGTGTGCGGAATTGGGGTGTGTGTGTGTGGATTGTGTGTCTCGTGCGGGTGGGGGAGGGTAGTCCGAGAGGAGCATCCGTTCTCAGCGTGCCAGTGAAGGAAGGAGGGAGGGTTCCGAAGACACGTGTCGTGTTCCCTTCGGGGCGAAACGCGGCATCTCCGGTGGGGCGGGATGGGGGCGCCGGCTGCGGTCGTGGCAGGTGTGCCCCTATAATTGCCTTTAAAAAAACAGCCCCGCTTTCCCATAGCGGCCTGTTCGATTTTACTCTTGCTTTAGTTCTGGCCCCGTGACACACGGCGGCCCAGCCTCTCCTCTTGTTATACCTACAAGGGGCCCCTTTTCCCGGCCTTTCCGCTCAGAAGGAAGAGGGGAAAAAATGGCCGCCGCCGCCGCTGCCGTCACAAAATGGAGGGCGGGCGGGGCGCGCGTGCCAGCCAACGAGTGGCTCAACTACCGCTCCTCACCGGACACCCCCCCTCCCGCCCCCCCCAATACGCGAACCTTCGGCACGCTTCGCTCTTCCTTACTCATCCCCCTCCCCGGCCCAGCCCGGGCTCGTGCTCGCTTGGCTTACGACACAAAGGAGCGGGAGCCGCCCTTCTCCCCCCCCCCCAAAAAACACCTCCCTCTCCTTATATCCTGTAATGGCCACGACGCGGTAGGGTCTTGAGAACAGTTTATGAGGGGAATTCTAGCCCAGGTTAGCCTCGTCGCGGTCGTCGTCCCCCTCTCTCACGCGCCCTCCCGCGGTGGGTGGAGCTGGCTTGGGCCTAGTTTCGGCCTCGATCCCTTCCATCAAAGGGAGCAGATAACCGGCCTTGGACGGCCAGCCCGCATGGCGTCTTCTACTCGTGTTGTTAACGCTCCTCTCCACTAGGGGGTTCTGCTTTAACTGCATTTTTTTACATTCCTCTTTTCCCCCACACCTCCAAGGTGCTTTATCTGAAGAGCAAGAGAACCATCTACTAACATTCCAAAATGGGAAAGGAAAAGACCCACATCAACATCGTTGTCATCGGACACGTCGACTCTGGCAAGTCCACCACCACCGGTCACCTGATTTACAAATGTGGTGGAATTGATAAGAGGACCATTGAGAAGTTTGAGAAGGAAGCTGCTGAGGTGCGTTTGTCTCTGGAAACAATTGTCAGTTTTCAATTTTAAATGGATGCAGAAAGACAGCTTTACAAAATACATTTTTTTCTGCTGTAAAGCTGACATTAACTTTTGAATTTATGTAGCGTTTGCTACATTGGAAGGATCCTGTGAAGTTAATTCCTTTGAGGTGTGGGCAGCTTGTGTCTTAGTCCTAGTTTGTGTTGAAACAACTGTTTACATAGAACTGCTAAATTCTATGACATTCTTGCAGAAGAAACTAGGTGATAAAAGTTTGAACAGTTCATATTGCATATATTAGGTAATGGCGGATTAGCATGTCAGTGGGTTAAGTAAACAAAGTAGGTGTGAATCTTTCACCACTTCTGCCAAGTGCAATTTGCTAAATATAGCTTGTATATTATATTTCAGAGCATGGAAGTGGGCTATCTTTAGAAACAAGATTCAGTTAATGTGTTCATTATTGTATGCTTAGTGCAAGAGACATTAATGCCATTTTTCTCCCCCTTCAAATAGATGGGTAAGGGCTCCTTCAAGTATGCCTGGGTGTTGGACAAGCTGAAGGCAGAACGTGAACGTGGTATCACCATTGATATTTCTCTTTGGAAGTTTGAAACAAGCAAATACTACGTCACTATCATTGATGCCCCTGGACACAGAGACTTCATCAAAAACATGATTACTGGTACCTCCCAGGTGAGCAAACAGTTTTACCATTTTGGCTATAATTAAAACTAAGTACTGCATGATGATTAAAACAGTATAAATAAATTATTACATATTTTTCCTAAAGGCCGACTGTGCTGTCCTGATTGTTGCGGCTGGTGTTGGTGAATTTGAAGCAGGTATCTCCAAGAACGGGCAGACCCGTGAGCATGCCCTTCTGGCATATACACTGGGTGTCAAACAGCTCATCGTTGGTGTTAACAAAATGGATTCCACCGAGCCACCTTACAGCCAGAAGAGATACGAGGAAATTGTCAAAGAAGTCAGCACATACATCAAGAAAATTGGTTACAATCCTGATACAGTGGCTTTTGTGCCAATTTCTGGCTGGAATGGAGACAACATGTTGGAGCCCAGCTCTAATGTAAGTAAGAATGCTTGTCAAGAAGTGAGACTGCAATTCAAATAATTTTGGAATTTGAAAAGAACAATAAATGTAAGGTTTTAATAGTTGCTCATCTGATTTCTGCAGCAATGAGGAAATGATGATGATGATAATTTATTATTCATACCCGGCCCATGTGGCTGGCAACACATGTTTAACAAAATCTACATGTTAAAAGTTCAAAACTTGTGCAATATTCTTGTCAGAAAACTTTATATTCAGTTATCACCAGAAAGTAACTAAAATCTGCTTATAGAGCTTTCGTAGAAAATAACATGTTGCATTCCCCCCCCCCTTTCTGCAGATGCCCTGGTTTAAGGGATGGAAAGTGACCCGTAAGGATGGCAACGCTAGCGGAACTACACTGCTGGAAGCTCTGGATTCTATCTTGCCACCAACTCGTCCAACTGACAAGCCACTGCGTCTGCCACTTCAGGATGTCTACAAAATTGGTGGTATGTACTATAAGAATTGTATATTGTGTTATCAGAGGGACTAGTGCCTACAAAGTAAAGCTTTCATATTAGGTAATAATTTAATTGAACTTACATTTCAAAAATGGAAGTTTGTTTCATTTCTGTACGTAGCTGTGCCATCCCATCCATTTGACCTCCCCTACACGTGACACTGCTCCATTCCTGTTTCTTTCTCTGTAGGTCAAGTATACGTGTAGTGCCATGATTGTAAACTTTATATTTCTTTCCTTAAGGGATTGGTACCGTTCCAGTTGGTCGTGTGGAAACTGGTATCCTGAAACCAGGCATGGTTGTAACATTTGCCCCAGTTAATGTTACAACTGAAGTAAAATCTGTGGAGATGCACCATGAAGCTCTGAGTGAAGCTCTGCCTGGTGACAATGTTGGCTTCAACGTAAAGAACGTGTCTGTTAAAGATGTCCGTCGTGGTAATGTTGCCGGTGACAGCAAAAATGATCCACCAATGGAAGCTGCTGGGTTCACAGCACAGGTATTTAGCAGTTCTTAATTTGGTCAATTTCAGCCTACATACAGCTAGATGGGAATTAAACTTACTGTATGCAGCTAGATGTAGATTTCTCTTCTTTGAACTATTCCATAGGTTATCATTTTGAATCATCCTGGCCAAATTAGTGCTGGCTATGCCCCTGTGCTGGATTGCCACACTGCTCATATTGCCTGCAAGTTTGCTGAGCTGAAGGAGAAGATTGATCGTCGTTCTGGTAAGAAGCTGGAAGATGGTCCCAAATTCCTGAAATCTGGAGATGCTGCCATCGTTGACATGATTCCAGGGAAGCCCATGTGTGTGGAGAGCTTCTCTGACTATCCTCCTCTGGGTAAGTAGCCATTTTAGTCCTAACTTGTTTATCAGGGCAGGGTTAGTTTTGGAGTAGTTGTTACTAAATTTGTATACCGTTCTATACTCTTGGATCAGTTCCAGATAGCAATTTGATACAGCTACCTTTTTTTCCTTGAGAATATTAATAGAAAACTCATGTTAGCATCTGAGTAATTATTTTTTGCACTTTGCTCATCTTAAATGGAAAAGTGCATTTTCATTTTATAATTGCCCATAGGATGTAGTGTCTTTGAAGGTTTCTTGGTTGTTAACTGTCTTCTTCACACCTAGGTCGCTTCGCTGTGCGTGATATGAGACAGACCGTTGCTGTTGGTGTCATCAAGGCGGTCGACAAGAAAGCAGCTGGTGCTGGCAAGGTCACAAAGTCTGCCCAGAAAGCTCAGAAGGCTAAATGAAAATTCTGTACATCTGCCACCCCAGTCTTAATCAGTGGTGGAAGCATGGTCTCAGAACTGTTTGTCTCAATTGGCCATTTAAGTTTAATAGTAAAAGACTGGTTAATGATTACAATGCATCGTAAAAGCTTCAGAAGGAAAGGAATGTTTGTGGACCATTTGTTTCGTGGCAGTTCTTAAGTTATTAGTTTTTAAAATCAGTAACCTTTTTTAAATGGAAACAACTTGACCAAAATCTGTCACAAATTTTGAGACCATTAAAACAAAGTTTAATGCAAAGTCTCTGTGTTCTTTGGGGCTAATAGTTACACTTTGGATACTTGGTAATAGACTTGGGCCTATTGCAAAGTTCAAAGGTAAAAAGGAATTACTTTATCCTTGGTACTGGTATGTTAATATTTTAAAACATTGCAACACACAAAAGGCTAGGGTGGAAAAAGCCTTCTGAACTTCTTACCTTTGCCAATATTCACCCAGAATTGAGCTGGGATCAAGGAGTTGAGTAGCTAAATTTTCTGCAGTGTTTAGGCATGCTTAAGCCTACTAAATTTTTTGGATTACAGGTTTAAAATCTGTTATTTTCTTATTTAAGCAAAGCACACATAGTTGGTAGCTGGTTTCTTCTGTTCCAAGATGTTAGTGTAGATGTGTTAAGCTTTGAAGTTTCAGTGACTACTTCTAACTGTTGCTGGTTTGATTAAAGATTTGCGTTCTTACCTTACAGTTTACCACACAAGTTGGAAGCTTTGCTTCTGGTAGAATATTTGTAACGTAAATTGCAATGTTACGGATTCACTAAGGTTTTCTCAATAGTATTTTGCTGCTAACTTAAGAATTGTAGTAGGCTATGAAATGAGAGGCTAGATTTTTACTTGGTCCTCAGGCTAGTCATTTAAGATCATGAAATTGGTAAAGCTTTTCCAAAAATAGATCATGAATTAATAATTCGTGTGAAAACAGCATGCTCTCCACCCCTTTGTGATTCCTTGTGTAAAACCAGCTTCCAGTATACAGCATAGATCAACACCAACAACTGTGGTGCTGTGCCAAACGAGTATGATTGAGAGCCTTGCTACAAAGGGCCCAAAATTGGACATTAAAAAAAGTGTGCAACTAGCAGTTCTAGCTTCAGATAGCTTTAGTTTGAGTTGTCTTGTTTTCTGAGGAACACTGGACACAGTGGTAAATAGTACACTATAGCTTATGTTGGTTGACTTAACAGCATTGAAGGTGATCAAATTCTATTATTAAAAGTAGTCCTTGTTGTACAAATAACTTGTTCTTATTTTTTCCACCTCCATTAAATTTGAGGCATGGGGTGTGGCATCCAAATTAAATGGCCTTGCTTTTCTGTAGTTAAACTTCATATTCTCTTAGCTTCAGCTCTGATGGATTGGAGTAATGGATATTTGGGTCCTGCTTTTGGTAGTTATAATAAATACTCCAGATTTAAAATTCTACCAGCAATTTTAGGGTGCATCCTAGCAAAAGTTAAGAAATTTATAAAACTCAATTCAAGGTGTGGAAGTTGTGCCATGTGCTTTATGCCTATTGAAAACAACTGGACCTTTAAGTTCAACTAACTGGATCATTGCCCTTATTCATTTCATCTAGAGTCTGACCAAATGACACTTTACCAAGTGTAGCTTTTAAAAGATTTTAACGAGTTGTGGGTATTGAAAATAATAATGGCAAAATGTCATTAAGGCTTTTGGCTCTTGAAGGCACATACTCTGGCCTGCAGGAAAATTCCTTGGATGTTCATGCAAAGTGGTCTATTGGGTTTTTCCCTTTCCAGCCTCAAAACCCCTCTGCCCTAGCAGCTGAAAATTTAAGCTTGAAAAATCAGGGTGGTACCTTGTTATGGGCACTGGAGTTGGCATTTTTAAGGACTGATGCACATGAATTTTGCCTTAAATAAGCAGATGAGAGTTAATGGGTGCTATCTCTCCAGTTACCTTTCTCTGCAATTTTTAGTTTTGCCTAAAGTGGGTCTTACATGGAATAGGAACACTTGAGAAATAAGGATCCTAAATTGCACATTGTAGTCAGGCAGCTACTATGTGTGCTAAAGCAATATGCTCCTATAGGACAACTGGATAAAGATAGTAAAGGCATTCGGACAGAGGTCGCAAGAAACTCAAGGCAGAGAGTAAATTTGATTCTAAAGTGCTCAAAATGGCCACCATCACACTTTGATGTAGAGGGCTAGTTTTGCCATTGCAAAATGACCATGGGTGTTCTGTGTATTCTGTGTCTTAGAGCTAATAGCTGCCAATGCTAAACACTGCCTTTATTATTAAACCCAACGTATAGCAACGTGGACATTTTGGTACATGTCTGACAATTCACTTCCAATAGGTTAGTTTTGCTTTCCAATGCATATGTGATAGTTTACTTATGTTGGGTTAATGAAAAAACTAAATTTTGTAAGCAAACACTTGGACTTTTAGTTTTTATCTTCAATAAATTTGAGTTTAGAATTACTTTACCTCTACGGCTCTTTTTTCTAGGTAGGATAGCTTTTCTGTGTAGTACAGATGTGTTTGTGTTAGCTGTATCAAAGTATATAGCGAATGCCGTTTACCTTCCTGCCAGAGCGGTACCTATTTATCTACTTGCACTTTTTTGGCATGCTTTTGAACTACAAGGTTGGCAGGAGCTGGTACCGACCTGCTGATCAGCAAGCCCTAGGCTCTGTAGTTTAACCCACAGTGCCACCTGCATCCCGATGTGGTCTACTAATTTCCAGTAGCTGTCTTTCATAACTCTTGGGTGTCCCAGAGCCCTCTCACCACCTTCCCAAGGCTGGGTAAACAGCCCCCCACCTTGTCAGGGGCCTGGTTCCAGGCATCATTTGCTGTAGACTCCCAAGCATCAAACCCCTCTACTTGTACTGTGCACTAAATCTTGAGAGTCCAAGCCTCTAGTTGAGTTGACCTAGAAATAATTTCCAGCTCTATTAACTAGATTTATAAACCATAGACCTCAATTCAGTGCTCCATCTATTCTGGGTGTAAGTGTTTTTCCACTCCATAAACAGCACATAAAGCCTCTATATTCCCACCATAGCAACACCTACAGAGCCTTATTGAGAACAAGGTCCTGATTCTAATCTACTGCTACAAACATTTTATGTCTGAAAACAAATTTGGGTTTGAGCATAAGCTTAAATAAAATCTTACCTGCAAGTGTTTCAACTACTTTCAAGTAAAGGAAGCCTGTTAACATCTTTCCCTTGTTTAACAGGAATATTTATGCACTAAGATGAGATTTGTTCAGTACTATAGGTGGCAGCAAAGGCAGTAGAAAAGGAAGTGACTCAAGAAATTGCAAGCAAGAAACAGATTTCTCTAGTCTTTTGTTAAAAGTTTTCTTCAACACCTGATCTGACATTGCCACTTTTTCTGGCTAGTGGTGCCTTTGCGGTGTTCTGGAAGTTTTTCAGCTTTTTGGACTAACTCATTATTCACTGGATCACCATCCTTTGTGTGTAAGATAACATCACTCTGGTAGCTCTTGGCTATTTATTGGATAGCAATTACATACATGGTATGTGAATGACCGGATAACCACAGGCTGCAGGAACACAAACAGTTCAATGGGTTTTGCTCAGTAAGCACTGTTCACATATCAGTAGCTTGGAGCTTTCTTTGTCCCAGCAGGTTGGCATCAGGGATGGGGGTAGCAATCCTACATCTCTCACTTGTTTGCTCTGCTCTTTTGTGATGGTTCTTCACAAACCTCAGTAGATTTAGAACGGCAGCAGGTGTAACTCCAGGAATGCGGCTGACAGCACCAATCTAGAAACAGTAACAGGAAGGTGAGATTGCCTACTGTAAGAATTGTAACACCACAGTCTTCCTGCCTCCCCTTCATGTGTGTTTCATTGAAGTGATTAGAATACACACAAAGTAAACTCTTTCCTGCATATCTTACCACTCGGGATCAACTGAAGACTGTTGATCATTCTATAAACAGTCATGTCAATGAGCAAACTCCAACAAAGTCCTACTGCCAATGCAATTATCTCCATTTGTGCAACATAACTCCCTCTCTTATACTCTTCCTGTTCTGGGTGTGGGAGTTTTAACTTTCTAGCCACCATTAAAAATGAGCACTGCTAGTTTGTTTTTTAATGGCAGTGGAAGCTCTTGATAGATTATATTCCATTGTCATCAGCATTATAACAACATACAGTTCACAGCTATGGTTCAGCATTTGTGCACATGTCTAAAAGGACATCATTTTGCATTTATTTGACTGCTTAAATTACTTAAATGATTACAAAGCCTGTCAGTATTACCCCAATAGTGTTGGTGCGGAAAGGTTTGTAGATGTTCTGGCCACATTTGACTCAAGAATGTGTCTTACCCATTATGCCACCCCCCCTCCTATGCATACAATGGTAGCCATTTTTCGTTGGTGTGCACAAAGGAATACATTTTATGACTTTGGGGGCGGGGGCGGAGACTGCCTTACATGTTCAAACTGGAAAAAGACACATAAGCTAGTCTGAAGCATTCTGATAAGAAGAACAAAACAGGTGAAATAAAATGGCAGCCAAACTTTACCATATTATCAGCATGTCTATGCTAATTATACATAATATTTATAGATTATAAATTATTAAACATAATCTATATATTTGCACAGAAATGGGCTTTAAAAATAAAGAATAAAAAGCCCCACCAAGTTAAGTGTTTTTTCTAACTCTCCCTTGATGCTTTTAATTTCCAAATTTTTAATAAGGCCAGGAACACAGTGGTGAAATCTTGTGAAATGCTCCCCCGCCCCATTTTATTTCTCAACTTAGAACTGGAATTCTCTTGGCACTTTCCATGTGGTCTCTAATAGCAAACAAAGTTGGAAGATTCACTCTAAAGGCAGAGCTGTTAACCTAGCGACGCCCCTGCTCACTCAGTTTTCTGCCTTTGGAAATTACTATAATGCTTTCAAGGTACATTTTAATAACTAACCCCCTACATATTAATGCTGGGTTGCTTGACTACAATTCCGGGCCACAATGGCTAATGCTGGTAGGAGTTGGGAGTCTGGCAACATCTGGAAAGCCACAGGATCCCTACTGCATCCAGCAAACTCACTCTACTAGCACCTTACCGTCTGGGGACGGTGGGAGTCCAGCTTCTCTCGCACTTCCTGAGATAGTGATGCATCGATGGCAAAGTAATCCAGATCTTCTGGAAGCTGAAGAGCCTCATCCTGACGCACTTCCTCTATTTCCAACCTCTGAACGGACACATGCCATTCATAAACAGCTTGTGAGAAGAACAAAGAGAATGAACAGAACAATATATATTTTGGTTCCTGAAATTCATTCTGATAAAATATAATGGATAGAATTGTACAGGATGTGTTCCTAGTGTGTGAAAAAAATCCAAGGGTCCCCATGCATGCACCTCCAGATGGTAGAGACATCAGGTGCTATCCTGGCACCCGGGCATATTCACTTGGTCACAAGTGGCTGATAGCCATGAGCAAAATGCACCTGGCAAATTTCGAATGCTGGTTCCACTGTGTTGAATGGGACTTACTCCCTAGTAAATATGCTTAGGTTTGCAACCTAAACAGAGCAGATTATATCAGATTTACTCCTGCACCATTGGAGAGATGGAAAACGGCCACAAGCTATCTGTATAAGAATATAAAGCCTAATTGTGTTCTTGGACTCGATGGAATTTATGTTCCGAGTTCCCCAAGAAGCAAGATCTACTGGGCACAAATGTGTCAAGTTAGGACAGGAATGGGGGCCCTCCAGATGTTGCTGGACTACAACTCCCATCACTCTCCATGCTGGCTTGTACTGATGGGAGTTTTATTTAGGGCTTGCTAGTCTTCCATACCTTCTATTTTCAGCCTTTCTGCCAGTTGTCTCCATTCAGCAAACTTTTTCAGAGGCCCTGGGACAGCTTGTGACAAAATCTCCATATTGGCCCCCTGGTACTGAAGGATGTCCAGGGCACTAAGCAAAAAACCAAAACAAAGCAAAAACAATTCCTGTGAAATTATGTGCAAGATGCGTTGAGTGCTCTTGTCATAGAAAGGTGGGATAGGTTTGATCTTCTTGCAGTCCATGGGACTCTCAAGAGTCTCCTCCAGCACCATAATTCAAAAGCATCAATTCTTTGGTGATCAGCCTTCTTTATGGTCCAGCTCTCACTTCCATACATCACTATTGGGAAAACCATAGCTTTAACTATATGGACCTTTGCCGGCAAGGTGATGTCTCTGCTTTTTAAGGTGTTGTCTGGGTTTGTCATTGCTTTTCTCCCAAGAAGTAGGCGTCTTTTAATTTCATGACTGCTGTCATCATCTGCAGTGATCATAGAGCCCAAGGAAGTAAAATCTCTCACTGCCTCCATTTCTTCCCCTTTTATTTGCCAGGAAGTGATGAGACCAGTGGCCATGATCTTAGTTTTTTTGATGTTGCACTTCAGACTATATTTTGTGCTCTCCTCTTTCACCCTCATTAAGAAGTTCTTTAATTACTCCTCACTTTCTGCCATCAAGGTTGTGTCATCTGCATATCTGAGGTTGTTCATACAGTGGTACCTCGGGTTACATACACTTCAGGTTACATATGCTTCAGGTTACAGACTCTGCTAACCCAGAAATAGTGCTTCAGGTTAAGTACTTTGCTTCAGGATGAGAACAGAAATTGTGCTCCGGCGGCGTGGCAGCAGTGGGAGGCCCCATTAGCTAAAGTGGTGCTTCAGGTTAAGAACAGTTTCAGGTTAAGTATGGACCTCCGGAACGAATTAAGTACTTAACCCGAGGTACCACTGTATTTCTTCCGGCAATCTTAATTCTGGCTTGGGATCCATCCAGTCTAGTCTTTCACATTATAAAATCCTACAAATCTCACCGAGTCACCGGTGAGGGAAGACAAAAGAAAGCAATGAAATCGCTTCACCCTTTCCACAGAAACACTCTTGACAGCTTTGTACATTCTCCCCCACACAAACAGCATCACAAGAAACACTCTACGAGTAGAGACAATTAAAAAGGAAAGAGAGAGCGGGTAAATGTGAGGTATATGATGTTTCTGTATGAATCTGCGCTTCTCTAAAACAAGACCATGGGGGGATAAGAGAGAGACTCATACCTGCAAGGAGAGGTACGACCGGCACTTATTGTAATCTCTGGTATGAGCTGGGCCCATTTTGCATTGCTGAACTGAATAGATTTCAGCATTTCAAGTCCTTCTTCTAACACTGCTTTCATCTGAGATGCTTGCTCATACCGCTTTTGAGACACACAGCCAGCTTCATTATAGCCTTAAAGAGACCAAAAAGGTGCTCAGGAATTAGGAAAACTGTGTGCAATTGTGTGTGTGGTTTTTTTTAAAAAAGGCCTCTGGAGGAATTGACTACCTCGGAAGGTGAGTCTGCTGTCAGCGTTATCCGGCCGCAGAGACATCCGAAACTCCACTCGGCTGGTGAACATGCGGTACGGCTCGCTGGTGCCCAGAGTAGTGAGATCGTCAATCAGAACGCCAATGTACCCCTCTGTGCGACTGACAATAAATGGAGGTTTCCCAGTGACCCGCAGACTGGCATTGATTCCAGCAACCACACCCTGCCAGAGAGTAAAGTGATTATAGATCACAGAGGAAACCACCATATATACTAGACACCAGAAGCTTAGTCTGTTCAGTAGCTCTGCGTCTACGATAAGGAGACTGCTTAAGCCGTAGATACCACATGTGACTTTCCCACCATGTATCCCAGTTATCCACTGGCATGCTAAAAGGTGTCTTTGCAGAATAAAATCGGCACAAGCCAATTATGACAAGGGCTCATTCCCTGGACATAAAAAAGTAAGTTTCAGACATGTGTACACACACACGTTCTGAACAAATGCTCTTGAAATCGGCATTCCACAACCTGGTGCCTTCCAATGTTTTGGATCAGAATTCCCACCAGCTCCTTCCTGTAGGGTCATGCAGGCTGAAGCTGATGTGAGTTGTAGTCCAGAACATCTGAGTTGGAAGAAGGCAGACTCAAAAGACCTGTGACTGCAAGCTGCTAGTTATATCATCACGTTTGATACTGCAGAAAGCATTTCACAGCCACGACCCACTTCCCTGCAGGTTCTCCTCACCTGAGCTGCAGCCTCTTCGTAGCCTGTGGTGCCATTTATCTGCCCTGCAAAGAAGAGCCGCTGGACGAGGCGAGACTCAAGGGAGGCGGTCAGCTGACGTGGGTCTAGAAAGTCATATTGCACTCCATAGCCTATTAGGACAGATATAGGTGATAAAAGGTTTATTGATTCCAGCAACCACACCCTACAACAGAGCAACATGGTTACAGGTAGCAGGGGGAAAGGATGCATGCTGCATTGTTTCAAACCTTTCTGTAAGATAAAGGCTTACAAAACCACACGTCTGGTGATCAGAAGACATACACAGCCATGTGCTGGTGGGCAATCAAGTAACATCCCACTTGAGATGAGGCAGACAAACCTCGGCATCCACACACACTCCCACATGATATGCTGCCTATATAGCTCCATCCAACTGGACTTCCTTCCCACCTCTCACCTGGCTGTACCATTTTTGCTTTTTCCAAGCCCTTAATATGAGTGATGAGCTCCTCCTGGATCTCAGATGGCAACGTCAGAGATATTCCCTGCGGGTAGATGACGTTGGAATCCAGACCCTCAGGCTCAAGCCAGACCTGATGTGCGCGATTTGGAAAACGCAGAACTTTCGACTCTAGTGAGGGACAGTACCTATAGACAGGAGCAACAGCATGCCATGTTAGGATGCTGACACGGAGAAGAGCCCAAACATGAAATTTCAAGAGACTGGATAGGTTTCCTTATTGCTGTACTCCTCACCCACAAAAGCAGGTGTGGGGAACCTTTGGCCTTCCAGATGTTGCTGAACTACATGTAGTTGAGCAACATCTGGAAGGCAAAATGTCTCCCACCCCTGAATTAAACAAACTCTAAGCCTAAACATGTGCAACTGCATTTGCAATATTCTTGCCTATCGGTCTTGCAGCTATCATCCCCATCCCTTTTATTCCCATCAGGGTTCAGACTTTCCCCCCTTCTTTCTTTTCACGCTATGTACACCGACAGCACTGTACATAAAATAATATAAACAGGGATTTACCGGGGTCCTCTTGTTGTCTCTCTGACGTGGTTGTTCAGGTGGAGGTTCTCATGGATTATTTTCTCCACTTTGGGGTTTGTGTGTGTCAGGTAACATGACAGCTGATCTTCTGGCTGAAACAGAACCACTTGCATTCAGTGAGCAAATCAGGGTAGCTTTGAAGCATGCCGAACTGTTTTCACAGTCATCTTGAGAGAAATCACTTCAGCCCGCACTCAGCCATTATTGTCATACCACCTGAGCATACCCAAGCACTGCAGCCTTAACATTTCCCAGGAAACTATACCAATCATTGGGTTACACTCAACGAAGCACTATTAGAAGATCTTTCCATTAGGCAAGCAGATATTCCTGTGGTGATGGAACCATTTCCTGCCCTCCATGCTGTTTTTGGGGTTCTTCTGACTCTCTGGAGCAGATTTGGTGAGGGTGTAGTGGGAAGAGGAGTGGGGAGGGGAATCTTGTTGTACTAGCAGGTATCCTTGGGCTGGCTTCTGCTAGTGCAACGAATTAGTTGAATATGGCCCTTAATTTCTCCATACTATTGGAGAAATGGAAGCACGAGTAGGCCCCAATCTAGAATGTATCTCCTGGGAAGAAATCAAAGCAATTTTACTTCTAAGCAAGCAAGCTTGAGATCAGAAGGCTTAATGATTTATCAAAGGTCACACAGAAAGCCTTTTGTGAAGTCCAGTGACCGAGATCTCCACACCAACCTAGAGCTATCCTATTAGATAGCGACTTATCCTTTGGACCTTTGAGCCCTCAAGTAAGCAGTACCACTGCTCTCAATTTATGAATGGACTCCTTTAAAAGGGCAGTGATGATTCTAAAATGGTTCACACTGTATTTCAGTAATACAGTGGTACCTCGGGTTACAGACGCTTCAGGTTACAGACTCTGCTAACCCAGAAATAGTACCTCAGGTTAAGAACTTTGCTTCAGGATGAGAACAGAAATTGTGCGGCGACCCCATTAGCTAAAGTGGTACCTCAGGTTAAGAACAGTTTCAGGTTAAGAACGGACCCCCAGAATGAATTACAGTGGTGCCTAGCAAGACGAAATTAATCCGTTCTGCGAGTCTCTTTGTCTAGCAGTTTTTTCGTCTTGCGAAGCAACCCTATTAGCGGCTTAGCGGCTTAGCACTATTAGCGGTTTAGCGGCTATTAAAGGCTTAGCGGATTAGCGGCTAAAAGGCTATTAGCGGCTTAGAAAAAGGGGGGGAGCGGAAAAAAAATCGGAACACTCGCAAGACGTTTTCGTCTTGCAAAGCAAGCCCATAGGGAAAATCGTCTTGTGAAGCAGCTCAAAAACGGAAAACCCTTTCGTCTAGCGGGTTTTCCGTCTTGCGAGGCATTCGTCTTGCGGGGCACCACTGTAAGTTCTTAACCCGAGGTACCACTGTAATTTCCTGAATAATTTCCTGACTGCTGTCACTTGTTCTTTTTTTGGCTGTAGCAGCTCAAACTGTAAGTCCGTGAGAATGTGCTAACTGTTTCTGATGGTTTTCTGCATATGGCAAACTGCTTTGAGATTTATAAATCTAAAAATGAAAAGCAGTATATAACTAAAAAAAATTATTTTGAAACTTTTTGACCAATATAAGATGTCCACTGAAGAAGAAAATAGTGACCTGCAAAAATGACAGGGCAGATATTTCAGGGACAAAGATCGCTGGTGAAGCAGTGCGTGTGATGGTTAAAAATTACCCTCAGCTCTTCTATGTATGTATGAGGGCTGATATTTCAGGAATAAAACTTGTCAATTTTGATGGTATACATCGTCACCGGACTGTGCCAGTATTTAGGGGAGGATTTCCATCAACTCCTTGCATTACTCTCAGCAGCTTTTAACAGGAATAGACAAATATGTTGGTGATTTAGGAGCGCACCCCCATCTGTGTAACCGGGGATAATTTCTGACACAGTCATTTCAAGAAATCCTCCTGCATGCTAAAAACCACAGCACTGCCAGAGTAATACATGTCACTTTAAGGAAGAGAAACAGAGACTCCCCCTCATAAACTTCAACAGCTGATTACTTCCTCAGGACTCCTTCGCACCTTAATCCACACAGATTCACTAAGGAAGCTGAACGGCACGGGAGAGCTGTCCGCGGGATGCCTCTCGAGGACACTGAAGTCAATAGAGTCTTTCACCAGTCGGGGTGGTGTTCCAGTTTTTAACCTTCCTATGGTAAATCCAAGTTTCTCCAGAGTCTGAGCAAGGCCGACGGAGGGCTGGTCTCCCATCCGCCCGGCAGGATACATTTCCAGTCCAATTAGGATCATGCCCCTCAGAAATGTTCCCGTGGTTAGAACAACACTCCCAGCATGCACTCTCCTTCCGTCTTCTGAGGGGAAAGCATGGAGTGAAACAGAGCGGAGTTTAGAATACCTGCTGCTGCCCTAATTAGAAGTAGCTTCTTTCCCAAAGAGGTTTTATCTTAAACAATAGTAAATTCAGTAAATAAAAGAGCTCACTTGTAATGCATCAGTAGTTCAGTGCTCATTTCTTCTCTTTCCAAAATAGATATTATCTTGAACAATTGCAAACACAGTAATAAACAGTCCACTTGTGATATACTAGTGGTTCAGTGCTTGGACGTCGTTCTGGTAATCTGACGTTTCATCGCTAAAGAGCTTAGTCATCAAGCTTTGTAGTAAATAATATACAAGAGAAGGCAGTTTGTAAACGACTTAAAGCAGGGGTATATATGTCCCCTTCTGCATATTTCCATCGGGAGGAGCATAGAAAAGTTGTTAAAGCTCCTTTCGTTAAGCAAACTGAAGGACGTCATCCTCTTTCTATACTCCTCCCGATGGAAACATGCATTTGTTTAAGATAAAATCTATTTTGGAAAGAGTGAGTATCTTTTTCCTCCAGGACACAAGGAAGTTTGAAGTTCAGCACAGTCTTATTCAACGACAGAAAACATTTATTTATTTTTTGCAGTTTGATATTACATAAAACCCTAAGTTTATGTTGCTGCCACTTAAAGACAGCTGCTTATCCTTCAGTTGTCTCTCGTGATCATCCTACTTATTCTATCTGTTGTTTTCTGAATTGTAAACATCTAAGTGCATCATACTAACTAAACTACATAGTCCAGAACAACATACCTTTCTGCAGTGGAATGACAGTGACCTAGAAAAGGCTAGATAACCTACTGAGTCAGAGCTTTTCGTTACAGGATTCCCAGTAGCCCAGTCTGCCTATCTGTAACCTAGGAAATCCTTCCAGTAGCACCTTAGAGACCAACTAAGTTTGTTATTGGTATGAGCTTTCATGTGCATGCACACTTCTCCAGATACATGCACACGAAAACTCATACCAATAACAAACTTAGTTGGTCTCTAAGGTGCTACTGGAAGAATTTTTTTATTTTGTTTCAACTACGGCAGACCAACACGGTTCTTTATTTACTGTAACTAGAACTAGGAAATCCTATTTTTTGTGTCAGGGTAGTTTCATACAGCTATTCTGAGATGGTGAAGCTACAATCAAACACCCTAAGTATCCAGCCAGCTTTTAACACCAAGCCCTGATGTTTTTACAAGTTCAAAAATGGCCATTCAATATGCATTGCAAGTGACAGTTGCAAATGTGGCTATTAGTTCATTAAGGACTAGATTAAGATCAGTTATAAATCAACTCTTTGGAAATAATGATGGGCTAGATTCCCTGGCTCACATTGCATGGGCTTAAAAAATGAGGTAAATAACTTAGCTAATTTCCCAACCGATCTGCTTTTCAAGGCAGCATCTAGAAAAAAACTACTGGGTTCTTGTGCCACTTGAGTTCTCTGCAGAGGTGAGGTCTCCCTCCTCCTTTTACCTGGAAGTAGTTTTTGCAAGCTGCTGTCATGGAAAGCAGACCCTACACAAATGGATGAAGACTGCTGCTTCAGGATGCAGCTTGCCGGAATACTGACCCAACACGACTCCACTGACGCAACATTTGCCTGGATGATCCGATTCTGGGTCTGTCAGTAGAAGATCTTCCACAGAAGCTTCACAAACTGTCAGAAGTGGGGTTTGGAGAATTTCTTTCTACTAGGGGAAAAAAACCCTGTTAAAGGAATTTACACACACACATGATCTTTTAAGGACTCATAAGCAAAGGAGAGAACCTCCAGTAACATGGCTGCGCTACTGAGTTCCCAGGTTCCCCCAGTTTACTGCAAGCCTCGCTTGCTAAGGAACAGCTGGGAGTGCACTTAAAGGTTTCCGACTGCTCCTTCGCAGCTCTGTCATTCCCTGCCCCACCTATGATATCAGCTGTGGGGCAGGTGGGAACTGTTCGGAGGGAAAAAAGGGTTGTGGGTCAAATAAAGACCCCAGACCCACAGCTTTGACAGACCAACCCTATTCAAGAGTGAGGCCCTTTCCTGCCTGAAGTAAAAGAAGGCATAGCCAACGTCTTCCATAGTTGCAGTAAATATTTTGGTTTATTAAATTAGTTTTTAGCATTATTAAGTTTAAGTTTTTGAAAACAATAAATGCATTAAATAGCCACAGTCAGCTTGAGAATTATATCTAATAACACAAATAATGAAGACTAAAAAGGCTAAAAGCCATATATAGTCCACCATTGCCAAATCAAGGATGGAAGTCTGATCTGGGCACCTCCTTTTCCTCCCTCACGAGATTTTACCAAAAAGAGAAGAACTGAAACTGCATAAGCATTTATGTTCTCATACAGCACTTTTCAAAGTTGTCCCACCCAAGTGCTTGTTATGTGAGTACAGAATGTCTTATTCAGAGAATGCTGAATTAACACGGTGTTTTACATTTTAAAAACAGACATTGGCTTGGTTGTAGAGAAAAGCCAGCAGAAAGGGGAAGGCAGAAGGAAACTTTCTCCCTTTCCTCTCCTCCCACAGTAGCCCTCTCAAAAGCCTTTCCTAAGAGTCAGGAGACCCTTATTTGGAGGTACCTGCTGGGAATCCGTACCTGCCTTTCCCACCCAAATCATTCACCCCACTTCAGGGTGGTTGGTGCAGTTTCTGGAAGAAGGTGGGGCAGGACATTCACCTCCTGTCAATGTTTTTCTGGATCCACTCCATAATTTTACAGTCATGTTTTTTTAAATACAACTCTGGTGTAAAATGCAATTGTAGATTATGTTTTGCAGGGATTTTCTTCTACGTTTCCCAATATTACGTTTGAGTCTCCATTGCTGTATATCCAATGACACTTGTTTGTTGGAATAAGGAGCCATTCCCCCCGCCCAGTTAAGTTTACATTCCAGGTTATTTAAGCATGACAGAAATAAGTTGCCTTTTCCAATCAGACTTTCGGATTTAAATGCTTTGTAAATCATTTTGGGAATTTGTTGAGTGAGAGGTAACTTGTGCATTTTAAAAACAAACCAAATTACTGGATAATGCCCTCACCACCACCACCAAATGTCAATCAAGATTCCATGTTCTGATTAGGAAACATTTTGGTCATTTCCCCAATATTAATGGTAAATGAAATGTACATTTTATTATATCTGAGACACACACCCATTCACATGTTTACCTTCATCAAACTGACAGTGCACTCATAAACATGTATACTTGAATAAACCCCACTGAGTTCCATAGGTAAGCATGCATAGGGTTGCCTCAGAAGCCTTCCTATCCACATTCTCACCTGCATGTTCTCTTTATAGAGCTCTCTGTCAATCTGGGCTCGGAGACCCCAGACGGCTGGTCCCTTGCATTTATTTAGCACTTTGTAATGCACTCCCGACTGATCGCAGATTCGTGCGCAGAGCCCATCCAGTGCGTCCACTTCCCTGACCAGATGTCCTTTTCCAATTCCACCAAAGGAAGGGTTACATGACATTTGCCCTGGACAGCATAACAAATGAAAGGCATCTAACTACAAGCAAACAACAGCTTTTAGCCCGACCCCATTTCCTATGCTCCAAATTGACATGAATGGCAAGCTACTTGTCAGGGTGCATTTTTTGGTGAAGAAAATACTGATTTGATGTGTAAAGATCTTTCCCATTCTAATTGACCCATGAGGTTTCTGGAAGCTTCTCTGTGTAATACAAGCTGATGCAAGCTGGAAGTTTCTAGCTGACATGCAAGTTTCTATTCTGCCTAGAAAGAGGCAGAAGGTTCCTCTTTCACTCAAGGTCATGCTGACTATAACAATAGGCCAGAAGGAGCCTAAGTTTCACTTTCTATCTCTCTTTCCTTCTGGTGTGGTGTTCTGTATACAGTGGTACCTCTGGATGCGAATGGGATCCATTCCGGAGCCCCGTTCGCATCCTGAAGTGAACGCAACCTGTGTCTCGGGACTTCCGCGCATGCGCACGACGTCATTTTGAGTGTCTGTGCATGCGGCGAAACCCGGAAGTAACGCGCTCCGTTACTTCCGGGTCACCGTGGAGCACAACCTGAAAATGCTCAACCCGAAACTACTTCAACCTGAGGTATGACTGTATAGTATGCTTAGTGTTAAGGTTTTAGTCTTATTAGAAATTATTGGCGGTTAAATTAAATGTCGCAACTGGATTTTCTATGGACAGTGCCATTTCTGAATGTATTGGATTTGTGACCATTATGCTCATTTGCCTTCAGTAGCAATAAAGCTCTGCTAGATAAAACATTAATTCCCTCTGGTCTATTTTTGGGGAATCCTGCAATATGTTTAAGTTTTTACTCTACTAACTATACATTGGAATCTGCTCTGGATCAATATGAGTAGAATTCATGGCAGTACTGTACCCCTCTAGATCCAAAATCAGGGGTCAGCAAACCTTTTCCGCAGGGGGTCAGTCCACTGTCCCTCAGACCTTGTGGGGGGCCGGACTATATTTTTTTTGGGAGGGGGAATCTACCCCCCCACAACTCTCTCCTCCCTTCTCCACAGCACTGGACGAGCCCCAGTGACTGCTTACCTGTGCCCTGCGAGCGGCAGGGGCTGGCGGCGGAACGATGAGCAGCACGAAAGGGCTGTCTCCACAGAGAGACTGCTTAAAATGGCACTCAGCCAACCACGGCTCAACAAAGCCCGGCCCCCTTCCTCCTCTAGGCAGGGCGGGGAGAAGCCAGGAGGAGGGGGGAGGCGGCGCCACAGTGTGTGTGTGTGGAGAGGGGAAATGGCGCAGCCCGAACGATCAGGATCCCACGCCAATCCACATGGCGATTCCCAGACCATCCGCGGGCCGGATCCAGAAGCCAATTGGGCCGGATCCGGCCCCCGGGCCTTAGTTTGCCGACCCATGCCCAAAATTGTAAGAGAAAACCAAGATGCCTTACTTCTGCTTATTTCTAATTCTCTAATTCTAGCAATCCTGGATGCAATATACATAAAAATGTCAGGGTTTTGTATTTGTTTTAAAAATGCATTTGTTTTTATTAATCTGTTCTACAGATCCAATCACATATGGATGTCCAAAAACGGGAGGCAACTTCATTTTGCAAAAATTGAAATAAGTATACTGTCATTTATGATTATCTTATCAACCAACAACACTGCTGCTATGTTTCTCTGGTAGCTCCATTCATAAAATAAACATTTAGCAAATGGATTAAAGGTGATGTTGCCATGTCAGGTGTTGGGAAAAGTTCATGTCTCCTGATAAACAAACCCTTTGTTGTTGTTTAGTCGTGTCCGACTCTTTGTGACCCCATGGACCAGAGCACGCCAGGCACTCCTGTCTTCCACTGCCTCCCGCCATTTGGTCAAACTCATTTTAGTAGCTTCGAGAACACTGTCCAACCATCTCATCCTCTGTCGTCCCCTTCTCCTTGTGCCCTCCATCTTTCCCAACTTCAGGGTCTTTTCCAGGGAGTCTTCTATTCTCATGAGGTGGCCAAAGTATTGGAACCTCAGCTTCAGGATCTGTCCTTCCAGTGATCACTCAGGGCTGATTTCCTTCAGAATGGAGAGGTTTGAATTTCTTGCAGTCCATGGGACTCTCAAGAGTCTCCTCCAGCACCATAATTCAAAAGCATCAATTCTTTGACGATCAGCCTTCTTTATGGTCCAGCTCTCACTTCCATACATCGCTACTGGGAAAACCATAGCTTTAACTATATGGACCTTTGTCAGCAAGGTGATGTCTCTGCTTTTGAAGAGACATGTAAGTAACCCCATGTAAGTAACCTATTATGGAGAGATAATGAAGACGTACTTGCTAGCCCTGCCCTGCTGCTGTTGCATCTCCTGCGAGCTCCACCATCATGCTTTCCAAGTGTTAGGGGAAGGAACCCTACTGAGGTCCACTCTGCTACCTGCCCTGGCAGAAACTTTGGCAACCTGCATCCCTCCGAGTCGGCGGGCGCCCTGTGTACCCACACCTATCGGTTCCCACTGAGCAATCCAACCAGTTCCCTGCTTACCTATGGTGTCCACCTTGTGCGTGACGAGCAGGGTGCGGGCTCCCACCCTCGCCGCCGCCGCAGCCGCTTCAGTGCCGGCGTGGCCACCGCCGATCACGACGACGTCGTACTTGGAAATGCTGCAGGGGCCGGCGGCCGCCGAGGTCACCTCGCCCCTCGCGCACCGCAGCCACGTTCCGGGGTCCGGGGGAGTGGCGAGGCGGCGCCAGACGCGCCTGAGAGGCAACATCCCGAGGCCGGACAGAAAGACCCGCCGAAGCCCCTTCAGGTCGGCGCAGCGGCGGGAAAGAGTGCGAGACGCGCACCGGCTACTCCGCGCCGCGAAAGGGCGCCGCCATCTTGGCCCGTGACGTCGAGGCGGCCGGCTCCACCCGCTGCGCAAGGGTCGGGGCGCTTCCCGCATGCGCGCCTGTAACTGGACGGGAAGGTCCGACCGGCAGGATTAGCGGTGGGTGGCTCCCTCGAAGGGAGCGCGCCGTTCGCTGCCGGCCTTTTATTCAAAATACGACGCTGAAAGTGCGCTCGTGAAGAGGTCTTCTTCGCTCACCGAGCGGCAGGCTGTTGCTGGCGGAGAGGGCGGCATGCATCTGTTTATGGTTTTGTTTTTTAAAGCAGGGTTTCCTGGGGGGGGGGGCAAGAACATAGCAACTTTAATTTTCTTTTCAGGATTGCAGCGCTTCCTGTTGCTCTTTGATGTGTGTATAAACTGATGCAGCTGTCGGCATCTTTGGATGCTCCTTGATGGTGTGTCACAGTGGAGGCAGGTACATGCAGCTGCGGGCTGCAAGTTTTTCTCCTGTCACCGTGACACCCTGATGCAAAAGCTATTACTGTATTGGGGACTCTCAGTCCAACATGCAGCTATGAGTCATAGGAACTCTGCCAGAAGTGGCAAGCGCATTTAAACGTATGCATATTTCATCCCTGTAAAATCAAGAGGCCAAAACACTGAATTGTAGGAAAGCTTTATCCAAGGTGTGAGCTGCTACAAGTAGCCTGCAAAAACTGTCAGCGTGGGTCACGTTCTCATCTAAAGCACATGGCTTCCTCCAAAGAATTCTGGGAAGTGTAGTTTGCCTTCCACAGAGCCACAATTCTCAGCACTGTTAATTAATTCCTGGGATTTTTTTGCAGGAAGCCATGCAACTTAAATCTATGATGTGGGCGTGACCATGGTCATCTCTGCAAGGGAAACTGCTGCACATGCTCCTTCCCCACTATGGAACAAACTACAGTACTTTAGGTCTCATTAAGTGATTCTGTTTCATCATAGGAAAAGTTCCTGATAGGCTAAAATCTAGGTGCAGAGGAAGGGGGAAAGGGTTACTTAGCTCTTTCTCTGCCATCTGCCTATCCACTAAAAACTGCCTCTACCCGCTTTCCAACTTGTAGGGATAAGATATGGGTGAAGGACCAAGTATGTATAGACATAAAAGGTAAAGGGACCCCTGACCATTAGGTCCAGTTGTGGCCGACCATGGGGTTGCGTCGCTCATCCATGCAATAGTGATGTGCTCTTATTTCCTGTACTGTACTAGAAAAAAAACAACCTCTCTTTCCTGCACACATACATCAGAAACAGGGAGAAAATGTGCTGCCATCTTTTTTCCTATCCAGTACCTGTGTGATAGGCAGGAATTCCCCATGTGCAGATTTTTCTCTATGCAGCAATATAAAAATGGGAAGCTTCTTGCTGAAGTTGTTCTTTGTTCCTCTTTAAAGCAAATTGAAAAGTACAGAAATGCTTTTACGCACCTGGTTCAACATTCAATAATCAGAGCGTTTCCCAGCAAGCAGATTCATTTATGAGAAAAGTGCCACCTGCATGCCATGACAAGACAAAAAAGAGTGGTAATACCAGTGTTGTTGGTTTTAGTACAAATTTTTTTTTACATGAGCAGGTTTTCTGTTGAGTAAAAGGATTAGATAAATTGTGGAAACCAAATTATTTTTAACCCAGCCCCATGCTGTCATTGGAGAAGAATCCATGTCAGGGAAAATAAACTAGATTTCTTTTCTTTTGAAATCTAAGTTTGACAGTGGGCAAATTCAAGCATGAACTATTGCTGCGAGTCTAGATTACCTCACTGTTGCTGGCACAGCAAGCTAAAGTTGATTACTAGTTCCCAGATCCTTATTTGCACAAAAGCTAGAAACACACCTAAGTCAGAAATCTTAAAAAGAACTCCATGTGCCCCTAAACCCGAAATGGCCTCATCTTATATGTCTCCATGATCTGGGTGGAGATTCTTCCCTTCAAGAGCAGCAGTTTAAACAATCAAAACCTTTTGTTTGTGTGGGCCATTCATGAATGTACATTAACTCCAGAGGACAATTACAGAAAAAGGAACTGGGTGTGTGCAACCCACAATAAAGTTTGGGTCACCCCAAATGATAATACCCACACCTCTGGGAAAGTGCCCTCTATGAGATGGGCCTGAATTGCATTTGGTCCAGCTCTCTGAATGCAAGATACCATCAAGGGTATGTACCTATGTCAATAGCAGCCATAAATTCAGAGTTTTTCCCCCAGCCAGAACTTGTTGGAACTCAGTTCCGGCACACCTCTGGTGGATACCAAGGGAGGTGTTCATGTTGGATTCCAGCACCTTTTTCTAGAAAAGTAAGACTGGCCAAAATGCATAGAGAAAAAGAGGATCTGGCCTTAGCTTGCTTTGGACACAAGACACTTGGCTTTCTGCCCCACCAGTTCCAATGGGGAGCAGCTGCCACTGCTTCCTACATATTTTGGCTATTAGCATCTTGGTTAAATATTCTGCAACAAGCATTAGGCCAGATCAGTTCAATTATCTCATCTCAAAGCTTCTTGTGGGCTGCAGGTCAAAGTTCTCTATCTGTAATTGTGCAAAACAGTTTTGATCAGAGATTATTTTGGATCCTGAGGGGAACAGTTCCCCAGTCAGGGAGATATGGGTAGACCTAAGCTAATACTGTAAGATAAAAGTAAAGGGGACCCCTGACCATTAGGTCCTGTCGTGACCGACTCTGGGGTTGGGGCGCTCATCTCGCTTTATTGGCTGAGGGAGCCGGCATACAGTTTCCGGGGGCCAGCATGACTAAGCTACTTCTGGCGAACCAGAGTAGTGCACGTAAACACCGTTTACCTTCCTGCCGGAGCGGTACCTATTTATCTACTTGCACTTTGACATGCTTTCGAACTGCTAGGTTGGCAGGAGCAGGAACCGAGCAACGGGAGCTACCCCGTTGTGGGGATTCGAACCGCTGACCTTCCGATTGGCAAGTGGTTTAACCCACAGTGCCACCCGATACATACATACATACATACATATATATATATATATATATATATATATACATACAGAGAGAGAGAGAGAGAGAGTTCCTGTGCTCTCTCCCATCCTTTTGTTTCCAGCCTCTGGTATTCAGAAGCATCAAGTCTGATAGTGGCTAGTAGCCATCAGTAGCCTGCTATTCCATGAATTTCTGCCCATCCATGGGCATAGCCCAGGGGGACAGCTATCCCCCCGTAGATCAATACAAACATGAGGTTCTGCCCCCTCCAACAAAAGCCTGCCTCCCCTAACAAAAACCCTGGCTGCGCCCATCCACACTTTCCTTTGTGCCATGATTTCTGGCCACAGGATCAAGGGGCTTATTTTTTGTCCCACAGCTTTCACCAAGAAAACCTCCTGTTTACTGCAAATGAAAATGTGGATGGGCCCTTTGCCTATTCCTCTTTTAAAGCTACTTAGGTTGGTGGCCTTCACTGGTTCCTGGGGGAAGGAATTCCATAGTTTAGCTGTGCCTTGCATGGAGATGTACTTTGTTTTGCCTGCTTTGAATGGACCTTCAACTTCATTGAATGCCTTCCACCTCTAATGCTATGAGGGAGGCTGCAGCAGGGACTTTCCTCTAGCCACTGTCTCCATGCCTCACATACTTCTACTGTATAAACTTCTCTCATGCCTTGTCTCGCTCGCCTTTTCTCTAACTGCCCTCGTACTTCCTCAAAGGGGACTTGGAAACGATGCCTTATGAGGAACGGCTAAGGGAGCTGGGCATGTTTAGCCTGGAGAAGAGGAGGTTAAGGGGTGATATGATAGCCATGTTCAAATATATAAAAGGATATCACATAGAGAAGGGAGAAAGGTTGTTTTCTGCTGCTCCAGAGAAGTGAACACGGAGCAATGGATCCAAACTACAAGAAAGAAGATTCCACCTAAACATTAGGAAGAACTTCCTGACAGTAAGAGCTGTTCGACAGTGGAATTTGCTGCCAAGGAGTGTGGTGGAGTCTCCTACTTTGGAGGTCTTTAAGCAGAGGCTTGACAACCATATGTCAGGAGTGCTCTGATGGTGTTTCCTGCTTGGCAGGGGGTTGGACTCGATGGCCCTTGTGGTCTCTTCCAACTCTATGATTCCATCCCTGACTTAACTGGGCAACCCAAAATAAGGAAGACGGGGAGGGAGGGAGCAAGCTGGTTCAGACACGCTCCCCGCAGCAGATAAGTTTCGTTTCTCCTTCAGGATGCGGCCGTTCACGTGGCTAGCGGGTTTATATGGGGCGGGTGCGGGGCGCCGACACAGGAGACGCTGAGCTCCGCAGCGAGGACATCTTTTTCTGGCGCCATGGGGCGCGGTGGAGCCGGGAGAGGCGCGAGGAAGGGCGAGGCGGCCCCGGCAGCGAAAGGGGACGGAGGCACTGCGGGATCCAAAGGGCGAGGGGAAGGCAGACGGGGCGACGAGGGAGACGGGGCATCGCAGCAGGCGGAGAAAGGAGTTGCTGCCTCAAGTGGGAGGGAAACGTCCCAGAAGAAGAAGGAGCCGGACCAAGCTAAGAGCAAACTTGCTCCCGAGGAGCCTGGCTTGCGGCAGGCGCTGGGAAAGCTCGCGCTCGGTGCAGGGGAGCGCGCCGACGCCGAGGAACCCCTGCAGGCAGCGAACGGCGCTGCTGCCCAAAGTGGGAAGAAAGGCTCCCAGAAGGAGCCGCCGGATCAGGGGAAAGCCGTAGGGGGGGCCCGGAGGAAACTGAAGAGCACATTTGCTCCCGAGGAGCCTGGCGCGAACGGCATCCCAAGCCTGACGCAGGCGCTGGGAATGTGCACCATCTTGGCAGAGGAACGGCCCAAAGCCGAGGCAGCAAACGGCGCTGCTGCCCCGAGTGGGAAGAAAGCTCCCCGGAAGGAAAAAGGCGCGCAAAAGGCGCGGGAAGCCGAGCAGGCTATGGGTGCTCTGGTAAAACTAGAGCCCGCCCCGCGAGGAAGCGCAGTGGTTGCCCCCAAGAGGCGGGTCGCTTCCCAGAAGGCGAAGCCTCTCCCCAAAGAGGAGGAGGAAGTCGGCCAGCCAGGCAAAGAAAGCGCCTCCGCAGGGAGGAGAGATTCCCGAAAGAGAGAGGAGAAGGCGGGGAAGGAGGCCGGCGCCCGAGGGACGCTGCTTCTTAAGGAGCCTGGCCCGAGGGGCCACCGCAGCTTGAGGCGGGTGCTGGAAAAGCTCAGGCTAGCTAAAGAGGAGCGCTCCAAGGCCGCGCAGCTGGTTAACAATGTCAGGGACATCCTGGTAAAAGCAATAAAGAGGGAAGCGTGCTTCTCCTGCGTCGAAGTGCTGGGCACCGGCAGTTACTACGAACGCCTGAAGGTAATAGAAGGAAGATGCAATGCTGGAGACTGCTCGGGACATCTGCTCGGGCTTCTTTCCTTGCACCGGTCCAAAAGCTGCCGGATCACAAACCTTAAAAACACTGTAGTCATGGATGCTGAGATTTGGGGGTGATGTCAGCATTATTGCCCTCCTGTTGAGGCTTCTGGAAAGTACGACTATGTGGCGGTCCTCCATGCAGCTGGGGAGTTTGAAAGCACTTTATCCCATCGCTTTTCTCGGGAAAACCCGTTTACCACTGAATCAGAACAAATGTCAGTTTTCTGAAGATTGACGTTTGTTCCCATTCAGCAGTAAACAGCAGGTTTTCCCAGGGAAAGCATGGGGCAAAAGAATGACTTCTCGCTGTGGCTATGGGGTGGGGGAAAGCATTTTTGCCCCAGTTGAAGCCTCCAGAGGGGTGCCATTTAGGCTGCCAGCCTGTGTGGGTGTAAGCAAATGCAATTTGGGTGTGCCAAATTGAGTCTTTGTCTCAGGTGAAATAAAGCATAGTTTTGCCCCTGCGGGCTAAAGCCCTAACACATGCTACCAAAGGTCAAACTTTTTGATCACTATATGCACCTAGCAAGGGTATTTAAAATGATATGACTGCGCAGAAGCACTTTTCAGTGGTTGTCTCCAGAGGGCTGTAAGGATGACCTTTAGTCTGGAGTCATGAGAACACAAGTTATTAACACATTCTGGAGCATAGTAAATTGTGAGAAATGCTTTTGTCTGTCTTGCAGATTTCTAACCCAAATGAATTTGATATTATGCTCAAAGTACCAGATATGAGAGTTGAACTAGAATCCTGCAATGTTGCTTCTGGTGCTTTCTTCTATGTAAAATTGAAAAGAAACCCTGGAGAAAAGGCATATCTAGCTAAATTTTTAGATGACAAAATGCATCTTTCATCTTCTGATATGTTGTCGGCACTGAGGAACATTATTGTAGAAGAAGTAAAAAAAAATAAGGGTAAGTATTCATTACATTAATTTTTTCCCTTCCTCTTCAGAGATAAGCAACCCTCCTCAAATACTGTGTGCAAACAGATGAATGCTCTCCAGTCCCACTGAAATGTATAGGTCCAATTAGAAACAGTAATGTAGGATTTCTTGCAATGGAATTGGAAAACTCAGCTGCTTGAAATGGAAGATAAGATTAGTTTGATAAGCAGAAAGTAACTAGTCATGTTAATTTTAAATGCTGAACACCTGCCATTTTTGCCATAACAAAAAGTTAGTTGAACTGAAATATTTGGTTAGAAGAATGTCAATTTAAAATTGACTTTGTATTGTAAACATTTACTATACAAATTGGATATTATTTTTATTGGGAAACATTAAATATTGTATATTTTAAGAGATAACCCAAAATATACTGCAAAGAATTCAACACCACCTTTTTCCAAATGTTCTAGGAGAACAAGCTTATCAGCTCGCCCAATGGAGCTATCTGCCCTCTCCTCCCTGTTCTGGAAGTTCTTCCACCCACCTCTGAGCCTATTTGGAGGGGGGTACTTGGGGAGCAGAAGGCAGACAAGACCTGTTGCACTGGCAGAAATCCTTGTGCAGGCTTCCACTAGCTAGGCCTGTTAGTTGAATCCAGCCTACAGCTTCCTTAATAATTGTGTTATATTCTTGTTCACCACATAGTGTTTAAACTGGATTTTAGTTTTTTGTCGCAGAGTAAGAATAGCAGAACTGTAGTGCCACTACCACATTTCCCCCCCCAAGGTCTGTGTTAGCTGCTGGCATTAAGTGCCATAACTGAAGTTGATGCTGCTTACTTGGCTATATTGTTTTAAGTACATATTCTTAACTTCCTGTTCAAATCATTGTGAGGTGGGGAAATCTTAATGAAACACAATGAAATTGGTTTGGATTGGATTGTTGCTGTTGCTGTCAACAGATCTGGATGTGGAAGTGCGTGTAGAGAGAAAGAAGCCTGGATGCCCAGCAGTAACTCTTCTCATTGGAAAGCCTCCCTCCGTTATATCAGTAGATATCATTCTTGCTTTGGAATTTCGGCAACGGGCCTGGTGTGAAAATACAAGGGATGGCCTGGCTATTACAGGATGGCTAGGAAGAAAAGTAAAGAATGCCTTTTTAAATGAACCACTCTACCTCGTGCCCAAGATTGCCAAAGATGGAAAGTGCTTAATAGGTACTAAAGCTTATTTTTGGCTAAATACAAAATGCACAAAGTCATGTCACTGTATCAGGTATTCTAGCTGTTGTGTGGTGGTAGACTATTTTCAAGAGACTACATTAATTGGTTATTCTTTCTATGTGCTGTAAATAACAACAAATGTTTTGAAGTACCAGGGTCCCTGTTCTGTTATTTCTTAAGAAAAGAGACTCCTTCTTTAAAAGAATATTAAAGCTGGGCAAGAGTCAGCAGACCAATCCTAAAGGCACAATTGAACAACAGTGGGATAAGCTCTCTGCTTCATGGTAGCTAAACTTCCTATACAAGCAGAAAAGTGAAGAACTGGGTTGTATTCCTTTTTCCAAGGCTAAGATACCACTTGACTTGGATTTTGCTCAGCATATCTATGCACAGTGGCAGGATTTAGGCCAGAGCCAGCACAAGGGCAAAAGTAGTGCATTTCCACAGCTGAAAGTTTTTGCTTATGAGTTTCAGTGTTCATATAGTAGCTTAAAGGGTCACAAAATCTGTCACTAATAAACAGTTAAAAATAGCTCAATCAACATGTTCTTTAAAGAGAGATTTCCAATATTTTACATTGTTGTTTTTTTTAAAAAAAACACCTTAGAAAACACTTGGCGACTCTCTTTTTCACATATTGAGAAGGCTATAATGACTAATCATGGCAACTCAAAGACCTGTTGTGAAAAAAATGGACAAAAATGCTGCAGGTTAGTATCTTTAACTACTGTTTTCCTATTTGTTTTGTCAGTTTTAGCCACTATATACCGTATTTTTCGTCCTATAAGGCGCACCAGCCCATAGGACGCACCTCATTTTTTTTGGGGGGGGAAATGAATTAAAAAAAAATCCCCCCCCCCAGCCCTGGCTGCCGCCCCAAGCCTTGCGCTCACCTGCCCGAAGCAGGGGGAGCCCTCCGGAGGGCTCCCTGTGCTTCGGGGCGACAGGCTGCCGCCCCAAGCCTCGCGCACCCGGCGGGACCTCCTGCCGGGCGCGCGAGGCTTGCAGACACTCGCCCAAAGCAAGGGGAGCCCTCCGAAGGGCTCCCTGTGCTTCGGGCGACAGGCTGCCGCCCCAAGCCTCGCGCACCCGGCAGGACCTCCTGCCGGGCGCGCAAGGCTTGCAGACACTCGCCTGAAGCAGGGGGAGCCCTCCGGAGGGCTCCCCGTGCTTCAGGCGACAGGCTGCCGCCCCAAGCCTCGCGCACCTGGTGGGACCTCCTGCTGGGTGCGTGAGGCTTGCAGACACTCGCCCGAAGCAGGGGGAGCCCTCCGGAGGGCTCCCCGTGCTTCAGGCGACAGGCTGCCGCCCCAAGCCTCGCGCACACGGTGGGACCTCCTGCCGGGCGCGCAAGGCTTGCGGACACTCGTGGGGGCTGCAGGCTGCTGCCCGCAAGCCTTGTGAGCCCGCGGGTACTCCCACCGGGCTTACAAGGCTTGCGGATAGCTTCCTGAAGTCTGGAGAGCGAGAGGGGTCGGTGCGCACCGATGCCTCTCGCTCTCCAGGCTTCAGCGAAAGCCTGCATTCGCCCCATAGGACGCACCCAGATTTCCCCTTCATTTTTGGAGGGGAAAAGTGCGTCCTATGGGGCGAAAAATATGGTAAGTCTAGAAAATGCTTAAGAAACTGGGAAATTGTAAGGATTTATTGGCTACAACTCTCAACTAAATGTACTGCCAAACTATCATTTAGAGGTATAAAATGGATGTAGTGCCAAAATTCTGAATCTCCAAGGGTCAAATCAAGAATGATTGAATATGGTAAAACTCCCTGTGACAACTGTCTAACACATGGGGCGGCAAACTACGGCTCCAGGGCCGTATCTGGCCCAGTTGCCTTCTGGATCTGGCCGCAGACGGCCCGGGAATTGCCGCTGATCGTTTAGCCTGTGCCATCCCCCCCCCGGGGTGGTGCCTCCTCCCAGCTTCTCCCTGCCCTGCCTAGAGCTGAGAGGAAGGGGAAGGGCTTCGTTGGTGCCAGGAGCAGCTGTGTGAGCGCTTGAGCGGCCATCATTTAAAGCAGTCCCTCTCCAGAGCCCTTTCGTGTGCTGCTCATCTTCCCTCCGCCGCCAGCCCCTGCCACTTGCAAGGCACAGGTAAGCAGTCACCGGGGCTCTTCCAGTGCTGTGGAGAAGGGAGGGGAGAGTCGTGGGCGGTTGGTGGCTTACCTGAGTAGAATGTGTTCTTTTATTTAAAATGCAGTGTGCATAGGAATTTGTGCACCCCCCCCCCAATATAGTCCGGCCCACCACAAGGTCTGAGGGACAGTGGACTGGCCCCCTGCTGAAAAAGTTTGCCGACCCCTGGTCTAGTGATTGACTTACTGCCATGTTCTTAAGAGGAAAAATAATAAAGCAAATGTGGAAAATCCCAATTTGGGGCTTGCAACCAGTGGCACTTCCAACCACATATGCAGAAGGGAGACCTTGGTGCCAAAAGAGTGACAGTGTGTCACTCCACAAGTGGAGATTGCCAAGAAGCTATTGAGGTTGTTAGGATGGGCAGAGAGACACCTACACCTCATTTCTATTCCTTCAGCACAAAGGGAGTTTGGATTGCTCTGTTAATCTCCCAGCTATTGTTGGTGACTAACAAGAGCTTATATTAAAAAATGTGCACTTAAATCAGCTGGCATTCACTGACTCTGAGGTAATTATGTTAGACTAATAAACTATGATTTATTGTACAGAGAGTGAGCATTGTGCCTGTGCAAAACTTTTGAGTTTGGGAAATAACACTTTTCTGTTGCATCTAAGCCAGGAAACCATGGTTTAAACCTAGATATAGCAAGTATCTTCAATCAGGACCCACTTTTTCCCCTTTCCCTTTTTTAATTGTGCTTTATTGATTTTAAAAACAATACGGCACAAAGCAATCAACAGAAAGAAAGGAAATAAAACATTCATTCCATGCTTAATTCTTATTGTAGGTGACATTTTGTGATCATGACCTCCAGTCTCCCCATTGGACTCTATATACGTCCTATTAAATTTTTGGTCAGTGACATCTCGGAATTTTTCTGATAATCTATTTAGTTCTGCACATTCTCGCATTTTGTTCTGCCAATCTAGTGTTGATGGGATAGCATCTCTTTTCCAGCCCTTTGCAATTAAAATTCTAGCTGCTGTTGCTGCATACATGAAAATTCTCTTAAATTTCTTTGGGATTTCATTGCTTATTCCTAGCGAAGGCTTAAGGCTTCTTGAGGAGGGAACATTTAAACATTTTCTTAAGTTGTGTATTATCTCCCAGAATTCTCTGGTTTTTTTTGCAGTTCCACCACATGTGGATCATTGTGCCTTCCGCCTCCCTGCATTTCCAACATGTGTTTGACCTAGATTTAACCATTTTGGCCAGTGTTAAATACCACCTGTTGAGCATTTTCATGCAGTTCTCTTTTAGATTATAACACACAGTGAATTTTATATCTTCCCTCCATAGCTTCTTCCATGATTCCGTTTAGATGTTATAACCAAAATCCCTAGCTCACTGTACCATTACTGATTTTACTTCCTCCTCCTTGACCTCCCAGTCAAGGAGGAACCTATACATTTTAGAGAGTGGTTTGTATTTACCGTAGTTTGGATCAGATCTTTTTGGAGTCTCAAAGGATCTGTGGAAACACCCATTTTTTTGTTCTTTTGGAAAGTGTCATTCAGTTGAAAATATTGCATCCAGTCTGTTAGGTGGTTTTGGATTCTTAGAATTTTTTGAGTTTTAACTTATTTTATTTTTCTTCCAGCAATTCTTTATAGGTTGCCCAATTATCTCTCATATTTTTCTTTTTAACCAAGAATGCCTCTGTCGGGGACAGCCACCAAGGCATTTTGGGTTCTCGTAAGGCCTTATATTTGGCCCTCACTGTATATAGAGATTTCCTAACCACATGGTTTAAGAAGCTTTTATGTACTTTGACCTTCTCATAACCCAAATAAGCATGCCAGCTGTATCTATTGTCAAATCCCTCTAGATCCAGCAAATCCGTGGTTTGTAGTGTCAACCACTCCCGGATCCAGGAAAGGCCAGCTACGGTACTTCATGTTAGTTTCAGATATGGTAGTGCAAAACCTCCCATCTCCTTTATGTTGATTAATAATTGGTGCTTAATCCTGGGGCTTTTGACATTCCAAGTAAATCCTTCTGCCAGTCTTTGAAGCAGCTCACTGTTCCTATCACCCGGATAGTTTGAAACAAAAAGATCATTTTTGGAAGCATACTCATTTTTATCATAGAAATTCTTCTCTAAAAGGAAATATTTAGCCTACGCCAAATTTCCAAATTGTTTTTTATCTCCTTCTAGGTACTGACATAATTATCCTGAAATAAATTGATGTTCTTTGCTGTGAGCCATATACCCAGATATTTAACTTTTTTACTGATTTCCAAGCCACAAATCTCGCTTTTTTTCCTGAACCTCCATATTTTTAACTAGTAATTTATTTTTGCTTGAAGCCTGCCACCTCTCCAAATTCATTTATCAATTCTAATGTTCTTAAGAAGTTTTCTTTTGGGTTCTCTGTAGTTAAAGCTTTTAGTTTGTAAGATTTCCCTCCTATTACTACACCTCTTATCTTCTCACCTTCTCTTATCTTCTTGTTCAGGATTTCCAGTACTAAAATAGCAATGGGGGCAGCGGGCATCCTTGCCTTGTCCCCTTTCTTATGTTACAGCTATCTGTGATGTTGCTATTTATAATGAGTTTTGCTTTCTCCTCCATATAGATTGCCTCTGTTCCACTGCAGAAGATGTCTCCAAATCCCATTAGGTTAATTTGTGTTTTCATAAAGCTCCATGAGATATTATCAAACGCCTTCTTTGTGTCTACTAGCATGAGAGCTGCTGGTTTGTCATTTCTGATTTCTAGGTACCCCAGTATATTAATAATATTTCTTATATTACTATTCATTTGTTGTCCAGGGAGAAAGCCCGCCTGGTCTTCATGGATTATTTCTCCCAGAGTCTTTTTTTAATCTCTCTGACAGGATGTGTGCAAGAAGTTTATAGTCATTGTTGAGTAATGAGATTGGTCTGTAGCTTGAAATAAGTGTTAGGTCTGTCCCGTTTGGGAATTAATGTAACAAATGCTTCCTTCCATTTCTCTGGTGTTACTCCTTTGGTTAGTATATAGTTCATTACCTCTTGTAAAGGTCGTGATAGGGCTTCTTTCGGCTTCTTATAATAGCAGGCTGACAGTCCATCTGGACCCAGTGACTTCCCTGGTTTCACATTCTTGATTGCTTGTTGAATTTCCATGGCTGTAATTGGTGCATTAAGATGTTTAATTATTTCACTTGGAATTGCTGGAAGATTGTTATAGTTTAAAAATTCTCCGATCTCCTCGCAATCAGGAACCACTTTTAACCCATTCCTTCATCTTCTGTCATGTATTTCCATGATGGTGCTCATGTTGCAGCCTACTATTGGGTCCTATCCTACCTTTTAAAGATTCAGTGCTATATAGTAATAGGAAATTATTTTCTGAATGTTGATCCTTACATAGCCAAAATAACTATCTCCTTTTCTTCTTTTTCATCTCTCGCCACTGCCATCCCCTCTAGCTCAGAGTCAGCACTTAACTAGAGGGCATGGCAGTGGTGAGAAATGAAATGTATATATTTAAAACTTGATGATGTGAGGAAGGCAATTTCTAGAAGCATTTATGGAACTGAAGATGAAAGCACATCCAAGCTACTTGTGGCAAAGGTTAAGTTATGCTATCTAAAAGTCCAACACAGTCCATCTAATAGCACAACCTGTCCCAAGCAGGTCTGTGTATAGCAAATATCCCTGTTAAATCAATTGTTCCTAGTAGGATGTGTGTTTCAGAATAACATATTTCACAGTGTTTTTTATTATTTCCCAACAGGAAAGATTGTCTTAAGCTTCTGAAGTATTTGCTGGAGCAGCTTAAAACAAAACATGAAAACAGAAATCAGTTTGAAAAATTCCACTCTTACTTTGCCAAAACTGCCTTTCTTCATGCATGTACCAAGTGGCCCCGTGATGATGAATGGCTTGCAGCAAATCTTCACGAATGTTTCAACAGACTACTGGATTATTTCGTGGGTTGTCTCAGAGCGGCCGAGTTAAAACACTTTTTTATACCTGAGTTCAACTTGCTTCAGACAGTTGAAAAAACAAAATGTAATGCACTTGCAAAAGTAATTGAAAGTGAGCAAAACAATATGTTTCCTATATTTTTCCTGTAACTTTAAAATAAAGAGCTACAGTACTTGAATTCATGCAAAGAATTATGAATGAAATTGAAAGACACTATGGGTACTCACCTGAAAGGATTACAAGGACATCACAAAGTGGGATATCATTATGCTTCTACTTGCTTGAAAGGCAGAAAACACTTGATAATTGTGAGTTGCCCCTCCCGCAAAGTGACCACCTTCTTGCCAGAGCATAAATCAGATTTAGTAACTCAAATACACCAAAACCAAATCAGATTAATACATCAACAGTTTGATCACCCTTCCAGTAATTATTTGTTGAAGATGTGAGTTTTACACTTGTGCCTTAGTACTATAGCAGGGGTGGCCAACTCCAAAAGGCTGTGATCTACTCAGAGTTAAAAACTGGCAGTGATCTACCCCCTTACCTTTTTGGGGGTTCAGGTCAGTTGTTGAGCTTTCTTTAGGGAGGAGGAAAGCCCATTTTTGGGGGGTGCAGGGCAAAAATGTGATCTACCAGTGATCTACCACAGACGTTCAGTGATCTACCTGTTGGACGTGCCTGCACTATAGGTATCTACCTGATAAACATTGGAAGTACAATCCAGAGAACCATTACCTCCTGGTTTTAGTGGACGGAAGACCAAGTGACCGGCAACAAGTATGCAAGGTAAAGAATTTCTCCAAGAATTAACCAGACAGGGCAAAGACGTTTGCAAGGTTATCATGGTTCTGGGTTGTTCAAGGCCTTGTATACCAATAGCAAAACCTTAAACCTGTCTTGGTAGTATTTAAGCAGCCAGTGCAATTCAGCACAGGTGTTTCACACTGTCAGTTGGGCACCACCTGCGGCAGCCTTGCTAAAGTATTCTGCACTAATTGCAGCAGATACAGCGTCCTGGGTTACCGCAATCTGGAAGCTGACATTGCCTGAAATATTGTAGCTTTCACACCATCCTTAATTGACAGGTGTCCTAGCTAGTGAAGTCACTTTGGCCTCTGGTGACGAAGTTAGATGTACTCCGAAGCAATGTACCTGCTCTTTTAGAGGGAGTGCAATCACGTTCAGAAGAGGGCAACTGACCTATTTCCCTGATCTGGAAAACCACTCACCCACAGCCTCAGTCCTACCAGGATTCAAGTTGGCCTTCTTCCAGCCCACCATTGTGCACACACACCAGTCCAGCTACTGCAGGGCCACATCTGACTGATATGGAGAAAGAGGGTTGGGTGTCAGCAAACTGATGACATAATGCTCCAGTTCCCCTTATGGCTGCTCCCCCAATGGCTTAATATAACTGTTGAATGGTATGGGGGAATAAAACTGCCCTGAGGAATTCTCAGCATAACTACGATGGGGCTGAAGCCCATTCTCTCAGTGTTACTTTCTGGAGCCAAGTGGAGATAGGCATGGGACAACTTACTGCACCCCATGCATAGCTTAGGCTATCGCTGGTAGCTGGCAGGCAAGAAAAAGTTTGGACAGTGTTTGCTGTCCTCTCACAAGCAAGCTCACATGCACATACCCTTTTGAGAAGGCCCAGTAGGTGCTGTGAACATAACCCCATGGAGAGTAGGAAACTTGAGACTTATGTGGGTTTTAAAGTTAGTGGCCAGCAGCTATGACGTTACCTCATGGGGGTACAATAGCCACTGGTAGTGAGATATTGTCATATGCCATAAATTCCTGGCTCCAGTGGTGAACTTGGTTTCTAAGAAAACTGCTATGCTCTCTCACTGCTTTTAAGGGCCAGAGTCTCATGATAAAGTCAATTGCTGGTAGCAGCAATACATAGGCTCTTGCATAGTTAGGAAGTGGGCTGAGGAAAAAGAAAGTTCTGTGATCTAGTACCTCACTTTCAACTTTGAGTAAGTAGAGATAGTGTGTATAGTTTATAACACCACAATATAAAGACCGCTTTTCATTATGTGTTTTGCACTCAGTACTTTGATGCAAGTACAAATCAACAATTTACAATGCCAGTTATGGCTTGCTCTTTCAAAACATTTCCAGGCAGGCATCAAATCACTTCCCTGCCACTGTTAAACATTTGGAAAAGAAAGCTTCGTATTTTATTTGCATGTTTCCTTTATATTGTAGGAACATTTGAGAAAGTGCACATGCATAGAGAACTGATTTGGCAAGGACAATGGGACATTTCCCCAGTTGGGTGCATATCTTCCTGTGGGAGCAAGTTACATGCAATTATGGGGGAGAAAGAGAATGTTTAACTAGGGGTACTTTTGGAGTGTGTGTGTTTGCCCTCCTGCAAATGACCAGCTTTTTTGTGTGCATAGGTATACAACAGTATTGCTAAATGTAGACCATATTTTGTTGCACAGAATTCCCCAGGATCCATTTGATACATAAATAGGAAATGGCTAATCCCAATCTCTGCTTCTATTTCTTGTTCATACTAGAAAATTATATTCAAGTGCAACAAAACTAGAAACTAGAAACTGAATAATCCTTCTCACACAGCACATGAAGGTGAAGTGCTTTAGTCATTGAAACAAATTATGATACAATGTTTGACTCACAATCTTATAGCAAGGCAGATTAATACCGTTTGGCAAGTTCTGGAACATGCTATATGAAAATGATACATGTTTAAAAAGCTTTTATTTAGCAAGAATAAACATAACAACTATAGATCCATGAAAACACTAATCCTTTATTCTCTTAAAACTAGTCTTTTGTGCAAGTAAAGAGAAGATTCTGGAAGCCAAATGTTAATGCATAAAGTTCTCATAAAATTACAGTATTCTACCATTGTCATTTATAGACCCACTATTAATCTACAGGTGGGACTCGCTAGGCATGCAAATATGTCAATACACCACATCTTACCAATAAAAAAGATGCAGTACACAGAACCCACAGAATCGGGCTAATTTTAAATTTAAGATGGAGAGGGGAAGATCTGTTTGCCTCATTGTTACTTTTCCTTGTAAATAAGAACTTTTATCAACATTATTCTATGAAGTGCAGTTCTTCCATCTAACAAAACTACTATAAGCTATAAAACAAGAATGAACTTAAGTATTAAGTTATTACTCTCAACCAAAATGTATCAAAACTGAAACTTAACAAAATAATCCACCAGCTTTACTACAGCACTGCATTAGAATACATTACAGTGAATAGATAGAATTTGAAAATAATTACAAGTCAGCATAATTTCCAGTATTTCTGAACTCCATTGATCAAGATGTTGGTACTCATAAGCAGACAAAAACTTCAGTGTTGACAATTACTGCTTTATGTACAAGGTTTCCTCCCTGAAGATGAGAAGATGTAATCAATGTACCATAAGCCAATAAAACCCCATTAGATGTTAGATTAAGGCCATTGTTCTCAAACTACTTCAAATAAGTCCTATTATTATTAGTATCCATAGAGCTGCATGATTTAAAATCCCTAGGCACTAGCCAGACCCAGACTAGACCAACCAACTTCAGTATGATTACTGTTATGTATATTTAGAGCAGGCTTTGCTCAGAAGACTGCTATATATCTCATGACAGCTATATAATAAAGTATTGTTTCAATTTTCTAATAAGCATATTTTTCAAATCTGGAAATGCACATTCCTGTAAATGGTGCAATTTCAAGACAACCAGATTTTAAAAAGTTATGTTTTAAGTGTGCATAAAGCTTGAGCAATACTACATTCTACTTAAAATTATTGCTAACATTTCAGTAGGCACTCACTGTGTTCAAGTATGGATTAAAAACCTCTTCGAGATCTCCCACGAGACCTCCCCGTATCTTTCTCCATTTCTTTTTTCAACTGAAACTGCTTGTATCTTTCAGCCATTGAAATAAGTTCATCGGGAATTACCTGATAATTAGAAAATCATGGCTACAATACTTTCATACCGCTGACATCAATATTTATTGTTCCATGAATTAAATATTTTATCTAAGTACACTGAGAAAGGCTAATATTCCTTCTTTGTATCGTATCAAATTAGATTTCCCCCTTCTGTAAGTTTTTTGATAACTGTTAAATACACAGTACAATGGTACCTTGGTTTAAGAACAGTCTGGTTAAAGAATGATTCGGTTTACAAACTCCGCAAAATTGGAAATAGTGTCCTGATTTGAGAACTTTTTTAAAAACGTAAAGGACCCCTGACAGTTCAGTTGCGAACGACTCTGGGGTTGTGGCGCTCATCTAGCTTTACTGGCTGAGGGAGCCAGCATTTGTCCACAGACAGTTTTTCTGGGTCATGTGGCCAGCATAACTGAGCCGCTTCTGGCGAAACCAGAGCAGCACACGGAAACGCCGTTTACCTTCCCACCGGAGCAGTACCTATTTATCTACTTGCACTTTATTGGCGTGCTTTCGAACTGCTAGGTTGGCAGGAGCCGGGACCGAACAATGGGAGCTCACCCCGTCGCGGGGATTCGAACTGCCTACCTTCTGATCGGCAAGCTCTAGGCTCAGTGGTTTAGACCACAGTGCCACCCGACCGACTTTACCTCGGTCTAAAAATGGAATCTGAATGGTGAAAGGGCACTGGCGGCGGGAGGCCTCATTAGGGAAAGCGCACCTCAGTTTAAGAATGGTTTTGGTTTAAAAATGGACTTCCAGAACAGATTAAGTTCGTAAACCAAGATCCCACTGTACTGGGATATTATTACAGCAAGATAGTTATAAGTGTAATGCCTAATAGGTCTTTTAGCGTAGCTTCCCGTTTAGTTTGCACTTCATTAAACTCTGGTATGTTGGCAGGTAATGTCTGTTTTGCATAAAGTCTACCCATCACTGCAAATTGCTTGGAATGCATCACATTTCCCCCATTCAAGCTCTTATTGATGAGAAATGTACAAAGCACAAACTTTTGCTATGCAAAGTGCTTTAGAAAGTTAGTTTAAATTACCAGAGACCAAAGTGGTGGATGTCATCTTATAAGAGCCATTCCTTTCACATTCACAATACAAAGACATGCACCCAGACATTAAGTATGCATTAAAAATTTTTTTACAAGATACTAACATTACATCCAGAAATAAATATATTCAAATTCACAATCTGTATTATTAGAACTTAAACTACCATTATTTATTATCTCTTGATTCCAGCTGAAGTCAGTTGTTTTTCCATACCTGTTTTTTATGTTTGAATGGTTTCCACAAACCAGCTTGTTAACAGTGACTTTTCTAGTGCTTTTTTTTTTTTTTTGCATTGTAAACCACTTGAGGCTATATGCATGAAGACTTGGTACAAATCTTAAACAGCAAATAAATATTAAGAATAAAGTTTCAATACCTTAAAAACATGTTCTTATTAAAGAGCTTTTGAGACACACCTCAAGTCTGGGGGGAAAGTCAGGGAGAGAGCTAATTGCTAGTGTGGGTATGATAAACACTACCTGGTTTCCTCTTTCCAAAATGTCAATCAATTCAGATGCATTCCGCCAGTCATTCCTAGTCACAAGGGTTACAGCTTCCCCTGTGCGGCTAAAAAAAAAAAAAGCAAGCACAAAACTGTCAAATCAGCCAACTCAAATAAAATCAGTTCGTGTTTTATTTTATTGAGTTGTGCTGAGGAATAATAAGTCGAAATACCCTGTTGCAACTCCTAGGCTGAAGTACTAGTGAGCAGCTTCGAGGAGCAACTCATAGAACGCGGTGTGGTAGCCTTTTTTGAGGTTTTTGAAGACTTTGGTGATTTTTGAAGCTTTTCCAAAACTTCTTTTGCAGCCATTTGGTAAGTTAAACTTTTAAAACTTTTTGGGGGTTTTTTGGATTGGGGTGTTTGGAATTCAAGGACTTGGTGTTGGGGAGGGGTTTGCAAGAATCTGGAAGCTTGTGTGTTTTTCCCCCTGCATTTTTATGATTTTCTGTGACCATTGGGCCACTCTGCTGTTTTTTAAAAAAAATTCTGGATTTGAATTTCTGTGTGGTGGGTGGCTGGGGAACAGCTGAGGAGGGGGTTCTTCAGCAAGAAGCAAAGAGTGGAAGAGGAACCTTCTTCGAGTTGTCCCCCAGAGTCTTAGAAAATGTACTGTACACTTTGTTGATTTTTAAATGTTTTTCTGTCATGTTTAGAAACTTAATTTATTGTTCCTTCAATTTTTGAAATGCTCTTTACAGTATGTGTGACTTTAAAGAGCACTTAATAAACTCTTGTTGTACCAAATTTGGCTTTGTTTGGACTTTTTCTGACCATAGGAACGCATTAATTGAATTTCAATGCATTCCTATGGGATTTCGTGCTTCGCAAGACGAAAAATTCGCTAGATGAAAAAACTCGCGGAACGAATTAATTTCGTCTTGCGAGGCACCACTGTATTAAAATACAATAGTTTGTTAAACATTAAAAGCTCCCCTAAACAGGGCTGCCTGTCTATGTAAAATGTGCTGGAGAAAACACTGGTGTTCCTCTAAGAAGTAACAATGGCCCATTCCAGAGTTCCAATTCACTATATATAGAATATTCCACATACCCTGCACGTCCAGTGCGGCCTACTCTATGAACATACTCTTCAATGTTGCGAGGGAAGTCAAAATTAAAGACATGAGTGATATCATGCACATCAAGTCCACGGGAGGCCAAGTCAGTTGCTATCAGTATGCGAACTCTGCCTAGAACAAGCACAGTGAGACATATATTGATACCTCACAAAAGGCATATTGGGATCTGACAAGAGTTTTTAACTAGGTAGAGAAATCAACAACTTTTTATTTTATATTTGAACTCACACTGCACATACATAAGGCTGGACATTTATTTTGGAAATGCCATTTTTTCCTCTTTGTATTAGTTTACAATATTATACAAAAGAAAAACACAATATGGAAACATCCCAAATTTCCCAAAGTTTAGTACAATATTCACAACCTTATAGTAAATGCACCTTAATAATAAAGATAGCCTTGTTTTTCAAAAAAATATTTTAAGATAGTCAGAAAGTCAGAAAACATTTCCCTGGCTGTTTCTCTGCTATCCTTATAGAAGGATGGTTAGATTGCAGCAATGGTAAACCTTTTCAATGGCCACATTTGCATGTAGCAGTAAGTCACACAACAACTTGCCATAGTTTTATGCTGCTTTAAGTGATGTATTTGTTGTAACCTGCCCTGAGACTTAATGTGTAAACACAGCCAGCAAGGCTTTAGGTTTTTTAAAAATAATAATTGCTGAGTGGTATTGCATCTTCTTCCGCATATATGTTATGACTTGTTGCTTAGTGTTATGCTACAACTGATTCTAATCAATTACAAGTTTACCTTTCTTGAAGTCGTCTAAAGCCTGTTCACGATCACATTGTTCTCTGTTGCCATGTAAGGACTGGACAGGAATTCCCTGAAGACCAAAATCACTTGATAGGTCATCGGCACTAAACAGAAAAGTTAAAAACTAAAAAAACACATAGGATTGCTTGGTTCATACATTTGGAGATACAGTTGCATGTACTTAAAATAAGTAGTCTACACCCTATGTCAGGTACTCTGTTCCTTCCACATGTTCAAGGAAACTCAGTTAATGTCCTATTGCTAAAGGATTCATGATCGGCGAGTAAACATTGTATGCATTTACCAGACTTCCTTATAGAAAAAAAAGAGAAAGAAATCACCAGCGTAGAGATGTGGTTTCCCAAAAATGCACTTATGAGGTAGATGCAAATATTCTCACTTCACAGACAGGTAACTAATGCAGAGATGAAGGGTTGAAAAGTCACTTAAGAACTCTATGGCTGAAGTGGAGTAGAATTCTGATTTCAGCAGCTAAAGAAAATGTTGTGTCTAAATTAAATCCACTGTAATAGAATATATGCAAAAATTATGGAATTCTTTCTGTTGCAAATGTTAAATTTCAGCAATAGCGTACGAAATATAACAGAATACCTAACACACCCTTTACATCTTATATCACTAGTTATCATGTTGTAAACAGTTTTCTTTGACTGATAGCACCATCCTATGTGTGTTTATTCCCAAGAATTGTACTGCTAGCCCCATTATGAAACATGAGTCAATCAAAAAGAATTTGAAGAAAAAGTGTCCTATTGAGATTATATGCTGAAACTATTCTTTTTTATATTTGAAAATAGATGAGAACCAGCATTTCCTGACATTTCTTTGCTATCGGGAGAATCTGAATTCTCAGAAGTCAAGCTGCTCTATTTAGACTAGGTAAGGAATTACAGTACAGTACAAAGAAAAGTCATGGGTTGGATCCAGACTAACCCATGTTAAGAGTAGAACCCTTGAAATTAATGGAACTTTCGAAAGCACGTCAAAGTGCAAGTAGATAAATAAGTACTGCTTCGGCAGGAAGGTAAACAGTGTTTGCGTGTGCTGCTCTGGTTCGCCAGAAGCGGCTTAGTCATGCTGGCCACATGACTCGGAAGCTGTACGTCGGCTGCCTCGGCCAATAAAGCGAGATGAGCGCCGCAACCCCAGAGTCATCCGCGACTGGACTTAATGGTCAGGGGTCCCTTTACCTTTACCTAAGGTTAGTCATAACTTAGTCATACTTGAAATCTGGATCCAACCAAGAAGCGTGAAGCAATATAAGAGAAGTAAATTTTTGAGGAGGTGGAGCAACTTGTATATTAGGGAAGACTAAATTTGGAGCTTTTTGGTTTAGAATAAAGGCGATTAAAGGAGGACATGATTGAGGTGTATAAAATGATGTATGGTGTAGAAGAAATGGCTATAGTTTCTTCTCCCTTTTCATATATTACAAGACCCTAGGCCATCCAATGAAACTGAACAGTGGGAGATTTGGGGGACAAAAAGTAGTACTTCTTCTCACATTGCATCTGGAATTTGCTACCAGAAGTGACTGGACAAATTCATGTCACTTCCAGCACATCTTAGGGGCCAAGACCTTTTGCAAGAAACCCATACTTTTTAGCTGTTTTGACATGCTGCACTTAGCTTTGAAAACATTTGGCTCTACTTCTGGTTTTCTGGTCTGGGAGAGGAGACTATTTGTTTATCCAACCACTTTTTTGACATAGAGCGCACTGTTAAGTGGCATATAGCAGAGTCATATAAACGATATGACATTTTACATAACTTCTCTTATGGGTAACTCTTACACATCCTGGTAAACAAAAGTAACATACACTTTGGTTAAATGCTGCTATGTGCAGCACCGTATCTTGATCATATAAGTGGGGGGAAAGCGAGGAGCTTGGGATTACCCTGCTTATTGATTCAAGAATTCAAGAAACTGAGTCAGTCTGTGGGTTCTTCCTCCCCCAGACATCGCTTAAGATGGAACCAGCCTCCAAGAGGTCAAACAATGCCCTGCTGCTACTTCTTGAAAAGGGAATTAATTAGAGCACATCACCAAATATTAAGAGCTGAAAATAAATGTAGCTTAAATTTTGTATCTAAAATTCTAAAGAATCTAAATTTAAAACCACATTTGGGCTGAAGAAAGGCCATAACTGACTGGAAGAGCACATGCTTTTTATGCAAACACCCAAACTTTAATCCCTAGTATTTCCGTTTCAACAGACAGACAAAAGGTGATGGGAGAAGACCTTTACTGTAGGCCCTAGAGCTCAACTAACATAATATAGTAAGGTAATATTGGGCTAGCCGCTAGATAGACCAGTGGCCTGACTCAATAATAAGGCACCTGTAAATCATATTTAATGGTTAATAGTGAATGACAAATGTAGGCAAGAAGCCAAATATTCATGTTAGATTTCTTCTACGTACGTAAGCTTCTTTCCCACAAAAATGATGACTTTATCTTCGGACTTCATAGTGTCAATGAAGTAACGTGTAAAAGCTCTTTTTTCTTCTTCTGGAATAATAACAATTTTCTGTTCCACTGTATTTACTGCCTAGAAAACCAAATTTAATCAAAGGAAACCTGAATGTAATTTGAACCTTGTCAAAGTATCAATTAAGAATTGTACATACTTTGTTATAGCTAGGGATACTGAAAGAGTTTGAGATGGAAATGTACAGTTGGAAGGGACCCTGTAGGTCATGTAGTCCAACCCCTTGCAATGCAGGAATCTTAACATAGAATCAAAGAATTTTCATGTTGGAAGACTATTCAGGTACTATGCATGTACTTTGAACGTGAGCTTTGACTAGAGCTGGCTGTTGTGGCATGTTTATTTGAAAATAAATCCCACCTAAATCATTGGGTGCTGCTATACAGTTCTTAACACCCACAACTAAGAATCAAGTAACTCACTTTTAAAAAATCAGAGCACTACTTTAGATTTCAAACCACAAACCAGAGAATCCAGATCCAATGCCTTCTGTGGGTCTGATTAGTCTCTGATTCAAATACTCTCCCTTTAAATGACTGGGTGAGAGTTAGGCACACAACCCGCTTGCTAAGGCTGTTTTCCCCTAGGAAGAATCCTGAATTCCATGGTGAAGCCTTGGAGAGATGTTGGACTTCCCAAGGTAAAGTAGCATCTCTACAAAGCTGCATGAGTCACACAGAGCAGGGAACCCTGAAGCATTTTGTGTAACCTCAGTGATCCAGATATAGAAAAAACAGCACGAGGGTGGAGGAAGCACTTCACTGTGACTAACAGGTCTGGCTTGTAATCAGGAGCAATGATTCTACCAGAGGTCTCCAATTCCAGTGTTTTGTGAAAGGCAGATCAGTTAATTTTGCAGGGGTCATGGTAAATTAGACATCTTATTTGGAATTATGCACATTGCATTTTGGGTATAAATGGATATGCCTAAAACCCAACATGCACAATCCCAAATAACATGGATGATTTGACCATGACTCCTGCCTCAAAACTGAGAAATTGACCAGTTTCAGCTCACAAGCATTGGATTTTAGACATACACACTTTGTTGAAATGTTGTATCCATACATAGATGTCTGAAGGTCTCAAAGTCTTACCCAGGTCTACCCAATGGGCAGGAATGGACAATACTGCTCTTATTCTGTGCACGAGAAAGAGGAAGCTTAAATAATCTCTCTTCAGGAGAGAACAGAGATAGGGCCACAGAGCCTTTCAGCTCACCGGAACTTTTGGCTCCTCCTCTCCTTGAAATCTTTCCATTCCAACTGCTTATTAAAAGAATTATGAACTAAAACAGTGTTTTTCCTCTTTCCTCCCATCCCCTTTTCCATCATGTTTTTAGACTGCAAAGAATAAGGGCTGGGACATTTGCAAGCCATTCTGGCAGTCTTTTAGGCTGAAGAATGTGATAAAATAGTTTTAAAGAAAAAAATGCTGCAATCTGTAACTTCTTGCATTATTAAGATTTCCGTTTTATAATTTTCATTTTAGCCTGGGATATTATTAGATTTTGAGTTGCTATATCTTTTATAAATACAGCCTAGTTCACACACAAGACTAGACATTGTCCAGTTTATACAGTCTCATGAAAAACAACACAGGAGTAATAAGCCCAAAACAGAAAACAACTCACCGCTAGATCAAGAGTACCAACATACACAATCATAGGATCTTTCAAATATGATTTTGCAAGACGACGGACACCATCTGGCCATGTAGCACTGGTAGGAATGAAAAGGAAAGTCATTTTGTATTTCAACCCTATTACTGTCCTGCATTCTCATGTTTCCATCCTAAATACGAACAAGGCAGTTGCAAATAGTTTGCTACTATGAACAACAACAAAATAAAGAATTCAGTTGCCCAAGAATAAAGTTTCTCTATAGAAAGGTGTTGATTTAATTCCAGAATGGGGAACCTTTTTGCTTTCATGGGCCAGATCCTTATCAGGACTGGCCTTGTGGGGCAAATTTGACAGGTGGGTTGGGCCACTCAACTGTCAATCACATTATACCTTTATGATTCCACACAACTGACAGGTGAATTATCCTGTCCACCCATCAAAGTCCCTTGCATGCGAGACTGATGGGTGCTTGACAACTGCTATACAGTACAAGTGGTGTTGCTAGTCCTACACTTGGCCCTTTGGAAAGTGCTGAGCACAGACAGGGCTGGCAAAGTGCTTCTTTCCTCCTAGGGCAGAGGAGAGTGTCCAGATGGAGAAAGAACCCTGTGTTTTATAGGCTCCTCTTAGTTGTGGGTGCCTGAATTCTACCAGTCCACTGGATTGATGAAAGTTTCCATGTGGTGTAATGGTTAGAGTGCTGGAAGATGACATGGGTTTGAATCCCCACTCAGTCATGAAGCTTACTGGGTGACCTTGCAGTCACACACTCTCCACCTATCCTACCTCACAGGCTTGCTGCGAGGATTAAATGTGGAGGAGAAACATGTACACCACCTTGAGCTACATGGAGGAAAAGGTGGTATGCAAATGTAATAAAACAATATTTCACACTTACCTTTCTCCCCAAGGTCATAATAATAAATTGCATAAAACAACTTTGGAATGTAGCATCCAGATATTTTCCATTAAAACACATCTTCAGATGAAGCCATGGACCACTAAAAAGGCACACATACCTGGTCATGACCGTTTGCCTATCAGGGCGTATGTCTAATAAAATCTTCATTATTTGAGGCTCAAAACCCATATCTAGCATTCTATCAGCTTCATCCAACACCTGTGAAACACAATAGTTATAAACTGTTGACTTTCTGAAACTCCATGCCAAAACCACTAAATTTCTAAACTATTATCTGCAGAGCATGTACAAGTTCATTTTACATGTATACTCTCATCGCTATGTCCTTTGGCTTTCCCAACACAATACCTCTATTTTGACTCAAAATCCACCTAACTCCTTTCTGGGGCTGTTGTACAAGAGATAACATAGAGAAAATATGTATCCCTAAGGAAGTTTCCAGTTGCACTGTGAATAATGCAGAATTAGACATAGTAACGCCATATATGAACTAAAAGAAGTGCTTCGGAGACATACTTGTTTTAGAAGATAATGTTGCATGCTTACCATGTAACCAAGGCTGTGAGCCAAAACTGTGCCCTTGGGCACCCATTTATACAACCGTTTTCCAACTTCCTCTCCCCTCTCACCCCCCCCATATATGCAATAACTTTCTGCTCATGCACAAATGGATGGTTATGGTAGATCCTGTTGAAGGACACCTAAAGGAACAATTATGTGATTACTTAATAAAACTTGATGTTCAAAGACATCTTCCAATTGAAAGTCACCTGATCTGAAAAACATATTCATTTGTATTAAATAAAAGGACCTTTATACCATCTGTTCATATTGTGACTAAAATATTACCAGACATTCTGAATTTTTCTTTAGCATTACTACTAGCCCTGTCCTTCTATTTTTTTAAACACCCCCTTCATTATATCCATAGCAAAAGGTAAAGGGGAGAGGACCCCTGGACAGTTAAGTCCAGTCAAAGGCGACTATGGGGTTGTGGCGCTCATCTTGCTTTTCACACCGATGGAGCTGGCGTTTCTTTGCAGACAGCTTTCCAGGTCAAGTGGCCAACATGACTAAACTGCTTCTGGCACAACGGAAAATCATAATGAGTGCCAGAGTGCATGGAAACACTGCTTACCTTCCTGCTGCAACTGTACCTATTTATCTACTTGCACTGCTATGCTTTCAAACTGCTAGGTTGGCAGAAGCTGAGATAGAGCAACGGGAGCTCACCCTGTCACGCAGATTTGAATCACCGACCTTCCGATCGGGAAGCACAAGAGGCTCAGTGGTTTATACCACAGCACTACCTGCGTCCCTAGTGGAATGGTCTCACTCATGAGGTTGTGAACTCTCATTCCTTGGTTTTTAAGCAAAATTTGGATGGCCATCTCCCATGGGTTCTTTAGTTGAAACTCCTGCATTGCAGGGGATTGGACTAGATGACCCTTGGAGTCCCTCTTTCAACTCTACAATTCTATGATCTTGGCCACTTGCCATGCAATGTTAACTGTTGGAGGTATGATGACAGTGATTAGCAGGAACAGAATGGAGTATTCTGGAAGAAAACATGAAAGTTCCCTATTGCAATATTTTCTTGCAGGTTATACTTGCACATTACTCCCAATTTAATACAACATTTTGACTACTTGCCAGGTATGTAATGCTCCTCAGATTTATGAAGTTGTTCATTTGGAGGTCATTCAATCTACCTGGTGTAGCTATAACAATGTCCACACCTTTGGTAACCACGCTGATCTGCCCTTTCCGGTCTCCGCCACCATATATGCAAATGCTAGAAAGAGTTTATCCAATATTTAGCTGTTTTAAATTAAAACTATATGGTCATGTTATTGTGTATTTAAAAATTTTACATTGAACACAGGTTACATTAAATACCCTGCATGATTTATTTTTTCATGTAAATTTGGCTGCAGTCCAAATCCTCTTTGTGCTGGTCTGCAGAGCTGGCTTAGGCAGAGGAACACCCTGTGCAGTCTGATGCCATCATTCCGCTGGTGCAGAGTTCCCTGATGTGCCTGCTGAATGCGAGGCTAAACGAAGTACTGCCAGGGGGATTCTCATCTGCCAAGTTTGTACAACATAAGAAGAGTGTTCTGGGGCAGGGGTGGTCTTCTGGATCCCCACCTAGTCCCCTGTGCTCTCATTTCACAACACAGAACCTCACTACTGCACCAGGTCCAGGCTGGCACAGTGATTTGCCTGCCCTCCCACTTTCCACCCCAACCACGGAGAGGAACAGGACTGGAGATGCAGCAGTGGCTCCACTGCAGCATTATTTCTTGCCATGGCCTGGCCAGGGTTTTGACTGTCTCACCAGCAGGTTGTGGGGTAGGGCAGGCAGGGCAGAGTTGCCTTGTCTGTCTTTCTGATGCTGAGTGTCACTTCTGCTTACTGAGAGGGAAAGGTGCAGGGAACCCAGTGCAGATGGGTGAAGCAGCAGGAGTACTGGATTGGCTCCACTGCTGCACATGCACCAGGCCTTTTGACCCTCTTGGTAAGTGGCAGCTGTCCTCTTGATTACTATGGGATTGTTTTAGTAGCAGGAATAGAATTTGAACAACTCTTTAGAAATGCTGAGAAAGTTGTTTAAATATATGTCGTTATTGAACTAGAATGTTGATGTTTCTCCTAAACATCTGGAGGGACTTAGGAATGCTTATTTTAGTCAGATGTAGGAATGAAAAGTTTTAAACATGATCATAAGAAAGCTAGAAGGTGGCAGTTGAAGACTGTAAAATTTCTAGATAGAAATTATAATCTCTACTGCAGTCCATACAGTATTTGGCATACTATCGGGAAAACTAATAAATCCATCAAAAGACTGTAAACATAAAAATACTACTTGAAGTGTTTCACAGTGGCGTCTTTCAGAGATATTGTGACACATTGCAGTACCACTGCCAAAGTAATGAAGATGATGTAAATATTACCTTTTAATTCCTTTATAAGAATATTTTGAGCACTCTGCCTCAACTTGAAGAGCCAGTTCTCGAGTGGGAGTGAGAACCAACATACCTGGTCCACCACGTTTTTCTCTAGGTCTGTAAGAAAATCCAAGCTTGTTTAGATAGCAGTTATACATAAAAAATACAAAAGGCAGTATTTTAAGAAGAGAACAGAGGAAAACCTAGCAGACAGGCTAACTATGCTGTTTGGCTTGCATACAAGTATCATTTAACTTTGGTTAGAATGAATTAAGGCCACATTTCAAAGCATAATTACCTGGAAGTAAGTTCAAAAGCACACATCACTTACAAAAACACTTTATGGAATTAGCTGCCTACATACTATGGCAACGCAAACCAAGTAACTTGGTTTCATGGGAGTAGGAAGAATGGATGTTTGTGCATCACGAAGCCCAGATGCTTGGGAAAGAATAAAGAGAAAAGGCAGGGCTGCTGGGTTAAGCTGTAACTTAAAAGGTAAAAGGACCCCTGACCATTAGGTCCAGTCGTGACCGACTCTGGGGTTGCGGTGCTCACCTCGCTTTATTGGCTGAGGGAGCTTCTGGGTCATGTGGCCAGCATGACTAAGCCGCTTCTGGCGAACCAGAGCAGCACACGGAAACGCCGTTTACCTTCCCGCCGCAGTGGTACCTATTTATCTACTTGCACTTCGACGTGCTTTCAAACTGCTAGGTTGGCAGGAGCAGGGACTGAGCAACGGGAGCTCACCCCGTCACGGGGAGTCGAACCCTCGACCTTCTAATTGGCAAGTCCTAGGCTCTGTGGTTTAACCCACAGCGCCACCCGCGTCCCTTAAGCTGTAACTTAGGGAGGTGTAAAATAACCTAGACTGGTTAGCACCTGCTAACTTGGCATCCCTGAGCAAGAGAAATGTACACATCACTGGGACTCCATAGCCATAGCATCATGGTGGCTATCATGTAAATATAGATAGTAATTCATAGCTGGGATTATGAGGTTGGAGTTTGCTTTTTAAATCCCATCTGAAATGTTACATCTCTTAAGGAAACCACAGAGCTGCAGTCTGCCTCCCAATGTTGACAGAAGCCTGCTTTGAGAATTAAGATGTAAAGCAGGGGTAAAGTCTTCCTGTGTAGAGCACAACAATGTTTATATTGACTTGTTTATGATAGCATTGATTAAAAAAAATAACAACAACCTTAACTGTTGCAAACTCTATACCCATTAAAAAGAATACTTTGCTGAATCTCTTTCCAGTTTATGGACTACTGTATGTATGCAAGAGAAAAGAATGGCAACTGACAGTGCAACAGGGCTGGATGACAAAAAGCATGACAGTAGTTTCACACACAGCTCTTGTGACCAAGATTGTGTTAAATCTTATTAACCTGATTAACAAAAACAACCCACCAGGCACAGAATAAATCAAATCTTATTCCAGTTACTTCTTACATTGGCTGCAAATCCAAGTGAATGAACCCAGGCATTAGATAAGCCAACGTCTTTCCAGTACCAGTCTGCGCTATTCCAATGAGATCAAATCCTTGAAGTATTATTGGCCAAGCCTGTGACTAAAATAAACAGTATATTATTACATAGGGCCTACTATTTAAACAGCACAGTTTCTACACTATTCAGAAAGAAAGAAAACTAAAATACCTGAATTGGAGTAGGCTTCTGAAAGCCAACTTTCTTTATATTTGCCATAATGTCAGGATAATGCATAAAAGCATCTTCAAATATACAAATAGGATTGGGAATGTGACGCTTTTCATTATCTTTCAGGTCATCACATGTGATATTATTATTTTCTTTTCTTTAAAAGACAACATAAAGAGATAATATCATACTGATGGCAGACAAAATGATTTATCAATTCCAGACAAAGTACTAAATATCTAGAGCAAAAAATCATGTAGTGTCCACTTTGTTATCATTTCCATAATTAGCTTATGCCAACAACTAGATAAAAGTTGCTTAACATTATTATGCACTAAACATAATCAAAGCCAGTGGTAGAGGCTGCTATTAAAAACAAAACGTGACCTTTGCCAACAGAAGCTATGATGACAACTAAGTCCCACTGCATGCAAGGAGTTTTATGATTTAGTGCAAATCATAAACATGATTCAAGAATAATTAAGGTTCTTTCAAACTATTACATAATAGAAAGCCAGGTTTGTAGCGAGTGTGCACTTGTCCAAGAGCTGCAATCCACCCAGGCTCTCTGATTAGAGATACATTTTCAAATGTATATGTTTCATTCACGTAAGACATTTTAAAGTGCACACCTCTGGAAATGTTCCATGGCCGATGGCATCAGCTTTCAAACCTTACAAGCTATACAATGAGCTTATGCGCTTCAATCCTACCCCCAAATAAAAATGGCATGTAAGACCTATCCTGTGAAATATGCACACAGCCTAGTTTTATGGTGTGCATCCAAACTTAGTATTACCTACTACTTTGCAGACATTGCCTTCACCTTCTTAAAACTATAATCCATTTAAAAATCAACCTAAGTTTCCAATAGGCCATACAACTTTCCAGTTTAAATTCTTACCTCCACCTATCAGCTTCTTCTTGTGACATTGAAGCAACCTTTAGAGATTCTTTGTAAAAACATTTTTCAATTGGAGGCAAATCTAATAAAATGAAAGGGAAAATGGGTTATTTTAAAAAGTAACTTCTCAAACTACTAAGAATAGAACACCATCTTCATTAAAAACAACAACCCTGAACTCTATTCCCATGCCAGCCTATTCCTCATTTTTACAGGGAGTTCTATTGAGCAGACACACAATTCAACATGGCTTGCAAAGAAATGCCGATAAGAAACTACACCAAATATATTTATCACCCAAAGAAGGGCTATCAATAAGCCCTTGAACACTTTTCGTTTGCTAGAAACCATAGCATGAATATGGAAATTCATTTTTCCATATTCACAAAGTTTCACTAGATTAAAAAAGAAAAGAAAAACACCCAACCACAAAAACAATTTTTGAGCTTTCTTTTTAAAAAGTTTGTACCACAGTCAATACTGATCTGTAAACTGAGATGTGGATGATGGGCAGTCTTGTATATCAAGATACGTCTTCTTCCCAGCTTTGTATTCAAGGATTAATTTTTAAATCTCTACAGGCACAGCAAAACATTTTGAATTCAGTACCCTGGTTTCACTGTTACTTCTGACTCATAGTGAATCACTGCAGTGATTCTTATAACATGAGAACAGTACATCCGCCCAGGGTCTGCCTGAGTGACCAATCACATTAGTGTGAACGACTGGTATGCCCTATAGTGCTGTAGACTTGCCCATGTATTATATGCCTAACTCTGTGGGTAAGTATGCCTATGGACCCTGGCACCCATGTTTTGTAGTGGCATTAAATTAGTGCATTAAATTAGTGTGGTCAATATAGTATATTGTGTTAGCACAACCTTTTATATCTAATTGAAAGCCTTTTTTGTACCAAGGTGCTACCTCAGTGTGCTATGACACTTAAAATACTGCACTAACACTATGGCCTTTACACCAGATCTTATCTGATTTTTGCGTTCAACCGTGACCACATACCAGGCAGTTTTTAATAAATATAACAAAATCAATAGATGATCAAATGTTCTCAGAATTTCTTAGAATTTTTTACATATCAAAGTAGATGATTTTCACAGTTCATAAAGCATTTTTATATTGAAGGATGACCACCTACAATTCCTTAAAAAAATATGTTACACTAACCAGCCCACTTCATAGCTTCATATTTAGCTTTATTTTCTCGAAGGGAGGCCCAGTTAATGGATTGCTTTGGATTACTGTATCCCGACTTCAAAGCACCGGAATGACTTTCTTCATAACGAGTGGTTCCAAAATCTTGGTGTTTAAAGGAATCTGTTAAAACAAAATTAGGTTCTGATTTGGTTAAACATTTTATATCAGATTATGCACCTTAAATTAGTTCTTGGGAATTCAGATTAAAAGTTTAATTATGAACCACAGGCTGTTTCATTTCACTGCAATCTAAAGACAAACTATGTGAACCAATACCATGTTTTATTTTTGGATGCATCACAAGGGCAGCTTTATGAACTCCTCTGGATATTCCTACACTCCCTACTAGCTTTCAGTTTATAAATGTCTCTTCAACAGAGTGCATAACACTAATCTGGGTTTTATACAAGCAGATCAGTCTGCAGAGAAAGCTTAAATATAAAACACATATCAAGTTTTAAATTCTTACCTTTAACATACCTTTCTCCTGCGTTGTTTTGGCTGCACCTCTCAATAAGATCATCAATCATCATTTTGGCTTTTGTTTGCTTATCATTACCACCAAATATCTTTATTTCAGCTTCATAATTGCCCTTTACAACCTAAATGTAAGGTTTTTTTACTTAGTAGAAGAATCAGATATTAGATTGCTGTAATATACTGCCCTAAAATTGTCTTTCTGGGCACTAAAAAATTATTTGATAAGTACAAGTAAGATTTCCTAAACCACTTGGGTATCTTTCAGTCAGAAGCAATATATCAGGTTGAAAGTTTTCCATTTCTAAATATGCCTTGCTCCATTACAATGAGAAAAAGTAACATAATAGATAGGAGTCTAGTACCTTAGGCAGTTTCAAAGTTACATTAACTTTTATCAGAAAATTAAAGCAGTCTTTTCATATTTCGTCCATACATTCTATCAAGGTGTGGGGACAGCAGGATTGTCATTACTGCCCCCACCCTTTGTGCACCAGCTGGCACTAACCCCTGTGCAGTCAGAAAAAAGTGAGAATACTCTGCGGCCAGTTTACATATAGTACTAAATGATAGTGTCATATGAATGAATACACACACCCTACCACATGACTGGGATGACTTTGGCGGCATTAAGTTTCAGTTGCTTCTCAGATCATCTTTGCTTGTGAACCAGAGATTGCAGTTTATAACCAAGTCTGGTTTAGTTTAACAACCAACCTACAGAAACTATCACTTCTTCTGAAGCTGCAATAACAATGAAAGATTAGGAGAAAGCAAAACTAAATGATGCCAAAGTCCAGTTCCGGCCACACAGGAAAGGAAGCAAGTTGGGGCTCACTCCAGCTTGTGCATATAGCACTAAACCACAGTTTAGTGTTATGTATGAGCAATCTATATGTGGATAGGTAGTATGTGATTAGGAACCCTGGCACAACCAGAATTTGTAATTACAAACATGTGCACCCACCCACCCACACCTGGATCCATGAAATATCCACTCACTTCTTCCACAGAAGACAGGGCCAGAAGATATGACCATGCTCTCATTGGAGTGTGCATAAGATATGAAAAAGGGTATATAAGCATAAAATATTTTATAACTCATATTCAGCCCTTTCTTTAAAATCCAAACAATATAAGGTGAGAGTGTGCTAACGATTTGTCATCTCCTAAAATATTTTCAAATACTCTAGTAAAAAATGTTGTGAGCTGCATCCAAGTTCTACTGAAACTAGACCCACTGAAATTTATCTAAGTTAGCTATGCCCATTAATTTCAGTGGGTCTACTCCAAACATGACTAATATAATTTTTGAACTGATATGAATAATGTATCCATCTACATTATGTCTGCTTTATTAATTTTTTCCTTACTAAATAATTTCAGTTGAAAAATCTTTAGCTGTAGGAAAAACTTCTAAGCTATTTATAGAGTATGTTAAATCAACAATTTTAATAATGTTTATTAATATATGTCTAACAAGCTGCCTGTGTAATTTGATTCAGAAGCAAGTCTCATTAAGTTTAGTGGGGCTTGCTCCCAGGGAAGCTGGTATAGAACGAAGGCCTAAATAAAAACAAAATAGATTTAGGACTCTGGTAAATTTTCCAGAAAATCTGCATCATTTGCCAATAGTCCCAGTGGTTTTCAACAGGACCTTTGTTCTTCATTGGAAGTCACTCCTTACCCATCTGCTGGCACAATCCATGTGTTTTTGATGATGCTTACCAAATGTTACACTAACGTAATGTACAATCATAAATAGTACTGAGGTTTTACTTTTTGGGGGAAATGCTTGGGGTTTAAAAACATTATAGCAGCATCTCCCCCCCACCCTATTTAAGTTCAGTTAAGCACCACTAAACTGACTCAAGTACATAAAGTACTACACACTAGACATTTTCTCCCCAATTCCTTTGTTAATTGCTTTGTGATCACAAATATACACATGACCCCACTCTTCGCAAAGAAAAGCAGTTATTTTGCAATGCAACAACCAGTCTTTTGAGTAAAGACTGGTTTTTTTTAAACAAACACATTTTTTTTTTAAAAAAGTGCCTCACCTGTATTTTACAACCTGATGATTCCTGAAGCTCTTTTATTTTACTTCCACTTCGACCTGTTGCAAAATTAAAATTCATATGCAAAATTTGGCCACATTCCAATTTTAGCTAAATGTTTTCAAAAATAGAACAATGCATACTGCTACTGGCAAAATGCAAACATTATTTCTATCACAAGTAAAGGAACCAAGGGCAAGAGTCTGGAGGCATCTAAAGAGGGTGCAAATTTTTAAATAAAAACACTCAGAAGTGAAGCTGAGCAATTCTTAGGTTTTCCCCAGATGAACAATTCCTATCCCTATGTTAACTACGTAATATTTTGTTGCAAAATGACATAATGAACTTATGACATAAGAACACCAGTATAATAGTGATATTTATGCAACTTTCACATATTTCAGTGAACATGCTTTTCCCTAAGTAGAAAGCTAAACTAAACCATTTAAATAACACCAAAGTTTGTAAACATGATCATATAGTATTAAAGATTTGGGTGCAACTCAATTACAGAAAGGGATTTTGGCATGGGGCTAAAACAGATAGTTTTAAGAATCTGGAGGTCCCTTAGACTCTCTCTGTACCTTTGACCGCCTCCCTCTGTCAATCGTCTTTTGGGCCTTGATACATATACATTTCCTAGGCTTACTGTTCCATGCCCACAATGAACAGAATTCTGCTGCTGCCTTTTCTTTTTATTGGCCACCCAATTCACAAAAAGGAAAATATTAGGGCTACACCATTTTGCACAGGGAATTGCAGGCATGAGTTTCCTTTCCATTTCTCTATCTCCAGTGACAGTTCATTCAGATTTGACATCACTTAGGTTGCAAAAGTGCTAATGACTATAAAGTCAGCTCTCTTTCTCTTTTAAAGAGAAACTAAGTACACCATATTAAAGGTAAAAGACCCCTGACAGTTCTTTTCAACACTATAAAGTTCTTATTTCTGGACATCCTTAACAGTGCAATCCTGTTCATATCTACTCAGACTCAAGATCCACTGAGTTCAATTACTTATTCCCAGGTAAGTATGTATACATTTCCAGCCTTACAGTGAAAATCCAACAGTGGGTCTACTCTGAACTAAGTCCTACTGAATTTATGGGGCCTTTCTCCCAGGTAAATGGTGTTAGGATTGTGGTCTTAATCACTTTTTAGCTAATAAATCTATCTTCTGTCCCTGGCCCTTTCCCCTGTCATAGTGCACAAACAACATATACCTCCAACTCTACACTAGCAGAAAAACACTGTACAAATGTAGCAAGCAAAAGGCATACTCATGAATCTACGGGGGGCTCTATTGAGTTTACCCTGCGAGGTTAGAGGGTGCTATTTATTTGCTGGGAGAGGAGCCTATTTGTTTACCCAGCCACTTTTTCTACATAGCGTGTGCACTGTTAAGTGGCATATAACCCAGTCTCATAAACAATGTGCTATTATACAATTTACTATCCAGGAGGCCGTCCAAATTCAACACACTGTCTACTGCAATCAGCAAGGGAGTCAAGTGCAACCCTGAACGACACGAGAGTCAGAAGCCACTTAGGATTGTTCACAGCAACAACCTGCTTTGCCAGGGAAGCAAGGGTGCCCCCCCTTTGCGCTTTCGTTCGTGTGTGTGTGTGTGTGTGTGTATATATGTATGTCTCTCTGTGTGTGTATATATAGATAGTTAGTTTGGGGGAAGAGGGGACTTCTCTCCACCCGCCCCCCAAAAAGAGAGAACTCCAAGTTCCTCCTCACGGACAGCCACCGCTACCTATGAGGGTGCCCACGAGGGAGTTATCCAGGTGGAAGCACAGCGGCGGCGATCCGGCACGCTCCCTGCCCGCCCCTCGGAAGGGGCCTCGGGCCCGGTACTCCAAGGGCCCCGACTGCCACGGCTCGCGGGAAGGCGCCGGGCGCGAACCCCATTTCCTCCCGCCACCGCCTCTTTCCTCCTCGTCGACTTTGCCCGCGGAGCCACGTTTCCCACTAGCCCTCGCCGTCACTGGGCGCCACTCGGCCGGAGAGGGTTTCGCGGGAGCTTGACGGGCCTCGTCCTCCTCACTTTCCGCCTCCCAGTCGGACATGGCGGGAGAGGGGAGCCAACAGGGACGGTGTTGCGGTGAGAAGAAGGGAAGGAGCCACCCGAGCAGCGGTTGTCAACGCCGCCCTCGCGCCACCAAACCGTCGCCTCGCCCCGCCTCGCCTCTCCGCGTGCCCCAATAAACCGCCGGATTCACGGGGGCCGCTCGGATTGGCTGGAGCGCTTCTAAGTTCCTCGCGTGTGATTGGCCGGCGCGGGCAGGCGCCCTCGTGGCCCGTGTGCCAGAGGGAGGGGTGTCGCTTAAGGCGGAGGCTTGTTAATGGATAGCAGAGCCCGGTTCCCTCCAAAATGTCGCTGAGAGGACAGTTCCCCTCAGCTTGCCAAATGGTCCAGGAGGAGGGGAGTTGTTGGAGAAGCCTCTTCTTACGTGCCTCGAAGAGCTTTTTCGTCGCGCGCGAGTTTTGCGCACACTCTTTGTAAGCAATGCTGAGGTAATTTATTTCTCCACAGGGTAAATACTGTGGTGCTGGGTGGGTGCTGGGCAAAAATCCCGCCAACAGGATCATGTTGAGTGGAAAATAAATCTCGAGTAGGTGTGCTTCATAAGTCTTAAGTATTACCTAATCCTGGTGTCAGGCTATTTTGCGCTCCAGGGAAGGCTAGCTACTTGCCCCACCCCACCCCACCCCATTGCTAATTCCAATTTTCAAAAAGAGATGTCTTGGTGGAGGGAGAGGGGGGGGAATGAAAAACGTGAAACTGCTAAATTTATTTTAAATTTGCAAGGATAAGTAATGCAACAATCTTTATTTTTTCAAATGCAAAAGAAAATGCTTTAGCACACAAATCATTGTGAATAATCTTGTGAAAATCTTGTTAATCTTGTGAAATCTTGTGAATCTTGTTAAAAGTTAGGTCTGGTAAAAGTTTCAATTTCAGGCACATCAACACCTCACATTTCCTTTGCAAAATCTGCCACCAATTCCTTTAGCTCAAGTGCTTGAGGATGTTCAGTTGGTGTAGTTGCCAAGCCCCCTTTGCAACACTGTTCAGCACGTGCAAGTTTTTATAAGGTTGATCTTTAAGAAACCGCATTCACCATTTGCTACTGACACTGGCAGTGTGAGAAGATGAATTTTTGTTGTACAGTGGTGCCTCGCAAGACGAAATTAATTCGTTCTGCAAGTCTCTTCGTCTTGCGAGTTTTTCGTCTTGCGATGCACGGTTTCCCATAGGAATGCATTGAAAATCAATTAATGCGTTCCTATGGAAACCGCCTTCCGACCAGGTCCGGGGACAGTCTGTCCCCGACCTCTTCTGAAGGCTGGGGGGGGGGGACAAGGGCTTTTCTTCCCACCCCCAGCATTTTAAAAAACCCTGGGACAGCGGAGGACTTCTCCGCTGTCCGGGGCGATCTTAAAATGCTGGTGGGCGGCATTTTAAAATCGCCCCGGGACAGCGGAGGACTTCTCCGCTGTCCGGGGCGATTTAAAAGCCCCTGGGAAGGCAGGCAGGGGGGACAAAGACTTTTGCCCCCTCCAGCCTTCAGAAGAGGTCCAGGACCTCTTCTGAAGGCGGGCGGGGGGCGAAAGTCTTTGCTCCCCCCCCCGCCTTCAAAAGCTGTCCTGGACAGGCTTCGCGGACCTCTCCCACTGCGGAGAGTTGCCAGCATGCCGAAGCCTGCGCGCGCTGAGATCAGCGCGCCCAGGCTTCGCGGCCCCGCCGCCTGGCTTCGGAGCATCGTTCCGAAGCCGGGCGGCGGGAGGAGGTGTTCCCTCCCCGCCGCCCGGCTTCGGAGCATCGTTCCAAGCATCGTTTCAAAGCCGGACGGCGGCGGGAGGTGTTCCCTCCCCGCCGCCCGGCTTCGGAGCATCGTTCTGAAGCCGGGCGGCGGCGGGAGGTGTTCCCGCCCCACCGCCCGGCTTCGGAGGAGCCTTCTGAAGCCCGGCGGCGGGTGGAGGTGTTCCCTCCCCGCCGCCCGGCTTCGGAGCATCGTTCCGAAGCCGGGCGGCGGCAGGAGGTGTTCCCGCCCCGCCGCCCGGCTTCGGAGGAGCCTTCCGAAGGCCGGCGGCGGGTGGAGGTGTTCCTGCCCCACCGCCCGGCTTCGGAGGAGCCTTCCGAAGCCCGGCGGCGGCGGGAGGAGGTGTTCCTATGGAAACCGCCTTCAGACCAGGCGAAGCAAGCCCATAGGGAAATTCGTTTTGCGAGGTTTTCCGTCTTGCGAGGCGTTCGTCTTGCAGGGTACCACTGTACTATGAAGAGAAGTAATCCTTATGGCAGCATAGACTTTGGAAGTCTTCAAGTTATTCCTGTAAGTTCACAGCATAGATCTTCAGCATCAATATCTTTGTGTCCATTTGTGCATCAATGGTTTTTCTAAATTATTGTAGGCCTTAAGTACATCTTCAGACTGTATATATATCATATGTCAAGCCAACTAGAGAATTAAATTGTCTCAGCTGTTGGGGCCTCTTCTTCAACAGATTGTATGGCCATGTTTAAGACAGCATAGTAGAAACCTACTTTGAATTTTTGCTTTTGATCTTGTGGTGTCTCTGGGCCTCATACTCCAGTTGGTCTTTCTTTATTCTTTTTCTAACTTGTTTTGTCTGGCAGTATTCCTAGCTCTTTTGCAATCTCACTGGCATTACACCTGCAGCCCACAGGGTAATTATTGGTCATTTGCAATTGGCTTGTAGATGAATTTAAATTGGCTTACTTATTGTGTAGTAGCTTGCCTGTAATATTGACTTCAAAAAGGGTGTTGTATCATGTAACTTTCAAATTGCAACAGCAAGGGCCTTAGCTGCAATTCTAGAAGTATTGCCAGATAAACCTTTTAGGTTTGTGTCATCAAGGATCTCTCTCAAAGTGTTATACAGTGGTACCTTGGGTTACAAACGCTTCAGGTTACAGACTCCGCTAACCCAGAAATAGTACCTCGGGTTAAGAACTTTGCTTCAGGATGAGAACAGAAATTGTGCGGCGGTGGCAGCGGGAGGCCCCATTAGCTAAAGTGGTACCTCAGGTTAAGAACAGACCTCCAGAACAAATTAAGTTCCTAACCCGAGGTACCACTGTATATATTACCAAGATGATATTTCATTTGTTTCAAAGCATCAGCCCGACTCTCCCACCTTGTTTCCCTCAATGGCTTAGCAGTCATGCCCAAGTCTGATACACGGCCAGCTAGAATTTGCCGGCTCTGAGTTGATGCAGCAAAATAATTATAGATCTGTTGAACCAAACTGAAGAAAATAGTTGCTTCCAGACAACAGTGAGCAGTAATTTTAATCTTAACTTTTGTATGTTTTAAGGTATGACTGTGATTTTTTTCTTTATTGTCTTTTGTTTTTGTTTACTGCTTTGAGAGTTTTTTTTAAAAAATACAATCAAGCTGTGTATAAATTTTATGAAATCAATCAATCACTCATTGACTACCAAGTTTAAAGAGTGCCTTGCAGGGAACAAAAAGACATATGAGTTTGCCAAGGACTCTATTTTGTATGCTATTTTCTTTGCCTTTCATGTTACTCCCATTGTCACAACCTTGGCCATGCAGATTCTCAAATGGTAATCCCACTTGCTAAGCTGTCCAAGAAGAGTTTCTGTCATAAAGGGGCCTGCAGCCTCTTTAGTGGAAGAAATCCCAAGAAATGCTCTCTTATAACCTCAGGCTCAGACATGTCATCTGATGGTTTCATTACTTCAACATAATGCACAATATTGCAATTTCTTCAGTATGACTAACATCAGTTGTGGAGTCCAGAATTATTGAGTAGTATTTGGCTCTGTTTGCATGTGGTAAAATTCTCAACTTTATAGCACCTGCTAGAAGCGGTATGAGTTTATTCTGGATATCTTTTTCTAGGTAGTGAACCATTGTTTCTTAATCTTTGATGCTACACAAATGTTCATTCTCGATAGGATCAAAATGGGCTAGATATTCTACAAATTTCAAAATTAATCCATTGCTAGCACTGTACAACTTTTCAGTTGTACCAGTTTTGCATGCTAGGAACTCTGATCAAAGCAATCAAGTGTTTTAAGATTTGTTGCCAGTATTCTACTTGTTAATGTCGTCAATTGTTTTTTCTTTAGATTGGCACAATTCAATTTTTCTCCTGGTCTGAGTTTTCTAAATGGTCAGTATTCCTCTCATGCAAAGACAAAAATTGTTCCAATGTTCTTCCAGTCTTTTGAACCTGTTTCTTGTAGAATTGAAGCGCCATTTTTTGCTGAACAATTTACAGCAAAAACAAAAGACCACATCATTAGAGGATGAATATATCAACCATTGAGGGCAGATTCCTCCACCATTTGCTAGTCTCCTCTTGCAGTGTACAGGAAAAAAATCTTCTGGGTTTTTTGAGTCTTTGTGAAAAACATGTGATATAACTTGCCGTGGTCCGTGTTGTATTATAAATGATCACTGCAACAGTATTCTGCAGTACTTTCTCTTTTCTTGACATCCTCTTTTTCCTCTGTGTGTTATCCAGAAAGATCTCATTTGTGAAACTTCGGTTTTGGATATGATATCATTTGTAATAATAATAATAATAATAATATTTTATTTTATTTAGAGTAGTTGGAGTACCACATTCAACTCCATCACTACTTTCAACAAGAGTACAGTTATATTATTCTTCAATTGCTTTCTGTGTACAAAGGTATTTCAGGAAGAACCACTCTTGCTTTGCTTGCTCCTTAGCTTTTTGTCTTTCAATTGTGGTACTGACCTCCATATGGTTGCTTTTAATCAGCCATAGCTCACTAGAAAAATGAATACATTTCTAAATAAGATTAAGGTGTGACTGTAAGGTTGAAAATTCAGTGCATTTTAAGTCTCTCTCTCTGTGTGTACACACATACACAACATAACCTTGGTCACCCTAATGGATGACATTTGCAGAGAGCGGGACAGGGGAGGGCAGCCTAACTTCTACTTTTTGATCTGTCATTGGCATTTGATACCATCAACAATGGTATCCTCCTGGACTGGCTCTGGGGAATGGGAATTGGGAACACTATGACAGTGATTCCAATCCTACCTTCAGGACCAAGTGCAGAAAGTAGCATTGGGAGAGTGCCTTTTGGCACCCTAGCAACTACATTTTGGGGTGCAGCAGGGGACATCTCCAGTGCTATACATGGAGCTGTTGGGAATGATCATTAGGGGTTTTGGGGTGAGCTGCCATCATTATGCTGATTACACTCAGTTCTATTTCTATATAACATCTGAATCAGAGATGTGCAGCCCCTGGGACACTGCCAGGACACCATGGATAAAGAAAAACAAGCTGAGTTTGATTCCTGGCAAGACAGAGGCACTGTGGGTTAGTGGTTCCTGTGTCTGAGAAATTGGTCTGTTGCCAACCTTGAATGGGACACGGGTTGCGCTGTGGTGTAAACCACTGAGCCTTGAGCTTGCTGATCGGAAGGTCTGTGGTTTGAATCCTTGCGATGGGGTGAACTCCCGTTGTTGTTCAGTCCCAGCTCCTGCCAAACTAGCAGTTTGAAAACAAGGTACTGCTCCGGCAGGAAGGTAAATGGTGTTTCTGTGCGCTGCTCTGGTTTCGCCAGAAGCGGCTTAGTCATGCTGGCCACGTGACCCGGAAAATCTGTCTGCGGACAAACGTCTCCCTCGGCCAGTAAAGCGAGATGAGCGCCGCAACCCCAGAGTCGTTCGCGACTGGACTTAACTGTCAGGGGTCCTTTACCTTTACCTTTTACAACCTTGAATGGGGTTGCACTCTCCCTGAAGGAGCAGGTTTGCAGTTTGGGGTTGCTTCTGGATCCAGCTCTGTTACTGGATGCTCAGGTAGCCTCAGTGACAAGAAGTGCCTTTTACCAACTGTGGCTGGTTCGACAGCTGTGGCTATTTTGGACTGGGAAAAGCTTGCCACAGTAGTTCATACATTGGCTACTTCAAGACTGCATTACTGCAATGCACTGTATGTGGGGCTTCCTTTGCAGAAGCTGCAGTTAATGCAGAATGCTGCAGCATGATTGCTGACAGGATTGAGTCCTAGTCAGCATATAACACCTGTGCTCAGAGATCTGCACTGGTTGCCGGTTTGCTGCTGGGCCAAATTCAAGGTGTTACTGTTAGCATATTAAGCCCTTAACAGTTTTGGACCAGTTTACCTGTGATCAAGCAGGTGGCTCTGCTGTACTTTTCAGCACCTGCTAAAAACATTCCTGTTTAGATAACTCAAAGGTCAATACAGTGCCCCTCTGAGTTCTGTGCTCTGATACCTGCCTAATTGGCCTCATGATGGCACCAGCCCCAATATTACCTTATTAAGTAAGTCTTAACTACTAATTAAGTTTTTTAACTGAAATATCTAGTAAAGCATAGTTACATGCAGTACAGTGGTACTTCTGATTACAAATTGAATCCATTCCGGAGGTCCGTTCATAACCGGAAACCGCTCGTAACCTGAGGAGCCATTAGTGAAAGTGCACCTCTCGCTGCACACGCGCCTCTGGGTGCATGATTTCCACTCACATCCCAGGGCAAAGTTCGCAACCGGGAGCGGCTACTTCCGGGTTACTGGAGCTCATAACCCACAGCATGTGCAACCAGAGGTACCATTGTACATGTAAACTTGCTTTTCTTCTCTGCTGCCTCAGTTTCTAGAAAAGCTCTCCTCTTGGGGGGTTTCTGATTGTATCACTATTTAGCTGGGAATTGTGCTGTATTCACGGGGCAGCTTATTTCATGCATTCCATGTGTGCGTGCTTTTGCATTGTCCATAGGGCATCCTCATCCAAGGCTCCATCTGTCCTATACATTAAAAGTTGTATCATACCACTTGAAACACGGCTCCCCCCAAAGAATCTTGGGACCTATAGTTTAAGGGTGCTGAGAGTTGTTTGGAGGCCCCTAGTCTCTTCCCTAATGGGACCCAAGTGGCAGCCCATAATTCTCCCCATTTAATTTATTATGAGGAATTATAAGGCGAGGAAGTCATATAACTGTGAACATAAGTGCCTTAGTGCACTTATTGGTGGCCTTTTTAAAAAAATGTGTGACAATATTTTGCTGGGTGCACTGTCCATCACCCTCTACTGTTGTTAGTGAGGCACTTCTCAGTGCTGAGGCTGAGAATGGCAAAAAATCATTTTTGTTTTTAAATTAACCTGTTTTGTGCAAGTCTGGTATGTTGGAAAACTTGTATCTCAAAAATAAATTTTAATAATTGGTCAGGCACAAATGTAAACCAGTATCTGCATGCATGCCCATAATAGAGCTCAGGTTTCCAGAACTTGGAGAGGATGGGCTATGGCAGGTGGGACTGGGCACGTGTGCGCGTACGCACACACATTTTATCCCAGTTTTGTTTAAGTCTGGCAGATTGTAAAACTTGTAACTCAGAAATGGAAAAAAGGCCATAGGCAGGTAAACAAATGCTTGCACTCGTGCCTGCAATGGACCTTGGGTTCAGAAAGTACTAATTGTGGGGTAGGAAAAACAACACAGAGTTCAAACATATCCCATCAAGCACCACCTGCTACTGTGGGTGACAAACACTAGGACAGAGTTTAGTTGAAAGTGCATTTGTAAGAAATATTGTTTAGTTGAAACAGGTGCATAAAGACAGTAATATGTTAGCATTTCTAATATGGGTAGGTAATCTGTTACTGTGTGGGAGTATATATCTGGTGGTTTAACTGTAGCACCTGTGTCGATCTTTAGACTCATCTGATGACTAAAATATTCACATTCAATGTGCATAGTGCAATGAGGTTGCTGAGCAGCACAGAATGACTTGGGAGTCTATTGAGTTCACAGGACCTCAGGGAATTAGGAGACAATACTGAGATGATGTCAGGAGAGAGGGTATAGAACATGGAATAGGAGGAATATAAAAGGAAGCAATGTAATAGGAGGCTTCTAAGGCCAAGGAGAACACCCCAGTACTGATTAACGGAGAATCAAATGGCATATAATACCTGCTATGCTGATTCCTTAGCTTTGACTGCATCATGGCTAACCAGAGGTTGAAGACTCAGACATAACGAACGTATGTGATGTGTTCCACTAGCATTTATTTAAGTTAAAGAAAAAAGCATATACATGATAGTTATTTTAACCTGTTTTATTAACAACAATATGGATTCAGTTTATCATGAAATTACAATTAACATTGTATTCTAATATAATGGCTTAAGCCATTTTAGCATCAGTGGAAATGTCCCTTATATTTTTCCATTACTGTCATACAACCAACCTTAAAGCACTTTCCCCTCATATTGTAGCCAGTTTTAGTTTCTCATAACACACCCAATGGCCAAAGGTTTTGTTTGTGGAAGTATTCCATATCTGTTTGAATTACTGGAAATTTTATGAAAACCTAGGAAACAATTTAAATATTCATAGCAATTTTTGATGTTGCAGTCAATTTGAACAATATTAAAACAATTTTGTGGTAAAGAAGGGAGCTGAAGCTCAGAAAGGCAAATCTAATTATTCTGCAAATAAAGCCAATGAAGTTAACAGAATCACACCAGGTCAAAATTGGTCTTCTTATGGTTATTTATTAAGGCCCCAATTCTAAAAACAAAAACAAAACATTCTTGTGTGTGAATCTATTGATCACTGAAATGTTCATATATTTAGGGTGGACTAAGGCTGTGATTCTAAGCACATTCACAACAAAATCTTATGTATTGCAACCTTATGCATTCAGAAGCAAGTAAGTCCCCACTGGCCCAGTTCGAACATAAAACTAAGCCAAACCATGGCCAAGCATGAAAGAGTGAGTGTGTAGGTATTCACAGTAAAAATCAGTTATTTCACTCCTCGGTCCTTTTGCTGCTGCTCAGGAACTAAGCCATAGTTTGGCTAAGCAATACAGTATGTCCAAATGTGGGCTGTTGGTTTGTCTCACAAACCTCAGAAGAGAAGCCAAGAACAAACCTTAGCTACAGCTCATGGTCTGCACGGGGTGAGACAAACCATGCGCCTGGGTTTTGGCATAATGCCAAGTCAACATGGCTTTGCTCTGGGTCGCACAACAGCAGGGCAATTGTGGGATGGGGGAAGCAAAATTGTTACTGTCTTTACTGTATCAGGATGCCCACACATTCATGTTTAGGCATGCTTTGGCGAATGAGTTCAACAGGGCTTATTCCAATGTAAGTGTATAAAAGATTGTAACTTTAGGGCCAAACTACACATTACATATACATTAGCCCAGTATCTCTTTTTTCGTTTCCCTCCTCATTAAGCCACCTCATGAGGGAATTATTGAGAATGTCGAAATACCAGGCAGAAAGAGTTCAGCACTGCCTCCCCGCATCACATTCATTTTTCTGCTCAATTATACATTTCAGTACATCTTGTAGAGAACAAGGGCAGCAGGCTATCATATACACCTTTGTGTGATGTAATTTGGCCCTTAATAGAAATAAGTCCCATTGAATACAGCACTTATACACCATGCTTCAGCTTGCTTTTGCTTATATATTTCATTTTTCTTTTTGCTAAATTTTACTGTGCTTTAGCATAATGCTTTTCTTTATCTGCTTTCTGTTACTATTTGTGCATTAATTTTTAGAGTCAACATGACAACTGGATTAATTTAGGGAAGTATTATTTTCCTCAGGAAATATTTGGAACAATGTCATTCACACTTTAAACAGATGCTTAGGAAAACTTGGAGCTCAAACCTGCATTTTCTTAACCTTGACAACACTTGTTGAGGTAAGCTAACAGAATTTTTGAATAGTTCAGTACATATATAAACTCATGGGCAATACAATTTTATAAAGTGTTTTGGATTGATTTGTCTGGTCAGATGGACAGAAGCAACTGCCATTGTGTTTAATGACAGCAGTTTGTTTAGGTATGAATATCTCATACACATTTACTGTGGTTAGTGTGATATACTGAATTCTAAGTTTGAACACTGTTATCTTTATTTAAATAAAACTATATCATATGAGCAAGAAGAAAATATATATTTTAGATACTATCATCAGAATTATTATTATGTTCAGTTCTTTCTTCAACTTGGAACATGTGACATACCTATCAAAATAAAATTAATCGTTTACATTGTAATCCTCAAATCGTTCGGAAGGATCAAATTATTCCCTCCTGTTTTGTTTTTACAGCTTTCATATGCTCTAATACACAGGGAGATTGACAGCTCTTAATGAATAACAATGGAGAAGTTCATTCTGTCCCTGCTCCTACACTTCATTATCATTGTGGTGAGTTCAGTAGTATTCAACATGAAAATTTGGTAATTATTTCAGCAGGAGGAAAGATGACCCACATGCTATGTTGTGCATGTAGGAACTCCCATTGATGATATATGAAATCCACACTTGAACATTCATATTAAAAATCAAAACCTTCACATAATTGTTTTTTAAAATGTACCAGTGTAATCAGTGTAACAGTAGAAAAAAGACCATGTACATTTAGAATAGCATTTGTAAATCCTGCCAGTGCAAAGGGGTGTATGTGTGTGCTGGGGATGGAGTGAGAATACGAATTGTTAGCTGTAACTTTGCAAAGGTATTCCTGATTTGTATGTATCTTGAAAGTAGCCAACTTTCAAATTATGTGCATAATTAAAACAAGGAGGACTCAAGCATGTCCTCTGATTAAGGCAAAAATAGCAATTTCTGGTAGGTGAATCATCTAAGCCAAGACAACCATAGTTGCCTTGTAGCAGCAACCCTCTCTAACCCATAGCTGAAATGGAGCTCCATTTAGATGCTCTTGTCTCCATAGACATGATGGAATGATATTGCATGTTCATCTATTTAAAATGGGAAGCAGGTCTAATTATTTGTACACGTGTTGCTTGCCTTGTGCCTTTGCTCTAGCTCCTTTGTTAAGCTAGATTTCACATAAAGCACAAAAAGGCACTATTAAACATTCAATACATAAAATAAAGGTCTATTGTCTGTATTCTATTTTTTTAATAGGGAAAAATAGCTTTGGCTGGATAAACTGCAGATATCTAAATAAGGAAGTATTTAAACTCTTGTCTCGGAACTTGTTTGACAGAAGTATATTTTATATAACAGAGGAAGGAGTGACAGGCATAAACTATATGCTCCTCTCCCTTCCCCCCATAGTTTGCAACAGATGCAACTCATCAACACACCTCTTTTTGCTCTGCTTTTGACAAGTAGATGGGCAGAAATGATCTGTTGGGAGGACAAATTTTGTTTAGGCACCTCCAGTTGCCTCCTTGTAAATATATTTTGCTTAGGTGCCTCCTTGTAAATATTCTGGTAAATCTGTTTTTGTTCACATAAACATTTTACAGCCATCAACTTTCAGCAAAAATTATACAGCAAATTGTAATGGTAAACTGTAGAAAATTATGTGGGAAGTGAAAGACAGCCATGTGCTTCAGTGTGCCTTCTCTTTGTATTTACCATGAGCTTTGACCAAGCAAAAGCTGCAGAACAGCATTAATCACCTGCAGGTATCATATGAATGACACAGTATAAACAATTTACAATTTGTTTGTACTTTCACATAAGATTAAGAGGAAACATCAAGAAATTTATTTTGTATAAAAGAACAATGGAGGCAGAAACTACAACAGATGTAGAGTAAACAGTTCAAATTGTTTGCAGTACAATCTGCAGCATTTAACCATGATTAAGACTCTTGTGACATTTTTATGTATAACATCATTCTCAGCAGGGCTGGCTTGTAAACGATCACATGCTCTGAGTGAGCTAGTAGTGGCATCCTTCAGTTTGTGGAATGCCTTTGGAATCACTAGAGAAAGTTGAGCACAGGACATCCTGCTCATGAGCATACACAGAATGTATATTTTGGGGGGAGGGGATATAATAAATAGAAACATTTGTTACCAATGGGAAGTGAGATTGGAATGTGCTTATAGGCTTTTAAAAGATTTCTGTGGCAAAGCTTAGGTATGACATTGTAAATATTTACTAGTATTGTTGCTTCATATTAGTCTTAAAAAATTTTGGGAAGTAAAATACATTTTTTTTGGGGGGGGGGGAATAAACTTCGATTTCCTGGAAGCTGTGAATCACAAACCTCTGTGGATAGAGTTTGGGGGCAAAGACTGTTCTGAAACATCTATTCGAAAGTCACACCCGTTTCTAGGTTCCCATTGTTAAAACCTCTACAGGCAGTTCTGTAAACCTTTCTTTCTTCCCAGCACACCTTCCAAGAACAAATACTTGGAGCATCTGACAGGTAGTCTTCACTGTCAGAAGAGTTGTATTTCCTTAGTCTTTGTGGGGAGGACAAATGATTAACCCTTCATTCCTTCTTTCTATCTACATATTTTTTTTACCTGTGCTTGTGCATACTCTTTTCTTTTTATTTTTTTTCTTAACTCCTGAAAAATAATTATTCTATTTTCTCCCTGTTCTACTTTCCACTGTTTTTTTATCTCTCCAACCTCATACAGTACTTTTTCTATTCTCCCCAATCTTTGCTTGTGCTATCATTCAGCCTCAGAACTTGAGGACTGACTACATCATAAAAGGAGAAGATATTACATCTGAAGCAAGCTTCTGTTTCTCCCTTGTAGAGATTTCTGCCAAAATTCTTCAGATTCACAAGAGGACCATCAATATGTTCAGAAAGTTTGAGACGAGAAAAATTCACATTGAAGGTCATCCCTGATAACTTGGAATTGTGTACATTTCATAGCAAAAGGGGAAAAAGGTCAGTCCTAACCTAAAAAAAGTGCTGTGCAAAATACTTTGTCTCAGTATTATATCTCCAAAGAGATACAGACACTAAGGAAGCTTGCAACTAGCAGCCATTTCTAATCTTTTATTATGGGTATTCCTTCATTAGCAGCTGCATATAGTAGTTTTTGTTGCAAACATAACTGGTCTAATTCAGGGCAAATATTTATTTTAACCAAAAGCAAAGTGCTTTATTATCTTGGGAATTTTACTTGCGTACTTTAGAAACATGGTTTCTACATGTTCAGATCTGTTGTTGTTTAATAAACCTCTAGCATTAGTTTTGTAGATTACTCATTTATACCTACTGTACTAAATGAAAGAACCAATGTACTGCAGATATAAATTGAATTTTTCCATCTCCTAAACATGCATTTTCATGCAGCTAAAAGATATGGACTCATACAACTGCCTTTCTTTCTGATTAATTTTTTAAAAAATCATTAAAAGGGCTTTCAAAATAGTCCATGCTCTGATATGTATGACTGAAAGGATTACTCAGCATGTGAACAAAATCCACAAAATGCTATTTAAGTTTGACATGAGGCAGGCTGAGAGCATCTGCACCATCCCCTGGCTTGCAAATGCTTTGAGATGATCTTGACATTCCAGTCCTTAGAGAGTCTGTAGAGAGAGGTGTTTCCACTAATGGGTGGGAAATGCCTTCGAAAGTCTCATTTTCTCTCTCTGCTTCCAATTCTTCATCAGTTATAAATAATTTTGATTCCCTCCATCTGCTGTATAATTCTTGACTACCTCTTGAGCTACTGGTGTCACTACCAGAAATCTGTACATTCAGTTCTTCGGCTGTTGACTGTATAAGGTTTTGAACAGATAGCGATTTCCCTATATCCATTTGTACTATTGGTTTCACTGAGACCAAGGGTTCCCCTTCTGTATCAAGGCTTTTTCTCCATGAGAGATCCTTTGTCACACTGGACTGTGCAATTTGTCCATTATCATTTGAAGCAACAAGGCAAGCGGTGACATCAGAAGTATTTTCCTGTGTGCTCACGGGAATAACATGTATAGGCTCCAGCCTATTGTTATGCTTTACTGATGAAAAAGGTGGTATCTGTAACGTTGTAGGTGTTGTTGGCTTAGATGTCTGGTGTATTTGGTTTAGTGCATTATTAGCTGATAGAGTTGCAGGTCCATCATTTGGCACCTGTGTGGCTTGACTATGCATAGTTGGACTAAACGCATAGTAAGCTTGAGGGTTAAATTCATTTGGTGTCAGTATAAGCTGTAGGCCACATGGCATGTTGACACTGGCTGATCTGGATACACATCCACTGGTCTGGGCAGAGCTAGACAAATCTTTACTATCTACAGGGCTTTGATAATCAGAAGTTTGATCACATTCAAAAGTTGGCATTTGAAATGAAGCCAAAGTCAGTGCAGATACAGATCCTTTCTTCAAGACCTGTTGGTAGATATCTAGTAGTGAGTCTAATTTTGACTCTATGGATTGAACCTGGCGGTGGAAGAAGAAAATTGTCTATGAGTACCAAATATTATAAACCAAGCATACATATATAAATAATCATAGAATATTAGAGTTGGAAGAGGGACCCAAGGGTCATCTACTCCAACCCCCTGCAATACAGGAAGCTCAGCTAAAAACATCCATGACAGATGGCCAACCACAATATCTGCAAAGAAAGGCTAGTTAAATTTTGGTGAAAAATGAATCCATTCAAGTAGCTCCAGTGAAATTTTACCCAAATGTATGGAACTTGTGGAGATATTTCTGTACAGCACTTATGCTATGACTACAGTTTTCTAGGCCAGTTCTATTCACTTAAAACTGGCTCAGTCCCACTGACACAACAAAGAAAAATAAAAGTACAAAATGCCACTGACACCTTAGAAGAATAATTTTGCACACAAAATGACTTTGGTGTAGATACCAGAGGAAATTATTTTACCTTCCATATATTAAAAACATGTTTTAAATTACTGAAATAGTGATCAATAAAATAAAATGGGACTCGTGATGTTTGAGAGTCATGTTACCTGTTTTTCCACCTTGACTACGCGCCCTAACATGCTAAGGTCATCAGCTGCCTCATTCTCTGCAGTATTTTTCTCTCGACTTCTTTTATCAGACGCAATTTGTCCCCTTCCAAGAATCTGGTCAACCCTGCAAGGTAATTAAATATACAAGTGTGCAAGATCACTTCAACAGGTAAGAGTACTTTCATTTGGACTCTACAAACAGAATTTTCATTTTGGAATGCAGGTGCATTCTAAAAAAATGGGTATAGATTCTGGCCACGATGAAGGGCTTTTTTTGTTTCTACTGCACACAGTGATTTTTCCTTTCAAACAAATGACTGTCAATTTTATATTTTGAGTTGGCCAATTAACTGTGGGGAAAAAGGAAAGTACACTGGTACCTCGGGTTACAGACCCTTCAGGTTACAGACTCTGCTAACCCAGAAATAGTACCTCGGGTTAAGAACTTTGCTTCAGGATGAGAACAGAAATCGTGCTCTGGCGGCAGCAGGAGGCCTCATTAGCTAAAGTGGTGCTTCAGCTTAAGAACAGTTTCAGGTTAAGAACACCTTCAGGACGAATTAAGTACTTAACCTGAGGTACCACTGTAGTTGCCTAGAATCAGTTTGCTACCCATCAGAACACTGATCAGAGTTGTCAAGAGTGACAACTATCTGTTTAGTGGTTAATGCACAAATATCTGTAGACAGTTGTCCACTGTTGTTTTTAAATCTGATTTTTTATTTCAGACACAAATGAACTTGTGGGCACAATCTGTAAAAGCTCAAGGAAAATTAGTATCAAGGAGACACAGTAGTGTTAAAACACAAAGCTTGGTTTTTGCCAAGCTAAAGATAAAAGGCAGTTTATATGAAGGAACTTATTTGTAAAAGGATTTCCATCCCTTACCTTGATTGAAGACTTTTAATTCTGCACAACATATCCAGGTGGCCTGCTGAATACTGTTCTATGACATCTTTAACATCATAGGGACGCAAAGTTTCTTTAAATTTCCTTTTGGCAACATGAAATTTCATGATTCTATACAAGAAATACGATCTAGATTAATTATCCATATGCACTTTATACATCAAAACAAGGCCATGGACGTGGCCAAATCAATAAGCTCACACAAAATAATCAGAAATTCTAGATAGGCTAAGCATGATAATATTTTTACTGAGAACTATTTAGGAAATTAAATGTGTTTAAGAGGCTCCATTCCATGGGGTAGTATTCAATTAAATATTTGTGCTAGCACAAGGATTAATTCTAGTGCAATGGAACTCACCCCCCTTTGCTTTGTACATGACCTGCACTATTTCTAAATATATTCTGAAGTGTTGGGGAAAACCTCAGAACACATTTAGGGGGCACAAGGAGGAAGGAGATGGAGAAAAAAATCTTGTGCTGATGTAACACTTCCCTTAGCACTACAACCCATTATTTCTACTGTACCGTGATAAATGAAAATATAAACAAGAAGTGGGGAACCTCCAGGCAGTGGGTCAAACATGGCCTTCTATCTGGCTCTCGTAACCCCCCCCCCTTCCCAATGCCATAACCCCTTTCTTGCTACACTCCTCACTGGCCTACTTCACACCTTTAACTGCCTTTGCCTGGAACTGGGACAATGCCTCTTGCTTGCCAATATAGAGGATGCTGCATGGTATGTGGGTGGGTGCAGAAACCCATGGCGTCTGCATGACTGTAATGTGGTCAACTATTGCAAACTACTGTAAGAGTTATAGCCACTGTCTCACCCTGTTTTGACCTTGAGCCCACAAACTACAGGCATGCAGTTGCCGGAAGGTTGGCCCCAAGAAAATGTGGTTCTTGGGTTGGAGAAGATGTTCCACTCTTGATATCAACTGTCCCAGTATCATGCCTATACTGAAGGATAAGCACTTTCCATAGACTGAGAGAAACTTGTGCAGTTTTAGTGAATGTAAAAGAGAGATTGTTTTCACTAATGCCAAGAAATAACTCCATCCCAAATAACTTCATTAGATTCTGCAAATGAAGTTTTATCCTTAACACCCAAGCTATGTGACAGCAACAGACCTGTGTTTTCAGTGTACCTCTGTCACAGTTATGGCCCCAGCTGTACTGTACATTTACTATATTACACTATCACATGGAAATTGTTCCAAACATTTTCTTGTGTGTTATAAAAGGTGCTTAAATTTTCATTTTGCAAAAGGAAACTTTATTTGTGTATTCATTTTGCTTCTCATTAATTATTAAATTGTTACTGTTTATTTGAGTTAGACCAGCAGCTTATTCATTTAATTGCTTTGGTTGTTTCTGTTTTGAAACCCAATCCTAGAACACATTCGCTGAGGGTCTACCTCCTCCACTAGAACAGTGTTTCCCAACCACTGTTCCGCGGCACACTAGTGTGCCGCGAGATGTTGCCTGGTGTGCCACGGGAAAAATTAAAAAATTCAAAATTTTTTTTTTTAAAGTCAAATTTTCGATTGGGGCGCCGTCACTAGATGACCCCTGGGGTTCCCTCCCTCCCTCCCGCTCTGCGCCACCCTCCTCCTCCTCCTCCTCCTCCGGGGAGGCCCTTCCTGGCTCTCGGCCAAGGCTTGGCGGCTGCCACTCACTCACTCGCTCGCCCACCCGTCCCTCCATCCCTGCACCCGGCCTCTCCCCCTCCGTCCCCGGCGCGGGGGCTGCCGGGATCTGTAGTCCCGTCGCCCTTGGGCTCCGCGCCTGCGCGGGGTGCACGAACTACGTTTCCCAGCGTGGCCTGGCGGGCCAGGCGTTTTGTTTGAAGCGCTCTTCTCTCGGCCATGGAATGAGCGCAGCGGCGGCGGCCGGGCGGGCAGGGGCTCTTCCGCGCAGACCCCGCGGAGATCGGGCGGCAGGATGGAGCCCGGGGATCCCCGCGGAGGCGGAGCGGCGGAGGCGGAGGCTGCCCCCCAGGTAGGGCTGCGTCGGGGGTTTTTTATTTTTGCAATGCTGCATCCGCGCCGGAGGGGACGCATTGGACCGCGGGGAGACCCCTTGGCGGGCGTGCAAGGCAATGCATGCGTGCAGGCGTTGCATGGAGTGCAGTGCAATGCAATGGCAACGCGGCGCCCTGCATGCATGCATGCAACTTCCACCGGCGCTCCGGACTTGGCAGGTGAGGGGGGTCCCCAGTGGGCGGCAGAGAGAGCCGGGAGGGCGAAGGGGAGCCGGGGGGGGGGGAGCAGCGCTGCTCCCCGAGCCGAGCCCGGGGGGAAACTTCGGCGTCGTTGCGCCGGGTGTTGGAAGCGGAGGCTGGCGGGGGCCCCTCACCTGCAAAACCTGGTCGCCTCTCATATATTTCGTGCATTGCATTCATCGCCCGCTTTCTCCTCCAAGGAGCTCCCGGGGGCGCGCGTGGTTCTCCCCGTGTTATCCTCGCAACAACAGCCCTGCGAGGTGGGTCAGGCGAGTGGCCCAAGGGAGCACCCAGGGATTGTCCTGGCCAGGTGGGGTGATTTGAACCCTGCTCTCTGCCCGGTCTTCGTCCTCATTTAGCCCCCACATGTGCATGACTGTGCATGACTGAGGTTTCCCCCCCTCGTCTTAGCTATGGTGTGAGTCTGTCCTGTTAATTAATGGGGTTCTGCCTTCGGAGAATATGAGCCAGCCCTCAAGGAGGTGATTATGTAATTTGCTAGCAATTCATGTCCCTCCCGGCGTGACGCTGCACACTGACGTCACGAGGCTGTAATGGTGGTGTGCCTCGAGATTTTTTTCATGAAACAAGTGTGCCTTTGCCCAAAAAAGGTTGGGAAACAGTGCACTAGAACCTTTCTTTCATAACTCCAATTCATCATTCCAATAAAAGTTGTCAAGCTTCAGCAACTTTGGGAGGCTAGATAGTTTTGATTATGATGAAATGAGGCAAGAAATAGAAATCAATTATAAAGTATATGTTTTTCTCTTAGTAATCAGGGAAGAAGTACTTTGCTGCTTATTTCTAATGCTATTTTATTCTGACATATTTTCCAATACAATTTATGAAAACGCTACATAATTTGTCATCAGTGAGATGTTCAAAAGATTAAAAAGCACTTTTCTGACATAAGTATTGGTCAACTGAACTATTCCTTACAGATGGCAATTTGCATCATTTTCAATACAACATGTTGATGGGTATGTTCAGCAGAGCCTATACTTCCAAGTAATGTTAGATTTAGATAAACCGAAATTTCCTCTGTAAACTTCATAACATACTATTTGGATCATAGAACTGAGAGTGGAAAAAAATCTGCTGCGGATGCCTGTGACAAAGCAGACTCTAGTCCACATAATCTTATGACACAATAAATAAGTTAGTAATTAAAGATTCTTAGTTGAATTAGAATGGTACATCAGCTAGAGAGCACTGACATACTGTTGCCAGAACTATTTTATTTGCAAGAGGCAAAGCAAACAAACCACTCAGTTTTTCAAAGCACTATTCTAGTAACCTACTTGTCTTGGACTACATGTGTTCTAATTTTCAGCATTTAATCTGAGTATGGTGCAAGTTCTTTTTCATATATACTGTACATTAAGTATAGTTATGTTACAGGCACCTGCTGCCCTGAAAACCCAATAGGCAAGGCAGAAAGAAGTGGCCTAAATTTCCCTCTTCCATCTCAGTTAACAGATGACTGCATAATCTGAAGTGCAGCTGGACTTCGATTCAATCCAAGTACAGTGTCCCTACAATTTGTTGTGATAGTATTTCTTCTAGGTACATCTGTGAAGTTTGATGTGTTTTCTCTTGTTAATGTATTTGCCACCTACCTGATAGCTCTGATTACTGTTTTAAGTGCAGGGGTGAGATCTTCTACTGAGACATCACACTGGCATCCTCTTTCATCATATGCATCATCTGTAGCGATACTGGCTTCAGCTGCAAGAGAAATTCCACATAAATGATATGCATACCTATAGAGAATGCAAGGGTCAATTAAAGTATGAAAAGGTCAAATATTCTAAAATCTGTCAAACTCAAAATAATCTTGCTGGAGGGAATAATTGGTCTTTACAGAAAATGTAACCTGTAACTGTTTACAAAAGCTTACTGGAATTCTGTAAAGTAGGCATGTAGAAGCTTAGAAAAGAATAGAATAGAGTGTGCTATACAGCTCAAATAACTGAAAATTCTGTTAGAATCTATATGGAACATTTCATTAGACTTAATTTATTCAGCAAAAAAAGATGTTCTGGGTATATTGGGCTTCCCAGTGTCTTTATAGGAAGTCACTAATACAGATGGATGCTGGAAGTGGAATTGGAGAAATCTCTGATAGTTGCAGATGTCCATTTAAATTCCACTCCTATGATATAAAGACTAACAGCAGGACAAAAAAAGTGTATTTTGTGAGCCTTTATGTTTGCCAGATTTATCCTTCAAAACTGGAAGGACAAATAGCAGTGGTCCAATGGCCTTACTGCCCTTGCTACATCTGAATGCATTGCTTATAAATGTCAGTTTTATTTGGATTATCTGCCAGGACATTTGGATAACATATGTCTACTTGAATCATAGAATTGTAGAGTTGGAAGGGACCCTGAAGGTCATATTGTCCAACCTCCTGCAATGCAGGAATTTCAATGAAAGCATCCATTACAGATGACCATCCAACTTCTGCTGAAAAACCTCCAGTGAAGGAGAGTACACCACCTCCTGAGGAAGACTGCCCCACTGTCAAACAGCTTTTATTGTCAGAAAATTATTCCTGATGTTTAGTTGGAATCTCCTTTTTTGTAATTTTAATCCATTGGTTTGGGTCCTAGCTTCCAGAGCAGGAGAAAACAGCAGAGCCCATCAAATGGCAAAGGATGGGGTAGCTGGACAGGGCTGGGCAGAGGGACAACTCCACTCCATCTGACCTTTCACCAGGGCTGATTAGGGCTTTGGATAGTTCTGTAAGATAGTGTAAGTTTCAGCAATATTTTTTGTGGTTTACCTTGGCAAGAGTGGAACTATAAATGCAGCTTTCATTTTTTCCTTAGAGTGCTGTTCTTAGAGTGAGCAACAGCCAAGGTATATCTGCCTACTCAACAAAATAGAAACACTTTTATCATCCTATTTGCTTGTTTTGTGAGAACTGTCAAATGCTGGCAGTAATCAAGCATTGATCAAGGTCTAAAGTCCTCTCTTCTAAGTTCTGCTGATGTACTGAAAGAATGACCCAAGTCAAGTCCCATTTCAGCAGCTTAACTCTTTGAGGCCAAAAACAGAAGTATATTCTAAAATAGGTTTTTTGGGAGTCCTGTTTTCAGAGGCAATTCAGGGGCTCAGAATTATTACAGGCAGATACATTTGCCTATTGACAGATTATTGGGTACTGGCACTTCCACTCCATCACACTGTTAGCCTTATCCTTCATGAATTTGTCTTTTAAAGCTGTCTATCAATGACCGCTAGTCATGATGACTAAATACTACCTCTTAGGTCAGAGGCACTATGTTTCTGAATATAACTCAACTGCAGCAGGGTAAACTAGGGCTGCCAAATTTTGGCCCCATACTCAGCACCCCACATTGGATTTCTTACTAATATTTATCTGAGAATTAAATACTAATTTCTGATAGCCTTTGGCACATAAAGCTTTTTTATTTAATTAAAACAAAATCCTTCTGTTTCGAATAATTATGCAGAATTGCAAGATGTCTTAAAAGCCGTAAGAGCAATAGTTCTATGGTTAAAATGATAATCACATTTTAACTGTGACTTAATGATTCCATCATGAAACAGTAGACTATAGTCACTATACTGTGGCTTTCTTTGCTTTTTCTTCCTTAACTCTGGGTAGTTTCTCATACAATGCTTTGAACTCAGGCACTCTGGTTGGTTCACCGGAGGGTACCAATCATACTTATTCCAATGTCCTGTGTAGTTCACAGATCTGACTATGATGGGGAAGGGATGGTGATTGGGATGGCCACAGGATTGTTACCCCTTTTTTGCTTTTTAACTCAGAAAAGCAAAAACTTCAGCTGCTGAAACACTATGTGTTATGGAGATGCAATGATGCATCAGCTGCAAAAAAGCTGGCAAGCCTAGGTAGGCAACACTCATTAAACAAACACCTGTCATTCTTAATATATGTCTTGTAAACCATGCAGATCTATCAGGAAAGTGTATTATATATGAAAATTATTCATTGTAAACCACTAAGGAACTGAATAGAGACTGACCAGAGAGCAAGACAGTTCAACTGAGAAGAAAGTGTTTTTGTACAAATGAAAATAGTCATTAAAAAGACATAAATAATATAAAAGGACAAGGGAAGAAGTAAATTGAGGATGCCATAACAGTGTTTCCATTTTTAAAAATAAGTTTCTAACCCTGACGACTGCAAAATCACACTGAAGGCAATGAAAGGGCAGAATTCATGTGAGCTTACAAAAATAGGAATGGAAATCAAATGCATCCTTGTAGAGTTCTTTTTAATTAATAACGTGAAATGTCTGTGCACTTTCTCATGATGGAACACTTTGATGGGTTAGTAAGTTGCACCATCCCTTCAAGATATATTGAATACTAATTATCTCATATAACAGGCTGGAAAGATTAAATGGTTTGGATACAGATTAAATAGATTCCTTTAGGAAAAAAACCACAAATTCAAACTGAATAGTTTTAGAACATGGCCTACTACCAGCATGTAACAAAAGTAGCTTTAAATGTAGGTTCTGTTCACAGTAATAAAAAAAGAACTAAAAGTAGGCAAAACTTTTTTGGGGGGGCGGTGACACCTTTCGATTTCCAGATGAGTTGGTCAAGCAGACCAAGGAGGTTTGTTTATTTTGAATTCATCCAAAAGGCCTAGAATGTTCTATTTGGCTAGTTTGTCAGATCTCCCTCCTAAAATATTAGGAATCTTCTATAGTGCAAAAAGCCACACAGAATTCATCCAGCTTTTCTGCAATCTCCTTTGGGAAATACCTTATCTCTCGTTATCCAACCAGCTCTGTAGTTGGCTTCCTGGTTCTGATTATATTATTATTATTATTATTATTATTAAGCCAGAATGGGTCTTTTTTTAAAGCAATATGCTCTTTACATTTTTTGGTCTACTTTCATTTCTTTTGTCGAAGTTCTCTCTTCATGTGTATGTATGTGTCTCATTTGGGTAAGAGTTCCATTTTCTGAAAGAAACTTCCTTGACGCTGCTTGTAAACTACTTTGGTGTCCTCTTGGACTTGGTGGCACCCTTTCCAGTTTGTAAAAGGTAAAGGACTCTGGACAGTTAAGTCCAACCAAAGGTGACTATGGAGTGCAGCGCTCATCTCGCTTTTCAGGCCAAGGGAGCTGGTGTTTGTCCACAGACAGCTTTTCGGGTCGTGTGGCCAGCATGACTAAACCGCTTCTGTCGCATTGAGACACCGCGATGAGTGCCAGAGCGTACTATATCCCATGTAGTATGAGAGACTATCACCAGAAGGATTTCATCCCTCCATTGTACACAGGTACGATAGGGTTTGGAGCCTGCCTGTTTATGACCAGATACAGTTGGATAGGAGAGAGCCCATATAATCTCTGGACTGCCCTGTATATGTGAAGGTACAAACACATAAAGTACCTTTAAATTAAGCAGCAGTAGGAGAAGCATGGCTTCAGCAAGATTAGGATCAAAGCACAGAACCTCCTAAATGTCTGTGTGGCTTTGCTATGATGAAAGTCAAATTTGTGGTTGTAAGTTGGATGATAACTACAATGAGTAAAACACTTGATATTTTAAAAAAACAAATAAACCTTACTATCTGGCACTGGCTTAGGCTGTGAACTCTTCAAACGTAGGGAAGGTCGGAAGCGTGTTCGGTCATTGAAGCTCCAGCTCTTTTGGACTTTTGTTGGGCTGCCCTCTGCCGTAATATCAGTACTTGGTGATCGCCTGTCACCAACTGAAGCTTGCCTGTTCTTGATACTCTGTCCACGTGGGCTAGCCATCCGTACCCGTTCCTTAAAGCTCAGTTTTTGACTGTGAAAGCAGAAAATTTATTTTACTTCATACTTCATTCCACCTCACTGTAATTGTTGTACAGTGCTGAATAGATGTATATATATGTCCCAATCTACTGAACAGGGTGCACTCAGATGGTTATATGAATCTATTATATGTGTGGAGGGGGAGTCACCTTTTATTTCAAAGGAATGGCTGTGTAAAACAGCTCCCTTCACTGAAATGAATGGGAAAGCTGTTCTGGGAAGAGAGATAATTTCATGCCAGCGCATGAACCATCCCACCTGGATCATATTGCTGGATTGGGGTAATAAGGCAAAGATCCTCAGGTGCATACTCCAGTCTTGTGGAGGGATCTCAGGAGGAGGAAGAATTGTGGCCTTCCTCCCCTTTGCAGTGGCTCTCATAAGTTTTGGCGTGGCTAGCCCTTCCCTCTAAAATGTTTCTGCTAGGGAACTGTGTATATATATATATATATATATATATATATATATATATATATATATATATATATATATATATATTCCCCTCATATAAGGGACAATGGGTGCATGTACAATTCCTATTTTCTGTATAATTTTATTTTCATTTCATTTTCAATATCCTAGGGATTATAATCCTTTTGTGTTATCTAATGAGTAAAAAAATATATTGCTTACGTCCTATATTATAAACAATGAAATAAAGTAAAATAAATATAAAAGCTTATCAAATGTCATAGCAAAGCTTCAGTTTTAAACCTTTAGACAGTTGTAACTATGTCTTAAAGTAGCATAGCATAAGTCAGTGCATTTCTAATAATCTAGGAATAATATTGTCAAGTGCTTTTTTGCATGCCATTTGTTAAGAGTTACAGCAAGCAAGTTTATTTTTGTTATACATGCATTTCCCCCCCAAAACAAGACTTTAATACTCCACAAACATTATTAGCAAACATTACATTTCAAATTCCGTATTACAACACTCATTTGGACAAGACAAAAACAAACATTAAGAAAATTAACAAAATATCTAATATGTATTATCAATGAAATGAGTATTTCACAAGAGAGTGACATACACTGGTGAATTTCTTGCAGCTGATAGCCCCAAAGCACACTAATGAACTGGGGTTGGAAAATCAGTCAACTGTTAGCGGATCAAAGATGCTCTATAGCTTCAGATTTCACATCTAAACAAAAACATCAAAGATGCAGGCTGCTTATTTTTGAATGATTCTCTTGTTTACTTGCAGAAAAAGGGCATTTAGAAATTAAAAGTTGCAGAGTAATCTTCATTCACATTTTCATGTGAAATATATACATTACTCTCAGCTGAATACTAGTAATGTTTGCATGGTGCAATCCTAAAAAAAAAATTACTCAGAGGTATGTCTAAATTAAATAGGACACACTCTAGTACGTGTGCCTGGGGTTGTAGCCAGTCACTATACATCAGTAAGACACAAATGGAGGTTCCATGTTGGAAGAGATGTGGAATGGTGCTGGGCTTCATAGATTTAGCTCTGCCATTGCTCTTTGCTTCTTGAATGGGCAGGGAGTTAGACAGAAAATATGATGTTTGTATTGCAAGTGGAAAAATCTCTAGAACTGGACCAGATTTTACTGGTTTCTGCAGTAAGAACATAAAGTTCTTGTAGAAGCAAATCCTTAGGGGCCATCAAGATACATGTGGCAAAGATTATCTGCCTGTTGATATAGCTGCTAATCAAGTTGAGGTCCTGTCTGTTCCACTTGTCATGGTCCTTGCATCTTACTGCAGCATGACAATACACAAAACATTGTAAATGGAAGTGTGTTCTAGAATTACCGAGAAACTTTGCAACGTACTGTTCCCTATGCCTAGCTCCAATCTAAAAAGGAAATGTTCTGTATGAGAATATAAAATGAAATTATGAGGCACCATTGTTATGATGTTTATAGATAATAATAAAAATTGCACATGCAACTTAGTACATCTTATCCGCAGTGCAAGCAGAGATCAGGCAGGAGATCATATGCAACAAATCAAGCACATGCTGGACAAATGGAGGGAGTACTAAAATCATATTACCACAATTTAATATTAGAAACATTGTATTAAAAAGTTCTTAGTTGCTGAGAGAGTACCTGTTTCCAGAACTGTCTTAATCTAATCTCCCTGCTTAACCATAAAAGTGTGCATTTTTAAATCCCTTTGCTTCTTATAGCATGTCATCCCCCTTAACTATTGGGCAAGATTCAACTAAAGAATCCCATCAGCAGAAACTCTACACAAGGATATCCATTTGTTCAATGAAGCTTTCCTCCCCCCCCCCCATATTGGCTCTGAGGCTGCCAGGAGAACCCCCAGAATTGGACATGGGGGGAGGAATGCTCAGTGAGGGAAACCAAAATGTTTGTCTTGATGGAACAATAATAGAATTGTACAGTTGGAAGGGATCCTGCGGGTCATTAGCCTATTGTATTTTTTGTATTTATACTCTGTTTCTTCTTTTTTTCCAACACTGCTGCCTACATATAGCTCAGGTTATATACTTTGTTTTATTCTCTCCCCCCCCCCCGCCCCAAGGATATACTTGATAGGTATAATTATAATAAATATTGCTTGAAAGCTGGAGACTGAACTATGACTGTGGTAGAGAGTTATGCAAACAGAAATGGCAATCAGAAACACATAAATTTAAGTGTTCATATGATTTAGCGTATGGAATTGTGGAGATGTGCTATGAAGGCCCAACTCCAAATCCCCCTGCCCCATTGCAATGAATGCAAGGCCAGAGCACAACTTATACTCACTATAGGAATGCCAATAGAAACAGGCAGGATAAAGCAATATTTTCACCCTCGAAATGAGAGGTGGTAAAACTACATACAGCTCCAGATGTGGAACAACCGTCTAGGCTATCTGCAAGCTATCTTCCAGGAAATTCAGATGGTAAACATAAAAAAGAGCAGTATGCAAGAAAGAAAAGTTCCATCACGTAAGCAATTGTCTCTCATACAGAAGTATTACTTAGGACCTAGTATGGTCCTCTACCTAATAGAAATAAAGATGAGGAAACTTCTGTAGATATTTTAATACTTGCCTTCATTTGGATTACATTCCTAAATGGCTGCTAAAAGTAAAAGTTACCCTTGTGTTTTTTAAGGTTGAAGAGTAAACTGAAGAATTATTCTGTTTTGTTCTTACTGAGTAAAATAATAATCTAGGGAATCTGCTTATAGCTAGCTTGCAAATGACATTATTTGAAGTTCATTAAGGTTCGTAGCTGGTTTTATGAGCTCAAGTCTAAGCTATAACTACAAACCAACATAACTGGATATTTCCTACAAAAAAGTAGGACAGTTGATAGGTCTGGATATTACTCTGAATATTGTTTCAAGTCACTAGATGTAGCTCTTTTTCCCTTCCAAATGCCTTGATTGCTTATTTCTTTTGTTATATTTCACTCCTGTATCTACACACTGCCATGTTTTTGTGAGTTCTGTATTTTTCTGCTTTTTCCTATATCTGTTGGCAACACTAGAGGTCACTGTGGTATCATAGCAGAGCTACACAGGAAAACTGCCGAGATTTATTTTTTTTGTATGTGATTGTAAGCTGTTTTTAACTGTTTTAGACATATTTTAGTTGCTGTAATCCACCCTGGGACCCTAGGGTGAAGGGTGGGTAATAAATTAAAATACAACTAGTACTACTAATAATAACAATAATTTTGCTGAATTATCATCAACATCAGGGATAGAAGATGTAAGTAGGCTCAGATCTGATTCACACACTGAAAATGCAGCTATGTAGAAGTTGCTGTGTTGTTCCACCAACTTTTAAACACATAACCGGAAACCACAAAAACGAGGGGCTGCAATGGTGTTAGGAAAACCTCCTAGAACTACATAGGGTTTTATTTACATAAATGGTTCGCTGTGCATGTGGAGCAGTATTCACAATGATGTTTTAAAGCACCTGCTCTGCCACTCATTCAGTGTATGAATTAGGCCTTAGGACCAAATCCATAAAGCAGTTATCATGCACAAAGTGCATTTCCAAGTTCTACGGAAGAATGACATTGATCAAATTTTGTTCCCAGTCATTGGCTACTCATAGATTTATAACTGCTATAAGCAATTTGCATGTGCAAAACCAGGTGCCTTCTTCTGCCCCACTGGCAATAAAACATGTCTCTCCTGTTATCATTCTCAACAGCCACAGCAGGCGCTAGAACTCTCCAACAGTTTGACTTTACCCCCGAAGGCACTCTTCCATTATCTCCCAAGACAGACACATGCCAACAATTAATTCTTACTTTATTGATTTTTTAAAAAATCAAGAATCTTTTTGATTTGATATTACTTCTTGGAAACTTGATGTACCCCCCCCCCCCTTTGGCAGGGAACAGGGGATTTCCCCCTTGAGATCCAAAAATAGTAATTACTATTTTTGGTTAAATGGCAAAGAGGTCAAGAGATTCCAGTTGGAGTAAACAACTGTTTGAACATGCAGTTCTGCACACTGTACACTGCACTTTACCTAGCACAGTCCCCACAAGCTAGGCCACAATGACTCTTCAGAAGTGCAAAACATCTACTACTGTAATTGCTTTGCAAGTGGTCTGTGATTATAGCTGCCTAACTTTACAACCAAACAATGTGGAAACACCAAACACCACTATTGCAAAAATCATATTGGACTCAGGAAAACTTAGTTATTAGAATCATTCATAGCTATTTCTTAGCTCAAGCATATCAGACGGAAGAGCACAAATAGTCTTAAACTAAGGCACTGCAACATCGCACTTGTCCCATTGTGTGGAGTATTTAGATTATTGCTACACAAATCATAAGAGGCAATTTCTTTGTGCGTGGCTATTTTGGTATATAATTGCAGGCAGCAAGCAACAAGGAAAATTACAAGCAATTGTAGTGGGCGACCCAGCCAAATAATGAAGAACCCTTTGAAGAGTAAAAACTGTAAAGCATTAAGAAGGGGAAATAAACTCTTCATGCACCTGATGTTAGTTGGCATTCCCAAATATCATGTGAATAGACAGGATGCTGGATACCTATGTTTCCGAGAGGTGTACATCCTGAAGAGCTTCTGTTTATTACTATAAAGCTTACTAGGAGTGAGGGGAAATAGAGGATCATATTACTAAGCATTCCATGTGAGGAAAGGGGTTAGGTTTTCCGTGTAAGGCAAGTCAGACCGCTACTGTTTTTGTTTCTTAAAATTTACAAGCCAATTGTAAAATGTAAGATTGCTGTGTCAAACAGAAGTCAGAATTGTGATTATAACGAAATGTATCCAGAAATGACAGTCAAAAGTCCTGAACATTCATCTAAGACAAAACTCCTGCAATGTATATCCAAAGACAGGTTCAGGATCAGAATATATTACTACAATATAACAGAATAGTAAAAGCCCATCTTCCTAATGGAGTAAAATTCATTTCTCTGTTGACAGCCCTCAGTAATTGATAACCTATTTAAGCTTTCAGCAATCTTATGTAGGTTATATGTCAAGCTATCTTTTAAGCAAAGCTTCTTGTGAACAACAAATTTTAACTGGAATGTGTAGAAATTGTGGTTTACTCATGGTCAGTACAAAATATATTGTCCTTCACCTCAATTTCCCAAAAAAGTAAACTGAAGTGCAACTGACAATGTATGTTATGCTCAATAGTTTGTGCAGTTTTTCCATTAAAAGGGAAACCTATTTGATAGTCACAGTCATAAATATGCCACACCTAGCAAAACAGAGAAAATCTAAAATATTGTTTATTTAAAAATAGAATTTAAAACATCAGTTAAGGGTTAACATTACTAAGGTTGTATCCATTGGCTTTTGTCAGCAGAACAGGAAGGAAGCCATTTTCAGCTGTTTCCCCTCCCCGCTGCACCACTCCCAAATCTGCTCTGGAGAGGCCCTCAATTCCCTAAAGCAGATTTAGGGGGGCTGCACGGGAATCCATTGGATACAGCTCATAATATCAATATTGCTGCATTGTTACTTATTTTAATATTATTATTATTATTTTGCCTGTGAATATTAATGCTGATATGTTTATTAAAAGACTAAACTCTGTACATCATAGGTAAGGAACCAGAGGCATAGAAGCTGAATGTGGCCCTGCAGGTCCCCCTGTCTGGCTCTCAGGACTCTTCTCAGGGCACATCCCATTGCTAGACCATACCTGCTCTCCCCTCATCTGCCCTGCTTCATGTCTCCCTTTGAGTGTTTTTGCCTGCCTGGAATGTGTCCTTGAACTGAGGTAATGCCTCTGAATTTTGTATGGCTGGAATGTATCCTACAAAGGTAAGAAGAGACACATACATTACTCCACTTACTTTTTTCTTGTCCCAAACACCACTGGCAGAAGGTTGTCCATGAGCAAACATGGCCCTTCGGTTAAAAATGGTACCTTGTCCTTGGGCATAGATATTCCTGCACACTGGCTGAGAACAGCATCTCAAGACATGGCTGCTCAAGTGACACTGGCACCATTAAGTACCACAGAGCAAGTCACTTATGCTTACCATAAGAATATTCCCACTACATGATTTGCTTCTACACTCTAAATCAGGAATATTCAGCAGCTGCTCAACCCATATGAGAGTTGCTAAACAGAGCAGCTGCCATGAAGAAAATTTGAACTGGGAATTTAACTTTCAGTAGCTGAAAATGCACCACAGTATGTTGCAATTATACTATCAGTTAATGCAAAGTATCAGATTATAAGTGATGTAGGCTGATACGTGTAGGCCACACTTTAAGAACTACTAGGAACTATGGGCTACTGATTAACCACAAGAAGGCATAGCTAGCCCCCACCCTCTGTGGATCACTGGCTTGGGAGCTTAAGTCCCATTATGCTTACTTTGTGGCTTTGGGTGACCAACAATTCCTGAGCCTTTAACCTGGGTATGTTGTCAGTTAAATGAGAAATTGTATATTGAAATATGCAATACAGAAAATAAATAATACTCAGCCTAGGATGCCAACTGAAGAGTGTGTTGTTTTTAAAATGCTGAAGTCATATTTACAGTAGATATATGGTTGTTACATTGGTCTTAAAGCAGACATGGACCACCTCTGTGTCTCTTGGCCAAATTTCATGCAGGTGGCAAGAAGGGAGGAAATGGGGGTAAAATGGGTGACAGGAAAGGAAAGGGTGGGAGCCTCACTTAACCAACTCTGGCCTTACCCATGGCTTGTGGTATGCAGTTCCTTACCCCTGAGGGACTGCAGTCTTCAACAGCAAAAAGGTTATCTACCCCTGTACCCAAAGTATGATAGCTAATACAAACTAAGAACAGCGATGCCTTTTATTAAACCTTATTTTCTTATGAATGTCTCTTATCTCTACAATAGTCTTGTATTTCTTATTTTTCAAGTGTATATGTTTATATGAATGTTAATGAAGAAAATTAAGTTTATATGATTTGTTGAGCTGGGTCTATTCATAGCAAAGATCAGGCTTCCTCAACCCCAGCCTTCCAGGTGTTTTCAGACTACAATTCCCATCATCCCTGACCACTGGTCCTGCCAGCTAGGGATCATGGGAGTTGTAGGCCAAAAAAAGTCTGGAGGGACGAGGTTGAGGAAGCCTGGCAAAGATGCTTCAAGATCTTGAAATATCTTAAATATTAACTCCATGAAAGTTATTTGGAGGTTTGTGAGTAAATTCCACAGGCCTTTTGGAATATCTTAAAACACTGTTTTAGTTTTTAATAGTTATGGTAGTAACTTGAGTGTGGTAACAGTGCTGACCAAGTTTTATTTATATATCAGTTTTACTTACTTCTAGACAATGGATTAAATGTGCATTAGCAGTCAGGCTAATTATATACATAGAATCATGGAATTGTACATTTGGAAGTGACCCCAAGGATCAACTAAATCCGTCTGCTTGCAATGCAGGAATCTCAACAAGTGTTCTCCTATCCAACTTGAAACCATACTAAACCCTGCTAAACTTTGCAAATGTGCTAGCAGTTTTATTGCAGCACCACTAGGAGGACATGTGAAAGAGAACAATATGAAATTGGTTCTGGCAGCTGTTAGGAGAAGTGGCTCTTACCCAATCTTGAAATTTCTGACTGGGATCCAGAGTATAACAGGATTCCTGTTGCTGGTGATGGAACAACCAACCCCTACACAACAGGAGAACATTTCCTTTCTCTAATCAGCAGTGGGATAGCTCTGACTGCATATGCAGTTTCCCTTTGATGGTCCATAGCCTCCTTTTTAAGTAATGCATTTCACATTTGGAGTAATGTATCCAAGGCAACTTTGATCTTGTATTTGCAGTATACCTTACTAGTACATTAAGAGCTGTAGATGACTAAAATTGCTTTAAGAAATAGAGGAGGGGTGCAGACCCTATGGCCCTCAAGATGTTGTTGTGACTACAATTCCCATTATCCCAATCATTGGCCATGTTGAAAAAAGAGGGAAAGTGCAAGCCCAAAAGTAAAACAAAGAGGTTCTAACTTGTCTCTTATGTCTTGGGATAGAGACTTTGGGATCTCAAGGTGGATGAGGTCCATGTGAGAAGGGCCATTCACCTTGCTTATGTATTTCTGACATACAAACGTTACTAGACCAGTGTGGAATTGAATCACAGTGAAAGAGATTCCATTGTGCTTTATGAATTGCCTTACATGCTTTAAAAAAAATCATACAAATTTATGTATAAAAATAGGTACATCTCTGGCTATTAAGCATGATAGTTAAATGGAACCATGTTCAGAGGCAACATACTTTTGATTACCACATGTAAGGAGCAAAAGGAATACCTTCATGCTGTGATTGTGATCTTCCAGAGATACTTGTCCAGTTACTGTTGAAAATAGGATACTGGACTAGATGGACCTTGGCCTTCGATTTTTATTATGTGGACCCTACTTACATCAGAAATACTGCCAGTGCATAAATGCCTGACAGTGTTTATCCTGCTTCATATAATGGGATCCTTCAAAATTCCCTTTTCATCCTCAAAACCAGATGAGTATTGTCTTATAATATAATAATGTTCACCTGCAGGGAAATTTGAAATGACAGCAGCCTACCCAGCATGGTCCCACTCTCTCTAGGCAGTCAGATTGTGTGGTTGTTAGGATTGTCAAATGATGTTTGCTTCTGTGAGTTTAGACAGCAATAGGAGTGAATATGCATAAGGTATGGATCTGGGGGTTATGACAATGAGATAACTCAAAGTGTGTGAAAATATTCATCCACCATTCAGGTTTTAGTCATATACGTAGTCTTTTCAATTGATCACAACTACACTATTTAGTTAAAAGTTATGTCAGTTGGTGATTTAAATTATTAAGTAGCTAAATTAGTTTTGAATTTATATACAGAAGTGTCAATTTAAAAAGTTGTACTGGGGAAAACCATCATATACAAGGCATCACCCTCCTTCAGACTGTTTGCTTGTTTGTTTAGGTATTTCAGTTATTTATAAAGCACTTAATTACTGAAGATTCTAAGAGGTGTTTTCATTTGTCACAAGGGATGATTCATCTAGCCCTAATTCGTTATCCTGGATAGTAAGAGACAAATGTCTTTCAAGTCTTGATCAATCATTCTGTTATCCACTGAAGTATAGTGCTAGGTTCATACTCCTGCAGAATCCATTATTAAATATGCAAATGTTGCTAGGCATCTGTAGATGATACTGAACAGTATTCTGTTCTCACAATATTATTTTGTCTAGAAAAATTAGAATTCTGTACTTAAATCCTTCCCATTACTGGATCTGAGCATGAGCTTTTTTAGTCAATACTGTGCCAATATATTTGGAGCCTGCATTCACAGAGATCTGCGCCCATTCTCAAACAACGTTTTTTATTTTTAAAACTATATGCATAGAAACACCACAAACCTGCTAGATGCTTCCCCTTGTTCTTTCCTTCAGGTGTCAATAACGGAAGAGAGAAAGTTTGGGGAAGAAAGAAATTTGTTATGCTGGCAGTACCGATTATGATGTGGTTACAAACATTATAAGATAAATGCTATATCACAGCTGGCTGTGTTAATCAAATTAATACATTTAATAATAACATTTTATAAAGCAAACACAAAACATTCAAGCAGGGTCTAATATAACTACCGTGACATCATAAAAAATATTTGAACAGCACCTCAAGGCATGCTAAATGCACTTAGTACATACCATTATTGAATGAGTTGGCAAAGCACTTATTTAGGCAAAATGCAGGTGCTGATATACAGATAACAGAAAGCTGTAGGCTTATTATTAGATGCAGATATCTGTTTTAATGGAGCACATCTGACTTAATAATTGGGACCTGAGATTTCACACAGAGGACTGATGTCAGATAATATTTTTTGTTGGCCAGAAGTGCACTGTGATATATTTAGTCAGACTATGACTTAACTGTTTACATAACTTACTTAACTCTTAAGTCTAAACAGTGATTGTCTAAAACACAATTAAAACCAACATTTCTGGCCTCTGATAACAAAATATTTTTATTTTGAAGCTTTTAGAAGTTCCAGTGGAGCAATCATGAGCTTTGTGCCTGCCAATTAGATGAAATTTACAAATCAGCTTTCTGTGCCCATCCAAGTGGGGAAAATGGAAGAGAAGACAAACTAGACTTAAACATAATCTCTCTCTGCCACCCTTTGTCTTTTTAAACAGTTGTATGTCTGCCCCATATTTTATTGTTGTTAGGTAAAATAGAAGTAACAATTATAGTTTAGCCACAACAAATGGGTCTTGAGAACTCCACATAACTTTCAGTTCCCTTCTGTAAGAAAGGTAGTACACACCAAAGTCTCAGCTCTAGAGGAGAGAGTAAGGAGTTTAGGAGTGTATAGGATTCTTGTTCAGAATCTATTTGTTTTCCATCTTCACTTATTCTTACAGCTCAAAATGGTTTGGTGACAGTTTTTAAAGCAAAAGAAATAACAAGAATTGCTGTGCCATATGAAAACATGCTAAAATCCATTCCAAACTTCTAGAACTTTCCTCTGGAAAACACTTTCTTATGTAGATAATACAAGCATGATTTTGTTGTCATAATTCCTAGAAGGATGCCCAATTGATATTGTTGCATGTGTGTTTGTAATTAAAAAACAGAACAGTCATACCTCATGTTACGTTTGCTTCAGGTTGCGTACTGCGGCGACCCGGAAGTACAGGAACGGGTTACTTCTGGGTTTCGCCGCTCACGCAGATGCACAAAATGATGTCATGTGCATGCGCAGAAGCAGCGAATCGCGACCCGCGCAGACGCGGGCTGCGTCCTTTTCAGGTTGCAAACAGGCCTCCGGAACAGATCCCGTTCGCAACCAGAGGTACCACTGTATTTTGATTATTCTTTAATATGGAATTTCTGCAATAGGCATGTTTCTCTCAACCAAATTCTTCCCTCAAATGAATAGGGACTGTTTCTTTGTTAACTATGATTATCTAACAAGGAACATATATGATGAAATGATATTGTTATCTGCATTTCCATTACACATAGAAGTAGAAAGCTACGCATTTCTCTCCCACTGAAAATAGATGTTTCCCAGGATTCATATCAGTATGACCCATCTAATGGGAATGAAGAACAGCCGTATCAGTTTTATTACTAACACCCTCCTACACAGGTTTCTCACAGGAAGAGGAAACATGTGGAATGTAATTGACAGTAAGGATAACATGGTGACATTTAAGCTTCTGTTTATTACAAAGAAAAAGAAAAACACAGCAGCTTTATGCAAAAAGCACAGTACTGCAAACTGAAAGCAGCAAATTGTTTGTGGTGAATTACCCAGTTGGTTGGGTTTCATTCAGTCTTTTCCTAATCTGAATAGTAACAAGACAAAACCTCTGCTGGTATAAATTAGTGTGGCCCTTTGACCTACATGCTGTTTATACGCCTGCTTTTTCTTCTAACTCTAAGCACAATTAGATTGAGAGAAACCAATGGAAGTCAGCAGGTCTAAGCTGCTAGAAATCGACAATAAATAATGCAGGGGTAGCCAGTGTGGTGCCCTAGAGATTGGAATAATATATCACCAACCATGTGAAGTAGGATGAATTAGCATTAACGGAGTCCAACACAGGTAATATTTTGCCTAGATGCTATTAGAATATTAACTTCCAGCAGGGTTTTGAGGACTTGGTGGCGGAAAAAAATCTTCTATTGCTTTGTTGTAATAATGGCTCAGAAACAAAAGAAAATGGGAATCCGATTTGTCATTATGTTTGGAGGATGTGTAATTGTCCCAGTTTGCTGCCTAAGTTCCTTAATGAATGGTATTAAGAGGGGGGGGGGACAACAAGACAAAACCACACACTGATTTTTATAGGCTCAAAACAGACATCAAGTACAGCACCAACTGCCAAATTTTTACCTACTTTGTAGGGCTGCAGGTATGCAAGGCCTTCAAATGAGGCTTCCAGGTAGCAATGGAAACGGATTTCTCATCAGCCGCATAACTACGCCATACACACTACATGCAGGATATATGATAAAGAAAGGGAAATAAAGGCAAGAGGGAGCAGGGGATGAAACAAAAAGGAAAAGAAAAGCATATTAGTATACCAATACAAGTCATGACATTTTTGTGTCATTTGTAGCACTGATACATGCCTAAGGGATGGAAGAATACTTTCTTAATATCGCCAAGTGGCTGTCAGGTTTGTTCGTCTGCAATCAGTAGCATAAAACCGCCAAGCAGCCTTGTGAAAAGGAAACAATAGAAAGCACAAAGGAGCCAACAATATATGAAATGAAAGCATCGTTATCGCTATGGAAAATCTGCATTTTGTTCAAGCTGGAACCAATACCTGTTACTTTGGATTAAATAATTAGTTCAGTATGGTTATGCTTGCAGAATGCAATGAAGATTTGGTTAAGTATGAAAATTCAGAAGAAAACTGTACACAAGAAAGTCACAATTTCAATGGAAGGGCTCCTTTCATTTGTGGAGAAACTGGAATCCAGCAAAGGTTTCCTGCTGAAGGAGGGGAAGGGGTGGGGGCAGTTTTCACTTGATTTGTCTCCATTCCCTTGCAGCCCCCAGCCCACCTCCCATGATGTTACAGAGGGTCTCCCAAACTTTTGGAAGGTCGTGCTAGGGGCTGCCAAGCAGAGTTCTGTATCCAATCCTACAGTAGCTTGGGCTGCTCAATAAAATAGAAGGACTTATCTACCACAACTTTAAGAAACTGTTTTGCTGCACTGTGTGCGCGCGCGAATTTGACATTTATCTCAAATGATTTTAACAGTGCATTATAGTCAATATCAAGTTGCATTCTCATAAACATGGAAGTATTTAGCAACAACTGTTAGTTGTTTATCCTGGTAATCAGCATTTGAAAATATTACAATAAATAAGATTAATATCAAATACAATTATATTGGAGAACACAGCTTTTAGTGTGATGATAAACTTTATATGGTATTTTGCATACATTATTCTCAATAGTACTGAGGCCATGTTGTAAATTCATGGCTGAGGTAAGATTTTGAACTAGGAAGCTTCCTGCTCACACTTTCAACCATGACACAATGTCTGTACTAAGCATATCATAAAGCTAATAATAAATCGTATGAACAGGCTATATTTCTAGGATAGTGGTTTCTAGTCCCAATTTTTCAAATTTCACATTCTTACTACTTTTCATTTTAGTACAAATCAATAATGGCCTTCATCATTGGATGTCTTATGCAATTCTAAGACAAAGTTGAGCCCCAATCAATATGGCCAGGCCTTCCAGTACCATGAGGCAGAATGAGGCTGTGTCTGGCAGTCCCTCTTCACCCCTCTGCTGCTCCTATCCTTAGGACCTGGTGCATTGGCAGAACAATCCTTGCTTTTTGGTTGGCCTGGCTCTTTCATTTAGTTGCCCTCCTAATGTATGAGCCGGCAGCCCAGGCTACGCACTCCACATATGCCACATATGCTACGCACATATATATGCCATGTGTTGCTCTGCTCATGGGATGCAAGATAGTGCTACTGCATTGCAGCATTTGTTTGACTGGGTAGCACCAAGTTCCCAGGCAAGAGTAGTATGATGGTGAAGTGTTGAAGGGCAGAACTCTTTATGCCCTGCTCTCCCTACGTTGCCTGTTCCCCTCAGGCGTGGTGGAGTTAAGACACTGTCCTGTCGACAGTGTTGGTTTAAGATTCAGCTGCCAGTCTGGTAAGTTTCTGTATGTGGGATGGGGGTGGTGGTGTCTTCTAATCTTTAGGCCGTGTCTGATACCATTAAAAGCCCTTTGTGGTATTTCTCCACTGGTCCTTGGGGAGTAGAGACATCAGGCAGAGGAGGCTGTCTGTAACTACTCTGTCTTGAGTTCATCAGGTGTGAATCCTGGGCTAAATTGACACTACTAGTTAACCCTGGCATAAAGTGAGATGGCGGCTCACCGTCACTGCTTGGGCTGCCATTCTCAAGTGTGGGGATGAATCTGCAGTTTGTAAAGTCCATATTCATTCAGGCTCTTAATTGACAGTTGCTGGCTCATAACAGTATATAGCTGCAATTCAGCAAATATAGAAAGTGAATTCCTATCTCTTCCCTCCTTCCAATATGAAAACACACACACACATTTTTAAATTAACCCTGTTGAGGTTTTGACAGAGATATGCATCCCTCCCATGTTGTTACAAACCATGTATAAAGGAGGCTCCCATGCTTGCCAGGAACTGTGCACAGCCTGGAACTTGTCCAGTGGTCATGTCAGCATAACAGTTTTGATAGGTTACCTTTCCTCCCAGCTATCATTCTGTTTTGGGAGTGGGAATGCTCTGTGATTGCTCAGACCTCAACTTCCAAGGCAAGCTTAAATGACAGGCTGAGGAAATGACTGACTGAGACATTTGGCAGTTGTACTCTGTGGGCATGATCCAGCATAATTCAGGAATCAGTTCTGCCAAAGTCTTTCAGAGGAGATTAAATTTGGTTTTCAAAGGAATAATGTGTGTGTGCGTGTGCACACACAAATAATGGAGAATTGATTCTGGGCTCTTAAATAATAGCTCAGGCAGCATACTAGACAATCACTTTGGATATAAACCTCGATTTAACTGGGTGTGAAAAAAGCCAAGCAACACAACATGCAGTATTCAAAACAGCAACGAGTGAAATCTATTGCACTAAAAGGAAATGTAATTAAATGAAGCAGCTATTTAAAACATCAAATATGCTAACATTTCGATTTACTTTGTTTGATTCCTTCTACACATCAATGCCACCACTGGGAAGGTGCCCATAATTTTAGGCCAACAGCTATTGTGATCAATCATTCAAACTGTTGTAGTGAATTGTTTGGACAGAGGTCTCTTCCTTCAAACTGAATGTATTTATCCCCTGGCACAGTGTCAGAGACCCACTACTAATTATTAATTGAATGTGGGCGATGGTGCTGTGCCATAATTTAATCTGACATTTATTTATCAGTTCTGGGTTTTTATAGAAAACTATATTGTAAACTGTGTCATGCAAAATATCACACAGTTTGTATCTTTCTAGGTCTTCAGGAGTGATTACTTCTTGAAAACACTACATACAGTGTGTTATCCAAGCACTGAACATGAGACATGTCAAGCACAAACAGCATCTATTGACATCAACAGGAATTGTTGTTATGAATTCAGCAGTAAGTGGTGAATTGTAGTCAAGAATTCAGTTTAACAGAGAACATACTAGTTGTGTGCATGTAGCCCTCTTTTTAAAAAATCTGAAATAGTGCCAATCAGCCATTTAGTAGGAAGGCAGGCACATGAGGAACAGAATCTAGCCCCTACCCCTGAGCAGCAGATTGGCTTGATTTCAGGTTTTTAAAAGTACATGTGAAGCATCCCAGCAACTTGATGAACCACAGTTTTTGTGCATGATTTTCCATCCAGTTTGGATTGTGTGTGCATAAGTCCAGTTCCATATGTGCATGGTCCCTAGCTAGATGGGAGGAAGATATTTACTGCAACATGCTGCACCATGGCAAATAATCTGGATAATGTTTGCATTTCTTTTACAACTTTGCATGATATTGATTGTAATATCCCTGAACGAAAACTTTTCAAAAAATCTGATTCATTTGGCACTTACTTGAATTAAACTGGCAGCGGGATTCCTTCTTTTTTCAAAATGTTTCTGACGATGCTGTTCCTGTACTTTTAATGCAAATCCTGACCCAAGAATGCCCTGGAGTGCAGTACAGTATGACAAATATTCATGATCAGGATAGTTGTTTTGGTAAGGGGTTAAGAGCATACAATCTTTAAAATCATCTAGAAGTGTTACACATACAAGTAGCACCTGCCATAGTAAGCATAGCTCCTCCACTCTTTGGATACTTGAAATAACACATTGGACACAATCTGGAGCAAATCAAGTGTGTTTAGTGGCCAGACAATACAGGGTTGTGCCCATTCTCTACAATATAGGGAGCAGAGCAATTTAAAGCACAGTAGTGGTTGGTGGAAGGAAAGCTGTTGAAGCTATCCCTTGCTCATACATTTCCCCTGAACAATGTTTCTTCAGGTTTTTCTATCTCAAAAGGGACTTCAGTCAAAAGTCTTGGTGCCCAGCCAGGAGCAAAATGAGGACAGGCAGTTTTTTGGGGAAAGTGCAGGCAGAAGAGGTGTTCACTAACCCTCTCCTATCTGCAGCCTATGTTTTGAATTGTCCCAGTCCAGTTTTAAAGCAATTCAGAAAGAATCTACCATCACCATGTTTACCATTTACACCTCACTGTTCAGTTTGGCTCTATGCCCAGAAGTGCATGCTATGTTGCCAACTTGTGTTTTCACAAGTTTTCCATTGTAAAGGAGGGATGATTTGCCAGGAAAAAATGACAGGTGAGAGGAGAGTGATTAACCTTTTTTTTGCCTACTCCTTTTCTCCTACATCCTCCACCCCAATATGTAGACACCCCCACACGTATTCCAGACATTTTCCAACATGTGTATGGAACAATGTAGAAAAGGTAATGGCAAATGGAAATTGCAAGGTGCAAATGACAGGGGGAAGGGTTAAGCACCCTCCTCTCATCTGTGAGCTCTTACCTGCAAATCACTCAGCTCCAGTGCCCCTTTGTAGAAAACCAGGAGTTAGTTTAAAAATGTGAATTAGCTGAGTAAACATGTAGTCTACCCCCTGTGCACTTAATAGCAGCTTGAGTGGGCAATCTGTGCTGGGGTCATAGTGCAGGAGGAAAGGAGGAGACAACCTCTGCCCCATGCTGCAGCCCCAAAACAAATGCATGGAATGCTGTGACTGTTTTTACAAGTGAAAACCATATTGGGAGCTTCAACACAACGTATGGTTTAGCTCTAAATATCAGTGAAATAACTGAAAGAGCTCAACTGGGATTCCTTTAAACTTGACTTAAGTGTGAAGACAGGAAACCTGCAAATTCAGCAGCACTTTCATTTACTTCCACCAAACATATGTCTTAAGGAAGCATCACAACATTATGCCACATAATGTAGTAGTATTTTTCTCACATTCAATTTGAAAGGTTGAGACGGAAAAATAGTGGCTTGCCTAAACCTAAGTGAGCGTAGGGTGATTTAATAGTTAAACCAGGGACCTGTTTTTAACCACTGTGCTATATCACCTTACTCAGTGCATATCACCCTATACTTCTGAATAAAAGACTTGTATTGTGGCCCCAGGGGTGTTCGGGATATTTATTTATAGAAGCAAACTTTTTAGAAGTACTGTATACAATGATCATTTAAAGGGAACATGGAAAATATTCCAATAATGTTACTAAAACTCACAGCTAGGTGTCAGTGTCAGCAGGCAGGCAAGCTTATCTAGGTTCACAAGAATTTCAGCACAGATTATACAGTTTCCTTCCTTCAAGACCAGTAGTTAGCAGCTGGATCAGAAATAATATTTCTGACTTATAAACTCTAAGGTAAATGCTTTACTTTAATTATTAATATAACACAGCATGCCTGCAAGGCATGGAAACAATTTGGTTAATTATATCACCATTATTATTTTTGCATCTCAGCTGAAATAGGTTGAGAATATTCATAATTATACTAAGAAGCTCAAGAGGATAGAACTGTGTGTTCCCTAACTTCCTGCAAGATGAGTAAAATTTCTTCTGGATGCTTTTTGACAATCCAAAAAACATTACAAGGATAATCTCATTACATTTGCCAAAAAAGAATCCCTGACTGGATCTGCATGAAAATCACAGTGATATATTAACTACTAGATCTTCACGGCAGATCCCATAACCACACAATGATGTGTGTTTTTGGACAAGGCAGATATATTTTCCACTGGGGATATCTGTATTGATGGCAGGAAGCAGGTTCTTTAGCCACTTCAGATCCTGCCCACATCAACCATGTGGATAGATGGGGAACTAGGGTGGACTGAATCTTGTCGTTTATGGATAGTGGGGGCTGAATGTCCCATTCCCAATAAGCCTCACTAACATGCCTCACATAAAAAGCTGCCTACTGCTTATGGAACGATATATGGGTACAATATTACCAAAATAAATTCTGGGACTTATCAGATAGATTTTACAGTTATCACGGGACAATAAATGAGCTTTTAAAGCAGCTTCAATTTTCCGCATTGTAGACTGCAGAAGTTGCAGTGCCATACAAATAACTGTCCCAGTGTTGTTTCCCATGTATGCCAGCTTAAAGAGTTTGAAGTTTTGCAGACAGTTGTAAAGATACTCACAGCAGGCAAGGCAAAGAAAGAAATGCCAAGCAGTGCAAACCCTGCAGAAAGCAGCCTTCCTAGCCAGGTGAGAGGGGTTTTATCTCCATAGCCAATTGTTGTCAATGTGATCTGAAAAGAAACAAATATAATTCACTGTGAGAAAAAAAGTGGATGGCACAGATGTCGATAATTTTAACATTAACTGGGCAATATTCACAATGGCAAAATGATAAAGAATAACCAAAATATGAAACTTTCCTGTTCTGTAAGTAGTGATTTGAATGGGGCTTGCTCACTAAAAACCCCCGCCTCGTTCCTCAAATTAGTGGTGCCTGATGTCCACTGGGACTGGTAGGATTGGGAAGGCAGGGAGACTAATAGCAAGGGAGGCCAGAGCCAACCAATTCCCATTTTGTCTTCCTCCTCATCCCTGTTGAGTTCTGCAAAGGAAACACTGAACCTAAGGAGGAAGTTGACAGGCAGTACCATCCTATGGTCTGCTTGTAAATAAGAAGGCAGGCAGGCTAAGGGCAGAATGAGACTGCTGGAGCTGCCTCTATTGCTTTAATCATGGACCAGCCTCAAATGCTTCAACTGTTTTTGATATTTCCCCCCTTCTCAGAAACTGGATGTAAGCCTGCCTGCAGGTGGGAAGTGGCCTGGGGGTATTGTTGGGGTGAATGAGTGGGCATAGAAAGGGTTAACTCCCCTCCTGGTGGCTGATTTTGGCTTGCAAATGCCTCCCACACTTCAGCAACTAGATCTAAGAATCCGCACTTGCACATGCAGCATGCCAATTTGTTAAATAGCAGAATCGGACTCCCTTGAAGCAACCGCTTATGAACCCTGAGATAACAAAGAGATTTAGTTTAGAATTAATCTGGATGTCTAAACAAGTAGATTAGTTGAAATATATTCTCAAATGAGAGACACCAGAGAAGTTAAAAAGACCAGGAAAACCCTCAATTAGGTTTTAAGAAAACACCATAAAATGTGTATACAAGACCATTCAGTGAGGTTCATTTGGAAGGTATTTTAACCATTAAACCATGCCCATCACTGTAGCTTTTAAGAATGACAACAAATTCAGAAGTACATGCTACTGGAGACCCTATTATAGAGGCAGTCTAGCATAATAATTTTTTAAGAATCTTCTTTTAGAGGAGAAACAATGACTTGACTTTTTCATTGCGGGGAACTTACGTCATCAACCCTTTTATTTGCAGAACCCCTTGGGGAGGGAACTCCTCTCTCAAGCTGCAATTTGTTTTTACTCTTTAAATAACAGTAGAGCTTTTCCTGCTGTCAATACTGCTGTGTGAAACTCAACTGTATAACTATCATGGGCACATGTTGTGCAGATCCTGTGTGAAAGATACTCGGAGTCGAGTGTGGATTTCAATGCTCTTTATTTAGCTCATAGTAGTGAGGAATGGGAGTTCCCCTGAAATGTCTGCTTTATATACATTATTTACACAATGGGCCCCACGTGATTGGCTAATTCCGGGATTCACCTGTAGGCCAATCTGGTTGCGGATTCACTTCCACTTGGAGTTGGATTGGGTGGCTCCTGCGGACCAATCAGACTGCTGCATTCTGGATCCTATTGTTCTAGGACCAATCAGACTGCTGCATTCTGAATCTTATAGTTCTAGGACCAATCTGACTGCTGCATTCTGAATCCTATTGTTCTAGGACCAATCAGACTGCTGCATTTTGGATCCTATTCAACTCAGTACATAACACTGTGCCACCATAACTGATGATAAGACCAAACAGTATCTTAACACACCCCTTCCTCTATGCCTCTGATATGGATACAGTGCCCTGATTTTATTTACCATTAACTACATCTGCACAGAGCTTGAATGGCCACACCTAGGCAACCAGATTGTATGCTGTTCCACATGCAAATTTGCAAAACAATGCTGCTTTGTTTGGTAAAAAAGGTCCAAGCCAGAGGGTGGAGTCTATCATGTTTCATCAGTGCAAGGACTTATGCTTGTGCAATAGAACTTTCCCCCTTCTCTGCCATTGTGCATCCAGTGCCCGTCCCCAAATTATTTCACAGGATAAAATCTGGTCTGGAGGGTTAGGGGAACCCCCTGGACAGATTTAGCGGGTGAAAAGGGCAGGAAGAGGGGACTTCTATTTTGAAAGCACAAATCCTTGCACTTGCAGAAGAACTTAGTTGGATATTGCCCATAGCTGTGTGTGAGGAAGGGCTGTCATTTTATTGTTTTGTAAACTATAATTACTGTTAATAAAGTTTTATCTTTCAGTCCTATCTGAGACCTCTTCTTTTGCTACTGCATGCAGAATCTTTCATTGCCTGCTGCTTTGCATAGGTAAAAAGGGACCAACCCATAGCTTTGAATTAACCCCCCCCCCAAAAAAAAATTACAACCAAGTCTCATGAATTTATCTCTTGATTGGCTTAATAAAAATAAATTATGTTTCCAAAATAAATGTAGCGATAGCAAAGACCTGAAATGTTAACAGAGGACTAACAAATATCTTTCCATTCCTTGATGGCCTTGCCAGTTCCACAAAGTTCTTTCCTCAGCAAATCAGCATCAACCTGTTTTATCAGGAATGGACCTGAATAATCTGGCCTTCATCCAGGATGCTATCACTGCCAGACACTGGAGAATAGAGAGATGTTTCCAAGCTACATTTGAAGAAAAGAAGAGGAGCTTATGAAAAGGATAGAGCCAGCTGTCATCTATCTTTAATGACACTGCTGGCTCACAGTCTCCGCAGCAGAGATATACCATGCGTCCTGTAGATCTTTATATAATTGCAAGCCCTTAGAAAGAAAGAACAGCAGCACTTCTCTCTCTCTCTGAACAGCATCCAGCCTGTTCTTTCACATGCTCAACAGGTTCTGAAGCCCCCTGACAAGTACATTACACCTTTAAAGTGTATCAGAGACTCCTTGCCTCCTTTGAGCCCTGCTGCAGGGTGGTTCTTGAGCGATAAAGAGATGTCACAGCTTCACAAGTCTGCTTCTCAACAGCGGACTTGTTTTTGCCTCCACACTGCAATAGTGTGATTCAGAAGACATTCAGATTGTGAACTAATGTAGGTTCTAACATTCTTAGGGCAGAGCCTTTGCTTATATTTCGCTGTGAAGCACAAAGTACGCCGATGGTGCAATATAAATAAAAAAACAATAGTAACGATGAAAACATATATATATTTCCCTCAACTTTGAAACAATCTAACTAACTGGTTTTCCACAACAGCGATCTTAACTTTATATTTTAAATAGGTGTGTTTGCTGGCAGTGCATATAAACCTGGGACCGATGACAAATTGGGAGGGGGGAAATGGGCAAGAGTGATAAAACAATTGTATCCTTAGGAGCTATGGAGAAGGGTGCAGCAGGACAGAAGGCCTGGCCCCAGGGCCTCACCTACACTGAGCAGCAGCACCAACTTGCCCTGGCTAATTGGGAAGGAGAGAATTTGCAGGCCCAAGCACAGCAGGCTGGAAGCTGCCGTTGGAAGAGACAAAACAGCAATGAAGACACCGACTTGGGATTGAAATGGCCACAGCATCATTGATTACAGGTGTAAGTAGGCTTTGGCATAGGCACAGGGATGTATCCTGGCCCAGTCAACCTGGCTGATGGCTGATATTCCATCAGGATTGATCCTGGGGTTCAGGATCCCACCATCATGCAGATCTATGGGGATCATCTGGGCTTTCAGGCAGAACCCAACTCCTGGACCCTTTTACCAGGCTACCCCGAATTTGATCCTAGAGCAGCGGAAGGGGCACCCATCCCTTGCACAAGCTTAGGCTAAGGATCCATACCCAATGTCTTTTCCCTGTCAAAAGTTGTGCCAGTTGCTATGAGGAAGGCAAACCCTCAGACAGGCGCAATTTGTTTGCAGGCAAAGTTCTCCCTGGCCCCAAATATGGTGACGGATTAATTCCACAGCAAGGCCATAGGCATGCACTGCCCGCGTACCTCCAGGCGGGGCCAATGAATGGGTGGGTGGGACATCTGGTTTTGACAGCACTGCCCATTTGCAGCGCATTCAGCTTTTAAATCTGGCAGCAGACCTGACAGAAGCCTGGCTCTGACAGGTCCGCTGCCCAAGCGAGAGCCCTGATTGGCCTGCAATTGCCACTGCCGGCTGAGAATGGTAGGTGGTCTTTATAAAAGTCAATTGGGCAAAGCTGGGCAGATGGTCTCACTTGCTTCAAAGAGGATGCCACTGGAGCTCTTGCTGTGAAAGCAGACACTTGTGCTGGAACTGCTGCAGCAACTGCAGGAGGGATCAGATCTGGCTGCCCATGTTTCACACCTTCATTTCTTTTCAAATGCCTAAAGACTGAATGAATGATCTCTCATGCATAGCCTGTATTACTCCTGGTTGCAAATGTAAAGGCATCCGTGAATGAAATGGTTATAAATAATGAATTATTATTATTATGGTTCCCAGGAAAACATTGCAGTATATGTCACAGACAATTTGAGTAACATATGGCTAGAATCTAAGTAACTGTAATTAAGGTTGCATACATGCAACAGTGCCAGGAAACTTTTATGTTTTTGATTGTAAGCTGTTTTAAGCTGTTTTTAACATTTTGTTTTAGTTGTTGGAACCCGGCCTGGGACCTTAGGGTGAAGGGTGGGTAACAAATTAAACTACTACTACTACTACTACTACTACTACTACTACTACTACATTTTATCCTAGAATCAATGTAGATTGAATTCTTGGTTTCCCCCCCCCCCTATGTAGCCCACATTCTATACCTATTGCATATTTTTTTGCCCCTGAAAAGCACTTCTTGAAGAACTGGTTTCATTTTGGGGGGAAAATTCATTACAGATCGATTGTGTATAACCTCTCAGTGTGTGTATTTGAAAACAGATGTATGCAGTCACAGCAATGAGGTGTGAGTGGGGGGTGTATCCACACCTGCTCAACGAGCTTGTAAGTTGGCATATATCAAGATCAGGACTTCCTTCTGCATTCACCTGGGGCATGCACAGGGAGGAGAAGGCTAGGATAATCTAATCAAAGGGAGGATTTTCAAATGCACATAGTCACTCTACCCCTGTGGATGACAGAAACTAGAATCAATCAAGACTGAAAGCAACATTTTGAAGTTACGTATGTACAATTCCAGGTTGGTTTGTGTGCAGGTTAGTGTGTACACAGCCTTTTGTTATTGAGAACTTCGTCATTTACCTTGCTGTGTGAACAAGGGCTCATGCTTATCTTTATTTATTTATCTATTTCATAAAATTTATATACTGCTTGATTGTAAAAAAAAACAACCAACCTGCAAAGCAGTTTACAAAATGTACCTTAATTTTGCATAAATGCTTTCGGCAGCTATGACAAAACAATTAAAGGGCTATGATCTGGAATAAGCAAAAAATCTCTCTCTCTAGCCTTAAGTTTCTATTCTAGAGAATTTAAAATTCCTTTTGTTATGATCTTCAGTAACAGACACATCTTTGAAAAGGTCTGGAACCTGGTATATCCAAATTATGATAATATCAAAGGGCTCTTAATTCCCTAGGTATGTTATTTAATGCAGCAAAATTTATTTCAGTACACTACGGTTAACTGTTAATTAAGCAAACAATCCAAAAATTAATCAAATGTGGTTAAGTGATGAGTGTCTTTTTATTATAATACAGCTACTCTAATTAGTGAAATCTGAAATCTTAATTAACCATACCAAAGGGACACTTACCATTTTTATCCACAGATCATTCTGTCATGTGGGACTAATATGCTTCAAAGCTTCAAATACCAACACAATTCAGCTGCTGCCAATATGACTTAAGGCCTTCTTCTCTGATTATGAACTGGTTTGCATATCATGCTAAGCCAAACCATGGCTTAGGCTGCAGGCATAGGCAAACTCCAGCCCTCCAGATCTTTGGGACTATAATTCCCATCATCCCAAGCTAACAGGACCAGTGGTCAGGGATGATGGGAATTGTAGTCCCAAACATCTGGAGGGCCGGACTTTGCCTATGCTTGGCTTAGAGAGAAATCATAGGCTCCAGGAAAGGAGCTCCCTGCCCCGTTGCTCCTTCCTGGTCATTCTGCTTCTGTGCTGCACTGAGCTAAGTCACAGCTGGCCAAAGCATGATATCTGAACCTGACTTACAAAGTAATAATGAGTGGTAATCAAGATTTGTCCTATGGTTTACAACTCATGTTTGTTTGGGGGAGTTAAATCACAAGCCCTGGACTGGATGATACACCAAGCCAAACCATGACTCTGCATAGCCGCAGAATGACTGGGCAAGAGCACAGTGGCCACAATCTCTTTTCCATGAGCCTGCACGGGAGCACTTTCATGCTAGGCCATGGTTTTTAAATATTGCATAGTGTAAATCATGTAGTTCAGTTGATTCTGTACTTACTGTGCCCCACCACAGAGCATCTGCATATGTAGAAAATTGAGCATTTGTATCTTTTTCAACCAGGTAGACGAGGAAAGATGAAAAAATCAATACTAAAAATCCTATGTACCAGGCGGTGATTAATTCCTATAGGATAAAAAAGAGTATTACAAACAAGTATTTTGACAACCTATTTGTACCAATACCATTTATTGGAATATTTGTACCTCCATATTCTGTAGTTACTTTATTAGTTACATACAAAAAAATTCCTTGTACGCAAATTGTCCTTATACATTACAATGTATAATACTGTTTCAGAGCCAAGATGCAATTTGCTTCTTGAGATAAGCCTAAGAGGTTGGATGTGCTTGGCAGACCTCCATGCCATCACAAACTTTTTAAAAGTTCTCCTCCATCTCAAGATGCTTGCTATGCAACTTGGCTTTGCTGTTCAAGAAACAAGGGACCAAAGCCCCTTTGGAGAAGCAGAATGGGTTGCATGGTTCTTTGGATTATGACTATGTTAAAGTGATTAACAGAGCAGAGATACTGAAGTCTTAAAAGTAAAATGTTTCAGCTTCCTCTGCTCCAGTGTCCAAGGGGGCTGTAGCCAAGATGGCAACATTCAGAGGTGTGGCATCTGCTGTAGGTAAGTGATGTGAAGTATTATCTTCTAGGACGAGGGCATGGGGTGTTGTTTATATATCCATATGTTTTCTCTAATGATTTTGGATCAGAGGGTATCTCTAATTGCAACAGCGGACAAGTCAATGCTGCCATGATTTTTTTCAGTAGTTTTTAATTACCTGGAGATTCATGTGGAAGGTGATTCATAAATTAAGAAAATGATAATAATAAATGAGAAAAGCTTATGTCACAGGTTTGTTAGGTGCCATAAAACTCTGTGTAGTTTTTGCTGCAACATACTGACACCACGATTACTGTGGAAATTGATAAATCAGAGAGGCAGTGATAAGCTGAACTGTTCGTTTTTTCTCACTGATTGGGAACACTTTGCATAGGTCAGCTATTCACACATACCAGGGTGGTGAATGTTTTCTGGTCGGGAAGTCAGATAAATATCTCTCCAACCCTTATTGCTTACTTATATTTGACTTGTATCTTTGAGTGTTAGTTGTGCATCTATCTTGTTAGCCATACTGATGTATCACAGTTTTATATTTGCAATCACAATCAAAATGTTGCCAGGCCAAATTTGAAAGGTAGGCAGGTCCTCTCACCTGTCAGTTACCTGTTGTCAATATGAATACTGGGACCTCAAAGTGTAACATGGACTGTTAGAAAGCCCTTTTGCAAGCAGACCCATGTTGCTCTTTAACCTGTCAAAAACTGAAAGTCAAAGAGCACCCCAGGGTTGCTTGCAAAACCTGACTGCTCTGATTTTCAGCTGGGCTATCTGAAAGACCTCTTGCAAGTATTCCTGTGCTGTTTTTTAAACCCCACCCCCCAGTATAGTTTAAAGAGTCATGGATTGCTTAGTTAGCCAAAGGCCTGGGGGAAGAGGATTGTTTTTGCCTGGTGCCTAAAGATATGTAATGAAGGCACCAGGTGTGCATCCTTGGGGATAGCATTCCACAAGAGGGTGGCTACCACAGAAAAGGCTTGCTCTCATGTTGTTACCCTCCGGACCTCTTGTGGAGGAGGCACATAAAGAAGGGCCTCAGATTATGATTGCAGGGTCTGGGTCAGTTTATATGGGGAGAGGAGGTCAGAACCAGCACTTTGTATTGCGCCCAGAAATTAGCTGGCAGCCAGTGCAGTCGGGCCAGGATTGGTGTAATATGCCCTGGTGAGCAACATGTTCCAGCATGGGAATGGAAGCACACAGCCAAACTGAGCAGGGCTACTTTGGCTGTGTGGGCCAATTCCCAGCAGGGCAACTTGGCGCAGCCATTGTAGAATGGAACCCCCACCCATCAGCTGACATCAGCCTCCATCAGAGTGGCACCAGTTCATTAGCAGGTGGTTTTTGAGAAATGGTCTCACAGGTTATATCTGACCCCATACAGAGGTGAAGGGTCCCTACCCGAAATATATGTGAATGGTAAATGTAGAACAAAAACCACTGCTACAGGATTATGTATTTCCTTTTTCTTTTTTTAGCATGAAATACATGCATGAATGACTGACAAAATTCAGAGAAGTGAAGGATATGAACAGGCCCTTACCTTGCTATGTGCATAAACCACTGAACCTAACAATTTCCAGGTTCCTCCTCTTCGGTCCATGCGCACCATGCGAAGGATCTGTAGGAAACGAAGACTTCTCAGTGCTGATGTTGCAAAAATGTTACCCTGAGTTTTTGCAGAAACAACTGCTATTGAAGCGATGAGAACAATGATGTCTGAAAGAAATACATTACAAAATACATTAATGTGCGCATATGGACCAGTAATAGCTTGATAGCATATTGTCATATGCTGGGTGAACTGGGTGGCTTTGTATGTTAAGAATATTCTTTAAGAGTCTTTATGCTGAAAGAAAGTGAATTGTAACAACAACATCCGTATAAATGCAAAAAATACAATATTATAAAATGTTGCATTGACCAGTGCTAAGTTCTATCAAAAGAAATGCCCCTTTACTCAATTTACAAGAATACATAATACACAGTCATCTTACCCAAGTTCTTAGACAGCCTCCAGTTATTTCAGGCATGTGCTCTACAGTCCTCATCTAATTTGTGTGTGCCAATTTCATGGGACCAAACTTTTAACTGAAAAGGATCTAATATAAGTCTCTCTCACTAAAAGTTCTAGCTCACATACCTAGTATTGGGAACATTAAGGGAGTTTTCAACAATGCTTAATTTTTTGTTCTGATCTATGGGTTGGTTTGTTTTTAACTTGCAAACATGTATGTATGTGTTTTTTATTTATTTATAAGTTGCCCTTCACCCAAAGGTGCCAGGACAGAAGATTCATTTACCTTAAAAACCATAATTAGCAATATATGAAATTAGAGTAAATAATAGATTGCCCAGTAAACACCACCATCATCAGGAATAAAGTAAAGCACACTCTCCATCCACAATGTACTTTACCCCACTCCAATGTTTGAAACAGGTACATCTTCACTAATCGGCAAAATAATGTTGAAGCTGGGCACACCTCGAAGGGGACATAATTCCATAAGTGTGGTGCCACAGCAGAGAAGGCCCTCCCATGTACCCCCATGCTTTGAACCTCACTCAGCAATGGGATCACAAATGGGGCCTCCCCTGCAGATCTCAATACACAGCCAGGTTGGTATTGGTGGAAGCATCCTTGAATCGCAAAATAATTGGCAACCAGTCAAATTGTAATAATTTGAAGAGTAGCTATTTAATTGGAAGAGCGCACTCTTTTCTGTTCCTGTTAATAGATGGAATTGTTAGCCATACATTTGCCCCCTTTGGCTACCCCTTCACTGAGAATAATCGGGAGCAGTGATAATAACTGAAAATGCACCACAGGGATGGAATCATCATGCTGATGCAATAAATTTATAGCAGCAATTCATGTATTAGATTAGCATTCTGCTGACATACTAGCTTTTCATTGGCAAAGCTTTTATGTAGGAAGGTACAATTCCTTCATCTGAAATTTGAAAGTCCAGGAAAGGGTGTATAGCATGCTTTGCTTATATATTTGAATCATTTTACTTTCCATTAGATTAGCATCTATTCCAGTCTCAATCTAAACCCACTGACATGGGAGTGACAGCTTAATCTTATGTTTATCTACTTAGAAATAAGTCCCACAATGCACAATAGGGTTTACTGGTACTTCCTAGTAAGTGTTTTAAGATTTGCCAGTGTCATATTGGGAAGCAAAATACTGTATTTATTAGGACAAACTAATGTTTACAATACAGCATGTGAGCTTTTGAGTTCACAGTACAGTGGTACCTTGGGTTACATACGCTTCAGCTTACAGACACTTCAGGTTACAGACTCTGCTAAACCAGAAATAGTACCTCAGGTTAAGAACTTTGCTTCAGGATGAGAACAGAAATCGCGCAGCGGTGGCGTGGTGGCAGCGGGAGGCCCCATTAGCTAAAGTGGTGCTTCAGGTTAAGAACAGTTTCAGGTTAAGAACGGACCTCTTGAACGAATTAAGTTCTTAACCCGAGGTACCACTGTATTCTATTTCAGACTAGATGAACTGCCACATGACTATTTGTTGATACTAATGAATTTAATATTTTACTGATGTTATGAATTTGTTATAATGGACCAGTGGAGCTATCTGATTTAATATATGTCCATGGAGCTTACTTCCCTGTATGCACACCAGTTCTAGCCACATTTCAAATCATTTGCACCTTTCCCCAAGCAAAGTGTTGATAATGAAAAAGCTACCTGTTTTGTTATCTTATAGGCAGGGCAATGGACCTGTTATTGCCATGTCCTGAGTTTCAGATGCTTTATTGTAGCTGCTTCCCTACCCCCCCCCCCAAAAAAAAATATCTATGGGACTATTTAATCATGTTCTTAATGAAGCCCTGAAATGGGAATGTTTTCTGTGGTACGCTACCTTTCCCTGTGCCGATTCTGGAATTTCACACAAGATCCACTTATCCCAAGTGATTCCATAATTCAGAGGTTACCAAAGCAGCAGAGTCACATTGCTCTAATAACCTTCTCACTGTCATGGGAGATGGCAGCCAACTCTTGAAATACAACCCTCAGTACATCAAAGGTCTGAGATGGATGAGTGTTGAAAGCATTTTGCACCTTTCAGAAACTGGCATTTAGATTAAATTTAGAGCTTTCGCATGTCCTGAAAAACTTAAAGTGGCTGGGTTTTTTGGGGGGGGGGCAAATTCTATGCTATTTCTAGATAAAGATCAAATTCAATGGGAGCAGAGGTAGTAAAAATTGTTCCAAAGAACCTTTCAATGCAGATAGTCGTACACTGGTGTGCTTGTAGATGAGGTTATTGTGGTCACAGAATAAATTCCACATGTGGAATAGAACCTCCCCTCCCTCTCCTCTCCCAGCAACCCCCCCCCCCCAAAAGCTCTGAATGCCTGGGAGAACCACTAGGGCAGATATGGAAAGGTAATATAAAAAAAAGTTAAACAAGATTTTAAACCAGCATTAAACAGGCTTTTCATCCTTCTGGAATCTGAATTTACCCCACAGTTTTAACTATTATTTTACACACAACCTACTGGAAAAGTCACAGCTAGTTTAATTGTTGTGTGTTGGCCTTTTCATAGCTTGAATTATAGAGCTATCTCATTGTGTAGTGGGCTTGACTACTCTGAGCAGACCTAGGGATTGTAAGCCAATAGACTTTTAAGCCTTGTTCTAAGGGCAACTTGTGTGTGGGGTGACTTTGCCCAGCAGCATGGGGCCCAAAAAGCAGTGTGTGTGTGTAATGCTGCATCTCTTTGCAACTCTTGTGAGGTCTCGCAGAATGCTGGGCATCCTGCATGATTTTGGGAGATGCAAGAGGAGCCAACAGCTTAAAAGGCCTCAGCCATGAGGATTTGTGGCCATTTTGCCCTACAAGCTTCCCACTCACCTGCTCTTGGTGCAAGAGCCTCACTGAACTAACTACCCCGGTCATTGCTTTACAAGGCCAGAAAGAAGTTTTTTCCTTCCCAACTTGAGTTGGCCCTCAGTTGGAGTTTTTTCTGCCTTTTCCTCAGTGACATAAAGCTTTGCTTACATTAGGTGCTGAGATAATTCTGTACTTTTGTGGGGCAAAAATTGCATAGGTCAAGATCAGCATAGTATAGGGGCTCCCATAAGGGGCCTGAGGAAAGGGTTGACTAAGGCATGCTACTGGCTGGAATTTTTCACCTTGGCCGCCCAGTGAGAACCTGGATGCCTGGCTTGCACCACACCAAGGTTCAACGCTGGGTGATCACCTCAGATGGGCTGACTGGAATGAGGCAATAATCCTTGCCTTACTGCCATGCCAACCCTGCTTACCTGCTATAGTCATTAAAGTTTCAACCTGATTTCACCCATTACTGCTGCCCTGTTTCAGTTATTACACCGCTCTCATGGGTCACAGAATGCATCGTCTCTATATACATATGTGTAAGAGAAGAAGGTTCATCATTTTATAAAACTGCTGTTAGTAGTCCTTCCAAAAGGATTCCATATGCTATCTTCATGTTATTGTTAAGGTATTTATGGATTGCAAGTTACTAATTTTCACACTAGTTATTTATTTTGTACACAGATGGTACGCTTGTGTTATTCCGGGTTTTTATAGATTGTTGCTTTCATACTGATTTTATTTATTGTCTACTGATATTTGCTTGCCTGATAATAGACATGTGTTGAAATGTGTTGGGAATTTCAGCCATAAGTTCTTTGTGCTTTCTGACTTAGAAGTGGCTATTTTTATTGCGGCTGCCCGCTCCTTATTTGCTTTTGACATGATTTCTCAAATGTGCACTAAGGCCTGTAGTTGCTTTCCTAACATACTTCATGTGGCATCCAGGGAATTTGCATTCTACAAACACTACACTGCTGGCTTTGCAGGTGATATTCTGTTTACTGTACTGAGGCTGGTTAGTCATTCTGTTTCTTAAGGAGATGGTTGCCCTAGTATTACTTCAATCCTTAGTTTGTGTAGGTCTGGAGCCACCTTCCCCAACCTGGTGTTGTCCAGGTGTTTTGAACCACAACTCCCAAATGCCCAAGCCAGCATGGTCAGGGACGATGGGAGTTGTAGTCCAACAACACCTACAAGCCTCTGTGCCTTAACCAATTTTCTCAGGAAGGGAGTCTGAGGAACTGAGGCAGATAGTAGCAAAGAGAGACAAAATTCTAGGCTCTCCAAAAAGATAAGCCCTGCCTAATCTTTTGGAGTTCTTTGAGAGTGTCAACAAGGATATGGACAGGAGTATATGTTGTGTTCTTAAATTTTCAAAAAGCTTTCAAAAGCTAAAAGCAGTCGTGAGATGAAGGAGCAGGTCCTCTTATTGATTGGTAACAGGTTAAAAACCAAAAAGCACATGTATCACAATGGAAGGATTTGCCACAAGAGCTCAGTATTGGGATCTCTGCTTCCTTAATTGCAGTTGAATGACCTGATTGGCAGAGGGGAGCGGTAATGAGGTGGTAATGAGTTTGCTTATTGTTCAGGATGGTGAAAACAAAAGAAGATTGTGAGGGGCTCCAAAAGGAGCTTTCCTAAATAGGTGAATGGCAAATGTGATTCAATGTAAGCAAGTGTAAAGTTATGCACACTGGAGCAAGACACCCTAACTTCATATATATGCTTATGGGGTCTGAACAGGGACGCGGACTTATAAAAAATATTGGGGGGGGGGGGCCCGGGAAAGCTCATGAATAATAAATAAGCTCATGAATATGCAAATAAAGTGGCGCCGCCTCCTCGTGAGCGAATAGGGGAGAGCGTGCTGCGCCTATTAATCAGCTCCGGAACAGCTGATATGCGGGAAACGTGGGGCTAGCCGGAGAAGAGAGGGCTGGCTGGGAGGTGTGGCCGGTCGGGATTCCCCTGTTCTCGCGGGGGCTGAAACCGCCAGGAGGAAGATAATTCCCCCCGGCAGTGCCTTGGCAGTGGCGGTGGTGCTGCGAAGCAGCGAGGCAGGAGCCCCCGCCCCCGGGGATTCCCTAATCTCGCGGGGGACGGCCGGGGCTCTCCGACTAGGGCGCGCGGCTGGCTGGCTGGCTGGCTGGCGAGGGAGCAGGTGGGGAGGAGGCGGGGGACGGCGGCGGCGCTCTGCTGGAAGGGCGCCCGAGATTATTGGGGGGGCTGAGCCCCCCCAAAAAATTTTTTGAGGGGGCTCGAGCCCCCTCAGGCCCCATGGAGTCGGCGCCTATGGGTCTGAACTGGGTGTTCCTTCAATTGCTTAAACCACCCACTTCAGACCTGAGGTGGTTTTCATTGAAGCTGCAAAAACATTTCAATCTGCAGATGATGTTTTTGTGTGTGTCCTGGAGGAATTCCATTTTAAATGAATGTGAGCATCAGTGGGTTGATTGTAAAGATCTGTGACTGTCTTGTTTTTTATGTGACAAGGAGAACATCCCATATGATTTGTAATGACTCTATTAAGTGCACATTTGATGGTGGGATGGATGGTTGGTATCATTCTTAAATTGTTCAAAACTTTTGTTGCTCATGGCCCAGATGACAAAGGATGACATAAATGCATCGCCAACAAATGAGCAGCTTGTTGGTGGGCTCCTTAACTATGACTTGTTCAGGCTTCTCAAAAATAAATTGGCATAAAATGGAGCCATGCAGATGCCCAGGAGCAAACTTAAATAAGTCATCCTTAAGGAGCCCACCAACAAGCTGCTAATATGGTGGTGATACATTGGTGACATCTTTGTATTGGTGAACAGAATCAGTGGCAAACGAATGCTAGAACTTAAGGAGTTATATTCAACTAAGTTATACTCAGAGTAGGCCGAATGAAAACAATGGACTTAGTCATGTCCATGAATTTTAATGGGCCTCCTCTAAATCTACTGCACAGAACCAAAGAAAAATATTAACTCTGTCCCGCCATCAAAGTTACATGCAACAACACCACTGAAAATTAATATAACCCTTTCCTGGATGATAGTCTTGACATGAAGCAAAACAAAGTAACCACAAACAATTCATGCAAACTACTGCCTTCCATTTGCACAAACAAAGTATGTCAAAACAGTGTTTAGATTCCTATATCCTGCCCAACGTTTACTTTTAGATGTTTTACATGTAGCATTTTCCTGGTTTTTTTAAAACTTTTTTTATTAAAGATTTCTTGGTTTACAAAATTATGTGCAATGTCTCTTCTTTCTACAGATCAGTTTCATTTGTTGAGACATTAGTGTTACATTAGGAAGAATAGGGGGGAAAAGGTGTAGGGAGCCATGGTGAGCGGGGGTGGAGTCGGGTAGCAATGTTTCTATTTTACTTAATGTATGTGTGGGGTTTTGTGTCAGCGTCGTTTGTGCAGGTTCTTTTTGCTATTCGCTTGTTTTCCTTTGGTGGTGAGGCAGATTGGGGTTGGCCTAGGGTGTGGGTGTTTGTTTGTGATTGGCTGTGGTGAACTTTGTTTTCATGTGTGAGTGGGGTGGGTGGGTGTTTTTGGATCAGGTTAGCCATATTGATTTGTATGCTGTTGGTGGATTCTTGTTGTTGTCTTGTTGGGCTGTGTATGTAATAAAGGGGAGCCATTTTTCTCTGTTAAAGAAACTGGATTTATCTGCTTAAAGCCAGTCAAGTTATGATTAATCATCACCTACTAGTAAAAAGTAATTGGCAAGATATCTTCAGGAAATTCTCTGAATAAATGGCTCTGTCTTGATTTTTGCAGATGTTGTCATTTTAGCCAAAAAGTCTCTTGAGTTCTCAAGAACATACACAATACTCTCTAGATGGAAATCCTGTTAATTATCAACATGGGAAATATTAATTACCCAGCCTCTCCAGTTTTACAGTTTTGTTTCAAGTTGCAAGACAACTTAGTGTTTTATGATATAAGAAACTAAAGTGGCTTAGATTTCATAATAATCCTGAGTAACAACTTGGACTGGGATGTGAAAATTGATTTGAGCTATTGCTGTGCAATACGATAATAGTGTTCTCTGGTAGCAAAAATTCGGGTGGTGGGGAAGGGTGCTATATTTGAATTACCTACTCAATGGGAATTTTTGGAATGCATCTCTTAGGACTCAATGCACTTCAAACTACCTTTAATCATGTGGAAGAAAGCAATTTCAAGAGGCCATTACCCCAAATATTATTGCTTTTTGGTCCGTCTCCCCCAAATGGGGACAGCTATTCACCTTGGTTTGTAAGTCATCATAGTCCTACTCAGAGTAAATCCATGCCCATTAATTCCAATGCCTCTACCCCTGAGTATGATTCACAACCCTTTGTGTTAAACTGAATTGGCTAAAATAAATAATCCAGGATAGAAAGAAGCCTTAGGAGTCCACAAAATTGCCATGTATGCTGGTAAGCAGATGGTCTTTTCCCTCCCGACAGCAGCCTCACACAACTCATGGGATCCTATTACAGAGCCCTCAAATTTTTTGTAACCAAACTTGCTTTAAAATAGGGGTGGAGAACATTTTTCACTCAAGGGCCTCATTTTGCTCTGGGCAACCTTCTCGAGATCACATGCCAGTGGTGGGCAGGGCCAGAGGCAAAAGTATAATATAGTTTTGTGTAGTACAATTCCACACACACACACACATTGCCCTGCCCACTATCTAGACAAGCAAGAAGCATGTTCAGAGTTCAAGGACACATTCCAGCCGGACAAAAACACTTGAGGTGTGAAGCAGGGCTAATGAGGGATGTGGCCTGGGGCCAGATAGAGAGGTCTGGGGGCCACATTCAGCATCCAGGCCTGAGGTTTCCCAGCTCTGCTTTAACATATAGCAAGTCCCCATCCTGCCAGATGGAATTCAAAGGCTTGCAAGGGGACATATTTATGGGAAGGCAAACTGGAGTAGCTCAGCAAATCTGAGGCAGTGGCAATGAGCATGCCCAGACACTGTGAGGACTGGGAATGTTTTGGAAGCTGAGCTCCAGCCAGGTCCCTCTTTCACTTTCAGTTGCTGAGTTCAACTGCTATCCCTTTGGCTCATGCATACAGGCAAATCCAGGAAAATCCAGCCTGTGGTACTTACTGACAACAAGCTTAGACACTTCTACTCAGAAGTAAATCCCACTGAGTGCAAAACAACAACAACAACAACAACAACAACTTTCCCCAGGTAGATGGATCTACTGGGTGTTCAGGAGAAGATGGGTGAGTTCTTGGGGCTGCCCTACCACTTAAAAAATTCCCTTAAAGCAAGTTCCCCTAAAGTCAACCTCAGTCCTGCAGTTGCAAGGAGGCAGCCTGACAAAGTAAGGCAAATCTTCCTCGCCCCATTCCCTCAGGCTTTTCCCTCACCTTTCCTGACAGAGAGAAGAAAGAAGGACAGGAGATATTATTCTCCCCAGCTTAAGCACTGTCATAAACACCTCCGAGTGTGCATATGCGGATGTTAGTGACTCAGAGGATTGCATACTCCTATGCTGTAGCAAGCTGGCCCAACAAAATACTTAACTGCCTCAGTTGTATCTCTTATTCTGATATTAAAATAGTGAAATATATGCTTATACCAACCAAACACTACATGCATTTTCAGGTACATATTTACAAAAATACACACAGGATGATATCCAACAAAGCCATACTCAGATTCATGAGTATCAATGGACCTACTTTAAGGTATTTTAAGTTATGTGGAATATGAAACATCCATGAATAGGTCATTTCCCACCTGCATTGCTGCAGCATGTTACATAGAACTGGGTGGGAAACCATTTTCTGCCTGAAGGATGCATACCTTTGTGGCCACATCCCAATGCAGGGCACAGCCAGAAGCAAACATAGGCGTGGCAGGAGACAAAAAGTAGTTAGAATAATGGATGTTATTCTTACCTGTGTATAATAGACTAAATCCCAGATTTGTCTGCCAGGCCCCACCCTTGCTCTTTAATTCTTGAAAGCTCTAGCTAGCAAAGGAATTCTGTAGCCCATCTATCAACGTTGGCTCTTCTATTTTCCAAACGCCTTCCAAGCCCAATTCACTTTGCTGCATGTGGCAGGACAGAATTTCAAACAAATACATGCCCTCCGAAGCCCACATGTTCACACTCCTGTCTCAGCTATGTCTATGCTGGCTTGGTCATGCCCACAGAATGGAAGATGGCTGGGTTCCCAAGAACATGCTCTACAGTGAGCTGGCTTCAGGTACCAGGCCTGTTGGCAGACCAACTCCGTGCTATAAAGAGGTCTGCAAATGTGACATGAAGGCTGGCAACACCAACCTTGCCACGCGGGAATCCCTTGTGGACAACTGCGGTGCCTGGAGACAGACAGGTTGCGTATCCATAGCAGGGACCAGAGGCAAAATGACTGCTGGGAGGAGCACAGAGAGAGGAAACGCCATGGTGCATCTGCAGAAGCACAATTGTACGCCTTCGTCTGCCCCAGCTGCAACAAAACTTGTCTCTTCCGCATCGGTCTCTGCAGCCACAGCAGACGCTGCAACCTTCCAACAGCTTGACCTCACTCCCAAAGGTGCACTCTTCCATTGCCGCCCCCCCCCATGGCAAATGTTATTTTCTTTAAAACTGTAAATGGCTCTGCTTATTTTGCATTTGAAGGAATGCATTTTACTGTATGTACGTTCCAATCCTCCTCCAGAACTGAAAGTGAGAACCACTCCTTTATGAGGGTAAGATCACCTAAGGCCCACTGGGCTACTTCTCTTCTTTTTGGGGTGTGGAGGTGGGTAGAGAGGGGTTACACAACCACAAATGATTGTACAAATAAGCAGCAGCAGCCCAGTGGTCAGGGAAAAGAGGGAAAACATTTTTTCACCTGAAATAGCCAGGAAGTTCTGAAAACCTTTCCTAGCTATTTTCCAAATTATTGCAGTTGTTTTTAATGGTATGCTATTATATTGAATTTGAATCTCTAAAAACTTTGCTATAATTTGTTTTGTATAGGTCTTCATAATGAAAGCTGAAGGTTATTTGGCTTGTTTGTGATCGTAAGTTGTTTTGTATGCTTTCTTTAGTGGAAAAGCAACTACTTTATAGGTATCCTGTTCAAGGTCATCAATCAAGGGCCCAATTAAGATAAAGTGCAATTACGTTATGTTGAAATAAAAAGGATGTAAGCAAAGTAAAAGTTTCCTTTCTTTGGATTGCTCATCTTAAGTGATGTAAGAAACAGCTATATTTACATGTACCTGTTCAGTTGATGCAATTTATTTTTCTGCTACGTGTGTGCAAGATGCTGAAGATCAGCCATGACATCATAATAAAGCACAAAAGTAAAATTCTTCACTAGAATACTATGATGTATTTCCTGTGACTCATCATACATGCCTGCTGTAACATCATTCTTCCTCAGGTCCTCACAATGAAATAATCCTCCTAAAAGCACAATGCAACCATCCCTGAAAAAGAATACCTTCAGTCCAGGAAAGGAAGGCTGAAAGTTCAGAAAAATGCTCTCAACATAGTTACCGGATCTGCATGCATTTGTTTCAGAGGAGAAAGAGGGGAAGATGCGGGCTCGTATTATACAACAGCTAGCCGCAATGGCCCGCTTCTATGCACCATTGTTTGGAGGGCGGAACCTTATCATTACCAATACAGTGAGTAGCGGTTTATTGCTGGGAATTGCAGATCTAGTCCAGCAGTCTTTGGAACGAAGGCAAAATCCCAAACACAAGTGGGATGTTGAACGTGCATCTCACATGTTTATAACGGGATGCACCATGGGACCGCCCCTACATTACTGGTACACCTTGGTAGACAAACTAACCCCGAGAAAAGGACTTGGACACATCAAAGTTGTCATCATCAAGGTAACAATAGATCAGCTTTTTGCTCCATTTTTCGGGTGCTGGTATTTCATGACAATGGGACTACTTCAAGGTCACACTGTGGCAGCCAGCTGGAAGGAATTCAAGGAGAAATTCCCGGAGTATTTCTTAGCAGAACTCACTGTGTGGCCAGCAGCTCAGATGGTCAATTTCCTATTTCTTGCCCCTCGCTATCGAGTGCTATTTGTGAATGTAGTGACCTTGGGGTGGAACATATATCTTTCATATCTCAAACACAGAAGTTGAGGACTGCAAGGAACTGGAAGCAGAAAAGTGAAGCACAAGTATACTTCTCTGGACTGAATGTGTTGGCTCAAAATACAAACAGATTTGATACTGCCCCCCCCCCTGGAATTTTATTGTTACAGTCTGTGCTTTTTTCTTTTTTTAGATAAAAAGGTGTCGGTACTCACCATGAAATTGGTACAGTAAATGCCACACTTTTAACATGTGGGGGGAAAGGCACTGCATACCCTGGAGTACCCCCAGAAAAAAAGCACTGGTTGCAGTCCTTTTCACAAAAAGCAAGTAGAATAATGTTTCCTATCCTAGTTTCCCCATGTATATATTTTTTAAATTAAACATAATTCATTTATTTCATAAAAATTATATACTGATTGATTGTAAAAAGAAAACCCTTAAAGATGGTTTACAAACAGAATAAAACGATAAAATCATCAGTAAAACCCATTAGAAACAACTATTCAAAATACTGTACACAAGACTAGGTTAAGAATCCAGTCCTAAACTGAGCAAGGGGCTCCCTTGTATTCTTTCATCTCAAAAAATTATCTGCCTTTTTCTAGCTATTAGCAACCGTTCAAAGACATTTACCTTAATTGATCATTTTTAAAATGTACAAGCACAGGAGAGGTTAAAAATCGAGAATGCAAGTGGTTGTATTGAAAGAAGCCCTCAGGAGAACGTTCCATCAGCCCAAGGATTTCTCCTTGTGAGGAAATGTTCTTCCCCTCTCCTCTCCCATCACCCCCTAAATCTCTTCCGGAGGTTCTCCCAACCTTCCAGAGCAGATTTGGAGATTGCTTGTGGCGCATGCGAGAGAGGGAAGTCCCCTTGAGCTGGCGCTAATCCTTGCGCTAGTGCAACAATTTACCGTATTTTTTGCCCCATAGGACGCACCGGCCCATAGGACGCATCAAGTTTTTTTGGGGGGGAAATAAAGGGGGAAAAATTTATTTCCTCCCCCAGGCGCTTGTGGGGCCGGCAGCGGGGAGAAGCGCTCTTCTCCCCGCAGCCCGCCTTCAGATCAGGTCCGGGGACAGCGGGAAGACGCGCTGCGCCTCCCAGCTGTCCCCGGAGCTTGTGGGGCAGGCAGCGGGGAAAAGCGCTCTTCTCCCCGCCGCCCGCCTTCAGATCAGGTCTGGGGACAGCGGGGAGACGCGCTGCGCCTCCCCACTGTCCCTGGAGCTTGCGGGGCTGGCGGCGGGGTCTCCCTGCCGTCAGCCTCCAAACCACTTCGGGAGACAGCGGGATGGCGGCGTTCCGCCTCCCTCTGTCCCCCGACCTTGTGGGGCTGGCGCTGGGGCTCTCCTGAAGCCTGGAGAGCGAGAGGGGTCGGTGCGCACCGACCCCTCTCGCTCTCCAGGCTTCAGCGAAAGCCTGCATTCGCCCCATAGGACGCACACACATTTCCCCTTCATTTTTGGAGGGGAAAAAATGCGTCCTATAGGGCGAAAAATACGGTAGTTGGAATACCACCCAGTTATTATTTCTGAGTAAACATACAGTGTAAAGGACTTAAATAATTGGGGGGGGGGTTGCCCCAGGAAATGTATACAGTTCAGAATTTTTCAGCCTAGACTGAGTCACAGGGCAAACATTTCAGATGCAAATGTCTCAGGAAACTGAAGCAAAGTGCAATAGAGCTTTGTTCGAGGAAACAGAGGGCTTATCCACCCACACTTTCCAGGCATAGGTCCTGCTTTAAAACTCTGTGTTTGAGCTGTTTTGTCGGCCACACCCCCCCCCCCAGTTTTCCCCACAAAAACTCATGCTTTATTGCTCAATTGCAGCAACTGTCAATTTGGGTTTCCCATGGATTGACAATTGCTCTACTCTGATTGGGCGCCAAAGAGCAGGTTTTTGCAGGGAAAGTTCCAGAGCCAAAAAGAAAAAGGCGCCAGGACATATAGCTTTAAAGTGCAGTCCTTGCATGGAAAGAGCAGAGTAAATGTGGCTAAGCCCTAATTCAGGGATCAGCAAGGTTTATCTTGCCTGGGCTGGATTGGTCCCACGGAGATCATTCCATGGGCCGGACCACGTGCGTGCGTGAGCATACCTGCTCGCGATTTTTGGCACCTGTGCAGACCCGGTTTTTGGCGCTGCAGAAGCGAGTCCCCACGCCGCGCAGCACGTGAGTGGGCAGCTCGGTTTGGGGGCGGCTTGTGGGCCGGTCAAACGACCTCCACGGGCCGTATCGCCGACCATGGGCCTAATTCATGTTTGCTCGGTTTATGCAGCTCGGTCTCCTCCTCTGGCTTGGGGACATACTACAAATTATTCTTTCCAGATTTGAACTACTAACACTGCAGTCCAAACCCCCTTTTTGTGGGACTGCACAGGGTTGGGTTGGGCAGAAATGTCCCTCTGATCACCCATGCTGACTCCCACCCAGAGAGAGATGCCAGCATCACTCAGCTAGTGTGGAGCTCCCCATTTTGCCTGCCGCATGTGCAGGTAAGAGTACCATTGGCAGGGTCCCCACTATCAACAGCCTATTGAAATCACTGAAATGGGTATTCAAGGATCAGAGAGGGGCTGAGCCAGGCCAGTATCCACTGAATGCTGAGCTGGCCCTGCTGCCATCACATGACGGCATTGAGCCCAATTGCCAAAGCAAATCCACAGCAATTTGGCTGCCCACTACATTCTGCCCTGGTGGGAGCAGCATGGCAGTCCCATTACGCCTGGCCAGAGCCTGGATTGCACCCTTACTCTTGATTTAGGAAGCAGATTTTGGGGTATAAATGGGGTAATTAAAATGGCCAATGATGTAGTTTATTGTTCTGTGCTTGCCACTGGGGAACAGAATTTTGAGTTTCTGACTCAAGCACCAAAACATCTTGGATCATCTCTGCCTCCAGCTGCTTATTTCTTCATGAACAGCCCCGTGTTGGTGAGAGCATCAGAGCTGCTTACATTCTTCTCTTGCCCACTTCCAATCTGTTTCAATTGTGCAACTGCACAGGAGATAGTCCTGGTGGATTGTTCTCACAAGCTGAAGTTGCTGTTGTTGCTTTAATTTAATTTGGGGAGCATTAAAGGAATGGAATAAAGAATAATCGCTTGTCACAAGATAACGCATTTCTTTCATAAACAAGAAACCCACAACATGACTCAACAATCAGTAAGAAGGAAGGAACAGAAGGCAGGGAATGAACAGCCTCAAGGACCTCACAGCTGGATCCTCCTACAGCAGGATGATTTCTCCAGCTTCATACTGACATGATTGGTACGCTGGCTGGTTCTCAAATGCCCTCTTGTCCTGAAGGTATGGCCCAGAACTGAATTAGTTCTGGTGAGGGCTTGCAGGTCTCCACAGATCAGAGGTAAAACACACACCTGAAGGATTAAAGAATGGCTTGCTAATAGCTTACAAAACAGATTAATGTGCAGTGATGCATGCCTTTAGCATAGGACCAAGCAGAACTGCCATGCAGACTAATTTGCTAAACAGAAGTACTGGCTTAGGTTGAAATTACTATACTCTGGTGGACTCATAAGTAATGCAGAAGAGAGAGTGTGGGAAAAAAGACCCTCTGAATGTACCCTCTGCAAGAAATTTGCAGACAGCAACAGCTTCTGTAGTAGTTTGCTGGTGGGCTGCTTGAGTCCACTGTAAGGCACTGACTGGTACATAGGGTTGGGGGGACCTGGAACCTGAGACTCTTACTAAAGAGCTTTACTACATAGCAGACTAAAGGTATGGTGTGTGTGTGTGTTGATGTGCACTAGCTGCGAAGATAGCATCACTCAGTGTGGGGCACTAGCATCATGGCTGGTGCTGCTACCACTTAACAGTAGTAAACTCAGCCCCAGGAACAAACCCGCTGTGCCTCAACCTCTCAAGGGCATCCAGTGTCCTCCCCCCTTCAGTGGTGCTTTGTTGTTGCACTATCATATAAGCCACCTGTGTCCACATTGACCTCCCCACCTGGTTACTATAGCAGCTGACCTAGGAAATGTGCGCTTGGACACAAATGCAAGCAATTGAAAGGCATAATAATATTAGCAGCAAACATGCCAGCTGTTTTAATATCAGGTGGTGCAAGTAGGGGATGATAGCAAGAAGTTGGGAATGTGGTTAAAGCGCCCATGTTAAAATAAAGCACCCAGCATCATAATCATAAGCTTTTAAGAAGAGTTCTCTCGTGCCATTCTGCTATTATAAATGCATGAATGCTGCTGCTCAAACTTATAAGTTCATCTATTGTGATCTGAAAAGGTAACAATTGTCTAGTGAGGTATAAAGAGGGGGGGGCAGGGGGCGGAGAACCACCTTTCCCATATACACATAACCTCTAATGGAATTTTCTAATTAGCTACAACAATTCTGTCAGTAGAGAAGACTTTAAATTCACACAATTGTTTAAAAAAAAGGGGGGAATGCTACACTTGCTTAAACAAAGCCTGACACTCAAAACTGAATGTATCATGCTTTTAATTAGAAATTAATATTTCAATTAATTTAGCATCGGCATGAGCAAGGTAAGAGAGAGGCTCATTTGTAGCCTTGTCTGTGTCAGGCATGTTCATATTTAATCTATTTTGTTTATTACATCTGCATTCCCGCAGCTGCCTCCAAGAACAGCTAGGAATGGTTGTCCCTCATTTTGTCTGTTGAGGAAGGTTAGGCTCCCCAATCTTAGCATTCCACTTTGGATCAGCCCTTGCACAGATATAGGAAGTCCTTCTGTTCATGGAAGGCCGCCTTATGAAGGGCTATCTGTGATCTAGTGGATAATTCTGCTCAGGAATTTCTGGACTGAACCCTTTAAACGACTGCACACCAGCTACTAAGTGAGAGAGATATAACGTGGAAAACTATAAATCGCCAAGGAAGGGACTTAGGCAGAAATTCAGAACGAGTGAAATTGATGCTTATGCTGCTCTTAGCTGGATTGTGGCCTAAGTGTGCAAATCAACAAAACATTTGCTCCAGAATAATTTTGCTAAATTTAGTGGGACTACCCAGAAATGGAATGGTTATGGCTCTGCCTTCTTACAGTAACTAATAACAGTTCAGAACACTAGCCAAAAAATTCAGACTTGAGCAAAAAGTGGAATAAAAAAAGGCTCACAGGTACACATGGTCTTTCAAAATCACGGTTCCTTACCAATAAATTATAATCTGGGGTACAATCAAAGGTGCAGTCTTAACTATCTCATCAGAATCTCTCTCCCTGTTCTCAAATCCAGAAAACACGTTGATAGCAGCATTTTGCATCAGAAAATATGGCAAAGGAAAGAAACACTCTGAGGTTGATTGTAAAGGCAGATTATCATTTTATTTTCCAAAGTGATATAATGGAGGCATCATTGCCCATAGTGTGCCTGCTCACCCCACTGTTCTCTCTGTTCACAGGTTTTACAGAGACTTTTACAGGAAATGTTTCAAAAGCCTGTTCGATCAGAGATGATAACATACCCCATTTCTCACTCCCCCCCAACAACTGACCATCCTCGATCCCCCCATTTTTGCACACACATCCCACAAAGCATTTCCACCACGACTACACTAATGAGATATAGTATACACACTCTCCACCATACTGAGAAAACATCTTAATCCCTATTTTATTTTATTTTCATTTCATTTCCACCATGACTACACTAATGAGATATAGTATACACACTCTCCACCATACTGAGAAAACCTATTTTATTTTATTTTGTTCTTTGGTAGATTTACTGTGGGAGGGGATCATGGAAAATTGCTTCCTTTCCCATTCTACTAACAGAGCGATTCATGGGGCAAGGTCCTCGGCTCCACGATAGAACACATGCTTCAGATGCAGAAGATCCCAGGTTCAATACCTGACGCCTCTAGGTAGGGCTGGGAAGACCTCTTGTCTGAAACCCTGGAGAGCTACTGCCAATCATTGCCAACAGTACTGAGCTAGATAGATAATGAAGACTGAGGCATATGGATAATGAATACCGCACTGGGTAGTTTGAATTGGTATAAGGCAGCTCCCTATGTTCTATGAAGATTAAAGCCAAATGATAACCAATGCAACTAAGAGTGCTGATGGAGAGAGATTCCATTGTCCTGGTAAAATCTGGAATTTAAAGCCAATGAACCTAGAAGTCACAAATACTTGGGGTATTCACAGGCTGCTTGTGGAAATGAAATTATATACCATCTTATGTGCGATCTATGACATCAGTAATGACAACTATTTTATTTGTTTGTTTGTTTGATAAAAAATAACATTCCTCCCAATGAAGCCCTGGGCAGTAAACAATGAAACAATACGAGAAAAAAGCCCAGTTGAAGGCAAACTAAGTATCCTCACAACTTATAACCTAAAAATTGCCAGAAACAATATCCTTCAATCACCAAATGCCTGGGTGAACAGGGTTTTTTTTTAAAATAATAATAATAATAATAATGTTTTATTTCAAAAATGTAGAAACAACAACTAAATAAAGTTACATCTTGTAATTACTAGCAGAAGCTAATGCATTTAACATACCTTTCTTCTTTATGTGTAGGTAAGCATTTATGGAAGATCCACTGCAACTTGGGGATTTTCTGTATAGTTCTTCATAATATTACAGTACTTAGTCTCTTTTCCATAATCTGAGGAAAGGCTTTAATAAATGTTGATGTATATGTCCCTGATGTGTATATGATAAAAAAATCGTATCACACTATATAAAAAATCAAACGTTTTTGCTTTAGCTTTTTATTTTGCCAACATTTCAATGTCAGAAGTTCTGAAATTGTCCAAATGTTGGCTACTACCCTAAGAGCAGGCATCAACAGAGATACTATTAATTTCTTAGATGCCACTTTCTCATTTTGTTCCTTCCATACCTAATGCTGGTGTGACATATATAGTCTGAAGGGGAGTATTTTGCCCCTGAAAAGTCCCCAAGCCAGAGGAGGAAACAGATCTGCATAAACTGAACAAACATGAATTAATCTCCTTGAATGAATCTCTCTTGCATGACATTCATGTTTCCTGGGACATTCAATTCTGAAATATTTGCTCTATGGCTAGGCGAGGCTAAAAACAAAGTTGTGTGCATTGCTTTGGTGCACTGCTTCAAAGCACTGAGTAGGGAGGGCTCTTTGCAAGGGACAAAGGGCTTTACAAGAGCTCTACTTGGCCCTTTGCAAGCTCCTTCAAGGGTCAGCTGGCTTCGGAGTTGCCTAGGGGGAACTTTGTAGCACGGCCAATCCCAGAGTGTTGAACTCCGTGCCTATCAGCTAAAAGGTGCTGACTTCAAGCTCCACTTTCTGCTGGAATTGGCTGCACAATGGAGATCCCCATGGAAACACTGATCCCAGGTGGTTTGTTCTTAGTGCCAGTTCAGCAAGCCTCTCTTGCCAATGCACAACCAGGAGCACACTTTGAAGCAGGACCTACTTTTACATTTGGGAGCCCATTTCTTTTATCATATCTTGATATGGTGGTAGTGTTCCTGCTGTGACCCACCTTGGATCAGGCTGTGGGTCCCAACTCATAAGCTGAAGACCAATGTGATGTCAGATGCAGGGCAGGTGGGTGCTGTTTGGGGGGGAACGACCTCGTAGGCCAAATATTTCTTGTAAACAGCTTAGACGCTCTATTCCAATCAAGTGGTATATAAATGTTGTTGAATAAAACAAATGCTGGGTTAAGTTAGGCCTGCAGGATGAAGGTTCCCCCCACCATCATTAAGAGATCATGGAGAACCAATAGAGTTGCATTCCCGTGTCTCTGATCAACGTCATTGATCAGGGTGACCAAGACTGTTTTGGTGCTAAAATTGTGACTGAAACCAGGCTGAAACATGACTAGATAACCTGCTTCTTCCAGGTATACCTGCAGGGGTGTCTGCAGGCCACCATAATCTATCTGACCAGATGCATATATTAATTCCAGGGCAAGATTTTTTTCTTTTCTATTAGTGATTATGGACAATCCATGTACCCATCAAAGGCATAGCCAAATGTAATCTAGGATCTGAATTAAAAATAATACCCAGTGGAGTCCTATCCTTCTGTGACAATGCTGTAATTCATAACAAGGTTAGCCATGGTTAAAAAACTTACCTATTACACAGAATGGTTTCCTTGCAAATCTCAGCCTTCCCTGCCATCCACGGTACCGACAACAGCAGCCAGCAGACCAGATGCGCATGATAAACTCCAAACCAAAGACAACAATCATGACAGACTCCTAAAGGGGGGGGGGACAACAAATAACAAATACAGCCAGTGAAGTCAGCAGTACAGAAAACAGAAGCAAATACTTGTCAGTATTGGCTTAATTCAATTTCAAGAAGCTGAAATATAATTGGGTTTTTGTGAAATCTAAAGGATTGCATTGCATGTGACATCAAAAGCTTTAAAAAAGATTGAATTTTCATATAACACAAGGGAGAAGATTGCAAAAAAAAAACCCAAAAAACCCACCACCCCAACTCTCTACACATAGAAAAGTAGCTCCTCTGGGAGATGGCACACCTGGAACATTTCTCTCTTATATGCTTTTGTTTTCTACGGACAGGTAGCACTTGCATGGGATTGTGCAGATTGTACTGTGTTGAACCGTCTTTTTCACCTCTACAACTAACAGCAGCTTGGGGAGGAGCAATATAAGGTGGGGAAATGACATGGGGTGCATGTTTTAGGATGAACCTTTTTACCAACCACCATATGGCCCATTTTAAAATTCTGCCTTCCCCGTACTTCTGCTTTTCATCAAATAAAAAGATGCCAGATTATCCAAACATAAATCTCCAATGTCAAGTTGAAGTCAATTTTTCTTTCTTTCTCTCCAGAGAATTGAATATGGGATGCTGCTTCAGAGGTCACTGCTTGCATGAACATCGCCCACCTCCGATTGTACAGTGGTCTCTGATCAAACAGGTTGTGCAGGCTGCAATTCCCATCATCCCTGACCACTGGTCCTGCTAGCTAGGGATCATGGGAGTTGTAGGCCAAAAACATCTGGAGGGCAGAGTTTGAGGAAGCCTGCTGTAGTGCGTGAGAAGGGAGGAGGGAGTGCACATGCCACATTCCTAGTCCTCCCCTCCATGGGAAACAGTTACGCTATCGTGCCACCTTTAAATCACTTTAAAATTGTTGACTCCGGACTCAGGACCTATGCAGCTGCCATTTGATGGAGACTTACTCCAATCAAGCATGTTTCTGAAGCATTCTAAAACCATTTTCATTTGACCATGCTTTTGATGATCTGTGTAGGTAGGATTTTAATACGTGTGTGTGTTTGTGGGCGTGCGCACACACGCACACACACAGAGTTACTTGCCCCAAGGCCTCACAATAGTCAGGGTCAGAACAAGTATATTCAAAACAGATGTACAGTGACACAACTTCCAACAGAAATCAGCTTCCAGGTTATCAGCATTACACTTGTGTTGGTTTGAAATGATTGAGGGTTCGTGAGCTAGCTTCAGCGGACAAAAGTACTTGAAAAAGCTTATTAAGCAGTTTGTCAAAGAAACAGAGGGTAAGATTTATGTTTTATTTGGCAGATGAAAACATTTCCATGTCCAGGATAAAGCTGTTCTGTATCAGATGGCTAATTTGTTATCCTTACAGGATGGGGACTGCTGTAGGGCCACATTAGTAAGCAAGCATGAAAAATATATTGAGCACAGGAATTATCGGCAAAGAAAGTGGTGACCCACCTTTTAACACCCCCCCCCCGCTCAATACATCATTTTACTCTGTAAGAAACCACACTTCCTTAATCAGTCAACTGAAGGCAGTCATCTACTGCTAAACAGGCTACCTTTTGCAAGCACCGCTTATTTGTTGATTAGAGAATAATGACGGCCAGCTAATTTATTAAAACATAGCTATTAGCTGCATAGCATTTTCCCACTGAAGTGCTTTAAAGCCTACTTTGTTTAGTGCTTCTACCTTCTGAAGCGTCTGACCAGGCATAGGCAAACTCCGGCCCTCCAGACGTTTGGGACTACAATTCCCATCATCCCTGACCACTGGTTCTGTTAGCTAGGGATGATGGGAATTGTAGTCCCAAACATCTGGAGGGTCGGAGTTTGCCTATGCCTGCTTCTGACATTGGTTGGCTAAGCTCAGGGATGGAGACCATCCCTTTCTGTAAACTACGTTGAGGTTTTTCTGTACAATCAAGCAGTACATAAATTTTACGAAATAAAATAAAAATCAAGCTGGGGACTGAATGCTGCCCAATAGGCCTCTCTATCTGACTCTCATAAATCTCCCCAGGCCACATCTCCTCTCCCCAAACCGCACTCCTTTCTGGCTCTTCCAGTACTTTTGCCTGGTTGGAAAGTTTCCTTGAGTAGTGACAATGCCTCTTGTCTGCATAGATGGAGAGATGTGGGGGGCTGTAGAAATGTCTCACATTTGCCTGGCTGGAATGTAGCCTACTCTACAGAGAAGACTCACATATGCTGTCCCACCCATTTCGTTCGTCTGGTCCCACCCACATTGGGCAGCCCCACAAGGGAATGCAGTCTGCAGGTTGAAAAAGGCTCCCCCCTTGCTGGCTGAGCTGGAGCAAATAAGAGTCCAACTCACATTAAAAACTGTCCAGAATTGATGACATTACACTGCATCGGAGACAGGAAACTGGAGCAAGGACAGGTGCAAAGAAATCTCCTAACGAAGCACAGGAGGGACTGGATGTTATTGGAAAGGGAGAAAAAAGATTGCTGGAGGAAATTGGGCAAGGCAGGCAATTGGCTAAAAATAGGTGCCTAAGGAAACTATGGCTCGTGGTGAGATAGAACTGAAGAAAGGAGATGTCAAGGAGAAAGCGGAACCAAAGCAGAACCTCTCATGGGGCCCAGGAACAGACTGGGATGTGCACTATTGGCAGGGAAGGAAATGGGCAAGCAAGGGAGGATTGGGGAATTGGGATTAGGGAGTCCATGAGCTTCAGCGGGACTCAGAAATCACAGGCTTTTTGCTGCCTTTAAGCAACTCTGAAGCTCAGTGTGTTCTCAGAGAGAAGGTACTGCCTTTGTCTGTTTAGTTAGAAGAGAAGTCTTGTCTTTGATGTTGTGCTCTGGGGCCCACAATTTAGGCAGGCTACCAAGTTCATTGGACTTTACTACAGTGGTACCTCGGGTTAAGAACTTAATTTGTTCCAGAGGTCCGTTCTTAACCTGAAACGGTTCTTAACCTGAGGTGTGTTTTCGCTAATGGGGCCTCCTGCTGCCGCTGTGCTGCTGGCACACGATTTCCGTTCTTATCCTGGGGCAAAGTTCTTAACCTGGAGCAACCACTTCCTGGTTAGCGTAGTTTGTAACCCGAAGCATCTGTAACCCGAGGTACCACTGTACCTTGCAATTGCTGTCATTTTAGTGATGAGGCTCATATACTTTACTAAACTGTTTTTAGAAACTCTATAGGTTCCCATTCACGATAGATACAAAATAAGGAAAAGTCATTATCAAGTTCCCAGAAATGCTTTTTAAGAAGCCAAAGTGAACAATGCACATGATCGTTGAGAAGTTTCTTTTTAAAACTTGCACCCATTAGGCCAGCCTAAGCTATTTATATGGCAGCAGTAACATCACATCTAGATGATTTATTAGATTAAGCAAATATATGGAAAAGCACTAGAAATGGAATCTATCTAGCAGTAAATATTCTCAACAATATCTGACATGTCAAATGATCTTGTCATCTTCAATTGTAGGATTGGAATGAAACAAATATGACTTAAATGGGTAAGTGACACATTCACAGTGCCTACATTGAAGCAAATGGAATATATTCCAGCACACTGGAATCCCAGTAAAATACCCTTTGCTGAGTCACTTCACAGAAGCACAGAATCCTAGAATTAATCCTATAAAGCAAGTTTACATGCTCAATGTGTACTCTCTGATTCGGAGTTTCATAGGTTCTCTGATATATGAAGTTCTCATGTGAGCAAATTTCACCATTCATATAAGTGGAAGAGGCACCTTTTGAAAAGGTAGAATTTTTGCTCTGTCAAAATGAACAGGGACCTCCTTGTAGAAAAGGAAAATGCTTTGGAGCTCCTGTGCTTGCAAGAAAGAGCTAGATTAAGGAGACCGTGCAAACAGCCACATGGGGAGGAATCCTCTTCCATAGAAAAGTATGAGTCAGTTTTAAATTCTAGTAATAACACAGCATATATTTTAGAATCCATGTCATAAACTACTAGGACATCTCAACCAGGAATGCTAAAAGTGAAATTAATCCCTAAATGCTTCCTACTGTTTGTTTTTTCTTAGACTAATACCCAAGATATTTGTAAAGAGTAAGAAACAGTGTACTCATATATACTGTTAACATCCAGCCTTTCAGTTTAGGATGTATAATCTGTACTAATATTAGGACGTATCATTTGCAGAGCTTGCCACTAAGCAAATGTGTACTGAGCAAATGTATTGAGGAAATTCTCCCTCAAGTCTGATACTGGTTTGTTTTAAGGCAGCCTGGAGCTAGAGTTCCCATTTCAGCTTCTCTACTACATTACTGGAGTCAAGATTCTTATTTTGCATAAACATACATGTTAATTTTAAAAAGTGAGACACACACACCTTTAGCTTCACACTAACCTAGAAAAATAGCAAACACCAAAGCCCCTTACTTAATTGCATCAAAGTAAATTCAACTTAAAAGAAAGATTTTATCAAATAACTAAAAGAAATGAAGGAAGAAAATTGGCAGGTGCATGGGAGTTATCTAATGTTTTGCACAGTGTGACATGGCCAGAAATTGTGGTTGGGTTTCTTTTAGCACAGTGAGTTCCTGGGTCTTAGAGACAATTCCATTTCCATTAGGCTAAGGTGGCTAGCCGAACAAAGCTAGAGGAAACAGAAATGTATGTAGACATTGTGGGATAACCCACCTCATATAACAAACATGCTTAGGTCTAATTAATACATGAAGAGGTTAATACCACAGAGTAAGCTGTCCTGCCAGGCTTAGCTATATACTTCCCACACCTTGGGAGGAACTAGTTGATCAACCTTTCTTCTCTTCCATTCTGCCTGATAAGCTCAGCATATGAAGAGGTTTGAGCTGGTTGCTCCAGCTCAACTGCAGGCTCTCATCAGCAACTCTTGAGACCTACAGCAAACCTTTATGGAACTAAAATATCCACCTGATGAAGTTAAACAATGGATCAACAAAGCCAGACTGATACCCAGAGAGAACTTGATGCAAGACAGATCCAAAAAAGAAAACAACAGAACACCACTAGTAATTACATACAGCCCTCAAGTTAAAAAACTTCAATGCATCATCAGAGATTTACAACATCTCCTAAACAATGACAGTTCTCTTTCTCATGCTCTGGGAGGAAGACCTTTCATCGCCTACAGACAGCCACCCAATCTTAAACAACTCCTCACCCACAATAATACAACAACCAAACTTAACATGGAAACTGGTACCAGAGCCTGCAATAAACCCAGATGCCAACTTTGCTGCCACATACACCCAGACAACACCATCACTGGACCCAACAGTTTTTAGGTTTTTAAGAAGAGTCTTTTTAACTATCTTTTTAAAGAATTGTTTTAATTTATTTTGACTACGGCAGACCAACACGGCTACCAACTTGAATCTTGAGTTCCTATACAAGTAATCTAGGAACTTTTACCACTTTGCAACTAAGCTAAGTTTTACTGCCTGTGCAACTTTCTGAAGCACATGTATCTGACTTTTGGAGAGTTTGTACGTAAAGAATTTTTTTATTTACCAAATGTCCGGTCTTTTCCTATGCTGGGGGAATGGGGGAACACTGGATATAAACCTTTTAAGGGGGCATTTTGGAACTCAGTTGGAGGGGCATATTTTAAAGGTTGAACAGCCTATATTTTCACACTTTACTGCATATTTTGTGACTTCAAATCTCAGCAAAAAGTCCTTGATCCAAGGTTGGATCTTATGACCATTCCTCATAAGGCTTGGTTTCCAGATCCTTGATAATCTTGGTTGCCCTCCTCTGCACATGTTCCAGCTTGTCAATATTGTTATTAAATTGTGGCACTCAGAACTGGACACAGTACTCCAGGTGTGGTCTGACCAAGACAGTAGAGTGGGACTATTACTTCCCTTGGATACTATATTTCTGTTGATGTAGTCTACGATAGCATTAGCTTTTCTGCAGCTGAATCACACTGTTGATTCATGTTAAATTTGCAGTCTACTAACCTCTCTTGCAAGCCTGAACTCATTCTGAAATATAGCTTGCCTGATCTTCTCCCTGAAATGGTTAGCAACTCATGTATACTCTTCCTTTGAGATCTCTGCAATCTCCCCTTTCTTTCATTTGTTATATACACCAATTTTTTTTAGATGCCTTTCATTTTTTATTTCTTTTTGGAATTGTCTGTGTTGTCTAGCATTTGTGCCTTCAATATTTCACCTTTAAGAATCTCCCATCCATCTTTGACTTACTTCTCTTTCTGACTATGGGATCTCATCCAGTTGTCCCTTAAGCTTTTTGAAATCAAGTGCAGAGTGCATGTCTGACTACATTCAGCTTTCTCTTGCATATGAATAACTTCTTCCCAAGGTTCCCGATTACTTCCACCTTGTCGATCACTTCTTTCCTCTTGGTGAGGATGAGATCCAAAATAGATGATCCATTTGTTGTGTCTTCTGCCTTCTGGGAAATAAAGTTTGTCAGCAAGGCAATTGAAGAATTTGTTGGACCTTACATTCCTGGCAGAGTGTGAGTTCCAACAGATATCCGAACTAGGTTTTGAACTAAGCTAATTTGCATAAGATAATTTGTATTGGGAAAAGTTCTGTTTCTACTGGAATATTTTCTGATGCCCTTGAGAGTGATCTAATTTAGCAAGTTTATTTCCTTTTGTATTTAGTAAACAAAGCAAAAAACTTTGAAATCACCAAGCTTGCCATTATTATAGTTGTGTTTGGCACCCACTCATTGTTACTAATGAACATACGAAATTGATATTTTCCCCACCAAAAGTAAAGCACTGCAAAATCTCCCATTTTGGATTTTTTCCCCCTGTGGAAATTTTTCCACCACACATCGCTGAAACCGGGATCCCTTCATGGAAATGGATGGGACTCCCATGTAAGCATCAAGCATAAATGGAACCTTGGCTCTGATTGTGTTATCTTAAACTTGTGGGGCAAATCTAGCACTATTGTTTCTAATCAGACCATCCTAATTAAAGTAATCATGGAACTGTAGAACTGACATTAACTTAAACAGTGCTTGAGTAAGAATAAGAAACGTCAGACCAGCTAGTTCTCGATTATTATATAATTAGGTGTTTTATTTGTTAATTGAGCTTATTCTCATTTTATTATACTTATGCATTTCAGTAACTGCAGCTAGGTAATATGAGGGCTGCAAACTCTAATTGCTTTAATTGGAGGATTTGCACACAGGAGGTTTAAAACTGTGAATGGTAATTTTAATCAGTATGGGGAAAATTTAATTGGTAGGGTTAAGTGCAGTCCAGGTACCATATTATGTCTGGAATACTAGAACCGTGGTTCCCAACTTTTTTGGTATGGTAACCAACACTTGGTGGAGTGAGTCATTGATTTTTTGTCACATGAATTTTTAGATCTTCAGTAGCCATCAGCTTGTGGAAGACAGAAGTGCCTGACGTGCTCTGGTCCATGGGGTCATGAAGAGTCGGACACGACTAAACGACTAAACAACAACAACAGCCATCAGCTTGACTCATTGTAACTGTCTTGCTGGGGTTTTTTTGTTTTTGTTTTGCCTATTTCATAACCATTATGTGAGGCATCCAAGCTAAAACCTATTTAACAGATTACTGTTAAGTAGTTAACATATTAATTCATTGTTGAAATATTTATAGTACTCACCAAGTTATTCACAGGTTTCTTTTTATGGGAATTCAAGAACACTAATAACCTTATTGCAGGGTATTGCTTCATAAACTATAAAAATTATTCTTAAAACTTAAAGCAGTGTTAAATACAAAAATTATGAATAATGTCAATAGTTTATTCATCATAAAGTCTATGTTGGAAAGTATCAGTGGGATGACTAAGCTTGCCTTTTGTCAATGTAGGTCAGTGTGTGGTTTGATGGCTGTTAGACACAGATCCTTAGTAATAGTGTGCTACTTAATTTTGTTCTCATGCCTGTCATTGCTGAAAAACCTGTCTCTCGTAGACATGTACTACTAAACAGCAGCAGCATGGGTATTGCTTCATCAGCAAGCTTTGAAGGTCCTAACACATTGCAGCTCAATGCATTGTTCTTTTTGCACAAATGCAGCTTTGTGACATCAGTTTTGTAAATGGGTTTCACACCCAAACTTCTCTGTTTCTTCAGCACAAAAGTAGTAGACAAACCACGGCTAAGCAAACTTCACATCAGCCTTGGCTAAACTATTAACTAACCCTGGCAGCACATCTGGTGAGAGTTCGCCACAAGAGAAGATACTCCCTGTATGAGTACCTTGTGGTGAAGTGTCATTGGACCTGCCGTGATCCACCAGAGAGTGTCCCCCAAGTTTTAAAATGTAAGACTTTGTTTGGCAAGTGTCAGCACAGCATTCTAATACGCCAACCAAACAAAAAGTTGGAAGAGGTATAATTATACCAGTTAAGGCTTAGAAGCAATATGGTAATTGTTTTGGATTTGCTTATAAAACCCTTGACTCACATGCCCAGGCTTCACAACCTACTTGCAGGTCACGACAACAGGTCAGGCAGGCAGCACTGTACTAGGTGTGTTTCAAGCTAAGGTCAACTGCGAATGTAACATCACCCTCCAATTAATTAATGGAATTAACATCTTGTATTAAGGCCACAACATTTAATCAGATAATAACCTCCCAATTAATTTAGAGGGTGTTCCTGATTAACTTGACAACAGATTTGATTTGTTTTTAAAGTTCAATATTTTAATTTTTCAAAGCAGCCCATATGGCAGGCTCCATCTTAGAAGATGTAATATTCTTACGTGGGTCCCTTGTGCATCTACACAAAGGGTTGCACAGCTTCCTGTTCACTGTGCACAACAACAGGTGCCAAAGGAACAACTGAACAGTGGCTTCATTAAACAGAGAATGAACAGGACTAGCTCTGAGGCCAGTTTACCCAGAACTGAAGTGCTGGGGGGCTGAAAACACAAACACAACACAAATCCTACCCACCCAGCCACAGAAGAAGCTATGGTCAGTTTCTTTTAACCCTTTACACACCATATACCACAGAAGGACACATTCCTCCTTTTCTCACAAACAAGGGAGATGGTGCTTGCTTTGAAACCTGTGGGCACCATGTAAAATGAGGGTTTTTTTCGTTTTGTTAGAACTGTGGCTCATTTGCAAATATATTACTTTATCTTTTAAGCTTCACACACTTGAGAGATTTATTTGGGTGACAGCCCTAAAACACTTTCCACACTCCTATATCTCTTTATATTGTTTTGAGTTGGCTCTGGATATCTACGCACAACAATCTAGTGCAGAGCTTTCCAAATTGTGTGTCGCGACACGTTAGTGTGTTGGCTGCAGTGTGTGTGTGTTGTGCAAATACTCCCCGCGCTCCTCCCGGGGATGGAAATTGGTTCAACCTCCAATTTGCTAGTAAAACTGAATTACTGTGTTGCAAAATGATGCATGTCTAAAAAGTCACTAACATGAAAAGTTTGGAAAGCCCTGATCTAGTATCTAGGCAGCTGTTGCCAGGTCTATGCTCTATGGAGCAGTTGTAACAACCGGGAACCACTCCCCTTCCACTAGTTTTTGTGCCATCGCTCAACGGAGACTGCACTTACATGGCAACTTCCTTTGCTAATCCCATTTCAAACCCCTCCTGGTTCTAGAAGAATGATGCAAGAATGGTTGGGGAATCATCTGGCCCTTCACTTGCCTGATCTACCTCTTCTTCCGACCCATCTTGTGCTCCACCATTCAGCACTTAAGTTTCCCCTGCTTCCAACTCTTGTCCCCTGGCCGGAAGAGTTCCCCACAAATCACTGACCCCCCCTCTCCTGAATCAGACTCCAGCCCCCCTTCCAGTCCCTGGCACTGAAGAATATCTGGAAAAGCTGATGGACATAAAAGTGGCTGCCACACACACATCTCTTGAAAAGGGACTTTCATGGGTGGGAAGTGGTAGTTGAGTCCAATTTCCTGATGTTTGCGACAAAATGTACAGATTATATTCACCTTTGTTATGGGCAATGGGTGATACAGTACCTGTATATTTATTTGTGCCATCATGCATGGCATGAGTTGATGAGCTGCATACAGCTAAGCTCTACTTAGGGAAGAACTGAAGTTAGACTAATTTCAGTGGGACTGCATGATGGGTTCAGAGATCAATTAAACATATTCTCCTGACACCCAGCTACCACAGATTCTGGAAAGGAAATTTATGAACTTGACTGTATGATCATATTCATCAACTCATTTGTGTCTTTCTATTCAGCACTTCTGTTGATCTGAGCCGAAATAGTGCTTACAGACGTTAATAATCAAACTGTATGCATATGAAAGAATTGACACCTACTGATTTCAGGAAACAATAAGGCCATTTCTAAAGCTCCCAGAGCATTTTACATATGAATATGTCATTGCTGCTTTGCTAAAGAAAGCTGTGGGATTTCACAAAGTAACATCATGGGAGGGGAAGTTCTCTTGAATTGTGGTGCTAAGTAATGTGCTAATAGAAATCAAAGAGGTGGTCCAAGATCAGCTGCATTTAAGAATGTACTCAACTCTGCCACTGAAATCAACGGGACTTCTAAAGTACTAACTGGCTGGATTGTGTCCTTTGTGATTACTGTTATATTTCACATAGGCTATTGAAATGGCTTAAATTCCCTTGCTTCTCTGTTGGCTGAAACAATAAGTGCTTTCCTTTGGAAAGACATTAAAACTGCTAAAACTGTTGTTATTGTAGTTTCCTCATTAATTAACACCACTAATCATTAAAACTCTAAATAACCTTTGGTTAATTTGCAGAGTACATGCTGTGACCATCAAATTCCCATAGTTCCAGTCTGCTAGAGAATCAGAAGGCATATGGATAAAAAGTAGGGGGAGGGGGGGAACCCATTGACATAAATTCCCTAATCTCAGAAGAATCATGGTTGATTAGCTATGCAAAAATAAACCTGGCAGTGGAATGTAAAAAAAGATTAAAACAATCCATTTTCTGTTATGTTATCCACACTCTCACTTTTAATATGCACAGTTTTTGAGGCTGCCAACCAGTTCAAATATTTTTAGCTGACTAACCATTTAGGTTTAAATGTATTAATTATTATAATAGAATTTGCATTTTACTTAGATGCTGAATGTGAAATAACCTAATTATAAAATTAGTGAAACCAAAAGGGACTATTAGTCACAAAGTTTAGTTCTATTACATTTATCTGGGATTCTGAGTATTTCTTAGAGTGGCAGAAGGTGAAATTCAAAGTGTTGAAATGGGTGGTGCCCACATGATCCCAAGGCAGGATGGATGCGCAATGCAGATAGTTGGTGGTAACTATTTTGACACCACCGATGCATCTTTGGAAGGAACAGGGACTTGTGCTCACCAACCACCATCTCTTGCTGCTCTTGGATTGAGCCTCTGTCATTGACCATCTGTTAGCTTCCTAAATGACGTACAAGTGCGCAGATAGGCCACTTCTGCACTGGGTCATAATCAGCACTGCCATCTCTTATTCTGCTGATCATCTATGATGGAAGGGATGGAAGTGCCTGGATTAGTTTCTCCTGCCCTAAGCAGGTATTCAGTTCTGTCAGTGACGGCAGCACCAATAAATATGTTCAATGTTTTACAATGGCTGAAGAATTACTGTATCTAGATGCTGGGCGCATTTGATCCCTAAGTACAGCGATGACTATCTTCAGTATGGATTTACTGAAGGATCTGATTTATAACCAAAGTCCCTGTGTGTTTCATGTTGTGAAATTCTAGCTAATGAATCTATGAAGCCTGCTAATCTTCAACGTCATTTGGAGACAAAACACGCACGCTCCAAAAATAAATCAATGTTTTTTTGTGGAGTTGAAGAAGGGGCAAAAAAACCATAGGAAAAAACCTTCGAGTTCTCAGGAGAATGCAACCTTAGCTTCTTATGTGGCACAAATCATTGGCAAAGCAGGAAAGGATCATATTCTAGGCGAGGAAGTGATTCTCCCTGCTTGTGTAGCTAAATGCAAATGAGTACTTGGTGAGTCGGGAGGCTAGGGAAATCAACACATCACCTCCTTCGAGCAACATTGTGAAATGAAGAATATGTCTAATGATGTCTAATGTCTAATGATATAAAACAGACTCTCACTTTAAGGGTCCAGACTTGCAACTTCTTTCCATTGCAAACTGATGAAACCACTGGTATTACAAACAAAGCTATCATGCCTTTGTACACTATGTATGGGAAGAAAAATATATGGAGGATTTTTTTACTTTCATGTGAACTTGCACACACTACAATCGAGTGCATGTTTAAATCCCTAAGTGGGTTTTGTTGTTGTTGTTGTTTGTTTTTTGTTGTTGCAAAGAACCACATTTCATGGGAGAAATGTGTGTGTCTGACAACAGATGGTGCTTGTGCTATGTCAGGGAAAATCAGTGGACTTGTTCATCCGTGGTGAAGTATGACTTTTCCTGACAGATTCAAACTTTTCATGTGGTCAGTTGAACAACTTTGAGTGGTTGTGTTTGGTAGCCTACTTAGCAATGTTTTCACCTACTTGAACACTCTCAACACAAGCCTTCAAGGTAGTGATGTGTATATTTTTTACACTGAAGATAAGATTGAGGCAGTGATTTAAAAAATATGGTTAAGGGAAAGCCAGGTAGAAGGTGGTAGCCTTACTAACATCCAAACATTGGAGACATTTCTGGAGTCCACTGAGAAAGAATTGATACCAGAAGTAAAAAATAACACCAATGAGCACCTGCGTGATTTAGTATGACTAGCTTCAGATATTACTTTCCTGCACCAAATCCTGAATACTCATGGATAAGGAATCCTTTTTAATGTGGTGACGTACAACTAACAACTCTATCTGTGGAAGATACACTTGTTGATGTGACTTGTGACAGTTCATCGAAATAATTTTTCTAAGAATGTAGACTAGCTCATCCTGGGTGAAGGTTTTTCCTGATTATAAGTAGGTGAAAAAACTTTGAAACATCTAGTTTCATTCTGTTCCACATATCTTTGTGAACAAACATTTTGGACATTTTGTTATACAAAGAATAAGCAAAGAAATTGGCTCAATGTTAATCTAGATTTGAGATTAAAAGTAGGAAATACTGAACTGGAAGTAGAAGGGATTGTTTGGGACTAAAAAAGGCATGATTTCTCCCAACACATATAGGTTTAGTAGCTGCTAGATATATCCTAATTTGTTAACTCGTAATGCATGTTAGTAAAATTAAATTCATCTCCCCCCCCCCGCACTAAATCATTGTCATTTGTGTGAGTAATATACTAAAAAACACTGCCCATAAAAATTGTGATAACTAAAATCCATTGCTTTTTAGGGACTACCCCACACTTGCTCCAAAAATTTGCTTCGCACAAAGATTTCAAAAGTAGAGGGTCCATGCCTTGGCTTTTGAAAAACAAGGGGTCTGTAGTACTTAGCTAATTGAGAAACATGGATCTTGATAACTCTTACCTACTCAATAGTGTGGAAAAGCTCGAATCTGTTTTATGAATTATCTGTAGGAAAGATATCAAAAACTGGAAAGTGATTCACTCTCCTCAAACCACATGCTAACCCCTACATCAGTAATTTCTCTTTACCTTCTCACTGATTTTACATGGCATGCTGTTTACTGAAGGCTGCTCTGACATTGTGCTCCTCCTGAAAAAAGCTTGTCACTTGATTTTTAAAATGTTAAAATTTAACTGCTAAGTTTTACCTGCTTCTAATTCATATTAAGTAGGTGATTAATATGTTGTATTATATATACTTCAAGAGAACAATGCCTTGGATAAATAAGGATGACTCACATTTCAACTATAAGAGGAAAGAACTCAGAGACAATGATTTTAAAACAGAGGGAACACAGAGTTAATGTTGAATTCTATCCAGCTGGATTTCTAACAGTAGGAAAAGTGGGGTCATAAATTTTAAAAACACAAAAATTTGGAAGAGATTTATAAATGGAACATAAATCACTACCAATAAATTCCCAAGAGTTCCTAGTAGAATATCTCATAAACATCCAAGCAATCCATTCCTATGTTTACTCAGAAGTAAGACTATCCGAGGCTTTCAGGGCTACTTAATTCCAGATAAACATGCTTAGATTCCAGTCTTGTCTTGGAAAGTGAGGGTGTAATTCTCAAATCCCCTGCACCAGAGCTATGCTCCCATCAAGGCCGTCAGAAGAGGCATATGAGGCAAACCAGACCAGGGAAGAAGGGGTGAGTGAAGATCTACATCAAGAGCAAGGGGTGGAAGAGAGAGAGATAAAGATCTACATTAGGAACAAGGCTGAGAAGACACCAGCAGTGGTTCCTATTTGCCAAGAGGACTTCTGAAGTGGTGGCATGGTGAGGGCTGCCAAGGAGATCTGGCCTCCAAGGAGCATGCTGCAGCTGTTGCTACCACCAGATCTACTGCCCCTATGGATTCTGCCACCTGAAGATGGTCACCTCACCTTGCCCCATGGGTGGGCCAGCCTACCTCCCATTCTCAACAGCAGCATAGGCAGCCAAACTTCACCAAACACCAGGGGTACCTGGTATCTGGGATTATTGCATGGTAGCCATGCAACCACCTCCAAAGGGTCTGCAACTGGTCAGTGTAGTCACAAGTGTTTTCAGACTGGAGCTATAAACCTCTGTATCCTGCTGCCTCTAAATGCAACTGCAAGCCTGGTAAGGAGCTGCTATGCTGTTCCAACAAGATGCAGCCTCCAGATCCTTTATAGATATTACTGCACAGCTGCTCTGCTGAGCCATATAGGTGGGGGAGTTGCAGCAAGGTGTATCACTTACAAGTTAGTTAATTGTGCCTTAAGGATTTTCTAGTATTTATCAGCCACACAATCAACCTTCACAACGATTTGATGATGTTAATAAATAGTGTTAATAAATAGTCTTAATACGTGGATTAGATATAAATGATTTTGCACCATTTGCACTAGAAAACAGGTCTTACCACAAGTGCTAGTTATTCCATATCAAAATTAAGTACAAATAATTTTGCTAAAGATAAAGTAGCATTTATTTGCCAATAGTTTTTTAAAAATATTTTTTTTATACATATCTGGGTGTATCAAAGTCAGCCTACTCAAAATGGACCCACTGAAATCAATGGGCAAGGCACTTAAATCCATTGATTTCAATGGTCTACCCTGAGTGTAACTTAGTTGCATATTATTCGCTTGTCATGAGCACGATATCTGCTCAAAGGTTCAGTCAGTCAGTGATGGGAAAGGAGCTCCTCAAGAGCTCAACTTTCGCCAATTTTGAAGTTCTTATGCCTAGCAGCTGTTGGAAGATCCAGCAGTGACACTGGGTATAAGATGAAATACTCAAAGGGCTGGTTGCTCGTGCCAATCTTATTCATTTTTAATCAGCCTGCTGATTTACAGCATGCTGGCTCTGTTTCTTCAATTATGTAGTTTGTTGCAATCAAGGAGACATGTTTTCCCCCCCCCAAAACCATTTTGCCTTTGCCTCACAAAATCAGTAAGCGATTCATGACTGCAGGCTTACCCACAAGCAGTGGGGATGAGGATTCATATACTTTTATCAATGCTTGAGGTTTGCGACCAACGTGGGTTGAGGGGGGAAGCTCATGCTGTAAGCCTAGCATCATAAGTTCAAAAAGGGCATTGAAGCTAACCTGTAAATCAGAGTGAGGAACCCCCTAGCCTAGCCCACAGGCCAATCTTGTCCTTCCAGGGGGGTCCAATCAGACCTACAATGCAGTTTCTCCATAACCATGCCCACCGGTCAATCATCTGATACCATTCTGATGGGCAGATGTTGCCAGCTGATTGGTGGGGTTATGTAGCTCAATTCTGCACTGGTGGGAAACCCACTAGTTTCCCACCGAGAACTAGCACGCACAGCCAAAGCATCAGTATTCAATCCCCTGCTTATCAGTTTAATCCTGCTCAGTCCCTTGTCTCCGCTCATCAGCTGATAATGACGAGCAGCCTTGTCCACAGTCTGAGGTGGAGATATAAATATCTGGCCTACTGGAGAAAGACGTTTCTCCATCCCGCTGTGTATCACATTTGAGGATTATTCCCTGGGATGTTCAGATCTGGTGAAATTTGCTGGAACCAGTGAAAAGTTAATGCAGAGGAGAAGAAACAACATTGCTCCTCACCCAGGCCCTGCTCTAGAACACAGCAAGCATGAGTGAGAGACTGCTTGTACATGAAGCTGTAGGAGTTGAAGCTAGAGAGGGAGGTTGTGTACCACTTGCTACAAAGGAAGGACCTAAACAGTGAGATGCATGTACTTGTTAAGTATAATGGTTTAATTGACACTGAAATGAGAATGCCTGAATGTGTGTTTGTGAAAAGGTTTAACATGGGGATTTTCCATGAGGTTATATTGAAAGCAAGAAGAGCTCTCTCTGACTGTAACTTGTTAATGACCTGTTGACTGTTTTTCTACTCTGTGCTGAGAGTGAACCTCTGATCATGTGATGAAGGTATTGAGTAGCAAATTCGCCATCTTGAGAGGTTGGTGGCTGTTAGTATTTCTGAACTCTACAGGGAGAACAATGCATGTAAATGGCTCTGCAAGACATGCATAGCCTAAGGCCAATGGAGGCTGGAATGCAGACTGGAATGGGGGAGAGACACAGTTTGGATTTTTTGAATCTCTTATTTCTAAGAAGATGTTGAGCCTGTGCTGGACAGCACAAGACATTGCATAGATATTTTGGTTGTATCTTTGATGCTTATGATGTTTTTGAAGAGTTCTGCCAGTAAAACTATGAATAATATTTTCTTGGGCCTGGACACTGTTTTCTTCCAAAGGAGTCAATTCCTACGCTTTCAGTCACTTCAAACTGCACAATATTAATATCAGCAACAGTGTTGGCAACCTCTCTATGTGGGGTGTCTTTGAAGGCAGCCAGGGAAGTGGAGCTATTTCACTGAGCAGCAGTTTGTTTAGCCACCGACATTAGCTCCAATTTCTTTCCAGGCAAAATTCAAGGTGTTGGTGCTTACTTTTAAAGCCCTTTACAGTCTGGGCCCACTACACCTGAAGCACACTGGGGAGATTATAATTCTACCAGCCAGGAGGTTTTTCCTTCTTGCCTTTGCTTCCAAATATACCCCTTTCTCATGCTGGAGAAAAGGAGGTTTGGAGAACTTCTGGGAGCTGTTTCTTCCAAGTGTGTAACTGAAAAACGGCACGAAGAAACCAACTGCAATATATTTAAAGAACGAACCTCTCATCTGCCAAAATCCTGCTGATGCATATGGTCTGAGGAAAGATTTTTCACTCCTGCCATCTCGGCTAACATCTCACATCTCAGAGATGAGTGGAAGTGTATACTTTTAATATTTTTTGCTTGGTTCCTTGGGGGTCAGTGGAAAATGTGATTCTCTCCCTTTCCTTTCTACCACAACTTGAGAGTATACCCAATCTGTTGACACTTCTGTTCTGCGAATGATGCCATCTGCCGCAATGCTTTGCAGTTATCCCTCTGGTATCTTCTTCCAAGTTTTAAGCCTTTGCAGAAAACACTTTCTTCCAAAGTTAATTGACACAGTGCTGTCCCATGAAAATTATCTGCATGCAGAGTATTCCACTTACTGATTCACTCTTGATGTTTAAAATTGATTCAACCTGGTTACAACAGTGTACTTTACTCAAGACTTTGAGATGGTTCACGTAACAAATTACTGCTTATTAAACTTATTAAGCATGCTCTTGGAGAGTAGCTTGCAAATGCTTTGCTCCTCTGTAGTCTTTTTTTTTGGGGGGGGGGGTCCTGCTAAACTGGGGTTCAGTTTAGCATGTCATCTGAACTGGGACTCCCTACAGCTCATGCTTAAGTAGGAGCAAGTTAGCCATGAGGCCCAGTTCCGATGACAAGCTGTGCTAACCTTTATTTACCTTCGTTTAGTGTGATACAGTAGTAAAAGGAATGAAGTGGCTGGGGAGCAAAGTAACTGTGAGCTCCTTTCAAAGAGCTCCCATATTTGTGTGGTCTTGCTAAGCCATAATTTGCCTTAATGGGTCTTGTGAACCAGGACTGTGTGTGTAGAGAGATATCTGCTTGGTTTGCACAGTGTATTAGCAGCAGTTTTATTATTTGCTGTACTGCGTTTCCACTTGAAAATTATCTGTAACTTCCCATTACTGGATTTTATTTTTGACCACAGGGCTTTAAATTACCTACCATATTTTTGAACATTATAATTTATTTCAACTATGCTTCTGCAGCTGCTTTTGTTCCTATGTATTTGACTTGCCAAGTATCTGACTAGCCATCTAGATAGAATGCCAAATGTTTTTATAATCTTTTGAATTTGTCAGAAGTTTATCCGCACATGCACTTACAAACACGGTGCTACAATTGTACAAGTGTCTCTTGGATTTATTTATTTATAAGATCAAAATTTGAGAAGCAGTTCGTTTAGGAACATTTAAAATTTATTTACAGTTTAATACAAAATAAGCCTTGCCTTATAGACAATCTGTAGCTCACAGAAGTAAATAAATAGTAGGTAGCAAGTCTGGCATATTGCAAGCATGTGCTCCTGCTTGTGATGTCAAGAAAGAAAGCTACAAAAACTGGACTGGAGCCCAAGGTAAATTCATGGAAGAAAAGCTTCTCCCTCTACTGTCCACCTCCTGAAAAACCATTCTGGAGGTTGGTGGGGCATCCTGAACAATGTAGGACAGGAGGCACTTGGGAATTTGGTGAATCCCAAAAGTGGTTTGTAAGATGATAGTTTTACAGGTTGTTAAAGACACCATTGATTTCTGAAGTTTTTCCAGGATTCTGTCATCTGGACGATGAAAAGGGGTGACCTTTGGTATGCCCCCAGTTCTTGGGGGAACTCATGCTCCATGATTAGAAAGGCAAAGTGTTCAGAGGGCTCAGCTGGTACAGAATTATCAGACGTTTAGCTATATTTTACTCGGTCCACTGGGAACCAAAGTAGGGCAACTTGCTGGAATCCGGACGGCTCATTTATTACAATAGTCTTGCATTGTCTAATGCTGGGACGTGGTGCCCTACAAAAGTTGTGGACTTCAACTCCCACCAACCCAGGGCTGACGGGAGCTGTAGTCCACAACATCTCATTGGCTACTCCTAGTTTAACGAAATCAGCTGTGCCTGCTGCTCTCAGAGACCCATAAGCCGCTATCTCCCTGCTGTTTACAGGGTTGTCAAGCTGGCTTCTGCCATGTGAACATGAGCATCTGATGTTACCAAAGTGTTAAGAAGAAAAGCACGTTCAAGAGTGGCTCCCATGCTATTATAATAATGTCAGAAGCAGGGGCTTACTTTAGTCCCCTAAAAGCCATGGGGTTAAGAATACCCTTTGCACTGGGTTGCTGATTTAACTGTTAGTGGTCTAGACAGTGTAGAATGCTCTGGAAATGATTGTGCTTTCAGAATGAATGTGTGTGTGTGTGTGTGTGTGTGTGTGTGTGTGTTATGAAAGTGACTGAAGGGCTTATAGATGTATATCAATAAGCACTTAAGAGGTATAACATGAGAAGCAGAGAGCTTTTAGTACCAACTCTATTTTAAAAATGCTGTTTAGTGATGTATATTTTCCAAAATACATGATTTTCTCTATATCTTTCTATTCCTACACACATCCACTATGTAATCATTTCCAGGAAACGGTTTTATTCTGTCTCTGAACTTTTCCATTCCCCTTTTCTTTCCCCTAGTAAACATGACCCTTTGTTCAGTTGTCTAAATATAAATAAAGGAAACATCACTGCAGTTTGTACATTTGAAAAGATGAGTTTTATCAACTTCTTTCCATGGTGACATATCAAAAATCCAAGCTTATGTGGGAGGGGAAGGAAAGGATTTTATTTCATTGGAAACATACCAAGCAATATTATTTTTTATATATAGCTGGAGTCTTGTATTACTTTATATCTTTATGTTGGGGGGCAGAGCAGTGGCCAGCTCTATTTTGTTATCTGCCTCTGTGATATCAGCATGAAAGACATTGTTTCATTTATCTATGCACAGAATAAGACTAAAGGCTAATGGCATAAGGAAAAGTCAGATGCTTTCCTTCTATTTAGCTCGCTGCTTTAAAATTACCTAAAGAAGGATTTTTTTTAGATATTTGAAGATTTCAAAATAGAGACCTCAAAAATATTTTAAATTAAAAAATGAGGGATTCAGGTCTAAACTGATTACACAGAAGTATCAACTTCACCATATACTGGCAGATCAGTCACTTAAAGCCCAAGCTCCTAGGGGCAAATCTACACTGGTTAGTTATAATATTAAAATGTGACACCAGAGGGTCGCTGAAGAGCAGCAACCTGTCGTCAATGCAAAATTGCATTGAGAGCTATATTACTTTTTTAAACAGTGTTTTTAGAACCAGTGTAGATCCAGCCCTGATCTCTGACTAATTATGAAACCATTATTATTATTCATTAAATTTCTCTACTGCCCTTCATCCAAGGATGACAGGGTGGTGGTTTGCAAAATAAAAATACATACCACAATAAGAAACAAAAACAACAGCCCGTTTAAAAGGCCATAGAATGTTTAATTAGCCAAAGGCCTGGGAAAAGAGGAATGTTTTTCCTGGCACTTTAAGATATGTAATGAAGGCTCCAGGGACATAGAAGCAAAGGACTGGTCTCTATTATTTATTGTTGTTGTTTAGTCGTTTAATCTATTATTTTGTTTAGTTGTTTAATTTATACACAGAGCTTTTAGAGCTTACTGCTGGTCCCTTGGTGGGCCTTATATTTTCTTGGGAAAAGTATCTAAACATTGTAATAGAGGAATCTGAATGGAAATCATGGTGGTCAGCTAGGCCTCATAAGTCTGTTTCATCATATGTGAGGGAATGTTCCCTCAAAGTTGTGCACAGATGGCATTGTCTACCTGTGCAGATGTCTCCTATCACGTCACAGTCAACACAGGATTGTTGGTGAGCTAATAATAATAATAATAATAATAATAATAATAATAATAATAATAATAACAACAACAACAACAACAACTTATTATTTATACCCCGCCCATCTGGCTGGGTTTCCCCAGCCACTCTGGGCGGCTTCCAAAAGAATATTAACATACTATGATACATTAAACATTAAAAGCTTCCCTAAACAGGGCTGCCTTCAGATGTCTTCTAAAAGTCTGGTAGTTGTTGTTCTCTTTGACATCTGGTGGGAGGGCGTTCCACAGGGAGGGCGCCACTACCGAGAAGGCCCTCTGCCTGGTTCCCTGTAACTTGGCCTCTCGCAATGAGGGAACCGCCAGAAGGCCCTCGGAGCTGGACCTCAGCGTCCGGGCAGAACAATGGGGGTGGAGATGCTCCTTCAGGTATACTGGACCGAGGCCGTTTAGGGCTTTAAAGGTCAGCACCAACACTTTGAATTGTGCTCGGAAACGTACTGGGAAACGTACTTCAAGGGACATTCTTCCATCTTTGGTGGGAATGCCCTCAGGTCTCATTATTCTTGTCTCAAATAGATCATGAAATACCTAAAACAATTAAATCACCTGTTTAGGTCTCTCCACAACTGTCATTACTGAACGTATTGACTGATAACATGAAGGCTAGTTGCTCAAAAAGAACTGTTGACATGGATGCTAGCTGTAGCTAGGATTTCAATATCTCAGCAATGGAAAACCTTGAAAAATCAACATTTGTCTTTATGGTATAAGAACTTATGGACTTTGGCCATTTGGGAAAAAAACACACACAAATTGCATGTCACAAGAGGGCAGAGGACCCAGAATACTTTTGCGTCATCTGGTAGGATCTTATTTCTTATGCTTCAGACTTAGATGCCTGACATTCACTATCCATGCCAGCTCAGGAAATTGATTTATATTGGTGTTACCACTTCTTCCTATTACTATTATTATTATTATTATTTGCTTGCTTTGCATATGTTATGATGTAATACTCTGCTACTGCACTTTTGGGCTGCTAGTTAACGGGCATTATATTACAAATTTAAAAATATGCTAAGATATTGTACAATGCACAGATTGTGATAAATCACCAATGGGTAAGGTAAAAGGCTAAAAAATAATAGCAGCATTTTTAAAGCTCTTCATGCAAAACTCTGGACAAATTTCAGTGCTCTTGACAATAGAACTTAAAATATGGTATTACGGTGATCCAAGCAAAGCTAAGAGAAATTAACATATTGATGCCCCAATCCAGTAAGAGTGATCATTATACAAAAGCAGGCTTAGAATAAATTAATCATATAGAGTTGGAAGAGACCATGGGGGTCATCTAGTCCAACCCCCTGCAATCCAGGAAACTCAACTAAAGCATCCATGAGAGGTGAACATCCCACCTTTGCTTAAAAACCTCCAAAGGAGGAGAGTCCATAAACTCCTGAGGGAGTCTAAGCAAATTTTCTTTTTTCTTTTTTTTAAAAAAGCACAGTTATGAGGTAAAGCATAGATAGGAGATAAATTATAAGGCTCATGGACACTTTATATAAATGTTGAAATATTTTTTAAAAAATCAACACAAAAGGTCAGGATCCAAGTAAGTGTGTGTGTGCGCTTGCTTGCTTGCTTGCTTGCTCTAATTTAATAATTAGGACCTGTTATTTTGACCACTACCCCCTTCCAGTAATTAGCAATGTTACTTTTTGAATGGCAGAACTCAGTCCAAGTTACAAAAGGATGGAAGAATACAGAACAACACAGTCATTAGACACTCCACTTAAGTGGGGAAAGCATAAAGGTTTAATATTTTGGATTGCATAAAATCTAGAATTACTCATTTTTTACACAGTCACTTTCCTCTCCCATTTAGTTGTTTGTTCCATTTGTTGATACCGTCACTGACTGCAGTGTTTCTCTCCCTGCCCCACCCCCCAGTACACAAGCATTTGCTGCAGAGGTGGTCCTCCTCTGCCTGTACAAGTAAACGTAGATGTTTATACCAAAATAAATCTGTTAATCTGTAAAGTGTTTGTTGTTTTGCCCCGAAAGACTAAAGAGGCTACCCTTCTGCGATTTTGTCTCTATTGCCAACATCATCCATTTGATCTCCAAATGAAAACTTCTTTCCACTTGCCCCATGTATCTTCTTTATATTTTTGTACGCTAATTCCAAATAAAGCAGCTCTGCTGTATGGAGACAGCATCATTGGGCTTCCCATAAGGGGAGAACCTTTCGAGTGAAACTTAAAACTCCCCCAAAGGCAAGAGCAAAGAACAAAAGTGGAGCTAACAATAGTAAATATGGCCAGACCTTCATAATTTGTAGCTAACAACCACTGCAAGATCAATAACAATAATACGGATTTGCGTATTTCTCATATTTTCTTCCTCTGTACTTCAGTAAGCAGTGATCCAGCAGGACAGCAAGAACTGCAAACAAGAATCACAACCCGCATTGGCTCTTCTAGGGAGTCAATTATCTCATGTCCAAATGGGTTTTCTGGATACTTTTAAATTTAATTAGAATAAACATCTTTCCATGGTGGTAGAAAGAAAAGGGCAGCATATCATGAAAGCCCCGCCCCCCCAAAAGAGAGAGAATATATTGCTTGTAATACTGTGCCATTTTGTCATAATTGTACAAACCTCTGTAAATAAGAATTTTGCTTGCTGGCAGAGACCTGCTATGCTAGCTTACTGGCAGGAGGGTCATTGCTGCTTATCAGGAGGAGAAAGGGGAAGCAGGGAGGTTGGTATGCTGCAGATGCTCTGGAAGGAGCACCAAAGTAGCTCTCGCTGGTGTGTTTGCACTATGCTGACCTCCCTGCTGCCTTGCCCCTCTCACTATGCAACAACAACCTGCCTATTGAGAAGCTAGCATAGCAGCTCCACCTTATCTTGGTGAGCCACTTCTGCCTAAATAGTATATTTAATAGTACCTCGGAAGTCGAACAGAATCTGTTCCAGAAGTCCGTTCGACTTCTGAAACATTCAAAAACCAAAGTGTGGCTTCTGATTGGCTGCAGGAAGCTCCTGCAGCCCATTGGAAGCTGTGGAAGCTCTGTTGGACGTTTGGTTTCCAAAAGAACATTTGAAAACCGGAACACTCACTTCCGGTTTCCAATTGTTTGGGAGCTGGAACGTTCGACTCCCAAGGAGTATGGGAGCCAAGGTACAATTGTATTTCTCTAGAGATATTTAGAATTCCTCCCCCTCCCACCCCCAGTATACATTAGATATACCTGATGCTAACTTTTTATTAGCAGGATGATATCAGAGGCTTATAATCTGTCATTAATATACCTTCTGGGTGCTATGGAGAAGAGGACTATGGTGACCATGTTTCAATAGGATTAAAGCTTCTATCTACAACAGTTTCTACAGATTTACTTTTCCCCAGCAGTTTGTTGTAGTTATGGGAAAGTCTACAGTTGGGGAATGCTGCCCTTCTTTGTAACTTCTAAACGGGCAGAATCCTAATCTTGGAACATGGTCACCTCCAAAGAGACCCCAATAATAATGTGCCTGTTTCTGGAGGATAGGAGCAGAGAGGGCCTCATAGACAAGTTCCTCTCCTAGCACAAATACTTCAGAGTTTCAAAAACCATATACAGTGGTACCTCGGGTTACATACGCTTCAGGTTACAGACTCCGCTAACCCAGAAACAGTGCTTCAAGTTAAGAACTTTGCTTCAGGATGAGAACAGAAATTGTGCTCCGGTGGCGCGGCAGCAGCAGGAGGCCCCATTAGCTAAAGTGGTGCTTCAAGTTAAGAACAGTTTCAGGTTAAGAACGGACCTCCGGAACGAATTAAGTACTTAACCCAAGGTACCACGTTATATCTTACATCAGGGTTGGGTATCCTTTTTTTGCGCAAGGACCACGCTCACCCTCGGTCAACCTTCCAGGTTGATAAAATACACCCTAATTTACTATGGATATGTATAAATATATATATATAATGCACTTTCCAATCTCTGAATTATTATTATTATTTGGTTCGTAAAGTTCACTTACCAGAATGAAGAGGCAACTAGTGGCAAGCCAGGTATGTTCAGGGATAGTAGAAAACACTGATAAAATCAAGCAACCGAAGACAAGGAGAAAACTGAAAAACAAAAGAATGTAAAAATTAGCAAGGACCATTGGAGTGAAAATAAACTTTAAATATATGAAACAGTCAAGTTATCAGAATTACTGTATCTTTTCGTGTATAGACTATATTTTTTCCTAAATTTTTGAAGTTTAAAATAAAGGGTTGTCTTATACACGGATAGTGCATTTTCTTAATTTTGAGTCCCCCAAAATAGTGGGTGTCTTATACACAGGGGCGTCTTATACATGGAAAAATACTGTAATTACGTCTCCATTAGAGCAGGGTGCTGGCGCCAGCATGTGCAGCTTTAAATCCCCCAGGAGTGGACCTGTTCCCAGCCCTCCACACCAGACTGTCATTGGCCAATCTGGCAGGCTGGTGCACAGGTGAATGTCAAGCTGGAAATGTGAGCAGAAGCTTGCACTCTGGCCGGCGATAACCCCAGCACCCAGCTCTCGAGTGTCAGTAAGAACCATTTGCCAGACCTGTTCTCTCTGCTGTCCCCCCAAGTCCAAGAAAGGAAAAATGGACACCTGGAAAACTGACAATACAAAAAGGGGCAAAAAGACACAGATTGAATGCCCCCTTTCAACCTGACGGGCCGTTTCCTCTATCTATGCAGGCATAGTTGCCACAAAATACCCAGATAGGGGCTGGTACCTCTTCAATTATTTGAGGGTCATTCCGAGAATGCAAATCATGGCTGCGGATACAGCTGCCATGGAATATGGTGTTAGGTTCTCTAATAACCCTCACACTAGGTGGGATCCAAAGAACAAGGGTATGTGGCTGGAATTGGTGGGGCCCTACATCAGAAACAGGCCTGAGCCAGCAAAACTGGGAAAACCCATCCCTGGAAGCAATTATTTCCATAGGGTGTGCTGTGAATTCAATCAGGGTGCATGCCACAGGTGAGTTCTCGCTTGAGTGTAAGCGGTGCCTAGGGTTCTATGCCTACACATCGTGCAACAGGAGCCACACACCCTTTCATGGCTCCAGGGACTTTGGCTCTGGAGCCCCACAAAAAGATGTGGTTCCTACAGCCCCGTAGCTAGTCTTTTCTATGAATATAACAACATGACCTTAGGAGCCGAGATCTCATGAAAGCAAGGAGCATTCACGTAAATAAGGGTCAGTAAGATGGGTGTTTCTAAACATCTTAAGAACAGATTAAATGTATTTTTTTATAATAACACACACAACAACAACAACACAATTGTGGCAACTGTGTCTTCTCCCTTTAACTGAGCTTTACAGGAAGGGCTGAACTCCCGAGAACATTAAACTGTTTGCAAATCAGGTACTTTGCTACTGCTACAATTCAACATTTATGAGTATTTTGCTTTCACTTTGTTAGCCTTTATTGTATGATTTCATGTGCTTTGCATTTTCCAGCTCATTAATATTGTCCTTGATCCAAAAAACTGTACTACTAGTTTGGTACACCCAAGGGAGCTTTCGATTTATATTTTCAAACAGCAGAGGCAACTCCCAGACATATTTCTATGTGGCAACTGCAGTTTTGAACAGCGGGGTCTGCTGTTAAAGGGGGAAAGTATAAAATCCTACTTTGTATGTCTAAATCCTCTTTGGCTCTCAGCCATGAAGGGTGAGTATCAGAATTGAAATGGGAAATAGCATAAACAGCTACCAACAGAGATATGGGCACAAGGACCCAAACTGTACAACAAACATCTGTCTTTATTATCTACTCAGGTAACAATATTACAGGGCCAACTAACATCAATAAAAACATTAAGGGGTCATTCACCAGCTTATCTTCTGCTGTGAAGCATGCCACCATCTTCCAGCAATGGCACACTGCATTTTTACATAGGGCAAATAGAGGAATAAATGGGGTTTGCAGTTCCTAGGATGCCATTGCAGAACACTGTTTAACCTCCAAGGAAGCCATTTCTCAAGGTTTGTGGATCCTTAGGGAATAAGGGCCCTCAAGGAGATGAAAGGCCTTCATAGTCAGGATGGGGTGAGGCAAGCATTATGATGGGACGGGCAGAACCGAGTTAGCTGTGATGCAAATGGTCAGTTAGTTAAGTATTTCTATTTATTTACTTGATTTAGGGGTGGGCAGCTGCTCCTCCCCTGCACCCCCTGGCTACGCCCATGAATGCCCTCAGAAGAGTTTCAACAGAATCTGAGACTTAACACCACTGTCCAGTCTAAAGATGTTTGGATTATCATCCATGCTGTTATTTTAGACATCTACTTTCTGGACAGCGTGCTAAAGTTATGACATACTTTGAACCAATGAAGGCCTTGATTGGATTTAAAACTGGAGTTAAAATATTTCTTTGAATAACTAGATACTTTCACTGAAGGGTAAAAAAGAAAAAGCGAAAGAACAAACAAAAGATTGGAGGACAATAGCCTATTAAGGCAACCTAAACCGTGTGTGTGTGCTGGTGTGTTTTAAATAGCTGACTCTAGACCCAAATCCTGGCCAAATTTCCATGATGCTAGTGACTTAACTGCCTTTGGATACATGAGCCAAGAGTCTTTGCATATCTGGATACTGAAAACAAAACCAGTTCTTTTTCATGAATTGAACACAAATCCTATGTTAACAAGATCCAGATTATTATTATTTTTAAAAAAGTTGACTGCTAATAAGATTGAATAAAAAGAATCAAGAACCCACACTGCACTGACCGGGCTCAAGGCTTTCATTTGCTGACCTGGGGCTCATGTGAGAGGAATGGGATAAAAATTTAATAAAACAGCATTATTTATTATTATTTATTATTATTATTATTATTATTATTATTATTATTATTATTATTATTATTATTATTATTATTATTATTATTATTATTTTACTATTTGTCCCCCACCCATGTTAATTTGCAGACATGTCCAGCACTTTCAAGCTCCTTTTCTGAAACAGTTTTATTTCACTAGTAGAGCCAGCAGCCACCAAACCTTCTTAATTTTGGTATTTCCTTTTGGTAGACAGTTTAAAGCAGTAATTTGTAATAAAGTCACATTTTATCATGCCAGGTATAATTTTGGACTGGAACCATAAAAAACAAAAACAAAAAAACTCTCAGTAATCCATTACAGCCAAATGCAATCAAAATAACAGTTGGTTGGAAAATCTAGTGTAATTTTAAAATAAATGACTGGATATGAAGAAAAAGGGATGAACATCCGTAAATCATGAAAGCTCTTGTCATATTACTGAAAGGAGCATGGTGACATCTCATGTGCTGCTAACAATAATATGAATTCTTTTTATTTCACTAAAATCGCTGTTTGACGTTAGCTTTGGCTGCTGTTTCCTGTTCAGCAGAACCTTGTTGAGAGCATGCACTGTGAAAGAGAAAATCTGAAAAGGACACAGGAAACAGGGTGGAAAAAAAGCACTTTCCACTGTTAATAAAATGGTGTTCTCAGAAGTTACAAATTATTGCTGCCCATAGTTAAAGCTATTTTCCAGTCAATCATTTTTAAGTCTTGTGCAGAACAAAAGGGGATGTGTTTCTTCTAATATCCCAGGGATGGATTCTACAAGATGCTTTTATTGGACATGAAGAAAGTTGGAGAGTCCTTCCTAACCCAAACTCTTCTCTAGGGCCCAATGATCCTGCAACATTCCTTTATAAACAGATTCTGAACTATGGCCTCATTTTATGAACTTTCATTTCTGAAATATAATGTAATGTATTACATTATTGCATTGTAGGGACTGGTTTAGCTGTGATCTCTACACTGCAGGGGCAAGCCTAGATTACTCTTTCAACTCTTTATGAGGATATGGTTTCGGTCAAACCATACTTTCCTGCATTTCAGTTAATTCATCATAATATGGAATTGAATATTGATGCTGTAAGTGCTTTGTCCAGACCCTGGACATACAGTGGTACCTTGGGTTAAGAACTTAATTCATTCTGGAGGTCCGTTCTTAACCTGAAACTCTTCTTAACCTGAGGTACCACTTTAGCTAATGGGGCCTCCCGCTGCCGCTGCGCGGTTTCTGTTCTCATCCTCAAGCAAAGTTCTTAACCCGAGGTACTATTTCTGGGTTAGCGGAGTCTGTAACCTGAAGCGTCTGTAACCTGAGGTACCACTGCAATGGGCTTTTATGACCCCTCCTTTAGATAGCCATGTGTCAAGCGCACCACCTTTCCCCTGCCATTGAGGGGACTGGAGATGTGCAATATCAGCGCACGCACGCGCACGCGCACGCGCGCGCGCACACACACACACACACACCCTGCAGTGTGTGCACAGTCCCCCATTCACTCCCAAAATCTGCTTCAGAAGGGTCCCTCCAGATCAGATTTGGGGAGCACATGGAAGGCTGCAGGAGGGAGAAAAAGTCAGGCACCATTGGATATCACCCATCATAATGTTACATTACGTCCCAAACAAAACACCAAAAATATGTTTTGTTACCTATTATGTATTCCAGTGATTTATGTTGAGATATGATAAATACTGGATTAACATATTAAATAATATTAATATATTTTAAAAAATAGATATTGCAATTATCCCTGCCAAATGCATTTCTTTTATAATGCAGTATGCTTATGAAGAGAAGCAGTATCAGTGTTTTCTTTTTTAATGATAAAGATTCTAAACAAAAAGCGAATTACAATATGAAAGTAGAGTAACAGGGTCTATTAAAAGTATGTACAATGGTACAGCACAGAGCAGGTCAACACAGACAACTGTTTTGAAAGTATCCGGCATGTAAGCCAGTGTTTTGTAAGTATAGCTTTTTAGGAATGAATACTGGAAAAATAAGTACGGTATATTACAAGCTGAAGCATTAATATTCATGTTTTGACACTGTGTTTGACAATTATAGTGGAGATTAATGTTTGGATTTAGAAACAGGGTGGAGATGTTTGCCCTTGTCCTATTCTTCCTCATTTTAAAGTTCTAGGAAAACAATAGATAAGCAGGTTTAAACTCTATAAAAGGAAAGAAATGCAACTACCAAAGCAAGCTGCCCAGACAAGGAAGGGTTTCTGAAGACAATTCAGAACATCAAAAACCCAAGACATAAAGCACTGGGTGAATTAATGGTGTTTGCAGTACTGAACCTTAGCTATACACAAGGCTGTCCATGTTTGGGGTCCCTTGTGGTAGGAACTTGAACTTACTCTTTTATTTATTTAGTTTAGTGAGCCACCCAGCCCACAAATTCACTTTTTGTTTTTAAATGTTTTGCTGATTTTACCTTATGTATACTTGTTTGTTTTTAAAAAGTCTGGTGGATTTTAGCAGTGTTTTATTATGCTTACAAAAGTCTTCTGATTAAGTAGTCCGTAAATCTTTCTAAACAATAAACAAACAACACCCGTCTCAATAGGAGGATTAAAATATACTTAATTTTCTCTGGAATGTGTCCATTATGGAAAAATGGGTGGAATCCAGACTGAATGTGAAGCATTGTGGTTCTGCTTATTTTACAAAAATGTACCTGCTGCCAATGAGGCATGCTGTATGGAATACAATACTGTATCTCTTCGTTTATAATGCTATTCCAGGTTAAATGTCGCTGAGAGGCAAACTAAATAGCGGTAGGATCTTAAGTCACACTGGAAGTGGCTGTTGATTGCAAGATAATGCTAAGCAGGATGGGGGGCTCCTCTGAGTTGAAGCAAGGTCTCTCCTAAGTGTCCTGAAGTGGGGACATCTAACTCTCTTCTCTTTAAAAAATGCTGGAAGCAGAATGTCTGCAAAACTTAAAACACTTCTTCCCAAGCTTGCCACATAAAGGAAATACAGTGGTACCTCGGGTTATATACGGTTCAGGTTACATACGCTTCAGGTTACAGACTCCGCTAACCCAGAAATAGTACTTCAGGTTAAGAACTTTGCTTCAGGATGAGAACAGAAATCGTGCTCCGGTGGCGCAGCAGCAGCAGGAGGCCCCATTAGCTAAAGTGGTGCTTCAGGTTAAGAACAGTTTCAGGTTAAGAACAGACCTCAGGAACGAATTAAGTACGTAACCAGAGGTACCACTGTACCGTATAGGGTGGGAGAGAGAGACCGATCTTTTGATAGATCCTCCTTCTAACCATAGGCAAACATTTTACCAGGGCTTTCCAATCCCAGTGCTTTAAGGAAAGAATACTGTAGTTATGTAAAGTGGTACCTCGGGTTAAGTACTTAATTCGTTCTGGAGGTCTGTTCTTAACCTGAAACTGTTCTTAACCTGAAGCACCACTTTAGCTAATGGGGCCTCCCGCTGCTGCCACACCACCAGAGCACGATTTCTGTTCTCATCCTGAAGCACTATTTGTGGGTTAGCGGAGTCTGTAACCTGAAGCGTATGTAACCTGAAGCGTATGTAACCTGAGGTACCACTGTATTGCTTTGTTGCTAGTTCTGCTAGTGATGGTTGCTTGGGAAATGCTTGACATTCATATCCTTTCAACCTTTCTGCCACATGCCCACATGTACACTCCTGTCAAATTAGCTTTGCAATTTGTTTCACAAGTCTGAATCTGTTTTTTCATTCATCATATCTCCTTGACCGGGATCTGCCTTTCTGAAATTTTACAGGCTACTTTCCTAGGAGCACCACGGGGGGGGGGGGGGAATAATCCACATCAGGATCTTTAGCCATAAACACACAGTTATCAAGTGGCTTAATTGTTATGGATTGCTTTTGCTTTCTTTAACCAACCCAGACTAAATTTGATCCATAATTTGGCAGGTTTTCTCCACTCAGGAGGGGCAAATATGCCTGAAAATCTCATCCAATTCTGCTGAATTGAGGGGAGGGGGTTATAAACATGTTTTGATTTCCCATAGTAGTGAATGAGTGAAGTATGAAGATTTGTTTTTCCTAATCAGGATTCCTATTCAGTTCCCAAACAGAAACAGTCAGCCTCTGAAGCAATCTTGCTAAATCTTGCTCTTATCCAAAGCAAGACCTGAAGGAAATCTTTGAGTTGGTGGCTCTCATAACTGCTGCACATGCAATAAAACTGCAGCATTATCAATTTTATTTACAGCATTCATATAATATACATAATAATAAATATATTCTTCCTTTGTCACTTCCTTACAAAGTAATGTTTACAAGCTTGACACAAAGCTTACTTTACAGCCCCAAAAAGCTATTATTACAACTTCACTCATTACTTTTTGTACTTGGTCTCCAGCCTTTCTCTAGAAAAATAAGAAAACTTAGAATAGACATCTTTGTACCTTCTGTATTAATCACTCTACAGTACAGTGGTACCTCGGGTTACATACGCTTCAGCTTACATACGCTTCAGTTACAGACTCCGCTAACCCAGAAACAGTACCTCGGGTTAAGAACTTTGCTTCAGGATGAGAACAGAAATTGTGCTCCGGCATGCTTACAAGATTCTGCCCACTGCTTTTTTTGGTCAGGGTGGTGACTTAGCCATTTTCATCTAAACCCCCCCCAAACAACTACTACTGCAATTTGCCATATAAACAACAGATTTAGGGGAAGCAAGCAAGAAATGTAATAAGCATATATCTCTGTCGAGAAAATATATCACAAAGGAGACATGAAATGACTGCTGTCTTTGATGAAGAATTGCAGCATTTTTTTCATTTAAAATATTTATACCCCATCTTCCCTTATGAAATTCAAGGTTGCTCACATGAAGAATAAAATAAAATGCAGCAAACTCATATCATTATCTAAGACTGCAACCAAGACTTGGTTGCAAGCTCTGTTCAATGCTGTGGGACACAGGAAGCTGCCTTATACTGAACTGATCCATCTAACACAATATTGTTTATATCAGGCATGGGATACCTTTGGCCTGCAGGTCAAATTAGGCCCAACAGGGACAGTGTTAAGTTGTGGGTGAACATATCAGACGACACAGCGATTCTTCAAACAGCTCTTGCTTATTTACAGGCCAGCACAGAACTGAACTGAAGGGTTCAGTCAGCCTGCTTATATAGAGCTCCAGTACAATGTAACTGTAACAATTTTCTAAAACTATCCAATCACTGAACGTCACTTTTGATCCCTTATTTGCATAACTATCTACAGTATCCCCCTGCTGGCCCAGGGTGAGAACTTCAGTACATAACAGACAGTGCTTTCCTATACCAACATTGTGGAATCCAATGTACCCAAGGATATCCCATGCCCTTTTAAAATATGGGGTGGGGTTTTTTTGGGGGGGAGGTTCTTGGGTTGTTGTTTTTGTGGTTTTATATTTTGATTTTATTCTGTGAAAAATCCTGAGGTCTCCGGGTATAAGATGGTATATAAATTCAACAAACAAACAAACAAACAAACAAACAAACAAACAAACAAACAAACACAATTTTAAGGCAATTTTCCAATTGCTGAGGGTCTGTTGAGAATTATGCATAATAGCTGGGAAATGTGTACAAGTCACTGTTCGTGGAAGGAAAATGTGCACATTCACATCCTAGTGAATGAAAACAATGGCTGGTTATTATGTGCATTAACTGTTCTACTTACCCCCATCTTCCCTCCGTTCCCATTGAACGGAGCTTGCAACCAAGCCTTTAACATACATACTGTGTTCTGTTCTCCTTTAAACAGTGGAATGGAATTCTTTCCTTTTTTTTAATGAAAAGCCAAAATCTTACTCAGTCTCTTACCACTTTCCCAATACCTTTGGTACACACACGCCAATGAAAATTCAGCTCTAGCAGAAAATACATTATTCAATTCATACTTAGCATGCTGACAAGCTTTGATGCAGATCTTGAGAAGAGGATCCTGCAATCTGACTTAAAAGAGGCTTCACTGTTTTCTCTAAATTGTCTTCTTGCAAAATTCTAGTTAATTTCTTAGGGGAAGCATATACTACAATCCTACCTTGAATATGGGCTTCTCATGCTTCCTATTCAAGAGCGTATGGAGAAGTTGTACCCTATTTTAAAAATATTCCTGAATTTCAGCCCCCATTTGTCTCTAAAGATAAACTGAAACATTTAAACGCCAAAATCCAGACGTTTTTGTCACATCAGTTAACTGGAGCATAATCTCAAATAGAAATTGTATTGAAATAGTGAAGTAAGGGGGGAAAGACAAAAAAATTGTGTTAAATTTGATCACCAAACGTTTTATAATGTCATGTCAAGAAGTAAGATCCACTAGCGTATGAAATTGCTTAAGCTAGTGGCCTCTGTCATGATCACTGCATTGAATACACAGAGGCAGTTCTGTTTGTTTATTGAATCCTGCATGTAATTCATCCTCCTATAAATTTTTAAACGGAAAAGGAAATATTTATGTCAAGGTTATCTTGGCTAATTTATCTCTAGAGATAACCTGTTCTTGTTTCGATGCCCCTTGAATGTACTCTGGCTATCTTTAATGCAAAGATATGGACTTTTAGATAAATGGACAACTGTAAATGTGTATGATAAACCAAGATAAATGCTCTCATCGGTGGTTTAAAAGCATTTATCAAAAGCAAAACTACTGTGTCACTTTGAATGTGATTATATAGCTGTGCAGTGTTAATTTTAGCTGCTTTTAAAGGAACAGAAACAACAACTTCTGTATTTTAAAATTAAAACTGCTGGAGACTGTAGAAGAAAGCAGCCAAGTAAACACTTTTATTTGAAAAATATATTTATGGGTATGTGACTGCAGCTTAATAGATTATCCCCAGGAACATCTTTGAGGTTCTGATTTCAATAAGAATATAATGCACAGTGGGAATACCTGTGTTACATTGATGTTTAATACCCACAGGGGTCACATGATGTGCAAGGATCACACACGAGTGCTACATACAACTTTAATGCCAGTGCAGATGTCTGGGAAAACAGATTCTGATACATCCATGCATCATGTATTTTAGCTATTTTACCAATTTTTTTAATAGGAACTACCCTGGGGGACGCGGGTGGCACTGTGGGTTAAACCACAGAGCCTAGGACTTGCCGATCAGAAGGTTGGCAGTTCGAATCCCTGCGACGGGATGAGCTCCCGTTGCTCGGTCCCTGCTCCTGACAACCTAGCAGTTCAAAAGCATGTCAAAGTGCAACTAGATAAATAGATACCGCTCTGGTGGGAAGGTAAACGGCATTTCCGTGCGCTGCTCTGGTTTGCCAGAGTCATGCTGGCCACATGACTTGGAAGCTGTATGCCGGCTCCCTCGGCCAATAAAGTGAGATGAGCGCCGCAACCCCAGAGTCGGTCACGACTGGACCTAATGGTCAGGGGTCTCTTTACCTTTACCCTGGGTTCAACTGCCCTGAATGTCACAGTCAACTTTAATTCAATGCCCAAGAGGTAGATGCATGTCCTAAAAAACTCCATGGTACTGCCTCATCATCACAAGTCCATAGTTATCAATCTTTCTAGTTTCTTGGAAACCATTTTCAACTCCCAAAGGCCCCCTGCATATCTGCCATCCGCAAAGCTGTAGATCATGCCAGGTCATAGTTGATACAGAAGTTCTATACTTAGATCAGCAGGGGTTCTCTGGGTATACCGTGATTGCTCCACATCAGAGTACATGACCTAGAACTCCATGTAGAAGTATATGTTTTGGTCTGTCTCTCTCACACTCAATGTAGGAGCAGATGCTTCCGGTCATGCAAGTCACTTCAGAGATCATCGGCATTCCTCATTTCCCTGTTAAATCACAAAGGCTAGCCTCCCTTACGGGACATTTGCTTAACTGCAAGAGGGCAGAGTTTCAACGAGTCTCTAACAGTTATCTGATCTGGAAAGACTGAGCATACGTGGAGTCTGGAACAGCCCCACAGGGGTAGGTTCCACACCTGATCTAGGTGAATTCATCAGAGCGCCCCAAAAAAATGCAAGGATGAAAGCAGTGGACGGTGGCAGAGAAGGGGAAGGTGGCCAAAAAGCTAGTGTGATGCAAATACTCCTGGTGCTCCACCTGGTTTGTTTCCACTGTGCTGTCCACTCCTTGCACCTTCTGGTAAGCAACAGTGCCCCAACTGTTGGGAAGCTAGAGTGGCAACTTCGCAAAATCCGGCGAGTCACTTCTGCTCAAAATGCTGGTAAGATCATAAGGGAGGTGTTGCTTGAGAGGCCCAGACTATTTGAGAAGGTCAAAATTGCCACCCTGGACTTCAGAATATACTGGCAACAGAATGTTTCCAGATAGCTGTCATGCATTCTGGTCCACTCACACCTGCCACTAGATGGGTGGCTGCATTCTACATGAGTTGAAGTTTCCAAGCAGTGTTCAAGGTAGCCCAAATTAAAGTGAATAACAGTTGCTTAAACCGAGAGTCACTGGAGTGAGCATCAGTGATAGTAACTAGGTTCCTAGCTGCTGCTAATACATATTTCCTTTACATTATTTTTTTTTTGCACTGAACTCCACCTTCCATCACAACTGCCATAAGCAGCAAGAATACAGATGTAGCAAAGTCCTGCAAGGGGGGGTAGCATTAGGGTTACACCCTTAGCATGTATGACCACTTTTTATTATGTTTATCATATGTAATTAAAAAAAAAATTTACTTCTATTCCACCTTGAGAGCTGTGTGGTATATGGCAACTCGTAAATAAAAATATTGGCAGATTTAAAACAATTGATTCCAAATAAACAAACAACAATAGCTTACTTAAAACCAGCAGCTTAACATTGAATTCGGAAATATTTCATTGAATCGTAGAATTGTAGAGTTGGAAGGAAACCCAAGGGTCATTTACTCCAAAACAAGGGTGGACAAACAACAAGGATGCCTGTTTCAGAGTTCAGCTATAGCCAAAGTTATGTGAATGAGCCATTTGCTACAAACTTTCCCAAACTCATTTGTCAAAGAAAGAAAGAAAAAAAAAACCATGAAAATCTCAGCGGGATTCCTGCCAGATATTTCTGAAACATTACAGCAGCAAGGAACTTTTATTCTAAAGTTGTTGAGCATTTCCCCAAAGTAGAGACTAGGAGCTCTGCTGCATACTGAGGCAGCTGTAAAACTCTCTCCCACAAGGCTAGTGTCCCAGGGCACAGCAGCAGCAGCAGCTTCCAGAGTTTTCAATTTCTATGCTAGTGACTTTTTCTTTTTTTAAAAAACAACCCATTAAACTCTACATCATTTGAAACAATAACATTTTATCAGTGGAAAAATGTGAATAAATCTCCTCCCTGATGATAAATCAGTAAAATAGATTTGGAAACTTCTAGATTGCAAAGTGCTCACATAGCTTATCTAACTGCCAAACATTTTCTCCACAGAGTCTTTCAAAAATATTCGAACATGCGAAAGGGTTTCAATGTAATATGTTTACACATTCTCTCACCATTGGAGAAAGCACTTCCCCATAGTATCTGAGGTTATCAACATTAATCAGTGACACTTGCTTGACACATGATTGACCCATTTTAATGTAACTTTAAATATGCTAGCTTTATAGTGTCACTCCCATAAAAAGATTTCCCCAAGATTTGATGCAAAAAGAGAGAGCACAAGGCATTATCTTAGCATGCACACAGGGTGTGAGCAATGCTTTCTCAGAAACATTTCAAAACATACATTGCATGTCTGGTGCTGTTCAGGTTTTCACAAACTGATTTTCTCCTCTCTTGGTGTAAAAAAATAAACTCTTACGCTCCAAAATAGTGGAATTATGTACCCAAAGGAAAAAAAGATCTTATCTCCTCTTACGAATAGTACAATGGAATCTGAGGGTCATAAAAACATAATTTAAATACTTTGCCTGGTGCAATGGTTCAGCCCTACTTGTGTAACTGCAGCAGCCACTACTGGGTTTGTGGGAGAGGGAACTGTAAACAGTGGTTATATAGACCTGCAACTCAGAGTAACAGTTCACAGCTACCCCACAGCCTATGACAGCTTATGCTATAATAAACTTTTTCGTCTTTAAGGTGCTACATGACTCTTTGTAGTTGTTTTCCGCATCAGATTAGCAAGGCTATGGCTCTGAATCTTTTCAGAAACCCTTTGGCTCATGAGGAGAAACTCTGTTTTGCTCCTGTCCCCTGCCAAAACATTCTCCTTACCTAAGCATTTGGGAATTTTACCCTCCCACCACCTCACAGGTTCTACAGGGAATTTCTTAACGTTATGATTCTAGGGTTGCTTCCAGATGACATATTCACTGATTTGTTTGCTTGGAGGTTAGATGACGCTGGTTGTTTATTGAACATGCACTGCAATATTTCCGTGGGGCGGTTATATTAGTTTTAATTGCATAATCTGAATTTGCCATTATGTGGCTGAATCCTGCCTGAAAACAGCTACAGTCTGGAAGCACCCTAGAAGCAAAACACAAGGACACTATAAAGTTACCTTCTTAAGAAAAAGGGTCTTCCTAAACGTCTGAATTTCCATTAAAAATTACAGGAGAGTAGCTGAATATTTGAAATGTCACCATGTATAAAGAGAAGGGAAATGGACTCTAAAATGTTGGTGATATGCCTTGATTGAACTAAACCTCACCCAAGACATAGTCACTTTATTTTATAAAAAGCTATATGCAAGACTGACTTATGGTTCTGCAGCTAGTAGATTCTTCCATCTTGAGTCTACTTATTTTTGAACCAATTCAGGCAATAATCTACGTAATTAAAATGTTGGGCAATACACTCACTTTCTAATAATAAAAGCTATTGGAGATAATTTAAATGCTTCTATAAATGTCAGCCTTGTTATATCATTAATTTTATATAACTTACCATATCTTTGGGTTTCCCCCCAATTAGGTGATTAGAGTGCTTACATATTTTGTTTGCTGCAATGAAGAATAAAAGTAAAATTGACTAGGTACAGCCAAAAAAAAAAAATCTGTAGGAAAAATTGCTTCAGCAATTAAAACACAGAAGCCAGCAGTAAAACTGCCAGAGAAGTAATGTAATCTTAATGCTGAAAGAGTGAAAAACCATCAAGGAAAACAAGCAGAAATTAAAAGCTGAAAGAAATAAAAAGGCAACTGGTAGCTGATCCTCCTCTTCTTTTTACTTCGTTTTACTGCAGCAACCCAGTCAGATGGGCTGTGTACAAATTATTATTATTATTATTATTATTATTATTATTATTATTATTATTATTACATAGCAGGCTGTCATGTATCTAAGTATCCAACCTCTGCTGAAAAACCTTCATGGAAGAAGAGCTTACCACTTCTTGTGGGAGTCTGTTCCACTGCTGAACAGCTCTTACTGTCAAAAAGTTCTTCCTGATGTTTAGTTAGAATCTCTTTTCTTGTATCTTGAATCCATTGGTTTAGGTCCATCAAGTACCACCTCTAATGACCTGTGGCCCTCAGACATCTCTTCAGATCTTTGTATAATTAGTGTGAAGGTCTGAAAATAGTTTTCAAGCACATTCAACTGAAAGTTTGTAGAAACACTTCCCACGATTCAAACCCTGAGAACCCAGGGTTCCAGCTTGCAGGAAGGGTTCTAAATATGTTCAATGGAACACATTTAAAACCCTCTTTAGACCTTCACACCAATTGCATGAAGGTGTGAAGAGCAGCCTAGGGACATTGACAGCAGAGATTGTATGTGTATGAGTTCCACCCCATTTAACCTTCTGCATGTTCAGGACGCGGGTGGCGCTGTGGGTAAAACCTCAGCGCCTAGGACTTGCCGATCGCATGGTCGGCGGTTTGAATCCCCGTGGCGGGGTGCGCTCCCGTCGTTCGGTCCCAGCGCCTGCCAACCTAGCAGTTCGAAAGCACCCCCGGGTGCAAGTAGATAAATAGGGACCGCTTACCAGCGGGAAGGTAAACGGCATTCCGTGCGCTGCGCTGGCTCGCCAGATGCAGCTTGTCACGCTGGCACGTGACCCGGAAGTGAGATGAGTGAGATGAGCGCACAACCCTAGAGTCTGGCAAGACTGGCCCGTACGGGCAGGGGTACCTTTACCTTTATGTTCAGGAAACACAGTTATTATATCAACAGTAGCAGCAGTGCTCTTAATTCTTTGGTGTTCACAATTCCCCAAAAGGTTGAACTGTGTTGAACAACTGACAGGGATTATTATTATTATTATTATTATTATTATTATTATTATTATTATTAAAAGATTTAGGTACCTTTATGAGTTAAGAAACTTTGATCGGGCTAGTAATACTGATATGCACCACCCAATTAGACGATAATGAAGAGAAGGCAGCTGAGCTGTGATCAAAGAAGTGATCAAAGAAACAGCATGACAATTCTACAAAATATCACATACTAGGACTTTTCTTTTGGGATCATTTGACTTCAGTTTATCTGAGAGACAGAGCTATTTGTACAGTGTAAGATGAAGGGATAGACTTAACCACATCAAATAGGGATTACATAACTATGAGCTCTGTATCAACCTAATGTACTAAAGCTTTGTGGCGAGATATACATGATATATATAGTATTCTCACATTCCATTCCTTTGAACAGATGTTCTTTGGGGAATTATAGTTGGGTAGCCAGATGTTACCCAACCCCCCTCCCCAAATCCAGTACCCCTCCACAAACCTCCCCAAATCCAAGTACCCCTCCACAAACCTTCTGACTTTTCCTTTCAGAAAATCCAGTTCACTTTGCAGCTTCCTTTGTTTACCGCATGCACAAAACTAGGCATTGGGTAGTATTCAGCCAAGTCTTATTCAGAGTAGATCCACTAAAATGACTATGACTAAGTTAGGTACATTAATTTCAATGGGTCTACTCTGAGTAAAACAAGTTACACTACAGGTACATTTAGCAGCCTCACAGGAGGTTGTGGAGAGGCTGAACGGAGACCCAGGTTCTATTCCTGTCATCTCCAGTTAAATTAAAAGGATTTGGTAACAAGTGATGTGAAAGACCATTGCTCCAGATGCAGAAGATCTACTGCCAGTTAGAGTAGATAATATTACACTAGACAGACAAATAGTCTGATCTACTCTAAGGCAGCTTTCTATGCTACTGTGCAAGCAAACTAGGCCACATGAAGTTCCCAAAACCAAGCGTCAGACGCTTTACCCAAAAACTACATGTAACTTGCACACAGTTGCAATGGGAATGTGATTTGGAGTGAAGCCACTAATTAAACCTTTTTCACAATTGGTAGGGAAAATAAGATGACTAATTAAGGGACAATTCATCACTATTATCCCAGTCAGTCTGAACAGAAAGCAAACAAAGTTTCTAATTAAAGGTACAATAGACCTGAAAAACCTCAAAAACATTTTGCTGGCCCACAATGCATTTTTAAGTGAAACGTTTCACTGCAACCAGGTTGGAAAATAGATAGTAGGACAACTTAAAAACCAAACATTAGAATGCAGTGAGTTGGCAACAAGCCTTCTAAAATCTCTGTCCCAATTGATATCTGTCCTGGATTTGAATTGATTTTACATATGTGCTCTAGCTTTAAGCTGTTTCTATATTTATAATTGCTGGTTTTTACAACTGTTTTTTATACACTTGTTTTTAACTGTTTTTTATATTTGCAATTGTTTCTATGTCATTATATTGTAAATTGCTTGAGATGCCTCATGGGAAGTGATTCATAAATGAAATAAATAATAGTCTGAATTCCCTGTAAAAAGTGAGTAAATGAGGAATAGAAATTGCGAGCTAAATGGTTTGTGTGAGACCAAGCTTTTTTTCTGTGTTATAGTCTGAATTCGAGGGTTTTCCAGTACTACCATTCAGTGACAATATAATAGGAACTACAGTGATAATCTAACTATGTGTATGACAATGCCATTCCACCCTCCACATACTTCCTGTGATGCCAAATCCTGGATTTCTGCCATGCTGCAGTTTGAAAAATGTGCCGCTTGGTATATATCTCTCCACATAAACTGCAACTCCATCCCTGAGAGTGAACCAAAGTTGGCAGAAGATCATGTTCTGCACTTAAGCAAAATATATTCTTTACTATCCATTTTCCATTGTTCCAGCCAAGAATGTTAGGAAGCCCTCTTTTCCACTCCAGTTCCCTTGCTCCTTACATACAACTTTAATTCTTTCCTTCCTTTCTGTTTTACTCGAGAAGATCATATCTCATCTTACTCCTGTGATGGCTGCTCCCCAAATTCTGTTTTCCCTTATCCCCCTATCAATTTTCCTCCAATAGTTACTCTTAAGCCCCATAATCTTTTAATTTATGTCTTCTCCACTGGTTAGGCTGATTTACAGTTAAATGCTCTTTACTGTTTGCAGTCACTGCAATCCTTGAGTTTCATAGTCAACTTGTATTATAACTTACATCAAAACAGCTATAAAAGACACAAATTGCTTCCTTATATCTAGTTTGTTTTGATCAGATTCCCCAGCACCAACACACACACAAACACACACACGCGCTGTGACACATGAAGTATATTCTTGGGTTAGGTTTTCTTCAAGCTTTTTTTCACTGGGCTGTAAGACATATGGCTCCAATGAACACCAACAGATTTAATTTTAAGTACATGGTAGACACATGAACACGAGAGAATTTTAGCCATGTCTGTCCTTAACATATATCATAGACTCTTGTCTATGAAGAAGAAGAAGAAGAGTTTGGATTTGATATCCCGTTTTATCACTACCCGAAGGAGTCTCAAAGCGGCTAACATTCTCCTTTCCCTTCCTCCCCCACAACAAACACTCTGTGAGGTGAGTGGGGCTGAGAGACTTCAAAGAAGTGCGACTAGCCCAAGGTCACCCAGCAGCTGCATGTGGAGGAGCGGAGACGCGAACCCGGTTCCCCAGATTACGAGTCTATCGCTCTTAACCACTACACCACACTGGCGCTCATGCCATAGTAAGGTCTTTAAGGTGCTGTAAGATTCTTTGTTTTGTTGCTGCTGCAACAACAGACTAACTTTGCCACCCTTTTGGAAAGTCTAACTTATCTAAATAAAAGGTAAGAATGTTTTGTCCTGTCAGCTGGAGGATTAGTATGAACTAATGACAAAACGTCTTTTCCCACCCACAATCAGGGCTTTGGTTTGGATCCTAAGTTAATTTAAGGAACTTATGCTCTTCCCCTCTGCAGTCATCTTTCCTCCCTGAAAATACTATTTGGAGAGTTTGGAGCCACCCTGAAAAGAGATGGCACCAGGTTTGAGGAGGCCCTGGGGAAATTGGCTTTGTGCAGCTGCAAAAAATACCATTCTGGTGAGGAGTCAGGGAAATTTAGATTATGGCAGTGTCTGCAGCCACTTTGCTTGCCACTCTTGTAGCTTGTCCCTTTGTCTCCACCTTCAACTGCCCCCCTCCCAAAAAAACCCACTTACCAGACCACGTGGAGATAGTCACTCCCAGCACTCAGCAGAGAAGTATTGAATAAAACAACTAAAGCAGCTGACACCATCTTTCAATAAATGGGAATGCCTCTGATCCCCAGCAAGGAGCCTGCAGGTAGTGTAGCAATGCTGGTAGTGGTTGCAGGTGCTTCAGCCAGTGCTGCTCTTCAGCATGACAAGGCAATTCTTTCAAAGTGTGTGACATCATCAACTCCACTGCTCTTCAAGCAAACCCAGTGGCAATTTGCTGCATCATGGTGGATGCTGATGCCATGCCTGCTCGTGAATGATGTGGGCTGTGGTGCAGGGGCTGCACCACTTAATTTTGGGTAGTCTTCCCCTCCCTGAGTAGATCCCTGTATGTCATCCATGGAGGGGTGCATTTGGCTGCTAGGGTGGAGAAAAGGGAATTGGACACCTTCACTTGCATGAACTCCCTTGAGTTATTTAGTAGTGTCACAGTATTTGAGGTCCCACTAGGTCAGGCATAGGCAAACTTGGCCCTCCAGATGTTTTGGGACTACAATTCCCATCATCCCTAGCTAACAGGACCAGTAGTCAGGGATGATGGGAACTGTTGTCTCAAAACATCTGGAGGGCTGAGTTAGCCTATGCCTGCACTAGGTAAATAACTTTAATAATAATGATTAAGCATATTTTTAATGAATGGTCATTTAAGGTTAATCTGGCTGTGAAATCTAGCAGATAATTGACAAACATGGGCTATTATCATTCTTTTGCTTTCAGTAACTTTATACAACCCTGTGAGCTTCTTCTGAGGATCTGAGATTTATATCATTTTTATGAAGACGTTGGCTTTCTGTTCCTGACTGGTCAACTTAATTTCTAATACAGATAAAGGCTCACATCAGTGTCCAAATTGATGACAGTCTGAAAACTGTAAGGCAATGCTGCAAGTAAAATCATGGCATAAAATTGCTGAGTCAATGCCAGCGTTCCACCGGCTTCAAAATTGCTATAAAAATGAAACTCTTGAGGCCAAAAACTGTCATGATGTGTTGCTTTAAATAGATCAAAATGGAAGCTGTTAAGAATACCAATCCAAAAATAATACTATAGCAGGCTCATGGAGACCTTGGTACTAAGAACCACTATTTATTTATCTATGCATACTACCCACCCTGTAAACAGCTTGAAAAGAAACAAAGGCAATATCCAATTTAACAAGCACACAAATGAAAAAAGACAGATTTGTAACAGTTGGGCATTATGTTGTCAAGAATAAAATAAAAATTGGGATCAGTCATTGATTATTTATCCCAGTATCCTAGGTGTAGCCTGATACCTTAAACAGCTAGCAGAGACCAATTCTGTCTGCAGTTTCCAGATTCAATTCATTGATTAGGTATCAATGAATCTGTCCCTTTCAGTTTCTCAGTTTTTCAATCTTAAGTTCAGCTCTCCACATTTCATATCAGTTTTCTACTTGTTTTTTTTTAAGTCTTCATAACAAACCACCAGCATTTTATTGTATTTCTCATAATAAATACATGCTTGTCTGCAATATTGTCTATTATCTAAATATTTGCAAAGCAATCTTCCCTAATATAATGCATATTTGTATGATGTTTTACCCGAGTATATGCATTTTTGTACCCTGGAGAGTTGCATTGCAAAATTCAAAGAAGTGTGAATTTCAAAGAATGGTTGTGTTTTGGTTTGTGTATTATTTTGGAAACTGCAAATTAGGTAGAATTGCCTTTAAATGTGAACGTAATTTATCCTGCATCCCTATTGGCATTGCTTCCAAACAACCTCTTTATTGAGCATTCATCCTCAATGATATAGAGTGATAGACGGTTTCAGAAGAGTTGTGCTTAAGGAAGCAGAGAGGCTTCAGCAAGCAGGGAGCTGGAACTCTAAAGCCAGCATAGTGGTCCTGACACAAGTGAAAGTGTCTTTTCAGAAAGAAGACCTTATTGTGGCTGAGCATTCGTCACTGAGTGCTGAACCTGAGAAAAGAAACCAACCCTGCTCTGTGAGTGCCGGCTTGCATAGATAGAAGAGGAATTAATGCCGTTCTTTTAAACAGAGGGTTAACTAGATGATGACTTACATATTCCTTAGTAGCTTAGAAAAGTTTAAATAAGGCATAATTTGCAACTGATGTTGGAAACGATTTCTTCCATACACTGTGGAGCTGTGAAAAGGTAAAGTAATACTGTGCAAAGCTTACTAAAAATATTGAAACTGTGATTGGTTATTCATTGCCTTTGAAATCTATAGTAATACTTCTGGGTAGTATGAAATATTAGAACAATGCGTTTTAGTAGGGAATTTATTAATAGCTGCAAGAATGTTACTAGCTGCAAAATGACATATACCCACTATTCCTACAATAAAACATTGTATATTACAATGAAGTCTAAATTAACATAAATGATAGGATTGAGGGAAGGGAAACAGAACAAATAACACTTTCAAAAATCTTGTTCCCCTTTTACAACATTTATGAAATAAAATATTCAACTGACACCCTCTCTGGATTCCACTCTAGCTGCCCCCCTCTCCCCAGGAAGGAAGAGGGGAAGTGGGAAACCTGCTTCCCCATCTGGAGCAGCCATATCCTGAGAAAGGGGGGGTATCTGTTTCCTCCAGCCCCTGTTTCCCAGTCTAACTTCCCAATGTCATCATCCTGTCCCCCCACATCTTTCTCAGCCTGCCATCCCATCCCTGAGACTGGTGGCACCTCGGGACTCATGATACATTTAATCAATTTAAAAGTAAGATATAACACCTGAAGTTTTAAAATTTAAGTCTGTAGCAACATCTTACAACTATATATTTTCATGTGATCTTTAAAGTAATCAAATATTTATTAATCCTTATTATTTTGATATTTTGTTGAAGCTCTGACTAGATCTAGACACATGAAAGAAGCGATTCAGTTAAAAACGCTGTAAAGTTCATACAGGGAAATCCCGTTGGCAAAAAATGGGACTACACAGCGCCATCTGGTGTCACAGCATTATAACGCATATAAAGCGTTTTATCTTCAAGAATGTAGCTGAGTCTTAGGTCTCAGTTATGGGTCTCTCACACCGACACTATAGTAACCACGCTACTACAGAAAGAGGAGTAATTAAGGAATTGTTTATTTTTAAGGTATATGGTGGCAGCAGGAGTTTCCTGGGAGGGTTAACTTAGAGATATATAAACTCCCTCCCCACCCGGCAGTTCATCTGCACTGTATAGGCAAGGCACAATTTTAATGAGGTTCATAGAATCACAGAATCTACTTTTAAGAGTGATGGCAGATATATGAATGGCTACTGGATTGTGGGTAAATGTTTTCCATAGTTACTAAAACACAGCATCTATTCCTGTATTTTTCACCGGCAGAGTTAGGAGGTGAGATTTAGATTAGGGAAATGACTCCCTTGCCCAGTACCAATGAGGTGATCAAAACTGTTCCAACATGTGCCTGTTTTAAAGTAAATAAAATAAAATGGATTTCCTGCATCATGTCTGGTTTCAATACTCTAAAGGAGGAGGAATCGCTATTATAGTTTAAGTCTCAGGATGTACGCTCTTTAGGCCATTCACTTACATGCTCAGTGATACAAAAATAGCTTTAATTAGTAGAGGTATAATTGTTCAAGCCAATCCCCTCTGTTGGAACGGTTAAGTCTTATCATTACTAAGGAGGATGACCTGAATTTTTCAGGTTCATTTAAAATGTAATATGTTAACAATGCTACTCCTATTATGGACATTGGAAAGGTAATTAAACACTAAAATGGCTACTAACGCGATTAAGCAGAAAATGCAGTTAGGCTATTACTAAACCTATTAGAGCTGCTGCACACACAGCCGTGCTCAGTAATAAATCACATCTGATTTTGGGAGGGAGAAGTACTGTGTAAGCAGCTGGCTTCTCACAGAAAAGAAAAGATTTTCACGGGTACAGGAATGTAGGTTTTGGTGTCTTCGGGTGTCTTCCCGTGTAAGAGTTGGGGTGTCTAGGCGACGTTTCGACGAGGTCTCACTCGTCATCTTCAGGCTGGTGCTTTCGGCTTCTTGTTACTAGAACAGAGCAGGATCTCAGTGTTTGAGTTCCTATAAATACTGTTGAGGGGGTGTGGTGTATAGCCTCCAACGTTCTGGGCAGAGAGGAAGTTCCTAGGTTAATGTGCCTTTTCTTCTTTTGTTCATTAATTACTTGAGGGATATCTTGAGTGATTACTTGAGTGATATTCTGAGTACCACTTAGGAGGGTCATTAGGTGTGGATTAGTTGCTAAAGCTTTCGTGTCTTGACCTCTTGACCTTGTAAAGAGTTTTTCTGAGAAGATGGCTGTACTGCACTTAGTTGTGCTCTGGCTTGGCTTCGTGTATAGGGGCGAGCTGTGGTTTTGTGCCCTGTGCCAGCCAGATCTGTGTAGGGATTGCAGGGGGGTGCAGCATCCGGAGGTGCCACTATGGTTTGGCTACTGGATGGTGTCTGTAATTTATCTGTGGAGAGGGTCTGGGTTTGGGTCTGGTGTGGTTGATTGGAGATGGCGTTCTGTGTGCCTCTGGTTCTGGTGTCGGTTTTTGTGGGGAGGGCTAATTTCCAGATGTCTGGCAGGCGGGACGTGTCGTCACGCTTGTTCATGTTGTGAGGGTGTTTCTCTATCTCGATGGCTTCCATGATTATTCTCTTGTGGTGATGTTCCATGTTAAAGAGCAATTTGGAATCTGCAAAATTAATTTCGTGTCCTGTTTCTTTCATGTGTTGGTAAAGAGAGGAAGTTTTTTCTTCTTTTTTGACGGCAAACACATGAAAGAAACAGGACACGAAATTAATTTTGCAGATTCCAAATTGCTCTTTAACATGGAACATCACCACAAGAGAATAATCATGGAAGCCATCGAGATAGAGAAACACCCTCACAACATGAACAAGCGTGACGACACGTCCCGCCTGCCAGACATCTGGAAATTAGCCCTCCCCACAAAAACCGACACCAGAACCAGAGGCACACAGAACGCCATCTCCAATCAACCACACCAGACCCAAACCCAGACCCTCTCCACAGATAAATTACAGACACCATCCAGTAGCCAAACCATAGTGGCACCTCCGGATGCTGCACCCCCCTGCAATCCCTACACAGATCTGGCTGGCACAGGGCACAAAACCACAGCTCGCCCCTATACACGAAGCCAAGCCAGAGCACAACTAAGTGCAGTACAGCCATCTTCTCAGAAAAACTCTTTACAAGGTCAAGAGGTCAAGACACGAAAGCTTTAGCAACTAATCCACACCTAATGACCCTCCTAAGTGGTACTCAGAATATCACTCAAGTAATCACTCAAGATATCCCTCAAGTAATTAATGAACAAAAGAAGAAAAGGCACATTAACCTAGGAACTTCCTCTCTGCCCAGAACGTTGGAGGCTATACACCACACCCCCTCAACAGTATTTATAGGAACTCAAACACTGAGATCCTGCTCTGTTCTAGTAACAAGAAGCCGAAAGCACCAGCCTGAAGATGACGAGTGAGACCTCGTCGAAACGTCGCCTAGACACCCCAACTCTTACACGGGAAGACACCCGAAGACACCAAAACCTACATATATATATATATATATATATATGCAGGTTTTGGTGTCTTCGGGTGTCTTCCCGTGTAAGTAATTAAGGAACAAAAGAAGAAAAGGCACACTAACCTGGGAACTCCCTCTCTGCCCAGAACGTTGGAGGCTATACACCACACCCCCTCAACAGTATTTATAGGAACTCAAACACTGAGATCCTGCTCTGTTCTAGTAACAAGAAGCCGAAAGCACCAGCCTGAAGATGACGAGTGAGACCTCGTCGAAACGTCGCCTAGACACCCCAACTCTTACACGGGAAGACACCCGAAGACACCAAAACCTGCATTCCTGTACCCGTGAAAATCTACGAAAGCATATATATATATATATATATATATATATATATATATATATATATATATATATAGTTACAGAGACCATCTCAGTAATGACTGCTGCAAAGGACCAAGTGAATGGATGAAAGTCCCAGTCCACCAAGATTGTGGTGACCAAATATAAGCACATTGTTATACATAAAAGCACAGCGTTAGAAATAAAGCAGTAAAAAGCAGCAGATAAAAAAACAACACAAAAGAAGCCAAAAAAGAGAGAACACTCAGTGGGACAAAGTCATTTTCATTGCCCATGAAGAAGGCCAAGCACAACTTTCGAGGCAAACACTTCAAAAATTTGAGCACCAGAATTGTGAGCACCGACTGTACCCCAGGTGATATGGAAGAGGGCCTCTGGAACAGAGCTTAGTTATTGGGCAAGTCCATAGATCACAGAATTGCAGAGTTGGACGCAACCTTGAGGATCATCTAGTCCATCTTCCATATGGAGCCATCAGGGATTGAACCTGCAACCTTGGTGTTCTTAGCACTACACTCTAACCAACTGAGCCACATGGGACAAGGTGATTCCAAAGGTACTCTGGCCCCAGGCTGTTCAGGGCCTTATAATTCTAAATGGGCACCTTGAAGTGAGCCCAGAATATTTTTTTTGGAGTGGAGTTGGTAAAATACTGGAGTATTGTGTCCCATTCTCCCACTTCCCTGCCGGAACATTATGAACCTATTAAAGTTTCCAGACTGTCTTCAAGACAAACCCACAAAGCTGTACATCTCTAGTAAGAAAAATAGTATATTAATTTTGATGTTGCAAAGTAATGGGAAGGAATTCAACATCACACAAAGGCATTTCTTCCATCAAAGCAAGCATTTTGGCTTGCCAGATGGAAGAGTCTCTCTGCTATGTGTTCCAGGGGGTCTTCCCTGCACAGCCAATTGTGGGGGGCATGGGGAAAGAAAGGGGGAAAAGCCCAGTTGCACAAGCAGAAGTCCTTGCACAGCGCTTCAGCTGATGGGACTCATAGGTTGAATCCCACCCATGTTGCGCTTTTTAAAAATGGCAATGAGAATGACAGAGGATACATTTCTTGTCAAAAGCAGCAGCTACTATAGTTTAAAAACATAATTTCAGAGATTCAAAACAATGTGCTTATTTAGTTTTTAAAACTGCATTTTTTAAAAACAACAACAACCCAATGATCTTTTTGTTACATTTCCCCAGTTGAAACTTCACACACACACAATTTCCACTATTATTTTGTAAGTGTCTTAATTAAGCTATATTTCTTACTGAAATGCCCCAATCAAAGCTTAAATCCATAATCAACCTTTATTTTATGTGTGAAGACCTGATGTACAATTTTCAAACTGCTTCTTATAAAATTATCCTAACATCTTCAGAAGAGTAACTCTTGAGCAAATGTCTTGAGATTCTATTGCAGGTAACAGGAGAACTGCACTCTTTGCCCACTGAACCTAACATGTGCAATTTGTTTTTGAGTACAGTGGTGCCTGGCAAGACGAAAAGAATCCGTTCTGTGATTCTCTTCGTCTAGCGGTTTTTTCGTCTTGCGAAGCAAGCCCATTGAAGGATTAGCGGATTAGCGCTATTAGCGGCTTATCTGCTGATCGGATCAGCTGATAAGCGGCTTAGAAAAAGGGGGGAGGGGAAAAAACCAGCAGGAACTCGCAAGACATTGTCGTCTTGCGAAGCAAGCCCATAGGAAATTCGTTTTGCGAAGCACCTCCAAAACGGAAAACTCTTTAGTCTAGCGAGTTTTCCGTCTTGCAAGTCATTCGTCTTGCGGGGCACCACTGTATAGTGGAAATGACCCTGAATCATTTTCAGTACCTAGTGACATTACAAACCACAGTATCTCCCTTAGCTTTTCATATACCATATATGCTGGGAACTTGTTGCAGCAAACCTCACTCTTTGAGAACATGTGCAGCTGGATTTATATAATACATAATTTGGGCTCCATATTCCAACCCCAACATGTGCAAGCCTCAGGAATATGAGCTTCCCAGACTGTATGCTTAAATTAAAACTATGTTCACATTTGCACCTTGAAATGCAGTGAGGTCATTCCCCCCCCCACTGCATTTCCAAGCCACACAAAAGTCACAATCATATGACACCACAATGGAACCGTGGCTTCCATTTCTGAATCAGATGGAAGCTGGTTTGAGGAAAAGCACCTCTAAGAGGAGTATTTCTCTAAAAGCTACAGATATGAAGATGGATTGTGCCTAATGTCATGTGAAGTAAAAGGTAAAGGGACCCCTGACCATTAGGTCCAGTCGTGGCCGACTCTGGGGTTGTGGCACTCATCTCGCTTTATTGGCCGAGGGAGCCGGCGTACAGCTTCCGGGTCATGTGGCCAGCATGACTAAGCCGCTTCTGGCAAACCAGAGCAGCACACGGAAACGCCGTTTACCTTCCCACCGGAGCGGTACCTATTTATCTACTTGCACTTTGATGTGCTTTTGAACTGCTAGGTTGGCAGGAGTAGGGACCGAGCAACGGGAGCTCACCCCGTCGCGGGGATTCGAACCGCAAACTTCTGATTGGCAAGTCCTAGTCTCTGTGGTTTAACCCACAGCGCAACCCGCGTCCCAATGTCATGTGAACCTGGCTTTAAAAAAGCCAGTGGTGGGAGCATGCTGGCACTGTAGTAAACAGCAATGTGAATGCTAGCACCAGAGGCCTCTGGTGGAAAGGGCCATAGCTTAGTCATAGTTGTAAAACATCATTTCAACCTATAAGATCTCAGGCTCAGTGTTTGGCATTTCCAGTTAAAGGATCTCAGACAGAGGGTGATGTGAAAGTCTTCTTCCTGGCACTTCTTGCATTGCTAGTCAAGGTAGATAGTGCTAGGGCTAGATGCTCCAAATAGTATGAGCTGGCATAAGGCAGCTACAAGTGTGCTCATTTGGATAGTATTCTGCACTTGTGGTATGGCGGAAGTAATCATATCACCTGAAAGAGCCACATAGCTGCAGCTTGTATTGTATGACTGCCGTAAAATGGGGCCTTGGTTTTTGGCAGCGTCCATAGCCTGAATCTTTCCAAATAATTGAAACAGTTAAGGAGTCAAGGCCAGCCCACATTTGACAGTGCTGTGTCTCTTGGTCACTCCCCAGTATAATCAAGAGATGGAGTGAAAGAGGTGTTTATGCAAAGTTATTAAAACATTTTGAATTAGGAGAAAATACTATTTGGTAGGTTCTGTAAACAGAATGAATCTCATAAATTACAGAGTTATGCAAAAGCAGTTTCACAGTAAGTAGCATTATAGGTTCTAAAATTAAATGCAAATACAACATATTCTGGGCTGGGGAGAGAATGCAAAGTTAGAGGAGTTATTCTTTTTTAAAAAAATAAATGGGGCAGAACATGTTTAGGGCCTGCTTTAATGATCTCCCGATTTTTCTAAGACAGCTAAGTCTTGGCCTCTGTGGTGTGCCAGCTAATTTCATTACTGGAAATGGTAATTACTACATGCTGTTAGTATGAGTGCAGGAACATTAAATGTCTTTTCTTCAGTTATTTATAAATATAAGGTGTTTATTTCCCCCTATAAATCATTATCATTACTCCTTCTCCGCTAGTCCAATAATGCCTATTGTTGCAATATCTAAATCTGCTTTGAGAGCCCTTTTGGCTAAAGTTATGAATGCCTTTAGCATAAGGAATAAATGTCTTAAATAAATGTCTTAAATAAATGAAAATAAATAGTTTATTTGAAACTGAAATCTGACACACAAGGCAGACTCGATAAACACTATTTGTTTTGTGTTTTGTTTGTTTAGAGAGTATAACAAAGCCAGCAGAATTATACTTACAACACTGAATAGTGTTTTACTCTACAGACATATCATTTATTATCTGATGTACTTAGAAATTCCTCCTATATGTTCTTTCCCCTACAGTCCTTTAGACCCACTGAAGATTATCAGTTAAATCCTCAGTTGTAAGATGATCTTATCTTGCACATCCTGACAGAGGACTACAAAGACTGATTCTATCAGCCCCCTCTCTTTAAAAATACCAGACCGTGAAGAGCTTAGATGGTTTCCCTACCCCCACCCCAATACAAGGCAAAAGAATTATTTTGAAGGTTGCATTGGAAACAGCAGCAGAAAAACATTTTGCATTTAAGTTCTATAGAGCATAATTTGTATGGAGTACAATTCATGCCCAAATCAAATTACCAACAGAAAAGGGCTAATAATCCTATATGCAATCTATATCCATTCATGGATAGTTTGTCACTGATTTCAATATATTTGGCAACTTATAATTCATTCTATTACATAACCGTAATATTCCGTACTTGTTTGCTTCCTCCTTCAATCTGACGACTAACTGTGACTAAAGGGCTGGTGATTATTACTGGAATATGAACTGAATGAAGGACAGCATACAAATGTTTTAAATAAAATACACATGTACCAACTGACACAGAAGGTATAGCCAATCCCTCCTTCCTGTGCAACTGACAGAACGCTGCCTAAGGACTCAGCTACACAGCTAAAAATAAAATGTTTTAAATGTGTTGTAAAGTGCAATATACAGTGGCACCTCTGGTTATGAACTTAATTTGTTCCCGAGGTCTGTTCTTAAGCTGAAACCATTCTTATCCTGAGGCACACTTTCACTAATGGGGCCTCCTGTTCGCATCCTGGGGCGAAGTTCACAACCAGGAGCAGCTACTTCCAGGTTAGCGCAGCTCGTAACCAGAAGTGTTCGTAACCAGTGGTACCACTGTACAAATATGACACTAGATGGCTATGCAAAATTCAATGTATTTTTCAAAATGCTTTTTTCCCCACAGCGTTTTTTTTATATGTGTGTAGATTCCACCTAACTACATCAGGGATGGAAAAACATTGGCCCTCCAGATATTATTGTACTACTATTTGGAACAAACTTTTTGGGAAGCTAGGATGTGTTCTGCAATTGCTTCCCTGTTCCAAGTGGTTAATGTGTTTTAAAATGTCCTCAAGCAGTCGTTGGCAATTTGTATTTCTTTTTTTCCTTTTTTCCTTTGTTGGGGGTGGGTGGGTGGGATGGATATTTGGTTGGGGATTAAGTTTAGTATAATTGTTCTGTTTTTGTTTTCTGTTGTTTTATTGGTTGTGTATAGTTTGTGTTTTGTTTTTAAGGGGCGGGATCAGGGCTGCCTGGGAGTGGGGCCCCAGCTAACATGATGGCTGGGACAAGTTCCACAGGGGGGGAAGCACTGGGACATCCGATCTCGGTGATCATGGGCAGGAGAAGGAGTTACGCTAAGACCAGACCATGTCATTACCGAGGAGGCAGGTTTAGTCGTTGTTTGAAGACTATCCCTGCCTCCGGGTCTGGCCTTGACTGGATGGATACTGGAATCAACAGGGGAAACCCACATGACCTGAAGGCGTTGCTGTGTAATGCCAGGTCAATGGTGAATAAAACCACTGCCATCCACGACCTGATTGTGGATGGAGGATTCGACCTGGCATGTGTGACAGAGAACTGGTTGGAGGAAGCAGATGGGCCCGTCCTTGCTGCTGCTTGCCCACCAGGTTTCTTTTACGCACAGCAACCCAGGTCATGTGGGCGGGGAGGGGGGGTTGCAGTGTTTTTAGGAAGTCATTAGTTTGCATCAGGCGTCCTACTGGGAAGACCCAGTTTTCTGAGTGCATGTTCTGAAAGTTGGGCAATAGGGGCAGTACAGGATTCCTTTTGGTGTACCGACCTCCCCGCTGCACCAAGGATTCCCTGTCTGAGCTGCTTCAGGTCGTGGCGGATGTTCTCCTGGAGACACCTAGTTTGGTTGTCCTAGGGGATTTTAACATCCACGCCGACACGACCTTACAAGGGGCCGCTCGGGACTTCGTGGAAAGCATGGCCTCCATGGGGCTGTCCCTGAATAAGTTGGGCCCAACTCATAGTCATGGACATGCCTTAGACCTGGTATTCACCTCTAGGGACGTGGGTGATCTGACACTAAGTAAAAGTGAAACCAAAGAAGTGCCATGGTCAGATCACTTCCTGGTGCAACTGGACTTCTCCACGACCCTTCCCCTCTGCAGGGAGGTGGGACCAATTCGGATGGTCCGCCCCCGCCACTTAATGGATCCAAATGGTTTCTAGAGAGTGGTAGGGGATGCTTTATCCCATGTTGATGGCCTTTCAGCTGATTCCCTGGTGCCTCAGGGTTCTGTCCTCTCCCCCATGCTTTTTAATATCTATATGAAGCCACTGGGAGAGATCATCAGGGGGTTTGGACTGGGTGTCCATCGATATGCAGATGACACCCAGCTCTACCTCTCTTTCAAATTAGAACCAGTGAAGGCGGTGAAGGTCCTGTGTGAGTGCCTGGAGGCGGTTGGAGGATGGATGGTGGCTAATGGATTGAAGTTGAATCCTGACAAGACAGAAGTACTGTTTTGGGGGGACAGGGGGCGGGCTGGTGTGGAGGACTCCCTGGTTCTCAATAGGGTAACTGTGCCCCTGAAGGACCAGGTGCGTAGCCTGGGAGTCATTTTGGATTCACAGCTGTCCATGAAGGCGCAGGTTAATTCTGTATCCAGGGCAGCTGTCTACCAACTCCACCTGGTACGCAGGCTGAGACCCTACCTGCCCGCGGACTGTCTCGCCAGAGTGGTGCATGCTCTAGTTATCTCCTGCTTGGACTACTGCAATGCGCTCTACGTGGGGCTACCTTTGAAGGTGACCTGGAAACTACAGCTAATCCAGAATGCGGCAGCTAGACTGGTGACTGGGGGCGGCCTCCGAGACCACATAACACGGGTCTTGAAAGACCTACATTGGCTCCCAGTACGTTTCCGAGCACAATTCAAAGTGTTGGTGTTGACCTTTAAAGCCCTAAACTGCCTCGGCCCAGTATACCTGAAGGAGCGTCTCCACCCCCATCGTTCTGCCCAGACGCTGAGGTCCAGCGCCGAGGGCCTTCTGGCGGTTCCCTCATTGCGAGAAGCATCTGATGGGAGGGTGTTCCACAGGGCGGGTGCCACTACTGAGAAGCAAACCAGGCAGAGGGCCTTCTCAGTAGTGGCACCCGCCCTGTGGAACACCCTCCCATCAGATGTCAAAACGATAAACAACTACCTGACATTCAGAAGACATCTTAAGGCAGCCCTGTTCAGGGAAGTTTTTAATGTATGATATTTTAGTGTTTCTTGGTTTCTATGGAAGCCGCCCAGAGTGGCTGGGGAAACCCAGCCAGATGGGCGGGGTACAAATAATAAATTATATTATTATTATTATTATTATTATTATTATTATTATTATTATTATTACTACTACTACTACTACTATTTCTTTATTAAATTTGTATACCACCCTATACCCATAGATCTCAGGGCGGACTACAACTCCCATCATCCCAACTATTGCCTATTGCTGGCTGGGATTGATGGGAACTGGAGTAAACAACATGTGGAGAGAGTCACAGGTTCAAACTAGGCATGGTGCGAGGGATCTATGATAAGGATATCTTGTTATATTTCATTTCATTTTAGTAAGTAATGCTTTGAAGACTGAGGAAATGGTGTCAGGGGAGGTGTTTGCACCTCTACGATGGGGGTGGGAGTAAACGCAGGTATACTATCTGCAAGTTTTCCACATAATAATAATAATAATAATAATAATAATAATAATAATAATAATAATAAATTTTATTTATATCCCGCCCTCCCCAGCCGAAGCCGGGCTCAGGGCGGCTAACAACACTAAAATAGTGCCACATTATAAAAACATCATAAGAATTAATTAAAATCAAAATTGATGGCAACCATAAACTAAAGTATTGTAAAGATTGCCAAAGGAGGGAGTCAGGCTGTGCCCTAACCAAAGGCCTGGTGGAACAGCTCTGTCTTGCAGGCCCTGCGGAAGGATGTCAAGTCCTGCAGGGCCCTTGTCTCTTGTGACAGAGCGTTCCACCAGGTTGGAGCCGCAGCCGAAAAAGCCCTGGCTCTAGTTGAGGCCAGCCTAACCTCTCTGTGGCCTGGGACCTTCAAGATGTTTTTATTTGAGGACCGTAAGTTCCTCTGTGGGGCATACCAGGAGAGGCGGTCCCGTAGATACGAGGGTCCTAAGCCGTGTAGGGCTTTGAAGGTTAAAACCAGCACCTTAAACCTGATCCTGTACTCCACCGGGAGCCAGTGCAGCTGGTATAGCACCGGGTGAATGTGATCCCGCAGCGAAGACCCCGTAAGGAGTCTCGCTGCGGCATTCTGCACCCGCTGGAGTTTCTGGGTCAGTCTCAAGGGCAGCCCCACGTAGAGCGAGTTACAATAATCCAGTCTGGAGGTGACCGTCGCATGGATCACAGTGGCTAGGTCAGGGCGAGAGAGGTAAGGAGCCAACTGCTTAGCTTGGCGGAGATGAAAAAATGCCGCCTTTGTTATAGCTGCAATCTGCGCCTCCATGGAGAGGGAGGTATCGAAGATTACACCCAAACTCTTAACGGACGGTGCTGGCACTAATTGCACCCCCGCAAGAGATGGGAGTTGCCCCCTCAATCCCATATCGTCCCGTCCCAGCCAGAGGACCTCTGTCTTCGAAGGATTTAACTTCAACCGGCTCCCACGTAACCATCCAGCCACAGCTTCCTAGCATCTGATCAGTGTGTCTGGGGCCGAGTCAGGATGGCCATCCATCAACAGATAGAGTTGGGTGTCATCAGCATACTGATGGCAGCCCAGCCCAAAACTCCGGACAAGCTGGGCGAGGGGGCGCATAAAGATGTTAAAAAGCATCGGGGAGAGAATCGCACCCTGAGGCACTCCACACACCAAGGAGTGGCGGGATGACAGTTCCCCCCCAAGCGCCACCCTCTGTCCCCGACCAGAGAGAAACGAGCGCAGCCATTGAAGGACTGCGCCCTGGATCCCCACGTCGGCGAGGCGGTGGTCCAGAAGTTCGTGATCGACCATGTCGAAAGCTGCTGACAGATCTAGAAGAATCAGCAGCCCCGACCCGCCTCGGTCCAGCTGTCTACGAAGATCATCTGTTAGGGCGACCAGAGCCGTTTCAGTCCCATGACCAGCGCGGAAGCCGGACTGGAATGGATCCAGAGCCGATGTTTCATCCAGAAACCTACCAAGCTGTTCAACAACCGCTCTCTCAATCACCTTACCCAGGAATGGAAGATTCGAAACTGGGCGGTAATTGGATAGATCTAAGGGATCTAATGATGTTTTCTTTAAGAGCGGACGCACCACTGCCTCCTTCAGTTCCCCTGGGAATGTCCCGGTGCCAAGGGACAAATTGATGATATCCCCCAGGGGGGCCCGCACCTCGTCTGGACACGCTCTAATCAGCCAAGACGGGCACGGGTCGAGAGGACAAGTGGTGGGTTTTCCAGCTCGGAGGAATCTGTCCACATCGGCTGGGGATATCCGGTCAAAGTGGTCCAATACTGGACCCGAGGACAGTCGAGGGGCCTCCAGTTCCTTTATTGTATCCAAATTGGCAGGGAGGTCATGGCGGAGCGACAGGACCTTCTCCGCAAAAAAGCTCGCAAATGCCTCACAGCTGTGTGTCGAATTGTTATTTAAATTTGGCTGTCCTTCGAGGGACGTTAAAGACCGAATTATACTAAATAATTGTGCCGGGCGAGAGCTAGCGGATGCAATGGAGGCCGAGAAGTAGGACTTCTTAGCGGCCTTCACTGCCATCTCGTAGGTTTTCATAAAAACCCTATAAGATGTTCTTGAGGCTCCGTCACGGGCACCCCGCCATACTCGCTTTAGCCGTCTGAGGTCCCGCTTCATTTTCCGGAGCTCCTCAGTAAACCAGGGAGCCCGGTTTCTGCGGGGTCGCAGAGGGCGCTTAGGTGCAATCTCATTGATGGCTGCCAGGAGCTGGGTATTCCAGCCCTCAACAAGCTCAGTCAATGAGTCGCCAGGGGGAGAAAGGTCCCGCAAGGCTTGACGGAATCTATCAGGGTCCATCAGCCTCCGCGGGCGAGCCCAAATCGGCTCACCACCTAAGCAGGGTGGGGGTGGAACATCAATCCTGGCTTTCAGAGCGTAGTGATCAGACCATGGCACCTTCATCGAAGGAAACATGATCACATCTATACCGACGCCAAAGATCAGATCCAGCGTGTGGCCTGCTTGATGTGTGGGGCCCGAAACAAACTGGGAGAGCCCTAGTGTTGCCATGGAAGACACCAGGTCCAGAGCCTGTGAGGAGGGAGTGGCATCGGCATGGATGTTGAAGTCCCCCAATACCAATAGGTTAGGGAACTCCAAGGCCCAGCCGGCCACCGCCTCCAGCAGGCCTGACAGGGTGGCTGCTGGTGCGCTAGGTGGCCGGTACACCAGCCAGACAGCCAAGCTCACCTCGGAGCCCCACACTAGGCCAACACATTCAATGCCGGGGATCGATGGCGGTGGTAGAGCCCTGAAAGAACAATCTTCCCGGATTAATAGTGCCACCCCTCCCCCCCGGCCCACAGTCCGTGACTGGTGGAGGACGGAAAAACCCGGGGGCGCCATCTCTCGTAAGGTGACAGTATCCCCTTCACGCACCCAGGTCTCCGTCACACAAGCCAGGTCGACCCCCTGCGAGATGATGAAATCTCGCAGGGTGGCGGTTTTGTTGCCTATAGACCTGGCATTGCACAACACCAGTGACGGAGGTGAGTAATCCTTGCTCACCCTACCCTCGTCTCTCGGGATGGGGCGCAGATTGGAAGGGGTACGAGCATATCCGTATCTCGATCCCCTTCGCCTATGACATCTGCCCCCCCATGAAGATAAAAGCAGCACAGGGATGATTTACGCTGGGGAAGCAGCACAGGGGAAATGGTAAGGGTTAAGTTGCCCCAGAGGGTCTTCTAATTATATATAGAAAGGAAAATGCATGAGATTTTCACTAGCAGTTGGTGCAAATGCCAGCACCGCTTCTCCACCAGAAGTGGAGGTGGCGGGGCACCCATTGGGGTGGCACCTCAGGGGCTTCTGCCTGAGGCAACTGCTTTATTTTGCTTCACGGGTGGGCCAGTGCTGACAGTAGCCATGACCAAAGAAGCAGAAATGAAGCCTATAAAATCAAGAAACCATATGCAAGCAAATGTAAACATGAGCTGTGTAAGTGCAATTGAGCTAACACAATATGTAATTAATAATCCTGAAAACTGAGTATTAGCAGTGGGATACTGAGAAATTGAAAATAGACCTTCCATGAAGGCAGAGAATAGCTCTTCTATTAAGTTTTCCTTTCCCCCCAGCATCTTTCTGAGCCCCTACAAAATCTTTTTCATTTCATTGTCTAAATGAAGGCCATGCCTTTTACGATTAGTAGTTTAATACAGGAAGAGATGTTAATCTTCGGCTGATTCTATTAATGTAATTTATGTAGCGGTTTTCTAATAATGTGATGTTAAGCAGAGCACACCAAACGTATTTATGTCTTTTCTAAGGATTTCCTTTGTGGTGGAAATGCAGAAGTATCTTGCATCCACAATCCATATTCATTCTCTCTGTGTGTGTGTACACACTGTGTGTCACACTCTCTACAGTATGTGACACACTGTTCTTTTTGTCTTCTATTATAAGTAATTTAAAATTTGCCAGATTGCCTACAGTTGGATGTCCAAAACTCCCACTAATTTCAGTGGGAGTTGAAATAACATTTCTTAGGGCTAGAATTTGACCTCATTATGGACAGAGATTTGGACGATTACAGCACAATTCAAGCCAAGTCCATCACTTAAATTTCTATCAACTCAATTTTTTGAAAATACAGATAAGAAGTGGGGTTGCAAACTTTAATGCATTAATCAGCGTAATTAATCAACTACAAGCTTTAATTTTAGTTCAAAATTGCTACTCCCACATCATGTTTGAGCTCCCTTCCCTGAACATCAAACTCGGTCAAACAGAAGACATTTTTTTTTCTTTTAGTTTTATCCAAAGCTAGGAGACATTTCCCCCTACCTAATGTGAAAACTACAGTGGGTCAACAAATCAATAGGCAGCACTTTAAATAGTATGTATATGAAAATACAAAAACGTTTTGAATATTCAGTCTTCAATCATATAAACACTTACTTTTCAGTTCCACCGAACCATGAGGCATGTCTGAATTCAGTTCTTCAGATGCCCAGTTGAAAAAGAATCTTAGGTACCACAGTTAAGAAAGGCTCCTATAATACCCTTGGACAGCTACGGTCATCAGTCATAGTAGACTGGGCTACTTGAGCCAATGATCCAATTCAGTATAAGACAGTTACATATATAATCAGCACTCATTTAAGAACTAACATCATGAGACAACAAGCTCTGAATCTTGATTATACAATCAACTCCATTGTTTACATACATGAACTAAGGACTGATTTCACATGGTATTATAATTGCACATGGTAATATGTTTGCATATTAGGTGATAGAGGCCCGATCGGTTCATTTTTGGGCAATTCATTAAATTACTCATGCAAATTTGCCCAAATTAAACTTAGAAAAATCCCCTCCTTCACTGGCTCTTAGCAAAGGAATAATTCGCAAAGCAAGCAAGCAGAGCATTTCATTCACAGCGAGAATAAAAATGCCTCTTGAATCAGTATTAATCTTGTCTCTAAAGCGCTTCCCTACAGGGTGATTTTAAATAATGTCAACAGAAGCCTCTTACCTAATGCCATCTGAGTTCATAAGGGAATTGTTAGAGACAAGAAGTGAATACTGTAGATGAAAAGTTTTTCTTCCTCACTCTAATATTTCTACATTCCACAGTTGCCATGACAATCACAAGAGAAAGGGAATTCTGTGTTTACATTCCATTGTAACTAAACTTTTTCCAGAGTAGGAGCAGCTTTCAGTCCTTCATAATAATAAACTTTGCCTTTTATTTTCAAAATTGTACTCCTGCCCCATTATTAGGTTCTTTCTTGCTTGAACTGCAAATAAATTCCACATCTACTATATAGGAATATTGCCCTGGGGAACTTGTCTCACCTCTGTTTTAAATTGGAAAACTATATTTCAGCATTCCAAATACGCGTATTTACTTTCTTGACTTTTGGGATGCATTTCCCAAATTTTGCAAAGTAGTAGGTATGGTACAGAATCCAACTTGTTTCAAAACATAGAAACTAGGCAAGTACAAATGATTCTTGATGCTGACAACCCTGGAGCGTAATTATTAGAGTGTTACCAAAAGCAATTACATTGTTGCTAGGTTGAAAAGATAATTGATAGCATGACTAATAGAGAAACAGGTGATCCAATGCTAAAAACCAAAAAAGGCAAAACCAAAATTATCTCTTCCTCTAGATCTAGCAGAAACAATCTGATTCTTTTCACATAGCATAAGCTCTGTAATAATGTCCCAAATTACTGTCATGTATTATTCACACATACACTTTCATTCTGGTCTTTTCTCTTTAACTATTAAACAAAGAAACCAATTTCCCAGTATCCCGATTGAATCTATTTTCAGCAATGAACCATCACCATAAAAATTAGAAAATGAAACTCTACTAAAGCATATAAAATGGGAAGTAGTCTGTCCCGTCTAGTTATTTAAAAAAAATGCTGATTTGATGGCCATCTTCAGGTTCAACTCAAAGCCACAACGAAGAGTCTTAAAGGCAAACAAATTTATGATGGCATAATTTTTTTTGTAGATCAGACTACACTTTATCAGATATATCTAACGAAGTGGACTCTGTCCATGCAATTTATCCCATAATAAATTTGTTCGTCTTTCTCAATATGAACAGGAGTCTAGTGGCCCCTTAATGACCAACATGGTTACCTCTCTTGAAACTCAAACCCAGGGCACATATTTGCTGAGGCCGCTATCGGGAAGTGTGGAAGCTGTAGCCCTGTTCGTATATTGTGTAAGATCTTTCCAAACCTCTCAAAAGGCTTCTGGCTTAGTCCTACCAGACAAGAGTTTTGCACACCACACAAGCTTTTCCCGTATAGCTATACTCCAGACGTTACGCCACCATTTCCAGTGCCAGTTTCCTCTAATGTTTTCCACCTCTGAACCATGGTTGTACGTGCTGCCACTAATAAAAGAATTAATAATGTCTTCAATTTCATTTCCTCATTTCTACTATCAAATATAGCGCCAGTTGAGGTGTAGCTTGAACAGGTTCTCCAAGAATATTCCTCATTTCAATAAAAAAAATTGGACCATAATGCCTGTGCCTAAAGGTACTCCCACCACATATGAAAATACGTTCCTATTTTCACATCCTCTTTCACAACTGGAAGATTGATTGGGGTTGATGCAGGGAAGTTGAACCAGTGTATAATGCCATCTGTAATTTATTTTTAATGCAAGCTCCCTTGTTTTGGCCAATATTGATATGTTTAACTATTTCCCCTCCAGACCCTTTCCCATTTATCCTCCACAATATTCTCCTGCAAGTCTGTTTCCCATATACGCTTCAAGCTATTTAGATTTCCAAATTCCATGTTTACTAAGCCCCTGACACAAATCTTTTGCTGTTGGGCCCAGGTTAAAAAACAATAGCAACGTTTTCCACTTGTGTAAATTCACACGTTGCTTGGGTCTTAATCACAGGATCATGCAAAACTTTCCAAATATGGTATACCTTAACCCACTCTATATTCAGATCTTGGATTGCCAATTGTAACTGTTAACACATGATTGGTCTGTCATTAGGATAAAAGTCCAGTAAGCGATAATAACCCTTGGGACATAACTTAAGGAGGGCTCTCTGTATTGATGAGTCATTAGCAGAGTAACTGGAGAGTAGACAGGGATATCTTTTTCTGCCATTTCCCCAAATTGCCAACAAAAATACGGTGAAGGAGTTATCATTTTTATTTTTTTATTGTAATGTCGCCACTGACACTAGACCATAAATAAGTGGGACCCCAGTGTGGTTAGAATAAGTTTCCATCACACATACCGAATGCATACGAAACAGCTGAAATTAAGATAATGAGTTGGGAAACCCTCATTCCCCCACATTACCCACATTCTGAAATAAGCTGTATCTACCCAATAAAATGACGTGGGTGGCGCTGTGGTCTAAACCACAGAGCCTAGGGCTTGCCGATCAGAAGGTCGGTGGTTCGAATCCCTGCGACGGGGTGAGCTCCCGTTGTTCGGTCCCTGCTCCTGCCAACCTAGCAGTTCGAAAGCATGTCAAAGTGCAAGTAGATAAATTGGTACCACTCCGGCGGGAAGGTAAACGGCGTTTCCGTGCGCTGCTCTGGTTTGCCAGAAGCAACATAGTCATGCTGACCACATGACCCGGAAGCTGTACGCTGGCTCCCTCGGCTAGTAAAGTGAGATGAGCGCCGCAACCCCAGAGTTGGCCACAACTGGACCTAATGGTCAGGGGTCCCTTTACCTTTACCCAATAAAGTATCTATTTTATTTTTTTCTGAAGTAGCAAAAATAGCCTTCTATCTATCTACCTACCTACCTACCATCTACACACACACACAGACACACAGACACCTAAGGTACAGTAAACCTGCAACTTACATAGGGTATTTGTTCCCAGCCACTATTTGTGCCACTGGAATGCATGCAAGTTGGTTCCATCTCCGCCTGCTTTCGGTGCAGAAAACAGCATGCATGTCAGCAGTTGTGCGCATGCTGGTTGTGTGTGAGTGGGGAGGTGCCTGTATAGTCAAAATGCATTGGGTGCAATGACGGATGGGATTACCAAAGTCTTTTCCCCAGACACCCTCCCCCTTTCTTTCTTTTTTCTTCTTTTTTTTGCCGATTCACAAATCTGAATGTGCACAAGTTAAAAGTGCATAAATTTTAGGCTTACTGTACTTTTAAATCTTATCTTCCTATATCTCCTCAAAGTGCTCCAAAGATTCATTCCCTTCTATTTCAGTTCTGTCAACTAAAAGATGCTTAAAACAATTAGCAAAATAATTCAAAGTTTATTCACAACCAGCTGTACCGCTAGTAAGTGTGGCTTGTTCACAAAACCTTACTTTAATCTGAAGATTCACTTTAATTTAAAAGCATCCATATCACACAAAATCTGAATCACATTGCTTATTTCTCTCTGTCTAGAAAGTTGTATGCCATAGCACTAAAGTGAACTCCAAACATAGGCAGACAAAATTGCCCAGCTAACTTAATGACTAACATGAAGGCTGGGCTTAAAAAAAATGCTGTATAGTATATGCTATAAAAATTCAGGTTAGTTGTATATACAAGTGATGATTTTGTGCTAAAACAGAATTGTAAATGCAAATGTTCTAGCAAAGCGTATTATTTTATGTGTCGTTTTTCTTGGGCTACTACTGTATCTTTAGTTATTCACTTAATATTGTTGAGAAAATGAGGAATAAATCTGAATCATACCACTTTACATATTAAATGAACTCTTTTGGAGAAGTGCCCATGCTTAATCTGAATGCTTAGAATAGTAGTGTAAGACCTAAATAAAAAAAATAGTTGGGCCACTTACTGTTCTGCCATCTTTTATTCTCTGACAACCACAAAGGGCAATTGCCTCCAAGTCCTTGTGGGAAATCTTCAAGTCTGCCTAATTAAGTCTAATGCCACAATTACCAATGATCACAACCTTTGTGCTCAAGCATTCATCACAGCTAAACTGCATTGTCACAAATGGCTCTCCCCAGGTTCTCTGTATTAAGTTTGCATTCAGGGGCATACACAACTGCTTATCAAAGCATGTTGGAAATGAGAGAAATAAAAGATGGAGTCCCATAAGTAATGAGCGTGTGTTGTTTCACTGGGTCAGAATGAAGTTTCAACTAGACTAGCATTATGTTTCCAACAATGCAGAGAGGACTGGTCAAACATAATAGCTAAGAATGTTTTGGATAAGCTGCAACAGCCTGGCTTTATCCCAATCTGCCACTGCTGGAGACTGAACACCACCATCTTTGAACATTTCTCTTAAGATTAAATGACTCCCTTAAAAAAAATAAGCTACATGGTGACTTTGCACTATTTCTGATCACACAAGGCAGGGCACTCAATTTTTCCTTATCCCCCCTCCCCACGCCCCTGAAAAGTTGCTCCTGAGGGTTAGGGGGCTCCAGAATAGAATGAGCAATGGCACAGATGGCTGCAGCAGGCAGGAGCAAAAGTTTAGTGTCCCGCCTTATGAGAGCAGAAGCACTTTCCGCTAGTGCAGTTGGCTCCCAAACCCTGCTTGCCATGAAGCACTTGAAAATTTCTCAAGGTCTTTGCAAACCATTTAATATTTTTTCTGTTTGTTGTAGCAAGTGTTGTGGGCTGTGCTAGATACAGTGTAATCTTTAACCACATTTTTTCAGACATACTGCAGATCACAGGGTGAGAAAGCCTGAGCTAGGTCATTGCCACCACTGGATACATGCCAATGTGCATCATCTTTAAAGGTCATTATGCTAGTTGACTATAATAATACCCTGCACTGATGAAGCATGTGGTGTGGGAAGAACTTTTCTCTCTCTCTTGGATCAACTGACACTCCAGACTCTAGCCACCTTGGATTAACCTAGCACCTCAGACTATTTCTACAACACAATGTAAAAACATCCAAAAATATAATTTCATTCACGTCTCAAATTTAATTTAGAAGATGCAAGAGAAAAGCATATCAAATAAGATAACAATGTGCATAGTCAGTAAAATTTTGACTTAACACAACTCCTTAAACTCCTTCAAGGGTGAACTTCACAACTGGTTTTGTGATTATATATATATATATATATATATATATATATATATATATATGGAAAATTTCTCTGTTGTTCATATTCTTGATCATATTACTTGTCCTTTTCTGTATCTTCCAACTCTATAGCATCCTTTTTCCTTTTTTTTTTTTAAAAAGGAGTTTGTTGGAACTTCACACAATATTCCATATGTGAACATACTACAGATTTATATCATGGGTTGAATCCCAAGGTGCATTCTGTGTATGGAAGTCTTCTTTTATTCACAGTAGATTTCATGTTAAGGTGCTGTGTGAGAAAAGTAAAAAGATTTTATTGAGCTTGTGTAAGAGCTTGTGTTTGTAGAACAATGCTAATGGATCTCCCCCCCCCCCCATTTGTGTTGTTCTTTTGGATCCAATTACTGGATTTATCTGGTATAGCTGACATGCAGGGCGAAAGATGGGTAACCTGGTTGTCACATAATTGCAATATTCAGCTCAATGATCATGAACCAGCTAGAAAGGGCTAGAAAGGCAGATTAAACTCCATGATCAAAGGCAGAGTATTATTATACACATCAGTCCACTAAACGCATACAAGTCTAGCCTGAATCTCTTGACGTTTTCTGTAAAATTATTTCAGTGGTTACAGTTAGAAAAGGTCTCCCACATTTTGTGTCTGCAAGTGAACAAATGGTTAAAAACAACTGAGAGTCTTGTCACATCTTAAAAGCTAAGTAATTTATTATCGGATAAGTTTTTGTGGACTACAGTCCACTTCATCAGATGCAGGAAAGCTAATGCCATAATAAAGCTGTTAGCCTTTAAAGTGCCACAATACTCTGTTATTTTTGGTACAGCAGACTAAGACAGCTACACTACTGAAATATGTTTAAAAAGCCATTGTTTGCTTAAAGGATACCTTCATATTGAACCGTCTTTTAAAATCAGGATCCCTATTATTCTTAGTCTTTGCAAAATGTCAAAAGCTAATTCCTTACTTCAGTTTTGTACCATTCTGTGACATTTCACTCTCGTTGGATAAACTATAGTGTCAAAATGTAACAAGGTTGTGTCAAAATAAATCTTGCATGTCAAGCAACAATCAGAAAACAGGGTATAAGGAAGCTGATAAAAATACTCAGATGCAACTTCTACTGGTAGAATTTATTCAAATAATAACAGTGAAAAAGAATTATAGGGCAGTATATCTGCAGTACCGGTACATTATCAAATAATTACTGTGTTTGTTTAAAATTCATTCACACATACAGACTCATACTTTGATTGCCAAAATAAAGAAATAAAATATAATCACTTGATCCAGAATCTAAATAACTTCCACCCTGGGTTTTTTAAACTGCTTATGTTTAAAAACTGCTTATTTCCATGTATGCATGAAACTGCTTATTTCCATGTATGCATTAGATCAATTGATGAAAAGCCCTTGGGGAAAATTTCAGTGTCCAAATGGACATCTGAGCTGATTACCATACTCAAATTACTTCCACTGTTTTCTAGATGTGTATTTTACACCCAGTCTGGAATTCCCACCAGCGGTGATAACACCAGGAAAAGTGGCTGATTATCGTGTACACATCATTAAGAGAGCTGCTAATGAGCTGTTGTATCCTGGCATTTGGATAATTCATGCAACAGTTTTGATACTAGTGAAAATTAACAGCTTTGTGCTGCTTGAAGTTGCTAATTGGTGTAATACTGTACAGTAGAGTCACATGGCTGATTCAGATGCACCGCTTGCTAAATCACAGCATAGCAATTATGTGAATGAGCCTGGCCTTGCTCCCCTTGCCAGCTAGTGCACTTCCACCTTGTCCAGTGTAGCCACAAGATGTTCAGAAGCGTTTGCTTCCATTTTGAACCATGACTGATGTAGCTGGCTTAGTTTCACTAACCATAGTTAAGGTTATCCAGTTTGTCTGAGGTTTGGACGATACAACAAACTGCATTTATTAGACTGGGAAGTAAAAAATTTCAACTCCTCCTCCTTGTGGCTGCTCCAGGTGAGCAGTGCACTAGCCTAGAGAGATTCTAGGCTTGTTTTTGTAATGGAGATTCAGCTATTGTGAAATACCAGACATAAATACCTGCAAAACTTATCATGGCAATCTCTGTGTTGGTATGATGGACCTGTTCAGACTCATTCTACATTGGATTTACCTTACTTTTAATTACAAACTTTGCAGAAGCTCAAGGGCCCCACGATTCCCCTCTTAATAACCAACAATTAAGAAAATGTCTGTGGGGGCAGGATGTGGGAAGACAGAATGACATGAGCCCCATTCAAACACACATGCAAGGAGAAGCAGGGACACATTGCCGAGCTCCACCTATCATGGCATTTCATTTCTATCAAGTTTGAGGGCGAAGGCCAAGGCAGGGCCCTCCTCTGCTCAATGAGGCTCCCCCATTGTGCAGGGTCTTAAATCACACACAGAGCCTCCATGGGTGGAGGAGGCTTCCCCTCTCAAAAACATTTAGTGGGGCTTATCTTAAGGAAAGCATGTATAGGATTGCTAAGGCTATATTCTCCTCCCATTACCCAATCTTTTCTTTACACAATGGTTATGAGTTAAACAAGAAAAATTTGGGAAGAGGAATGATAACAATATATAGTTTAGTATTCTCTTTATCACCAGTCTCTGCCTTAACTACAGAATGTGCACAAGTGTGTGTCATGTCTGTGGAACATGAATTTACCAAGGGATCAAAAAAACAGTTATCTAAATTCTGAAATGTTGTGGGCAACATAAATGCTCAGACGTCAGTGCTGACAGCCGGCTAATGCCTTATTTTAATTACATACCCTGCAGAAGCTCAGGTGCCTCACGCTTCTTTCTGATTCCCACAATTAATGTTTGAAGAGCGACTCATGGATCTCACCAATCAGAAGGTCACCTGGAGTCTCACTTCAAATATTACTTTAATTGCAGGCAATTAAATTGTGAGGAGTGCAAATTGAGTTGTGAGGCACTCAAAGCTTCTGAAAGTCATGCTGTTAAAGTAATGTATGAATTGGCTTGCATAGCTCACTTGTGCTGCCATTTGCTGCTGTGTATTCTTTCATTTTTGGTCAACCGACGCCTTCTGATGCTGTCCATTATCTGCTGAGCCGAGCCCATATTGGTTTTCTTGGCACACGACTGCAGCTTTTTAGAAAAGTTGCCACTGAGTGCAGAAAGCCAATCCAACTTCAGATTAGGGGTTTATTTATTTATTTTAAACATTTCTCTATAGTGCCTTTCTGATCAAGTATTCAAGGCAGCTATTGAAATAAATTAAATGAATTTTACATAAGACACTTCTTTGGGGGGAAAATAGCCCTTTTCAGGCACTCAGGAGACTAACATGGTTAGAATTATGTAAGGGGAGAAGAAGGACATGCTAGCTAATGCCATCCCTGCCATCGTGGTAGCCACTGAATACACTCATGAGTAAACCCTACTGGAAATATTGGTCATTACTTCTGAGCTAAACCTATATATATATACTGGGCTGCAGATCTTATAACTGGTTCAATCAAGAACTTTTGAGAGGAGGCACCAGGAGGATTACAGGAATATAAGAAATTATATGGGGGTATGATAAGGACAGTAAGAGGCCAAACAGAAAAAAAGAGGAAGCAAAATAAACGATGGGGCTATGAGTGTTGCAAAGGTGCAGGAGAGGTCATAAAGCAGAAGATACAAATGGAAAGCAGATTATCTGTGCTCTGGAAACACAGAGACAGTGGTAAACGTCTATCTGAGCAAACTGAAGGATACATTGGGCGTAACTCAAGGAGATGGTGGAGATTTGTGATCAGAACTCTCATCTCTTTCCATTTTCTCAAATAGCAGCAACTGAGACTCTGTCTGTGTGTTTTAAGCTTTCCCTCTAGGCCGTCTTCCAAATGAAAATCGCCCCCTCTAAAGCTGCTATTTGTCCTGTGTAGGTTTTGTGTGTGTGTGTGTGTGTGTGTGTGTGTGTGTGTTAAGTATACATATAAAGTTTCCCCTAATGGTGCATACAACCATTCTGGTATGCGTGAGAAAGTGAGGGAGAGAAAGATTATTAAAAAAACCCCACCACTGAGGAAAGAACCCCCCCTCCAGAGCACAACAGTCCCAATCTGCCCCCCTCCAACAGCTATTTACCAAAATTTAATGATATCGCAGATGTAATCACAGCTCTTTGTTTACTTGCGTAATTAGGCCTGTATATAATTTTACTTACACCGAGTGATAATGAACTAAGTCACACTCGGAGCTAATCTGTTGAAATAAACGGTTACTTAATTCCATTGATTTCAGCGGCTCTACTCTGAGCGTGACTAGCACTGAATATCACCCATTGTATTTGATAATGCATTTATAGAACACGAGTTACATTACTGCTCATGACCTGCGGTGTTTTCAAATAACACCTAAATTGTGGAACAAACTTCCAGCTCTCGAGGTTTTGAAGTGGTATTTTGTAAATAAGTGTATTATACAGTCAAATCATTGCTGTTTTTATGTGGTTTGTATATTAGATATATCTTATACAAAACGTTCTACCTCAAAGCACCAGGAGTGGCTTTCCTGGTAGACTGGAGCCACAGCAATAGCCTCCTGGCAGCAGCGATGCTGCCACTTAAGAGGAGGGAGAAGGGTGAAGCAGCAGTGAAGCTGGGGCCATGCAGGTACACTGGTTTGAGGGCTGGATTGGCTTTGCTAGTGTCTCTGTGCAGCTATTACCTTGCTTTTCCAGCTCCCAGTAAGGGGCAGTGATGCTTACTGCTGCTACGGCTGCAGCTCAACTCCAATGGACAAGCTGCTCCTACTGCGCAGGACTACAGCTGATAAAAACAAATGTCCGAAGTCAGGTAGGAAAATGCATTGCACCTGATTTCCCACTGTGCAAACCACAGGGTCACATGCTCTTCCTCTTTTGCGCTTCTACTTTCAGTTTTAAATAAACCAGAGCTCCATGTAATATCTGAGCTTGGGAGACGCTGATTTGTTTTAAATTACGATTTGAAAATCAGACAAGATCTAAAACCCTGGTATATCCTGATCTGTTGTAGTAGCTATCTTGGGACACTAAGACTGCTGTCATAATGATAGCTCCCAGTTTTTCCCCCCTTCTGTGAATACTGCATCAGTTGTGTGTGTGTGTGTGTGTGTGTGTGTGTGTGTGTGTGTGTAATCCTTCAAAGAACTATAGTGTAGGTGTCATGGTAGTATTGTCTTTTGCAGAAAAACAAAACAAATCAAATATGTTTCCTGGAAAAATAGGACGTATTGTTTCTGAAGCATTTATGAAAAGAACAACCTTTTACAATCTGTTTTGGCAAACAGCTGAGCTTTCCTTTCAAGCCCTCTTATAAGTGAGCAAAGAATAAATGTTGCTGAATGTCACTCTTGTCATCTGTTAAAAAACATCAAGAGGGAACTTACTTACATTGCTTAATGAGTTTAGTGTAGTAAACAGCTATTAGACTGGGACTGAGTTTGGATGCTGCATTGAACTATGGTTTAGTGCTATGTGAAGAAGCCTTGGATTTAGTATGCTCCCCCCTCTTTCCTCCAGTGCAGCCATCAGGAGGACTTTGGAAGCATTTCCTTCCATTTTCAATGAATGCAGCTTGTCAATAACATTTGAATTGGGAGGAGCTGCTATTAGGTTTAATTATGCTTTGCCCAAACAAACTTCATAATGTAGTTTACAATCCTTGCTTGTTCAGATTAACCATTGTTCATGGTTTGCACATAAAGTCAAACCAAGTGAAAATGGAAACAAACACTTCCAAAGTTTTCCTCATAGCTGGTGCTGTACGGTGGCAGTAAGATTTAAGATTCAAGCCCCACATTCATACAATAATATCAGGATTTTAAAGCATCATTATTACAATCCCATATTCTCCTCATAAATGCCACATGTGTGGGGTAGCGGTCAAATGTGTATCGTAGGGGCCCCCGCTAGGGGCGCATTGGAAGATGGCCGACAATACCATCTCTCCGTCTCACACGAGGAAATTAAGAGGCTGATATGGGAGTATGCAGCCTCCCTTGTTATCCCAAGGGAATGGGGAACACTGCCTTGCCTGCGGTTGCCATAAATCACCTCCTGATCCGAAAGAAGGGGGTGAGAGCACTAGGCACACAGCCCTCGCGTGGGACGGCTCTCCCAGACGCTGTCTCTGATTGCACGGCCTGGTTGCAGGAGCTCAAAATAAACAATTAGAAAGAAGCAAATGCACATACTTCGAGCGAAGGTCGGGAGTTAAGACTGCTAAATGAAGTGACCTCAGTGAAGTGGAGCGACGGGCTGGATTCAACAATAAATCAAGAAGAAGATACATCAAAGGGTATCGGTATATCGGAACAGGACTGAAAGGGGGGAGGGAAAAACCTTTCTTTTTTATCATATGTGAGTACCTAACAATCCTCCCCCCAAGAAGAACCGTTGCAATTACTGATTACAAGCAGGATGATTAAGAACTGTGTGGAAATAAATTACTAATCAAAGATACGGTCTGTGAGAATATCTGGAAAGGAATGAAAGGCCTTTGTGACGCAGTTATAAAAAGAGACTTGTCGGGGCAGGCTTGGCTACAGGTTTTATGATCGAGGGGGAAGAGACCAGGGCTCGTTATTATATCGGACTATGAGTTTGATCTGGCAGAACCCCCTAAGAAGATTGATGAGAGACTGACAGGCCTGCGAGAATTAACGGACAGACTTAAAGAATGTTCTGTATGGAAGTGCGGAAATGGCATCTGTCTGTCTGATATGGCTCTTGGAAGAATGCAAAATCCACACAGGATATTACAACGTTTGTTTTCAACCCACTTGCGGAGACTACCAGAGGTCACAAAGAAAGAAAGGAATATATGACAACAATAAGAAGATGAGGAAAATAATAAAGAGAAGATTCAACAGAACTGTGAATATTATTTGGACAGAACTGTGAACATCAAAGCAGCAGCAAGAGAGATGCTTGGATCCCCTTCTGAGCTCGAAGCATGGGTACCCCCAACAAAAATTTTAAAATTTGGCTGTGTAATTTGGAATTAATGTGATTTGATTGATTGGTTAATAAAAATTATATTTAAAAAAAACAAAACAAATGTGTATCATAGAACTTAAATTTCACTATGGAACCTAAATTACTGGCACCAAACTTTGTGTGATACTCCCCCCAACCCCCCCCCATTTCCCCCCACACCACTACTCATGGTCATATCTCAAAGGGATCCTTTTAGATGGCCTATCCATGTTCCAGAAATGGATGCTAAATCAATTTCCAACCTCCAACATATAAACAGCCACTGAGACCGTGTCACCTATGAATGGGCATATTTAACACTATCCTCAAAGTGGCTGTGTGGTATACTTCCACTTTCCAGCTGTTATTTCCCTATTAAGTTTATATAATTGGCAGGGAAATGAGTAGATGTAAAATATCAGAGCGTGTAGGGTTGCTGTTTCTTAATTCTCATTGAAGTCAGACTAAGCCAGACACTATAGTACAAAACTGCAACATAATAATGGCTGTCAAAATATTTTTAAAATATATCTGTATTAGACTGATCTTTTACGCAGAGGGGCTTCATAGATATCACTCATAAAACTTGTAGCAGTTATGCTGTGCAACAATATCTTTCTATTTTTATTTTAGGAAGTTCAGAAGATATGCAATCCTTTAAACTGGTTGAATTGTGCTACCTTGATTTATTTATGAGCTGATTCACATATTGGTGAATCAAACAGTTTCCTGGATATGGAAGTAAAGTGGAATTGGGCAGTGTAGGTGTACGTTGATTATGCAGCGTCCCCAGTTCCTGGAATTATTCCATCCATTTTTGAGGAATATCACTTGAATATACATGCATCCAGTGTGACTCAGAGAAGACAGCACGTTCTGTGTGACATTTGTCTGCTTGCTCCTCTACCTCAGATAAATAATTCACCAATTTGCAAGCCATCTTTTAGAATAGGTTTACAGTCTCCTTTATAGCAACATATACTCTCACATGAATGAAAAACTGCAGGTATTTAACACAGTTTCTCCTTTGGGACTCTTTACTTCTCTTCGGTTTGTTCATTTTGTATATGACTTATAATAACTTCATCACTTTCACCGTCTCCCTCTCCGCAGGGAGATATCACTTCACTGGTATTAACCTTCCCACAGTGTCTTTTATACATAATCTGTATACAGAGAGGATGAACAACTCAGTGTATTTTTCAAAGTTCCTTCTTAAGGCAGTATTATTGAACCATAAACTAATTTGTCTGCATTACAGAAGAACATAGGGTGATAGAGATTTCAAATGACGTTTTTCAGATGTTTTCCCACTCTATTGTTCTTATCCAAAAAATGCTATAAAGAAAGAATTTGATCGAAATTCCAAGTCTGAATGATACCAAAATAGCTCATTGATGCAGACCAATGAAAACACTGTTTGGATTGGGTTGTCATGTATTTCTCAGGCATAACTGGCTCACTATGTAAATTGGATATCCCTGCAGTTTCTTGAAGTTATGTAAAGATTTATGGGGAGATTTAAGTCCCCACCTATATAAGTAGCTGTTTTACATTAAGAGGAAGAGTTGTCACATATAGCAATTTAAAGCAGCGTCCAGAGTTTGCTTCTATACATACTAGCCATAAGAACAAATGACCGAGGAAATTCACTAATAAGGATTTGAAGCCCTTCAAACATCTGCATCAGGTGTATCCAATCTGGTGTCCCCTCCAGATACTGTTGGACTCATCCCTGATCATCAGCCATGTTGAGAGGGGCTGATGGGAAAGCATCACATTTGTCAACCCCACTGAAGATATTATTGGACACTATCTCTCATCGGTCACAGACAGTTTGGCCGATACCAGGTATGATGGGAGCTGTAGTCTAACTTTCTCACCATTGTCTGGGACTGGGGATGAAGCACTCTGTACCATGAACCAAACCCTACAACTTGAGTGACTAAAAGAAGCAGGAAGAAGGGTATTAGGCAGGATACAAGTCTAGCTGATTCAGGAAGGGCATGGGCAGTGAGCATTGATATTAGTTCAGGTGGACTTTTAAAAACTGTGAGCAGTTCTTAAGAATGAGGAATGCAATCCATGTCATTCAGTTAAAGCTACATAAGGGTTGGATTATGAAATCATTAATATTAGTAATGGGAAAGAATACCTAGTGGAAATGATAATAACATGTTACTGTTATTTTTCATATACATGTCCAGTGTAACTGAAAAAGAATCTGCTACCGCTATAGAATCAGCTGGTCCCCTGGGCCTCATCAAAAGCATTTGTTCTCACTAATGATAATTGCTCACATTAGATGTAGCATGGAATTTCTACATCTGCTGTAAAAAGTAATGCATTTTGTATTGGTTAAAACACAGGCAATTTAAAGGATGGTTTAAATTAAAGTCAACATATCTTTATGTTTTTCTAGCATACACATTTGTATGAATGATGCAAGATAATATAATAAATTTAGTTGATCTCTAAGGTGCTACTGGAAGGATTTTTTTTTGTTTTTGTTTCGGCTAGATAATATGACGTCCTTGCAAATGAGGGGTGGGTGGGACTTGGGATACTGAGGTTATAATGATATACTGTTTTTTGGAATAGTAATAACATCCCCCTTATGTAGATTCACAGCATTACTGCCAAAGACCTTTTTTAACTGTACTTCCAGTAAGTCCAAAAGAAATAACCACTTTTGTTCACCCACCCTTCCTTTTCCTAACTTATTTGAAAGAATCGCTCTAATCAAGCAGGAGTGTCTACTATTTGTTAGTTCCAGAAGAAACATGCCGTCTATGTAATTCTATAGGGTCAGCACTGTGCTAATATTACAGACAACACATCCATAGAATACCTATTCATAGCTGTCAACTTTTCCCTTTTATTGCGAGGAATCCTATTCGGAATAAGGGAATTTCCCTTAAAAATGGGGAAACGTTGACAACTATGTACCTATTCTTGTGAAGCAGATGAACCCATCAAATGTACGGCCACCACATGAAAGGCAGCCAAGGTTCAGCATTATGTCCAAACTGGGCCACTGAATAGTGGCATGGAAAAGTCAATCAGGCGGGGCCCTGATTGACTGCAACTGCAGAAGCTGAGGCTGCTGAAGAGGCCAGAGACCATCTTGATTGTTTTTTAGTGCCATCCCAGGTCACCAAACTTGAGCTTCCGCAGCCGTTGCCCACCATGAAACACCACTGGCAGGACTGGCAGCTACAGCAGCAGGTCTGTCCTATGCTTAAGATACTATTTTATTCTCTTGCTAATTATGCTGTTTTAAATGTGAATTTTGCCTTCCTTTAGTAATGTTTTCTTTTCAAATGTTTAAGATAATATTTTAATTGCCTATTAATTATATTGCTTTGAATGTGTACTATATATTTGACTTTCTTCAGCAATGTTTTATTCTGGATTGTTTTATTTGATGTTTCAATGTGTTTATAAACTGCTATAACATTTTTTTTCCCTTAAAAATGTAAAGTGGTATAGAAATGAAGTAATAATAATATCAACAGATAAATAAATAAATAAATGCAAAACCATGTTGGATGTTCACTAGGAGAGAAGGATGGGAGAAAGGGAGGGAACATGCATTCACAGGACTGGTTCCTAAATGGCAAGGCATGGTTTATACCGGGTCTATGTTGGGTGGGTGTCAAACTACTATTACCCCCTTCTTAAGCCTAACAAGCAAAAGAAGATCACCACAGGCTGACTGCAAAATTCTCTATTGTAGAGGAGGATGGTTTCATGGTAACTCAAGAGGGGCTTGATTCCTTTTCGAATTAAGTTTGGTTTTTTAAAAACCCAACAACAACATGATTTCTCTGGATTTCTCCTCCTAGGCACTCTGAGGAACAAATGCATTTTCCCCAGCACACTGGGAAACCCTTATGTCCCTATGGGACTGCAACATAGGTGGTCAATACCTCCAGTGGTACTGAAGAGCAAATGGCCAGATAATTTATTCCATCAGTTTCTAGCCTATCAGGAGAAAAGGACGAAACACCAGCCACTTCTAATTTAGTGTTTTTTTTAAAAAGCACTAGTAGCTAAATTTAGAATTCCCTAATTACAAGTGCCCCCCGCCACTCCAATGGTGTTTTAAAAGGCTAGTAATCTCAGGAGGTCTAATAACTATGCTAGAAACAGGGTTTTTTTTTAAATCAATAAGCTGCCTGCAGCAATAAGGCAAGGACTAAACTGAATAGGATACTCTGGTTTCCCTTTTCAAGTTTTTCATTTAGGTGCAATAAGTGGAGAGTCAACACACTTTAAGAGTTAAACAAGATACGCCAAAAGCTTTCTCCAATGTTTTAAGCATTATAAATTGAAGAAATTCCCTCCCCCCCTTTATATACCCCTCCTAACTTTCTGTACCAGCAAGAGGGCTGGTTCCTAAGCGACCACTAGCTGTTGAATGAAAAGGTCACATTCTATTGCACATTCCACCCTCAGCAGCCAGAAAGCCTGCAATCAAACGTTATGATTCATAATCTGCTCAGAGAGATAATTAATTAGGGTGCACATACCACAAAAAAATCAGGGAAATGGGTGTTAAGTGAGCAACAGCATTCTAAATTCCATCTTACGGATAATAGCAATCTTGTAAATTGGAGGACATGTAAAAAGCCAGTCCTTCTATGGGCCAATTAGCCATGCACAGAGCTCCATGGAGTTCAACAGAGCCTTGCCCCTCTTCCCCCACTCCATCACCACCGTTAGTGTGCATGCAGGCATTGTGCCAGGCCATTATGGGAAATGGGTGGCCTGTGGTTGCCTCCCATATTCCACTTCAGCATTTCTTCTGTGCACGATGAATGCAGCTGGTTAGATTGCATATTGTTGTCACTTCCTGTAATATCATTCTGATGGTAGGTTCAGGTGGCAGAAGTCACACAGTAGCCGCTCTAAAGTCTGCCACATAGCACATGTTGCTGCTGTGGAGTCCACCTCGAGTCTGAGTCCACTCTGAAGCTCCTACTTTAATTACACATATCTATTTCTTCTAATGCTTATGTGCTCTCTGGTTTGCCACACTGTCTAGAACAGTGTTTCCCAACCGGTGTTCCGCGGCACACGAGTGTGCCGTGAGACATCGGCTGGTGTGCCGCGAGATGCCTGGAGGGAGGCGGGCGAGTCGGGCAGCGAGAGGCGGGGCGGCGGCGGGGAGGAGAGGCCGCGCCTCCTGCTGCTGCCTGGCGCTCCTCCTCGCAGCCGGCAGCGCTGCCTGGGCGCCTCCGCGCGACTCTGCCTCGCTGGGTTTGGTCTCCCAGCAGAGACGGGTCACACGCGCACCTCCCTCCCTCCCTCAGCCTGCGCGGAGGGAGAGCCAGAGAGGCATCGCTCCTGCGCGGCAGGAGAGGGAGCAGCCGGAGCGATGCCCCAAACGAGCTGAATTCCGAGCGAGGGACTGAGGGGGGAGGGAAAAAACTTTCACTTTCGTGCGTCCCTCCCGGCGTGACGCTGCGCGCTGACGTCACGGGGCGGGGCTTTAATGGTGGTGTGCCGCGAGATTTTTTTTCAGTAAACAGGTGTGCCGTTGCCCAAAAAAGTTTGGGAAACACTGGTCTAGAACAGACTTCCTCAACCTGGTGCCCTTCAGGTGTTTTAGACTACAGTTCCCACCCGTCCCCATCAACACATGTGGTGGGCACAAGGTTGTAGAAGGTCAATCTAGAATGCCAGCTGTTCTAAAATGGGTATGCAATGGTTTGGTTGTTTGAACTATTTTCTTCCCCTTTCTGAAGCAGAGGAAGAGCAGACTTTTCTAACAGCTAGTATACCAATGGATTAATTAATATTATGAATTTTTTATTATAAATACAATGACAATAATAAACACAGCTTTCATTCTGCGGGACAATAAATATATATTTTATCTACCACTGCGCATATCCTTTACCTTAATTTGAACCTGGCTTAACTGTGTGAAGCTATTTGGTATGCTAATTCGTGATTTCAGAGGTACTTTGGTTCCTACAGATTTTTTTCAAATTATTTAATAGTTTGATAACAGAATTCTCCATTGATTTAGAAAGATGGGCATTACTCAGGTTTTGTATTGGGGGTAAAGTTAATACACCTAAGATGAAAATCTTGCCATCGATAATATATGTGCTGCATGGTATTTCTTTATATACTCCCCAAGCATATTTTGCAAACATCAATGTGCTGTCTTGTTTGGGGGGCAATTATCCACTTCAACAATCCCTTAAAAGAATGCAGTTACCTATACAGTGGTGCCCCGCAAGACAAATGCCTCGCAAGACGAAAAACTCGCTAGACGAAAGGGTTTTTCGGTTTTGTGTTGCTTCGCTAGACGAATTTCCCTATGGGCTTGCTTCGCAAGACAAAAACGTCTTGCACTTTTTTAAAAAAGCCGCTTGAAGAGGCGCAGTTGCGACGGACCGTGCTTCGCAAGACGAAAAAATCGCAAGACGAAAAGACTCGCCAAACGAATTATTTTCGTCTTGCGAAGCACCACTGTACTGGAATAAAGATTTCATTTTTCAGACATTCGTCTACAACACATATCTTTTAGCATATACAAATGATTGGCAAGTCTCTTTTCCTATGAATACGTCCAGGGGGCAGTTTTAGAAATGGCTTACTTAACACCCCTTTTTGGATGGAAGGTGTTGTGGCCTAGGTATGTAAAATGGAAATGCCCTGCACCACCTTCCACTGCCATCAACAGAGAGGTGGTATGCATTGTCTCCTCAGTTACAATTTGACCCATATGCTAGGAGCCAGGACTGGTTTTACCTAAAGCACGTGGATGGACACAGTTGGGTCAGATCAGCTCCCTCCAGCTCACCTACTCAGGTCTCAGTAATACATACATATATTATGTATGGTTTTTTTTGAAAACAGTTTTGCTGTTTTTAGCCATGCTTTATTGATAATTATCATATGTATACTTGTTTTTAAAAAACAGTTTTGCTGATTTTTATTTGTGTTTAATTGATAGTTTTATCATGCATACCACCTGGGAGAGTTTTCTAATTAAGCAGTCTATACATTTTTCTAAATGAAAACAAATGTAAGCAAGAATTGCCAGAGCCTGCAGCTGATGGATGAAACAGGACCACTTCCTTGGGGTAGGCAGGGAGGAGAAGAGCTATAAAACCTTGACCTGACTACAGCCCTTTAAAACCTCCATTTGGCTCCAGATCTTTCATGGAGTATAGTTTTATGTTCCTGAAATGTCTGTATTCAGCTATTATTCTTTCCAGCTCCCTGGGAGCTGTCTGTGGTACCACTCCCCTGCCTGAGTTCTTTCTCAAGCCCTCTCCTCCCTGCACTAGGAGCAAGATAGGCACCTAGAAGCTCTAATGAACTGGCTTGGAGGCCTAAACTAGATGTGAATATAGATGGAAGCAGCGAGGGGGTGGGGGAAAGGAGGGAGTTAAAACATTTCCTCAATGCTGAAGCCCTAATCCAGCTGCTGCTAGGAAAACAGGGTGCCTTAATGTCTCCCCCTTCACAGCGGATCTGGTTGAAGCAACAGCAGCAGCAACAAAAGAAAATTAAGAAAACAGTGATGCACATCTAGTTTGGCAATGGATCAGAAACCCAGTATTTGGCAGTTTCTGAACTCTGCCATACTTCTTCCACTTTGTTGTCACCTAGCTGTTCAGCACCCACTGATGCACATCTGCCCTGGTTAAAGGTTCAACCTGAACAACCACTAATGTTAGCTTTGATACAAGACCAGCCATTGGCATACATATGAGAGTCTCAATAAGAAATAAAAGGTGTTGCATGAGAAGAAAGGATAGGGGAGATCAAGACACTCACATTTCCAATTGTCTGTTTCTTTTGATACTGGTTTTTGGCTCACAACAATTCCTGACTGTTATTTTTGGAAATCTCTACTGGTATAGAGAGAAACAACACAATATGCATCCTTCCTAACAGAGTGGCACTTCACAGTTTCACGTGAAGGCAGCAATCATGATCACACTCTGCACGGCAGAACATGTTGTATTCTCCTGAAATTCTGTTTGTTGCTGTATGCAATTACACCTCATTGCATGCTATGTTGTTGTGTAACTAGCAGCTGCAGTGTTGGGATTCCCTAGGCATGGAGATGAATGTTGGTTCTCTCTCAACAAACTGGGAAAGATAATTATATGACTCAACCTGGAGGCCACTAGTTCACTGCAAGTTTGTGAATTTTATGCTTGGCAGCTTGGGATAGCACCAAGTACACTCCATGAAATACCTCTGCCAAAAATCAGAAAACTAAAAAGCTTCTTAATCAAATTGTTAGTCTGGCTCCATGCACCTAAGTGGGAAAGCTGCCATTCATTTGAAATAAAAGGTGGCATCCAAAAGGGCATGTACACACATTATTATTTTTCTAGAGTTACCTCTGCAGTCTTTCTCTCTCTCTCTCTCTCTCACCCCCCCAAACTGCTCTTTGAACTGAGATCAAAAAGTAGTTCAGTGATTAAGTGCAAGAACTTTTCAAAGAAAAGTCAGTACAAACACACCAATTCCCTTCTTTGAAAGACTCTCACACCTAATTGGTGGAGTTCAAAGTGCACCTTGGATACTCTGGGAGGGCATCTTCTGCACAGATAGTTCCCACAACACAGCAGTTGTAGGCATTGATCATGCATTCATCGCTCCAGATTGAAAAAAAATTAAGCCTATACTTTTGTACCTACAAACGATTTTTGAAAATGCAAGACTACAGCATATAAAACCAGAGTACCTAACACATGTGCAAAAACATAGCTTTGAGCCATAAGAACAAACCTCATCATAAAAGCAATGGTTTTGTGCAGTCTACTTTAGTTTCCTAAAGGTTATGAGCCATTTGGTGTCTCCTCTGGAGTTCAATCTGTCTCCCTCTAAGGTTATTGTACACAGGACATATCCATAAGTATCGTTCGGATCTTCTGCCGAGAACTAGGCGCTAATGAATGTTTTGCCCACTTGGCCATTAGTACAGCTGTTCCTATTTGCATAAAACATACACTTGAGGATGCTCTCCTATGGCTGGACAGCTGCACATTAGCTGCTGTTCAAATCCAAATCTAAATCTAAATTTTATTTTTTACAGGCAGTAACCATACTATTAGGGGTGGTTGAGTTCCCCCTGGCTCACTTGGCAAATTGATTTGGTTTTTCTGAGCTTCCTCAGAAAATTATTTTTTAAAATCTCAGATCTTTCTGTGGTTTCCCCATGAAATCTCAGGGAAACAAAGTGTAGGGTTCACCTTCAGCTTTCCATGTTAGCCATCTTCAGTAAACTTACCTTTGCAAATAGAGTGGTGGTGGGAGCGTTTTGCTAGAGATAGGAGGGGACTTACAGGACTCATCCTTAATGTCTAGATGCTCCTGAGTGTCAATTTCCAATGCCTGGGTGTGGCACCTGAAGCTCTCCAGATGTTGATGAATTGCAACTCCCATCAGCCATGGCAAGCATGGCCAATGTCCAGGGGTGATGGGAGCTGTAGTTCAGCAACATCTGAAAGGCCACCTGTCCCCCACATGTTCCCTGTGCCAGCTGAATGTATTGAACTAAGTGCCATAGGAAATGACAAGTCCCACAGACTCTGGCTGGAAATCTCTAGGACAGTCCTTTAGAATGAAGGGCACAATGCTTTATCTGTCTACAACAAGTGCTTTCCATCACTAGCTCCCTCCCCAAATATAGGCAACCCTATACTTTAAAAAATGGGCTGCTATCAAAACCATATTATTTGCTTACAGGTGAGAGAGCAGGTAGTTTAGGTCTATTCTCCTTGTTTTCATCCTTCCTCTTCCTCTTCTCTCCTAACTCTACAGCAGCAGCCTTGAAATTGGATGTGGCAAAAGTAGGGAGCAGGAATCACAGCTGCAAAATCATTCACCACTTAAGAGTCACCTCACTTGTCTCTTGCCATATGTGTAGTGCTCCACACGCAGATCTGGCAGGCTCGAGTGGAAGGCTGGAAAGGGAGCGTCATACAAGTGCCTTAATGGTACTCCTCCTCAGTGTCTCAATGCTCAAGTTTCAGCACAGGCAGAGTGTACACACTCCAGCTCAAGACCACCTTTATCTTACCTTTATCTGATAGCCAAAGTAAACGGAATGCAGAAATTGCATGCATACATTTCATTACGTCTTTTTTTCAAAAGCAGCTGCGGAGTTGGTGATTCAGATCAGGGGCATAATACAGTGGAACCTCTGGTTATGTACTTTATTAGTTCCGGAGGTCCGTTCTTAACCTGAAACACCACTTTAGCTAATGGGGCCTCCTGCTGCCGCCGCGCCGCTGCTGCACAATTTCTGTTCTCATCCTGAGGTAAAGTTGTTAACCCAAGGTAATATTTCTGGGTTAGTGGAGTCTGTAACCTCAAGCGTATGTAACCCGAAGTACCACTGTACTGGGGAAGAAGTCTGACACCCCATGACATGGTCATGATCCAAATTCATACTGCCTCCCTGAAGTTGATGTTATTTGTGGAGGGAACTATAAATATCCAAATTACCCTCTTCCTTTTAGCAAAAGAAAAATCGACACCAGGAGATGAATGAATGCATCTTCTGTAGCACATACTGTATCATTTAACCCAGTTCTTCTCATTCACAGTGCTGCAGCATTCCAACTCCACTGAGACTTAATACCAGAGAGTGATGGAAGAGGAGAGCTGGTAATATTATGGCCATTTTCTGAGTGTCCAACTTCACCTAACCACTAGACCACAAGATTTCAGACTGTCATAGGTTTCCATTCTCTATACAGTCAAACCTCGGTTGTTGAACGTAATCCATTCTGGAAGCCTGTTCGGCTTCCAAAATGATCGACAACCAAGGAGCGGCTTCTGATTGGTTGCAGGATTTTCCTGCACTCAAGCGGAAGCCACGTTGGACGTTCGACTTCCGAAAAACGTTAAAAAACTGGAGCATTTACTTCCGGGTTTTTGGCATTCGAGAGCCAAAACGTTCCAAAACAGAGGCGTTCGGGATCTGAGCTTTGATTGTATTAAGACATCAAGTAGACCATGAGGTTTCAGATTGCAACAGTAAGTCACCCCAAGTAAAACAGAACAAAACAAAACACCCTGAAAGGTGAGGGTATTGCTTGCAAAAATAACTCAAAGACAAGGGAACAGCTTCCAATATTCACTCTTGATTTGGAACAAAAGAAAAGGAAGGGAACAGTATTAAGAACTCAAAATGCCCTATATGGTTGTTGAGATAGTTTTAATTTTTAAACAGTAAGTGCAAGGACTACCATCTTGTTATCTTAAAATCTTACCATGTAGTCCCAACTCTATGGGTGTGACTGAAGTTACTTTGGGGGCGGGGCAGGACCAAAGCCCAGTGATAGAACCAATGATGTGTGTTTTTTCTGGCAAGTGCTGAACTGCATAAGAAATTAAGGTGATTTTTGCATGAGAAAAAGTTCTGATTCCCTAGAAAGTGACCTAATTTAGCATGCTTATTTTACTTGGACTGAGTAAACAAAGCTACAAACTTTGAAGCTGCGTAATGTTTATTTGCAGTTGGCTTCCATCCATCCGTTCATTGATAGTAATAAACTTATGAAATGGAGGGGGGGGGGGAATCCACAGCAAAATAAACGCACTGTGAAATCTTCTGCCCCATTTTGCTGGATAGAACACATTCCTTACAAGCATCTAGTGTAGTGGGGCTAAGACCTATATTTGTCTGGGTTTCTGCAGAGTAAATGCCTGGAGCTAGACAGATTAATGGTCTGACTCAGTATAAGGCAGCTTTATGTGTGCTTTGTGGTGAGAACATTTAAAGACAGTTTTTAACATTTCACATGGCACAAGTTGAACTCTACCACTGAATATCAATTTTTGGGGGGGTGGAGGAACCTTGACGAGGCCTTGTTTAATTGAAGCCCCGTGGCTGACCCTCATTTATCCTGGAACTGAAATGTTGACAGAAAGGGCTGAAAACTGGTCTAATTAACCTGGACGAACCTTCACAAGGGAGCTGGTTTGCCAGCTCTTCCTGCCAACAGCTCCTTTTCAAGAGGCCCACCTTCTATCATGAAAAGCACTGCAGCAGATGCATTTCAAGTAATCAGTTTGGTCTACAGATGAGCATCATCCCTAAAGTGGCTGGCATTACCCTATATGCCACCACTGGACTCTAACAGGAGCTCCAGCAATTAAAATGCAATGCATGCACAGCTGTAGAGTTTGTTCTAATATCACTTACTTCTAAAATAAGCTCAAAATTACATTAGATTGGACAGGTTTCCTAGGTACACAAGACAATCAGTGTAACCTAGATAAAGCTACACAGTTCACATAACAATTCTTCCGATCCATTTCCACAGAAGGGGCTTTGCTTCAAAAAGCTTCCCACTGTTTTATTAGTAAAAGAAAAACAGCTTGCTGTTTCTACTCTACAAATTCCATGAGAATTATAAACCCAATTGATGTAAACAAAACACGCCAATGCATATTTTTAAATGAAATATGCATATTGGGGTGGTGTTCAGTGCAGGTAGCGCTTATTAAAAACCACCTCTCTCAGCGAGGACAACAACAGGTATCTAAAGAGAAAAGCAAACCTTTTGTTCTGGTGGGGCCACGCACGACAGGCACATCCGTTACACGTTTTACAAGATGCTAATAAAAAGACGTGGTTCTTCATTCCTACTCAACATGTATTATTTACTTTCCTAGGTACAGATTAATTTTTTACACCGCACATTAATAATAAGTTTTCAGGGCATTGTACAGACAACTATAACATATAAAAATGTCACAGGAACACATTTTGAAAAAAAGTTAAAACAGCATCAGAATAAAAGCAGAACAAAACCAGGTACAGAGAGAACATTAATGGCCAAGTTCTAAAAAGCACTAAAACATTTTTCTAAGCCTCTTAAAATGAAAGGTTCTTCAGCTGGTACCAGGCAAGCCTCTCTGAAATTTCAAGCCCATGGTCTGGGGTTCTCCTATTCACTGTTTACTGCTGAATTGGAACAGTTGCGAGTTGAGTCCCACATGCCACCCCCACCAAAAAACTCACACATCACACATCAATTTTTGTTTAAGGTTTTTGGCATTAATTTTGACCACAACTTTATTGAATACAAAAAATGTGAGTGGTTGCTTAGGCATTGGTTATGACTATCTGTCCATGCCCAGGGACAGAGCTGACTTCCGGATTCCAGCGGAAGCCAGCGTGGGAAACAAGTATTGGGGAGAAGATGAAGCTGGGCCTCAGTCCCTCACTTCTCACCCTCATGTGGGGCTTGCACGGCCCAAGTCCGATTCCAGGGACAAGGACGAAAAGAATGGCAAGCCCCTGGATTCCTTTAACGGAATTCCCATTTCCGCACCACCATTGGAGGGATAGGCACTTACCCCTCCACCAACCAATTTTAACCAATGCCTAACCGCCAACCTTACAAGTTGTGACGATTTGCTACGCAGTAGGCAAAAACCAAATGGCACAGCCAATCAGCCAAGTGGCAAAATTCCTACCAGGCCCCCGCACCAAGGCGGACGACCCCGTGACAGGCATAGCAAGGTCAAGCGATCAAAAAACCCCCCCTTTTTAGGGAGGGTGGGCGGGTGATCCGGTGCAAAAAGGCCAAGAGGACGCCCAGCAATGGCGACCTGTATTTAAAGGCTCCAAACCCCTCCTCCGAATTGGCAACATACAAAACTCCCCAGTAACCCAGTTAACCACTTAAGGCCTGGGTTATCCAACTTGCCCAATCACACCAGGGTGGCCTGTATTCCCCAACCGCAACACATGCTCTCATTTAGGGAGAACATGCTATATCAACCCACAGAAAACATTTGTTCTGATTTAGCAGTAAACTGAAGGTTTTCCCAGGGAAGGTGGTGGGCAAAAGAAAAACCTCTTGGACATGTGACTGGAAGTGTGGGTGAGCCCTGAGTTTTCCATCATATCTCTTACTGGCACAGATTTCAAACCACTTGGGAAACAACACAGAGAAATAACTTTCTTTGCCACTATCATTACCACAGGATACTGTAGACCTGGAGATTAATTCCAACCTGTGCTTGTTCAGACTCAGCATGAGTCTTCCTCTGTGTTCTAGCCACCACCCCTCCTGTTTCTTCGCCACCAACTCAGGTGTATACCAAGGAGCTGCCAAGGCTCTGCTCAGAGGGAAAACGCGGTTGGGAACAATAATGTCAACTGCACAAGGCATCTCCACATTATACAGAGCGACCAGCCACACCAGCGGGAAAATTCTCTAGAGTTCTCCAGAATACATCAGAATCCATTAGCCTCCAGGGGTCTGACCATTTTAATAGGTCCCCTGTTATGAAATTCAAATGCAGAAAGGAATCTCACTTGGCTTCCCATGGTTTTCGACTTTTTGCCCTTTTTGTTCTTTTCTTCTCCAATATCTACATCCCTTTACAAAAGTGATTTGCAAGCCAATTTAGGAAAACTAGCTCTCCCTCTCTCTCCTCTTCTTTCCCTGCATGAAGCAAACAGGGCTACCAATGCTTCTCACTCACTCACAAAGGCAGGCCTCACACAGGTCCAATTACAAAACAAGATTTATATGTTCTTTTCTCTTCAGCATACTCTGCTGGATGTGAAATTAGGAAGGTGTTTCACAGAAGCAGCAGGATATTCTAAGGCTTGGCCTGTGAAACCATGCAATGTGTACATACACACACACACACACTCGGGCAATATTCAGAAAGTATGTTTGCTCATTTTCTGAGAACAGTTCTGTGTTTGTTAAAAGGCTTAGGATGAAACGACACTATTGAGATCTCCACCCCAGAAAGAAATTAACACATCCCAAAGCTCTTTCATAGTAGGCAGGATGCAATTGTTTTATTTTGCAAAGCCCAACATTTGTGCTCATCATTTTTATCCCAATGTCTCAGGGAAGTTAACAATAATACTGTGGTGGCTACTTTGAATGCATGTTAATGTGCAGCTCTTGCTCATGGCCTTGGTGCACCGAAAGAATGGTGTTCTCATTGGATTAGAAATTGCAGGTCAAGACAACTTTGCATAAGTAGGGTTAAAGCACTTTATGTATTTGTTGGCCCAAATCAATGTGTCCAACTGAGTTTGTAAGGATATCTGGATCCAGGCTAGAACATGAAATAATGTGATAGGAAAAGGGTGTGTGTTTTAAAGCTACACACTATGCAGGAGACCCACAGCTGGGTGCCTTAATATATTTATTTTCATTTAAAAGTAGTCACTGGGGGAAGGGAGGGTTTGGGCTGGAGCAGCAGCACTGGAGTGTTTATCCTGTACCATTTTCCCAGTCTCTCTCTCTCTCTCTCTCTCTCTCTCTCTCTCTCACACACACACACACACACACACACACACACTTCCTGTGGCCTCACTAGTATCATTCCATCGTAAGCCTGGCAATGACACATCTGGGTACGGGGAAAAACGAAAAAGTTTCACCTCTCATCCGCTCCCAAGCCACACACCCCAGCTCACCTGCGATTGGCCAGATCTGCAGGCAAGCCCCAGAAGCCTGTGCAGTCATTAGAGGAGGAAATGGCACCCTCTCCCGATCACGCAGGAGCTGGCAGACTGCACCCAGCACTGCCATGGGCCACAACTGCTGCTTTCCGCTCAGAAGGTAAACGGTCCTTATTCCTCCCCCTCCCCTTATTTACCCAGATGAATGGTTTTTTCTTTCTTTCTTTCATCAATATTTCTGGTGCTTCTCATTATGGTGTGGTACAGTGTCAGTTTTCATCTATCAATAAATCATGGTTAATGTCTTTTTAAGGTGAAGGTGCATATTAGTACAAGCTGCCTGACCATTCCCCCTGTTTTTTTATCCTTTGGTGCCAGCAGGAGCAGCAAGCCATGAAGGCCAAACTGAGCCTGTGGTTTGTTTCTCACTAAAAAAACCCCTCAACTATGATCAACATGCCAACACCAAATCATGGCTTCACAATGGGTAGCAATGGTGGTCTGTTAGAGAGAGGAAAAACCACAGTCCTGGATTGGACATAACAAGTCAAGGCTTCATGGCTTGTGCCAAAGAAGGACTAAGGTAGGAGTTAGCATGCTGTTCAATCCTGATTAACCATAAGACATGGCTTAGTTGAAACTTAAACATACAGGGTAGTTTTTCTTATTTTCTGAGCATGTGTGAAACCAGCACCAAGAAACTGTAAGTGGTTAGTAACAACCAAGTTTCATCAGTCAAACAGATATTTCACCTGGCATCCAATATTAAAGAAGGGGCAAATAGTAAGCTACCTATCTAGGCTAAGATAAGCATATGCAGGCTAGTTATAGGGTATCATTCCAAATATAGTTCTAATAAACATTTATAGCCTGCAGTATTATACATAATGAAGTTGCACTTGAAGACTTGTCTTTGAATACAGTTTCTCCAGCCACTCAAAATTCCATTAATAGCTGCAATTAAAGCCAGCAGCATCTGCAATGCATGTCTCTAAAAAGCACTTTTGAGCAGGTGTTCATGTGAAGCAATTACTACGTGAAATGTTTTAATTGCCTGGAACATGCAAGTTGTTAAATTTTGTTTGGTTCTTGTTTCTCATGTGCACATGAGGGCATAAAGGAGTTCCTGTCGTTCTAAAACACAGAACGATAGGAACTCCTTTCTCAAAAGTCTGCACTGTGAGACTCCCAGAACTTCAGAAGCATAACTGTTATTTCACAGGCACAGATTAGGCATTAGGATAACAAAGAGTCCTCTCACACCTTAAAGACTAACAAATTTATTATGCCATTAAATATCTGTGGACTAGAGTAGATTTCATCTGCTATATTACACATAATTAAAGACATATTATAGGTGCATTAGTCACACATATGCTAAGTGTCAGAATGTTGAATGAGCATGCTTCTTTTATGAACTTACATAAACATGCATTATATATATATATATATATATATATATATATATATATATATATATGTTAAGGAATTATTACCCAATACTAAGTAAATCTCAAATCCTGCAAGATACACCTTTGGGTCTCTTCTCACAATGTCTTTGTGTGCACAAAGGTCAAATGGGAAGCTCTGGCCAGTGCTCCCACACCAATATCAGGCTTAAGTGGGGCCATAGAGGCTTGGGTAGGAGCTGTCACATAGTTTCCTCTTGTCTCTCCTGGTAATTATGGTAATAGCTTTGTGTGCATTGCAGTGGTATACATGTTATAAAGATAGTGTATGAAGGAAGCCCACTCAAAGTATTGCCTTAATATAGCAGATAACCACAACATCACATTATTTAGGTTCTCTACCACACCCACACTCTAATAGCACAGGTACTGCAATGATAATACTATATATGATGGGGCTCTGACAGATAATGGGCGTCTAAGGTATCATTGTCATGAGATACGACTAAAGAGTAGTGCTGTGATTGTCCTTCTTTTCTGAAGTGGAAATATCAGCGATATAACTCACTTTTCCTGCTTCTATGCTCTGCCATTGTGCAAATATTTCATTTATGTGACACACACACACACACACACACACACACACCCCCCAGGTAGGAGGGAGAAATCCAGTTCAGTTTTCATATAAAGACAAACTTACTGAATTTGCACCTTCTGAAACAATACGTCAACAAAACACAGTCATCCTTCAAAACTCTCACTTCTCTGAATTTCTCCAGCCAAGACATGTGTACAAAAAGGCATATGCAAGGGTAAAGTGCAATATAGATGCATATATTAGTGAAAATAACTTACAAGAATGCATCATATTAGGGGGAATTGAGTTGCAAAAATGCACATATCAGGAGAAATTTGTAAGAATGTTGATGAATTTTCATGAATGCTTAAAAAAAAATCACACATAAACATAGTTCTTTGAAAGTTGTGGCTTCTCTTTCAGCAGTGCTAGAGCAAAAAATAAAATAAAATAAATGCTCTACTGCTTTTCGAAGCCGCCAAAAAGAATATGGCTATCCTCTTCAGCAATATTAATCTCCATTCATTACGTTGTGCCAGGATGTCTTGCAAGTTGTGTTAGATTACAGTTAATGCACCCAGTCACAACAAGGGGAACAGGAATCTGTTTTTGTAATCTTCTGGAAACGTCACTGTCCTGTTTAATTTATAATCATGGGTGGCAACACCTAGCTTTTACTCACTGTTCTTTAAGATCTTCCCTGAAGGTATTAAAATAAAGTGTAGTTATTTCCTCCCTTAGGTTTCTTGTTACTGTTCAGGTCCAAAGGGGGAGGGGAATCATAGTAAATTATATATACAAAAAATGTGTCTCAATCATAAATGCCTAATGGGTTCCATTTAATTAGGTTGGACCCTAACAATTATTTGTCACTGGTTATTATTAACTTGTCCCACAAGTTAAGATTTTGGAATAATCTTTTAAAAGGACTTTTAAAAGCTATATAAAGTGAGTTAATGCAAGTACAGTACCAATAACTGCAATCCCATTTCCCTGGGATTAAGTCCCTTTAAACAATGTTTGGCTTACTTCTGAGTAGAGAGGCGTGCACTGAAACCCCGCCACCCAAAAGCTGCCTACCTATTATGTGACTTACAGTGCAATTTGATACATAAAATTAAGTCCCATAGAATTCAGTGGGGATTGCTTCCAGGGAATTGTATATAGATCGCAGCCTGAAGCTGCATCCCTTATTGAACAAGTAAACAGGTACAGGATTCCTCTGTTAGTATAACGATGCCATACAGCTGAGATAAGCAAAAAGCTTCCTGCTTAATAATAATTAAACTGGCTTCAGGATCACTGTGAAATTGAATCACCAGTTACTTCTATCAGCAGCAAAAGTGACAAGAGCATTAATCAGACTATTTTATGGAAAAACCTCAGCTCTAAAAAACCAGCATTTTTCATTTTATTACTGGGGCAGGCAGACAACGATTTCCTCCAGCTGGGGAATCAAAGTAGCGCGCTCAGACAACTGGAGTTCGTAAGGAAAGCATGTTCATTCATCATTATTCTGACCTTAGGGCGCTAAGCATATGCATGACTAATGACTAACTTGTAATTACTGTAGTAGAAGGCCCAAAATGATCAGAAGGCTGCAGCGAAAAAGGGAGTTGGTGTGTGTGTGTGTGTGTGTGTGTGTGTGTGTGTGTGAAGTTAGATGTTTATATGATTTGCTGCTGCCTTGTTTGAGTTCTTTTGCACAACTACTTGCACGGGTTTTTGTTAAGAAAAAAGAATTAGTTAAGTAGTTGTTGTTGTTTATAAGAGCAATTATTTTAGAATACTTGTGATACAGCCCTGGAGATACAAACTCCATAGAATCCTGCTATTTTTAATGGACTGTACTTCCCAGTAAGCGTGTATAGGATTGCACAGCAAGTAACCCAATAACCACATGAGGCTTGCCATTATAATTCACATTTTCATGTAGTGATCAGAGACTGTGATAGGAGTTGGTTAATTTGATAAAGGACATCTACATAAGCTCCTAGCTGTGTTAGGATATAAACCTATTGCTTCAGGCAGGCGATCCCAAACCAAGCACCATTTCCCTGCAAACAACCTCCATCTCTGCGTACCATTTTTTAAAAAAGCGCTTGGATGTGTCATTTGACATGCTTCCAGGGCAAATATGTCTGTAAGGCTTGTGCAGTACTTTAAGACATTATGAGTCAATAAATCAATGCAAGCGAGGACTGTGTTATTTAGTATTAACCAGGGAATGACGAGGATAATATTCTGGTGAAAAAGATACTGATAAATCCTCCCCAAAACCACTCAAGCTGCGATTAATTTTTCTATGAGAATATTGTTTTAACAATGTATGTCAACTTGTGATAGATGTAAGACCAGGTGAGGTGAAGCTGAAAAAAGAATAGTTTAACACTGCCCATTGAAATAAAAGGCTGAGATTGAATGGTTTTTTTCAATTGTCTGGCTTATGTTCTTAATCACTAACTCTGCACTAAAGATGAGGCATCTCTGCACACACACACCCGATGTTGCTTGATTACATAAGCCCCGACCATTTGCCATGTTGACTAGGACTCATGGGAATTGTTGGGCCACGGGTACCCCATCTCTATACTACACCTCATAAATTCTTTCTCTTCCAGCTGTTGAAATTCCACCTTATACCTTGTTAATTCTGTTCTTGCCCTGATTTTTAGTCTCGTTGGGCTCTTATCTTCATGAGTTGTATCAACCCATGTATATATAAGAAGACTTGGGGACAAATATATTCTCAGAGTATGAAAGGTCTGGATATAGAAGCTTAAGTAAAATTGTACAAAATCAGCGACATGCCCTGGATGAACAAAAAGGTCTTCACCTGATGCTGTGAATACCACAGTGGAGGCCCAGATAATAATAACTGACTTGGCTTGTGGTTCAAGAAGTATGCTCTCACATATATTTCTAGAGCAACCTCCATCTTCAGGTTAAAGCTGTTCCAAGTCTCACTGATTTCAGTATTTTTTTTTATTTGAAATCAGTGGGACTCTAACATGCTCAAGTTTGTTTAGATGCATTTTTATAGTTTATTCATTAATTATGTTTCCTTCAAGGAACTCAGGTGGCATACATGGGTTTCTCTTCTCTGCACTGTATCCCCACAACAACCCTACAAGTGGGTTAGACTGGGACTTTTTAAGGTTTAAAGTTTTATCATGTTTTTATATATGTTGGAAGCCACCAAGAGTGGCTGTGGCAACCCAGTCAGATGGGTGGGGTACAAATAATTTATTATTATTATTATTATTATTATTATTATTATTATTATTACTGGTATAAGTGGACTTGATGACTGAATGGGGATTTGTCTCTCGCCAGTCCTAATCCAACACTTTAACACTGGCTCTCCAATAATCCAATCTGAAGATCATTAAGTGGCAATAAGAACTGTATTTTAAGAAATTTTCATTATTATACTATAAATTGGTACGGCCATTCTCCCTCTTATGATAGATCTATGGAAATGCAGATTTCAAACAAAATTGGGTTGAATGCCTCCAATCTTTGGTGTGTTTTTAAAACAATTGTCTGACCTGTTCTCATTTTCTCATTACAGATGTCCTATTCAGAGCATCATTTCTCCTATTCCCTTGTGTTATCTAGTTTTTCTGTAATGTCACCATCTACGTTTACGGAGGAATTCAACAGGTGAGATAACGCAGATACTTCAGTTTTGGATTCCTTTCAACTACTTAGTACTGAAAGACATGTTAACCAAATAACGCTGTAGAATCCTTCTGGCATTGTTTTACCACCTGAAATTGCAGGCAGAGTATCTCATCCTTTCTTCATGCTGCTCTGTACAAAGTACTAATTAACAAAAATACCCCTGGCACTAGGAAAATGAAAATTTTTGAGAGAGAGCTAAGCAAGAACCATTCTTCTCTCTGATGGGTTTTTACATAAGGAAGCATGAAAAATATGATTCCTCATCTGCAATCTGAAGTGGTAAAATAGTGCAAGGGTTATACCATGATGAATGAGCAGGCTGAGATCAGGGCTGTTGAGGGATGTAGCCTGGGGACTAGGGGGCATGGCCTGGGAAAGGATGGAGTCAGAAGAATACAAGGCCAAATAGGGAAACCTGTTTTCCCCCATCCCTGCCTTAGATGAATGGGATACAGGGACACATGTACATTAATGGAACGTGGTCAACTGTTTTCAGCGTCCAGCCTCATAACCCAAGAGTGAGCAAACACTGAAGAGTGCATACATCAAAAAGCTCCAGCTGAATCTCAAATCTTTCTGAAAAGCTGATTTGTCATTCTCTGTCATACCTCTGCTCCCTCTTGGGTGGTTTCTACGCCTAATATGTGGTTGTTTCTTTAAGGACAGTGTAATGTATTCCTATCACATGGAGACTACATACCATTGGAAGATGTATTATTTCAGAAAATATTTTGAATACTTTCCAATAAAGATAAACAACTTGTGACTGGTCCCCATATTGTTGAAGTGAAACATATTTTCATTTTAAAAACACAGGAATCTACGATTGCCAGGAACATGCAGCTTTTCTGAATATTAAAAATACAGGACTTGTGAGCTAACAAGCTAGGACTTAGGAATTTGTCTTGAACAGAGCAGAGTCAGTAGAAATGTTAGATTTTTTTCCCCAGGAAAAGAATGTTTGAGCTATGAGATACAGCTAAAACAAGTACCATACTGTCATTTCAGTAACCTTTAGCTTACTCAGGCACATATCAATGATCTCTTTATGCCAGACTTTCTCAGACAGCATTCATCTGAAGATATTTCTATACTGGGCACAGTCATGTCATGCTCCTCTCTTTTCCTCTCTTTTTTATTATTATTATTTTAAAAAACCTCAGATTACCAATAATCACAACATAGGATGGCACCGGAGAAGTTGCATCTAGACATGTTTGATCACAACCTAGTTGAGTTGAGCAAAATTTAATTTCTAGATCCAGGCTGCTGCTCAAGAATAACTAAGTATTAAAAAACATTGGTGTGTTTTTTAATAGCTCACTCTTATATATGGTCTAGAAATGCCTCTGATTGTAGGTTGGACGGCTTTATAGTTATTGCGTGATGCTCAATACATGGTTTGATTTACACAAATAAGAGCATCTGCAAAGAATTGGAAAGGAGATTACATACACACAGAAGAGGATTGGCTACACAAATTATCTGAATTTATAGATTTCATGAAATTAACAACAGCAATAAGATATCAAACAAACCAGAAATTAAGAGCACAATGGAAATGGTTTGATGATTACATGAGTAAACACTGTTCTAAAGATAACATGCTGATATGTTTAGGTTAAGTTTGTAAAGTTGATTCATAATATAAAGTTCTGGTAAAATAACAATATTAGGGATGTGAGATATAAGCTGCAATGTAAACAAGGATATTAAGGAATCAAGAAATGACATACGCTGGTGGAGGGAAGTCACATAGGTATAGTGATTATTATTGTTAATGTTTGTATCTCTGTTTTTGTTTGGTTTTTTGCTTTGGTTTTTTTTCTAATGTGGGTGAGGATATGTCTGTCTGAATGTGAAAACTAAATAAAAATATTAAATAAAAAACAACAAATAAGAGAATCTGTTTGTGTACAGTTATTCCCCTTATTAATGTCTTTATGAATAAATGAATCTTGGGTAACACAGAGATCATTAGACAGTGATGCCGATACTGTTTACATGAAAATGAAATGTAGTATAGAGATGGTTGAAGAATACATTATCTACAAAATCTGATGCAAACAGACCTGAGCTGCATCTCCCTAACAAATATTGGCATTGAAACACATTCGTTTCAGAATGTGTCTTTTGTGAGAAAATTCATTCAAAATACATATTTAGGTGTGTATTTAAATATGGCTTTTCATACATTTTAAATTTTTTTAAACTGAAATTTAATGTGGAAACGGAACGGAACAGGTTTATGAATGAATGCTTGTGAAGCTCACACAGGCTATAGATAGCCATCTCTGATTTGGAGTGAAAGAGGTATAAGTTATCATCCCCTGCTGACTCATTGCTCACTTCAACCTCAAAATTACCCCTTGAAAGCCTTTTTAGAAAATTAATAATAATAATAATAATAATAATAATAATAATAATAATAATGCTTCTCTTTCTCTGTGTTGTTGTCAGTTCAGGGGCTGTTATTCTGGATGACAAATAGCTTAAAAAACCTTTTAAAGAACTATGATTTTCTCCATTTAAAAAGTTATGTTCTAATAAAGCTATTTTAATCAAACTGTGGAAGTCTTCTACAAATGTTCAATATTCCATACACTAATATGAACTAGTAATGTTTAGAAACTCTTTCGTCATACATACATATATCTCCATTATCCATACTGCTATGCTACAAAGAATGTATTTTTAGAAAGCTACTTAATTGACAAGACAAGAGTTAACAGTCCAAATCATGGTTTGTTACACTAAGGCAAGGTGTGCAATTCTACCCTGCCCAACCCTGATGAGAAAACGTCTGCGATTTCTGCTGTGTTGGGGATTCAAATGCTCCATACAAGACCGGATCCATGTATATATTACTCAATGGCCACAATCACAAGTTGCAAATTCTATGAGCACAGGCGTTCTGTTTGTGAAAAAGAGCTCTCTCCATAGTTTTCCCAAACAGCAGTCTTTAGAGAACAGCTGAAAGGGATCTAAGTCATTTAGGGTTTTGTAAGCCATCACTGTTAAAAAGCAGAGACATCACCTTGCCAACAAAGGTCCGTATAGTAAAAGCTATGGTTTTCCCAGTAGTGATGTATGGAAGTGAGAGCTGGACCATAAAGAAGGCTAATCGCCAAAAATTGATGCTTTTGAATTATGGTGCTGGAGGAGACTCTTGAGAGTCCCATGGACTGCAAGAAGATCAAACCTATCCATTCTTCAGGAAATCAGCCCTGAGTGCTCACTGGAAGGACAGATCCTGAAGCTGAGACTTCAATACTTTGGCCATCTCATGAGACGAGAAGACTCCCTGGAAAAGACCCTGATGTTGGGAAAGACGGAGGGCACAAGGAGAAGGGGACGACAGAAGACGAGATGGTTGGATAGTGTTCTCGAAGCTACCAGCATGAGTTTGACCAAACTGCGGGAGGCAGTGGAAGACAGAAGTGCCTGGCGTGCTCGGTCCATGGGGTCACGAAGAGTCAGACTAAACGACTAAACAACAAGCCATCACTGACAAATCTACTCCCAAATCTACCCCAGCAGCATATGGACAGCCATTGCAGAGCTCATAGGGAAGGTGATCCCTTCTTGTTGTCCTAGTTAATCACCTGGCAGATGCATTCTGCACTTAAGTGCAGCTTCCAAATTGTTTTCAAGGGCAGCCCTGTGTAAATAATCCGAACACAAGGTCATTAGAAAATGATGAGCTTCTGCCAGTAAATCCATGAAGAAAATGTAGGTATACACATATCCCAGGATTTCAGGCATTGCCTCCAGTATGTATGCCACTATGAACACGATTCATGTAAAAATAGCCCCTTCAAGGAAGATAAAATACATTATGTAGTGCTTTCTGTGTAAATTGTTCCGTTATTATCTAGAGGATATAATCTTTTATAACAGAAATAAAATTGTTCTTAAACTGATTGCCTCCAAGCCCTATTAGCAATTTTCATAGACACATTCGTGTTTCGCAACAGATTCAGTTGCATTGCAAATGTGTTAATTTATTTTTTCATTTTGTTTTTGTAACACAGCCTGCTATTTCTCTGGCCAATGATTTGGACGACACTCCTCATATTCTTTAAAACACATTTGCAGACAGAAAAACAAAACCATTTTTTCCTCTTGAGATACCAATGATACCATTTTTCCCTTTGCTGCCCACTAAAGTACCAGCATTCAGCATGGTCACATGAGCTCTGTGAATCCACAACATCTAGGCTGTGTAGTCAATATTATAAACAACAGGTGCTGAAAGTCCAAAATAAAATGAACATATTACTGGGAGGTAGAAAGGACTGTTTTCTTTGTGTGAAAAGTGTAAGTAATGTATCCCTCATAAGGCTTCTTTTGAAGATTAATGTTTGCAATACTATCAGTACAGAAAGTGAGAGGCACGATCCATCCAATTTGCAGCAGTGCTGTGCATCTTCTATCCATTTCTGCAGGACTTGCACAATTATTCTTTGCAAAGACAATTGAAATGAATGGAGGATGCAGATCAGCATTGCTTAGCGGGTTGCATGTATATCTTTTGAACCAGAACCCCATACTTTAGTAGCAATTTGGCTCATTTGAAAACTAGATGGCAAATGAACCAGATTACTATTATTCTCTTTCCATGTGACAGCTAGATAACGTATATCAATTTGGAATAGTATTAACTCCCTCTTTACACAGACATTCACTGACAGAAACAAGTGAGATGATGGAGCAGTGAAGTGTAAGATACTGGGACAGCTCATTGGGATTTAACTTTCTTAACATCACCTAGACTAGAATCAGTCAGCGGAGTCTGGTCCATTAGGTCAAATGGAGCACTATCCGGCCAAACTCAGTCTGCCCTCAGCCAGCCCCCACCTGCCTGGCACTTTACTTAAATCAGTCCAGGAGGTGGCACTCGCTGTCACCATTGTCAAATCCACACCATATACAGTGGTACCTCGTGTTAAGTACTTAATTCATTCTGGAGGTCCGTACTTAACCTGAAACTGTTCTTAACCTGAAGCACCACTTTAGCTAATGGGGCCTCCTGCTGCTGTCGTGCCGCCAGAGCACGATTTCTGTTCTCATCCTGAAGCAAAGTTCTTAACCTGAAGCACTATTTCTGGGTTAGCAGACTCTGTAACCTGAAGCGTAACCCGAGTTACCACTGTATTTAAAGCATGTTGCTTTCCCAATAAAACGCCAGGAGCCGTTGTTTCTGCTGTGAGGAGTAAACTATAGCTCCTAGGATTGTTTGAGGGAAGCCATGTGCTTTACTTGGGTGTGGATGTGAGTCTCAGTGTTGCTTTTTTAGAATTCATCAATGAGACAAAACCAGAATTATTTGTTTCCAAACAATGGCTCCTGGCATTTTATCTCTGGCGCCAACTCCTGTCAGCCTCCCTTACTTCTGCCCTATCAGTCCCAATGGGCAGCAGCCTCTCCTGCAGCCTGCAATGTATGGACAGAGACAGTGGCGTAGCGTGGGTTGTCAGCACCCGGGGCAAGGCAAGTAATTTGCGCCCCCTAACCTGTGGATTTGCGCCCCCTAACCCTAACCCCCAGATGTTGCGCCCGGTGCGGCTGGCCCCCCTGCACCCCCCACGCTACGCCACTGGACAGAGATTTGTACCACTTTGAATAAGGTAATAAGATAATTAATCTAGTATAGAATATCCTAAAACACAACCCAATATAAAACTAATAGTCAACACACATTAAAAATATAAACAGATTTTGAAATGGCATCAACTTAGCATATGATGCCATCCATTCTGAACAACAGCAATACTTTGCGCACTCATCTTAGATCACTAAACACAGTGGGGCTTTACTTCTGAGCAAACAGACATTGGATTGTGCTGTAAGAGGCCTAATCCTCTAAAAACAAAGACTTGAGATATATTTACTGTAACTAACAAAACAACAGGGAATGGGAAAACAACACAGATTTTTTAGATACATAGTCACTGCATACATAGATTTGGAAAAGTAAATGGTATATAATAATCTTCCAGTTATGTCAATACCAAAAGTGTCCTCATTTATGCTTGAGAACAGACACAAAACAGAGAAAATTGCTTTCTGTAATTCATGCAGAAATGTCATGAAATCAATCTCATTCCCCCCCCCCCCGTTTCAACAAGTCCTTAAATAACGCTTCCTATTTTACTTCAAAGCTTTGCTTCGTGAAAAACAGAATGTTAAGTGCCCAAAAATCTGCTGCAGAGCTAATTATACTGTATCAATTCACTCAGAGGTGCTCTGTGACACTATACGGAGGACACAAGGAAACTGTAAGTATTTTATTGTGATTTTCAAGTACATCAACAAACTGCCTTCAGCAAATAGGTATCATGAGCTAATGATTCACTGTGAGCTCCATGGGCTCACAAGAGCTTCCTCATTCACTTTAATGGAGGGGAAGCTTTTTTGCACGTAGGTCTGTTCTAAAATGCCAACAGTCAATCAGCAGGCAGTAGGCAAAACAAGGAGGGATGATGAAAAAGCTCTAAGGCAGTGTATGGATGCCTCTGTTTATGTCACCCTTACACCTGCAACGCAAGTGACCAAGTGATTTAAACTCCTGCCATTGCTATCAGTTGATCCCATTGTGGGGGGAAATAAAAGGAAAAAGTAAAAAGTAAAAGGTAAAGGGACCCCTGACCATTAGGTCCAGTCGTGACCGATTCTGGGGTTGCGGCGCTCATCTCGCTTAAAAGTAGGCTTTCATTAATGTAAGGATATCTTAATACCATGGAATAGCTGATACTATTTGAGGATGGTCAAATAACAGTGCTCAACTGACAATATCTGTTTGCTCAACTGATCAGTTTCAGAATCCCATTTGGACACAAAAATGTAAGCAGAAAGAAGATTTAGTGTCCCCAGATCGTAAGGGCACATAAAATACGGTGCTACCATTTTTGCAGGGATAGGTTTGACTTGTATTCTGATTACAAACTGCAAATCTTCTCTGAATATATAAAATGCGCCTTTTAAAGATGCCAGGCAAATGCGTAGATTTTTGCAGCAGATGAAAAAGAATGCCAAACCTACTCAAATGTTAACTGGCAGAAATATCTGGCATCAGTTCCAGTCTTTTAATCAGTGCAATCATGACTTCCTCTACTCTTTTACTCATTTAGGATATTAATATCTGCAGCAATACTTTTCCGTATAAAGATATTATTACCCAGAAATTGATGTTTTTGCATTTAAATTAGACTATATTTGGTTGGGCCCACATCAAAGACTAAATTTAGTTCTTGAGACAATTGATGTTATAAGACATGATCGCTTTTTAACCTGTGTTTATTAAAACAAACTTTCCAGAATATTTTAGTTCACCTTATGCACATTTTAAAAATTAAAAATAAAAATTAGTTGCTCAGAACTGGATCAGTGCCAGGGTTGCCTGATTAAGAATGCTGAAATATGCAAATATTATCTAAATGTATTTGCATACCAGCAATATAGCTTTTGGAACTGACATATTGGACCTTCTTTAATCATGTTCTTTATTCACAGTAAGCTGACATGTAAAAATAGCTGTGAAGTAAAAACTTGTATCTTCTTATCTTCTTTTTCTGAGTTTGGATTTGATATCCTGCTTTATCACTACCCTAAGGAGTTTCAAAGCAGCTAACAATCTCCTTTTCCCTTCCTCCCCCACAACAAACACTCTGTGAGGTGAGTGGGGCTGAGAGACTTCAGAGAAGGGTGACTAGCCCAAGGTCACCCAGCAGCTGCATGTGGAGGAGCGGGGAATCAAACCCGGTTCACCAGATTATGAGTCCACCGCTCTTAACCACTACACCACACTGGCTCTCTCAAAACATGTATCTTCTTTTGCCTGGATATGCTATCGCAAGAACAAGTGATGCTATGCTACTTGAGGCAGTGTGCTACAGCATATAGAAACATAAGAAGCTGCCTTATACTGAGTCAGACTATTGGTAGTACATCCAGCTCAGCACTGTTTACACTGGCAGCAGCTCTCCAGACAGTGTTCTCTCCAAGCCCAAACTGTAGATGCCAAGAGTTGAACCTAAGACCTGCTCGCAGAGCAGATGATCAACCACAGAGCTACGGCCCTTTCCCCTTTAAAGTAGATAGTTAAGACTGCGGAGACCTGGATTCCAATCTGCACAGGCATGAGATTTGCTGGGTTACCTTGGAAAACTTGCCCTTTCTCAGCCTAACCTACATCATTAGAAGGCCAAAGTTGCTGGGGGGAATAATGTACACTGTTGTAATTTCATTGGACAAAGGGTTGGTGTTATGCACTGAAGTTCTCACCCTGGGCCAGCAGGGGGATACTGTAGATAGTTTTCACTCAGTTCCACATATGCAAATAAGGGATTGAAAGTGACGTTCAGTGATTGGATAGTGACAGAAAGTGGTTACTGTTACGTTCTAGTGGAGCTCTATATAAGCAGGCTGGCTGAACCCTTCAGTTCAGTTCTGTTCTGGCCTCCGAATAAACAAGAGCTGTTTGAAGAATCGCTGTATCGTCTGATATGTTCACCCACAACTTAACAGCTGGCAACCTAAACCCCTGGCCAGCAGTGGCTGGGCTAAAAGGAATGGCATGGTTGACACTACGCCGAGAGCTCTGCCACTTGCACGTGCCAGGGAGAAAGATGAGAGGGGAGATAATGTCTTCACTAAGCCAGCTCCCAGGCTGCCAAAGCAAAGAGGCCTGGTTTGGGCCCATAACCTTCACATGATGGCCAAAGAGCGAGGTTAGGATCCAGCTGGATCCTGTGCTGGTCCCTCACTGCCCTGTTTGGGGGTTTACACTAGCTACCATTGGTGGAGACACTACCGGTGGTAGCTTCCATCCTCCCATCATTGAGCATTAGAAGCAAGTGGATCAGGCAAGGCTAGGTGGAGGGGCACAACAAGCTCATCCAGCATGGCAGGTCAGAGGTATGGGCTGCTTTGCCCATGTAATAAACCCAAAAAAGCTAAGCATGCCTCACTCGCCAAATGAACCCCTTTTCCACTGAAGTCAAATTGACTTTTCAAAACAGTATTTTTAAAAAACTTTGGTTGAATCATGAGATGTAGGTTCTTTGGCTGTGAAAAAGATGAAACGGGGTAAGAAAAATTCACAGGCTACATGCAATTGGAGCCTCCATTCAACCCCCCAAGGAACTTGCCTATAGTGTCTTCCTCAACTGTATTGTTTCACACACACACTTACTCCACAGCACAGGGAAATGGTTAACACATTGCACCATCATTTGAGGGACTGGTAACAACAGACCTTTCATTTCAAACTATTTAAAGTAGAAAAAATAATAATTAAAATCTACAATAAGCGGGGTGGAGTGAGGAACAGATGAAAACACATGTCAGCATTCTACATTTCTGGATGGGCTTGCCTAAACAAAAATGCTTTTAGCAGGCACCAAAAATGTACAGTGAATGCACCCAAAGTGTGGGTGCTTCGTTCCTTACTTTCCTTTCAAATGTTGCAAACCATTAGAAATTCTAATGATTAAGCAGCGTATAAATGTCTTAAATAAATAAATTGCAATAAAGAATAACTGCACAGATCAGTTACACATCTTTCATTCCCTCTGTGTTGCAAGACAGAGAAAAGCAGCAGACTTTCAATTTTAACAGAACTTGCTATGTTAGGAGTCCCAATCCCTTTTGCCAATGACCTCCCTTCCTGTAAGGGAGATCAGGCCCAGCTGTCTATTGAGGACTTATGCTGACTATGTTCACACAAAACTTGTATGGGGCTTAAAGAATGTTACATCTTTGCTGAGTATTCATCCTTATATGCTTGCACTGAAGTTATCGCCAGCAAGTAGTAGTTATCAAGCACTTTTTAGTGCAATTTTCTTTCTCTTTTCTTATCACTTTTTTGCAGTTACAAAAGGGACAGGGCAATTGTTCTAGGAAGTATGGGAGAACAACCAAATTTTATGCAAATAAACAGTCTATTTGAACGTACCCTAAGTCTTCTTCTATTCATGATTGAATAGAACATGCGTGCATGTTTGCTTGTATATAATGTTCACATGGTCCCAGCATTGGTGGGGTTAGTGATGTTAAATTCTTGAGAATAATCTTTTCTTGAGAATATTCTCGATTAATGAGAATATTGCATCATTGAATGGCACTGCAAAAACCAGTTACTGGCACTAAATAAAAATATAGAAACGTCAACTGTTTAAATCAAGGCCACCTCACATGCTGTTACACATAATTGTATTGGCCTAGGTACTTTAAGTGTTTAAACATTAAAGCTACTTTCTGTAAAAAAAATCACACTGTATGGCCAAGGGTATAGAATTGCTAAGAATAAGGTCACACCAAAATATTAAAAAAGGCTATTACATATAGTTGAAATACGTATGAATTCAAATGTTCATGGAATTAAATGAATAGCATTTTTAAAAAAATTTTAAAAAAATGTTTTCTGTAGCTCACATTTCAGAACTGCCAATGGTGAATGACACAATGCCCAGTGTCATTACTGGATTATAAAAAAAATCATTATTCATTACCTACACTGGCAATATCACAGCTTAACTTTATTATTTACTAAATTTTTAAAATGTGGGTTGTAAAACTGGTTCTTACATTAGAATTTACAGTTTGTGGAGAATATTATCTGGAGAATTTTCTAGCAGAGAATATTCTCATTCTCGAAAATATTATCCAGAGAATATTCTCACCTCTCATCACTAGGTGGGATAGATAAAATTGCCACTACCTTTGTGTGAACTATTCAGAAGACGCAGGTACAGATTAACATTTTAAAAATGTGAAGTTTCCCAAGCAATCCCAACAGTTTCAGTGTTTAGAGAAAGATGGGGAAGCAGCTAAAAAGTTGATTTTTCCTCTTCATATGTAGACAGAGTCAGCAACACACATAAGAGGGTATACTGAGAAACACTATCGGGAAAGAATATGACAGAGCTTGTGTGGGAGAAGAAAGAGAATCGGTTCTTGAACCTGTAATTGTGACTCCCACACTGTTTCTTTCAACTGCCTAAGAGCAACAGTGTTTATAGTACCTCGTCCCTTTGAGGACAACACATTTTAACAATATTTAGCAACCTAACTTTTTTCATTGTCAGTATACTAAAGGATGCCTTATAGTCCTCAAAATGCTCACAATCTCTTTCTATCTATCTACACGTAATTATATGAATCCAAGTTACAATGGTATCAAACACTGAACACTTTAGCTGCAGTTCTCATTTTCAGGAGAAAGATGCAGGAAATGTAACTGACCCACAGTGCTGGTCCATCAGCTAAGCTTGATGTGTAGTCTGAGCAATACTGTCTCTAGCCTTAAAAATGTTCAGTGAGAAGACACTTAAAATAAACAGGAGGTGATGATAGGAGGAACCCAGATGGTATTTTGTTCCTACATAATTGCAAAGCATTTATTTTATGAAAATGTTATTAAGCCTTAATCAATCTGCTATAGAAAGTAATTACCATACCATTCATGAATTTGTTATGTCAATTAAAACATACTCAAAAGAAACTCTGTCTTTAATTTAAAAGGGAAAGAAGGGACTATCTTTGGGAACATGATTTGAGACAAACTGGGAATATTTTCAAAGTTGCTGGTATACAGGAAGAGCAACTTTGTGAAACCATATTACCCTGTTGAATCAAAATAGCTGGGAGTGATTTTGCACCCAATAGGAAAGCACAGAGGGATAACTTAAGCAAAACAATTTATGTTGGCAACTTTCTATAGCATTTCACCTGCATCAACAGTGCTTTGACTTTATTTGATTTTATTATAAGGGAATTTATATCCCACCATTCCAATTATAAACGTGGCCAAGACTACTTCTTGGGACTGTTGCTTCCCCCAAAAACCACCTACCCATTTGAATTGTGGGAGGAATGTTTTGTTTTTATGTGCTCGCCACCACCATAAAAATATTACAAATTAAAGTCTATGGCAATCAACATACATTAATCAATCAACCAAGGCTATGCCCAGGTAAATTGTAGTCAGCTGCTGTTTCTCCACTGCCTAAATACTAGACACGGAAGTTCACTGGCCACGGACCAATTCTTATTCTAAACCAGCTCTTCTACAGATGCCGCCATCTAATTGACAGAGGAAATTCATAGCTCTTGTATTCACTTGGCTGGAATACAACACATCTGTTTAATAGACTGATATATCTGGTATAAAATCAACAGAAGTGCCCTTTCATGACTGCATTTTAAAGAGAGGCTCAGATCAGGCCTCCTAATCTGACAGAAAGAGAATACACAATGTTAATCCAAAATCATTTAAAAATCTGTTAGAAACAGGCTCCTAGTCAAGAACCTTTTAAGTGTTAGATGTCTGATATTCATATTACGTGGTGATTTTTCGCTCCCAAGAACATATTTTCATGTAGAGCCTTGCTTGGCAGATCGTGAGTCACATCTTATCCCTTATGCTGTTTTGCTGTGATTAAGGCTGACTCAGTCACACTTCCCCAAGGGCCAACACAACATGAAGCCGGTCTTTTGTTATTACTATGCTATTATAACTAACTTGTTTCTATTTTTATGTCAGGCAAGCAAGTTTTACTCTACAAGGTTTGGAATATCCATGGGGGAAAAGGGGTGTTAATTTGAAGTAGGAGGTTCTTCAAGCTACAATTAGGGCAACTATGTTAGTACATAATGCATGTTTGTCGCATTTTCCACCTAGCACAATGCTTTTGTCTCAGGGTTAATTCACACAACCAAAATAGTCGCTGTTGAAATCACAACAGTAGTTGATATATGCTGAAGACCTGCGTGAATACATAAGGCTCGAGTTGCAACGTTTTGGAGCCTTTGCTGAACTGTTTCAGAATGGATAACATTTGCCAAAAATGGCTTTTATCACATGACTTGGCCCTCATTGGACAAAGATCTTCTGATTTGCCAAGTGTACCGGTACTTTATACTAAGTACTAACATTGCTGTCATTTAAAAATGGTAAATTATGTACTCAACACTACCAAAGTTCAGTAATGATGCCTTCTTTTAGCCTCCATATTTAATTTTAGAGAAGAATTTACAACTTTGTAAAGTAAGGTTTTTACAAAAAAAAGGATATATGGAAATATAAATGTGGTTGTGCTTTATAATGTTACTAATTTTATTACCATTATTTGCTTTAAAAATTTATACTGAAAGGGGTTATACTGAAAACAGTGTTCACCTTCCTTTGGCTTTCTTTTGAACTAAAATACGAACCTTCCTTCGTTTGCATAATGACTAACTGTGCTAATAGGACTTTTAAAGTGCAGTTCCCTTTTACAAGTCAGTCACTGCAATTAAGCCTTTGATAGATGCCTATTGTTAGTAAAACTTTTTTTAAAGTCAAAGGTTTATGCCCCCCCCCCCGTTTTTTTGTTTTTTACAAAACTCACTAGAGGTTATACCTTCTTTCCACATTAAAATTGTTAGCACTTTGAGATAGGGAAGCTTTTGCTTGGGTTATGCCATATAAAAGGTTGATGCTATCTAACTTATAAAATCCCGATGATTTATTCCACTGATACAAAAATAGGTTTAGCCAACCATAAATGCGCAGGCATACCTGGTGTGGCTTTTTTTTTTGCATTCACTTTCTGCTGACAGCCTCTTCCCAGACTTGTGTTTGTTCTCTTCATATGGAAAGAGGTAGGAAATCGGTAAAGGTAAAGGTAAAGGTAAAGGGACCCCTGACCATTAGGTCCAGTCTTGACCGACTCTGGGGTTGCGGCGCTCATCTCGATTTATTGGCCGAGGGAGCCGGCGTTTGTCCGCAGACAGCTTCCGGGTCATGCGGCCCGCATGACTAAGCTGCTTCTGGCGAACCAGAGCAGTGCACGGAAACGCCGTTTACCTTACCGCCGGAGCGGTACCTATTTATCTACTTGCACTTTGATGTGCTTTCGAACTGCTAGGTTGGCAGGAGCAGGAACCAAGCAATGGGAGCTCACCCCGTCATGGGGATTTGAACCGCCAACCTTCTGATCCTAGGCTCTGTGGTTAAACCCACAGCGCCACCCGCATAGATTCTTTATAACTCTTTACTGTTTGTCCATGGAATGCTACTTTGTTTTTTCCTTGACATGATTGAATTGATTTTGTTTCTTGAATATACCTTACTTCTTATCATTAAAAAAAACTTCTTTATTTGCCCCAATATAGTTCAAAATTCTTAGGCAACCAAGCAAAGTGTGTTAAAGCAAGATAAAAAGGAGATTAAGCTAGTTAATTGGAAGATCAACTGTGAGTAACAATGAAGGTTTGCATAGATGAGGTGTGGGGAACCACCAATCTCAACAAGCATGCCCTATGACCAGTGATGGTGGGAGATGTAGTTAGGGAACGGAGGGGGGGGGGAGCAAAGGCAGGCCTGGCCCAAGGCAGAACTTGAGGAATGGTGAAGCAGCTGTCTCAGATGCCCTGCCTGCTCCACCACTGGTGGAGAATCAGTGCTGGCATCAGCAAAGATTTCCAACAAGATTTCAGCGTTGTGTCATGAGATCTCACTGGAAATCTGCAGCTGCAGGGTGGCATGACACTTCTCATTATGCTTCAAGTGATGAAACAGCACAGCTCGCCCCTGGCCAAAGGTTCCCCACACCCTCAGGTATGTATTTTGCTTCTGAATTTCTAGAATCACATACCTGAATGGGTGCAAAGAAAGGGATGGTGCTATGAAAAATACCGGAGCTAGGCGGTATCCTACTATCACTAGTCAGTATCAAAAGTCACAGAATAACAAGTTTCTGGATTCTCAAGATGTGTGATGGGATGTTAATGGAAATGTGAGCCCTCCTTCTCCGTGGCTTGAAAATCAGTCTGTTAAGCCCTATCAGGATCCTTCACAGGAGAGGCACAAGCTGTGGATGTAAAATATGTAAGTTCTGAAGAAAAGAACATGATGTGATAAAATAATTAAATCGTTCAATTTAGAACAATTAAAATTGATCAATTGCTAGGACTTTAAGCGGAAGAATGAAGAGATATTACCGTATTTTTTGTACCATAACACTCACTTTTTTCCTCCTAGAAAGTAAGGGGAAATGTCTGTGCGTGTTATGGAGGGAATCTACGGGTGGCATGCCTACGGATTTTCCTCCTCTAAAAACTACGTGCGTGTTATGGTCGGGTGCATGTTATAGAGCGAAAAATACGGTATATCTCTCGCAGAGAGATAGGGAGACAAGTAGCATTTGGAAAATATATTGCTCTTTAAAACAGAAATAAGAGCTGTCTTACATACTTGATTCCTTGCGGGTAGTTTCTTAAATTTATTTTACCTTACTATTACCTTATATGTTGGCGAGGTCTATACTATGAGCAGAAAAAAACCAGCAACCCATACTTAACTTGGATTCTGCACCCTGTAGACTTTTGTAGAATTTTCTCCCTTGTTTTCATGTTTGTTCAACAATGTTAATTGTTTTAAGAAATTTACTCTGGGTTCTATATCCTTCCATATTTCATCAGTATCCTTTGTATTAGCTTTCTTTATGCCTTGTGCACATCTCCGGTCCTGCTCCAAAAACTGCACACCTTCTCAGTGACCACTCTCTGATGCCTATGTATTGAGTGTGAATGTCTGCACCACATATCTGCATAGATCTCCATGCATATAGACTTTCACACACTCTAGAACCCTGATCTTGCAGAGATCCAGGTCCTTTACTGATTTCATTTTCTCTGAAGATAATGGAATAGGTGCATATTGAATCCAGCTGCAGATAAAGAACAATGAATGCCCAATAGTATCAAATCTGTATTTATATTCTGGTCATTACAAATGTTGTATTGATGGTCTGAGGTGTAATGATATACAGAGACAGAGAGAAAATCCACGAGCTGTTATATTCAGTATAAATTCAAAAGCTATTCACCTTTCCAAGCCATGGAAAGGGCTTTGCAAGTGATTTAAAAGTGCAGCTTTTTAAAGTGATTTTTCAATGGTAATGGTAAAAAAATCCCCACTCTCTGTCTGCTGGAAATCTATATTTAGCGGGGTTGCCAACATGCTTTCAGGCATATCTTTGCATCCATAAGTACTAGAACGCCGTGGTTTGAATGTTCCATAGAAAGAGAACCCCGAATGACTCTTTTATTCTTTGTGATGCTTTCACAGTGCGCATTAGCATCCTTAAGTCAGATTCTGGCCACTGTAACTTGACACATGGTATGTTTGATTTAGCTCATCTGGTCTTTTGAATTGACACAGTTCATAAGTAAAAATAGAGAGAGGTGGAGTTTGGGCTATGGATGCTGTCTTACAAGACGTAAACTTTTAAAGTGATTTCTCAATGGTACCAATACAAAACATTGATTTTTCTATCTTCTGTCTTCTAAATTACTGTATATTGTGGCACAGCAATAAATGAAAGACTTCAAGATCAGCCTATACTGGATGCAAATTTAGCAGATTATCACAAAGTGCAAGGAATATATTTAAACTCTGAAAAAGAGCATTCAGTATTCAATACAATACAAGAAATGGCCAAACATGCTAAGGAGTACAGATGGGGGGAAAATACCCTTGGAACCACAAGCATGGCTGTGTGCCATTTTACTCTCAGATACTGTGCACCTGTTTTTATAAATGCTCTCAGAAAGAAGATTGACATGGAGCTAGATTAAGCATGCTGTATCCTGAGATCAACACCTGTGCCCTATTTATAAGAACATTTTGCTCCATCAATTCGCAGAGATCAAGCACATCAACAAAAATGACAAACAGATGGAGCTTTCCTTTATTTGGACACATACTTGGCTGAAAGATTGAAATAGATGCAAAGCTTGCTTGATACAGAAGTTCTGTGGAGAAAGTTAAGAGAATTCAAGGTAGGCATACAATTGCATCCTAAAAATGTTTACTCAGAAACAGGACCCACCAAGATCAGTTTAACTTACTTTCCATTAAAACATGTTTAGTACTGCAGCCTGAATTTTGTCTTTTAATTGAACGACATAAATCTGAAAGCAATGGAATGCCAGAATTAAAATGATCCATAGCCCTATTCAATCTCTAGTGAATGATGGATGAGGGAGATAAGAATGGGGACTAGACGGGGTGGGTGGATAACTGCGTGTGGGTGGGAACTGAGACTTCTGAAGAATGCAAGACTACTCAGAACTTCATGCACTGTATTTTTTAAATACTTTAGATCTAGAAACTCGGAAATGTATGAATAACCAGAAAGGAGGATGTAGTTACAATTGTCCTTCTTTCATTAGCTTTCTTTACAATGCATTGCTTCATAGTTTTTTTTAATTGAAGTGTGCTCTGAGTTTCTCATTAGGTTAAAAAAAATAGCACAGATAGCAGCACAGTGTCTTCCTTTGACATATAAATGCTTTTGATGAGATCTTTGAAGGACTACCTGAAACAGTGGGAGTTAATGATTCATTTTTAAGCACTTCTACCCTTAATTAGGACTTAATCTGAAGACAGTGGGTTTGGTGCAGACTGAATCCAGCTGAAAATAAACAACCATGTCCAACAATCAACATCCATCTTTATTACTGTTTTGGCAACTAGGAATTCTTCATCTGGTTTGAGGAGGGATAATAAACATGAAAAATGCCATTTAGAATTCAATCCCATGGTTTTTGGGATGGTATCCCAAGGGCCATATGGTATTGTGGGTCTTCCTGTCACCAGGCAGAGGAGGCCCCCTCCAGAAGGTCTCTTCAATACAATTGCAGTAATCACAACAGCCATCTGCAAGGTCCAAAGACCTCCCATTCTCCCAACACCCACTTGGCAAGGCAGGGGAAATATACAAACCCTGGACCTGGTGTAATTATTTCCTCTCAAGCTGCCCCCTCATATTCTGTTCTGGCCAGTGAACCTGTCGGGCTCTGAATTTGGTAATTCTATCACTAGAGAGTGTCTCTACCTGAACTAGATTAAACTATTCATCTTTTGTGCAGTTAAAACCTTGAATTCTCCAACTGAATGGGAAGACCTTCAACTATATATAGTGCAGAGGTGGAGGAACTCAGGCCTGGGAGCTAAATGGAGCATTCTAGGCCTCTCTGTGTGGGCCTTGAACTCTCCCTAGGCTATACCGCCACACACAGAACCTGAGTGTTTTGCCTCAACTGGATTTCTCCTTGGACTCCGCCAATGCCCCCTGCTTTTTTGGGGGGGGGATGGAGAACAGAGGGGTGGGTGTGTGTGTAAGATGGCCTACTGTACAAAAGCATGTTTTACATGTATGGTTCCACACATTTTTGCCTCTGGCACCACCCACCATTGGCACTGGCCCTCTGAAGGTTGCCCTTCTGATGAAAATGGTTGCCCACCTTGCAATATGTACTGCAATTTTTTACCTCAGCCAAGTAGGAGGACAGCATAGCAACTCGCAGTAAAATCCTAACCTGCAGGACCACTGGTTGGAGGGTGTTTGGTCAGGGTGAACATGTGCCTCTGCCAGGGAGAAATCTGTGGGCATAAATCTATCATTGTCTGTGTTTCCTGAAAGGTGGCATATTCTGCAGGTGACGCGCAGGCAACCTTGCACCTTTATCTTCTGGGCGGCCCCAGGTTGGGCCCATCAGGATAGAGCTGGCCTAGTTAATTTTTCCCTTGAAAGGTTTCAAAAAGCAAATATTTGCTAGACCTGTTTTGGTTTTTTTTTTTGGGGGGGGTGGGCAGGCATGGACTGCTTGCCCTTACTTCCCCAAGTAAGCAGAGCTGTGGAAGCTGTGGATCACTCACCACTTCATTTCTCCCTCCCCACTTACAAATGCTCTGTCCATCAATTAACTCCATTTACAATGCAACCTATCTCTTGTTCCCAGGTAAATGTGCATAGAATTTCAGCCTCCCTCTTCTGTTCCCCCTAGTTTACCATAGTAAGAACTGCTATTTCTACATTCGTAGAATAGCATTTGGTATCAATAATAAGTTTGAAAAGATTAAAAACAATGCTATGACAATTTAGCACAAAAACTAAAGTTATCATCATGTTGACATACAATATTCTGTAAAACGGAGCAATGTTTTCCCAGATTACTTTCATTTTATGCAACATTACCTGGCACTTTCTCAAAACATTCACAATGAGCAAAATGAGGCACAACTAATATGTCACTAGAAGTACCATTTTGTGTGATATTAAGTGTAAAAAGTACAAAACACACATATACACAATGTATGAATGTCCTGTTCCACCCCCTGCTGCGCATTTAGTTCAGAGGGTAGACAAATGAGAGTCAGATTCTGCTCATGAATTTATATCAATGGGACATAAAATAAGGCCTCATAAAGCATAAGGCGACTTTGTTCAGAAATACTTTTTTCTGCTACAGTTCTCTAAATCAAATCAAATTAAGTTTAAGTAATTCAACTTCTAAACTATGCTTCATGCAAGAGTCCTTTAATCTATTCTTGCACATAATTCTTTGCCATAAACTTTCTGTGAATGTTTTCCCATGTTGTCTTAAGTCTCCCATTTTCCATCTAGTCTGTTTGCCTTACTACTTGTTGTCTCTGCTTTAGACCTTGCTTCAACACTGCCTTTGCCATACACTCGTCTTCACCCTCAAAGAGAGGCCATAGTTTGGTGGCAGAGCACACATACTGCATGTAGAAGGAGCTAGGTTCAATTCTTGGCACCTCCACTTAAAAGGATCCCAACTAGCAAAGTTAAGGAAGAGCTTGGCTGGAGACTGCGCTCCATCAGTTTAGATAGCATACCAAATGAGCCAAACCAGATGAGTCAATGGTCCAACTCAGCATAAGACATCTTCGCATGTTCTGCTATTGCTCATCTATAATCATGAAGATACTAGCCAGATCCAACCTTGCACCAGACCCTAGATTCAATTGGTGCCCAAACATATCACATCTGAAACCCGACTCCCTGCCTGGCAGGTGGAACCTCTGCCTCCATCCATTGTGAAAAATTGTGCTAGCTCTTGTACCAACCTCCCCAGATGATATAAACCAGAAAAGCCCATAAAATACTGAATACATTTGCCCTCTCACCCCTCCAGAGGTTCATGACTTCCCTTATGTGGTAGAGTTTTGCTGAATCTAGGATAGGCAGGAAACACTGATAAAGGGTGTGATAAAGCAGGGATCAAGCCAGTATTGTGTAAGAACGCCAGTTTTGCCCTTCAGTTGTTACCGAGACCACAGCACCCAGCTGACTAAGCTGCAGAGCCCAGGAAGCATCTGACTGCAACATATATAATACAGTCAGCACAGGGGTCAGTGGGATTTGCCAGTTCCCTTTGTTTTCAGTAGCAGATGTTGTTTTCATGTTTTGGGCCTCACTCATTTGAAGAAGGAATGTTTTTTTCTTAAGGTTATCCTTCAATAGCTGACACAGTGGCCATAACTCTAAGCTCCGACATCACATGAAAATTGGCCCCAGACATTTGCAAAACCATCACGGTGAAAAATACAAAGGCAAAACTAATTAAGGGTAAGTCAACTAAACTATAATCCATACAATCAAAGATTTCAGAATGTTATCTTATTTGATCTTCCTGGGAGCCTTAAATGTGATTTCAAAGTAATTAACAGCTCGGTGTGTTTGGCTGTTTTACTGCTTTAGCTTGCCATGAAGACTATTGTGCTGAGGTTAGGAATTGTCAAATTGTGTACTGCCTACTCTTTTGGTGTTAAAATCCTCCTACCTTAATCCTACATTATATGGAGACTTTTACCACTCCAACTGCAGAATTTTTGAAGTGTCTCATTAATAATTGAGCAGCACCCTATCCTCAAATGTTTCCAGATACCTTTTGTCTCCAGGAAAAGAAAGCTCTGGAAGAAACTGTTGTTTGATGCTCACACAACTTCCCACAGGACTACAAAACAGGCTTTTTCTGTACCAGTACATTCAGTACTGTTTCATAACCATGTTGTTCATATGCCTACCTATACAAAATAATATTGCAAACTTTAATGTCTCATTCTAGGCATACATCTTGCACTAAATTATGTAGCTTCATGGAGCCTTCAGTTCCATTTTATCCCCCATACTGTTGAATATCTACATGAAGGTAAGCCTTAAGGATGTGGACAAGGTGCTTGAATCATTCAGGACGACCACTTGCACTCTGGACCCCTGTTCCCTTAGCTGAAAAAACTAGTAGGAAGGGGACAGCTGGCTGGGCCAGGGAGGTGATTAATGCCTCCTCGCAAGAGGGGGTGGTCCCTGCTGGTATAACTACCAGCCACTTGCCAATCTCCCCTTCTTGGGCAAAGTTCTTGAGCAGGTGGTCGCAGACCAGATCCAGGCAGTCACTAGGGGTTTAGGCCCAGATTTGGCACTGAAACTGCTTTGGTTGCCTTGTATGATGATCTGTGTTGGGAGAGGGACAGGGGAAATGTGTCCCCGTTAATTCTCAACCTCAGCAGCTTTCAATACCATCAACCATGGTATCCCTCCGGAGCAGCTGTCTGAGTTAGGGGTGGGTGGCACCGCTTTGAGGTGGTTCCGGTCCTACCTGAATGGATGTTTGCAGAGGATGTTGCATGGGGAGTATTCTTCAGTCCTGTGGAGCCTTCAATGTAGGTTTCCTCAGAGTTTGATTTTGTCCCCTATGCTGTTTAACATCTACATGAAACTACTGAGTGGGGACGTCTGGAAATTTGAAGTTGTCAGCAATATGTTGATGACACACAACACTACTTTCCCGTACATCTACAGGCGAGACAGTGCTGGATGTGCTGAACTGTTGTCTTTCTTCAGTAGTAATCTGGATAAGAGCCAAGGAAAATTGAAGATGTCATGGACTGGCTGGATGGGAGGCACCAGCTGGGGAACCCCCAAAGGAACTCCCAGGGTAAGAAGGCTCAGAGCCAAGGGATTGGTGGTGTGACAAGTGGCAAAAGGGAGAAGAGGGAGGAGGCTGGGAGGATGAGGTGTCAGGAGCTGAAGAGGCAACAGGGTTGACTGAGCAGGAAGAAGCTGGGGCAGAGGGCATTCCAGAATCAGAGGCAAAATAGGAGCGGGGCCACGAGGGAGAGAAGAGGCAGGGTGCTGAGGAATCCAGGGAGTCTCTCCCTCCTGCTGCAACCAGCTCCCCTCCTCCCTGGTTTCACAGAACTTGCATAGAAATGAAGAGGGTGGAGCAGAGAAGCAAGACGGAACCAAAGGAGGAGCCTTAAAGAGTGGTGGGAAGGCAGGTGCCTTCAGTCCTCACAACTGCTTCACTGGGGCAAGCTCTACTGGGAAGAGGTGCTGTGATCACTAAGCCTGCACTGTTTTGGTTTCTTTGAATGAAGAGTTACCTTCACTGACACCGGTGGTTGTTTTTTTTTATTGCTGACCTACTCCCGACACTGGCTCCTGAGAGAAACTCAATCCAAATAAGACTGAGGCACTGTTGGTGGGCGATTCCCTAGACCATATGGAAGCATTGCTTATTATTTATCCATTATATTTAATAGCACTTGTTTTGTAATGGCAAAACATTTGCATGCACTGGGAACTAGGAAAAGAAGTATTGTTTCAAAAGGGAGCTCAGAAGATTGCCAGAGTTTATAGAGTGATTTAGGGAGGAAAACTGTGTTGCTTGTGGCTTTTGAGTCTCAAATGGCACCATGTTCCTAAATCCATGAAGATTTATTGTTCTGGGTCTTGATATCCTTTGCCCTTTTCTAAATTTTCACTGCTTCTGTTTCAGGCCTATTAATTTGAACAATGTCCTGTGGGATATGAGCCTTGCTATGTAGCTCAATATGTGAATGGTGATCAGAGTTTATGAACAGATTTATATGTATACCAAGGATCTGTGTTGACCTTTTTCCATTACAGGATTGTGGCAGACTTGTCTTCCATATCTAGACATTTAAATCACTTTCCCTTGACTATGTGATATCAGGTTACCCGTGATAACACAGCAGGTTAAGCTGACCTGTGTTTTTCCATTTGAAAAGAATTTAGCTTCACTGAATTCAGTGGGATGCTTACTTAAAAGATGCACTGTCCATTGATTTAATCGCTGTCAGAACTATATCTTGTTAATAAACTTACAGTTTCTTTTGCAGTTTTTCTCCCCCCGACCATACTTTCAGAAAATAGTCAAATTGGTGCAAAAAAGAAGCAGGAAAGATATGTAACCACCTTATTCCACTTCAGTTTTTTATGTGACTGAACAAAATTTCTGAGGGCTGATTCATATCTTATAGCTCCCAAGTGGAGGCACCTGACTCCATTTTGAAGACTTAGCCTAAATATGTATTAGTGGCTTAAAATGCAGTGAGGTCACCCACCCCTTTTCTCATCACATTTTTATGTTGCTATACACACCAGAGAGGGGGTAGAGATATCTTCACCAGAGGAACATTTCTGGATATGTTTCCCTGTGTCTGCAGTGCGCCAAACTCCTATGCTATGTAGTTGCTATCCACACATGCACAATGGGTGTCTCAGATGTACACACCTCAGCTTAACCGTGGCTTACATTTTGAAATTGGATGGAAGCTGCTTTGAGGGGAAACACATCAAACAGAAATATTTCTCCAGGATCTACAGGATAGATATGGATTGTTGCTAACACCATTAAACACTAGCAGTGGAACCACACTGGTAAATGGTAATTTGTCCACAGCCTTAGTATATGCATATATACTATATGAATATAGGATTTCACATAAATGTTCCAATTCTAGGTATATATACTAAGTCAGCAACACTGGTTTCAGTAAGATTTACATCCATGCAAGCATATTTATGATTCCAGCTTTAATTGAAACTTGGGAATTGGCTTGCTTTTTAAAAAAGTTTTTACTAAAAAAGTTTCTCTAGTTTTTACTAATCTTTTTTTCTTAATAAAGAGAGTAGCATTGGGAAGCCTTCCCATTCTGACTTACAGAGTAGGTCTGGTGAAGATGGAAATGCTTGTCTGTAACAACAGCATAGTAGAAATTCATCAGGACACCAATTCCTTACCATAATGATAAAGGGTTTGAAAACAGACGTGATAAATGTGAAAATGGATGCTGCAAATATTGAAATTGACTTAATCGTAGAAAGTTTAAATAACTTGGGACAAAAGGCGAATACCAATTCAGAAACCACCCAGAAACTGACACAGGAATCTACTCTGATATGGCAAACTGCAGATGAAGTCAGGGAAAAAACCCTTGCTGCTGAATCTGAAGCAATACAACTGGAGAGGAGAGTCCCATCCATACAAAGACAACCTGATGAACATAAGCTGACATTCGTTATGATTGAACTTAAAGAAGAACAGATGAATTTGAGGATCAGAGCCCTATCTGAACTGGAAAAGGAAAGCTTGACAGAGTCTCAGGAGGCGACAGGACTAACATCGGTTGAGAAAGAGAGGTATTTGGGGGTTAGTATGACCGCCCAAAATGTGAATTTGTTTAAGGATAACTGTGAAGGATGTTGGATTGAAGAGAAGGGGGATTTGGAAATATGGACAAATCAGAAGTTGTTACTGTTGGGCCGAGTTACTGTGGTGGGGATGAGGGTTGCTATGTTGCTGGGGATGTTGCTTTTGTTTCAAACATTGCAAGCTTTGGATGGGATGGATTGTTTCAGGAGGTGGCAGAGGGATGTTTTTAGAGTTGTTTGGCAGGGCAGGAAGCCTTGTGTAAAACTTAAGATATTGATGGATGCCAAAGAAGGAGGTGGACCTGCCCTGCCAGACCTTTAAATTTCATTGTGAACCATCTGCTTTTTGCTGGTTGAGAGAATGACTGCTTCTTGAAAACACTGAAGTGTTGGACAATGGCAGACGAAGTTGATGGACTAAATGGAATTGGCGGAAATGACTGGCAAGATCCGAGACCAGGGAGAAGAGTCGGTGGAAGAAGATTGGAAAAAGTTTAAAGACTATTTATAGAAATATTGTAAAATTAAGGAATGTTAGAAAAATGTTGGAATGAAGTTATATGGCTTTAGTAGAAAGGTCATAAGGAATTAAGTATAAATAGATTAATAGAAAATTAAAGGAAAAATAAGGCAAGAATGTGTTAAGATAATTATAGGATAGAAAACAGAGTAAGATGGAAAGGAATTGCTGAAACAATTAATAGAAGTGGAATACAAAAAGGGAGGTGTGAGGAGGTCGCTGGAAACTAGTGAATGAAAAATAAGATGTTGAAAATGTTTGAGGTGTTTTTAAATTGTTTTTGTTGGTTTTTGCTTTGTTTTGTTAGTCCATGTAGCGTTTTTGTATTGTATTTGTATTGTTTTTTCTCTTTTCTTTTTTGTTTGTAGTGTTGTGTTGAAAATGTTGAAAAAGTAATAAATATCATTTAAAAAAAACATGATGATAAAGGGTTTGAAAACTTCACCTGTTGAACTCTTCTGTCCTGTTGCACACCTGCAGACACAGATCAGATCAACTAAGCCTACTGGGGGTGGGGGTGGGGGAGAAGAGGGACCTTGCTAGAGGTGCTCAGAAGCCTGGAACTGGCCCCAGCTTCCATCAACACATATTCTGCATTTAAAAGTAAACATTTGCCAGTTGTGTGTAGCTTAAATTTCAGTGCTGATGAATGTTTTGTCCATCTGATAACCTGGCTGGCCTTTTTAAAAAAGCACCTTTATTATTACATACCTCTCATGGAAGGCTTAGAAGCTGTAGCAGTTAAGAAGAGGAATATGAATTTTATTGTCTCTCTTAAACAAGAAGCAACAGGAAACACACAACTCTAACCAGATACAATACAGCCCAATTCTACCTAGTGCCATTATCAAATGACACTATACATAACAACCAAGTCCTTTCCTCGTCTGCACTAGATTAAAACTTATTTCACCATCAATTTGTTTTGTTTTGTGTTTTGCCTCTAAATAATTAGGAAATGCTTTATAAGAATTCTGATTAAATATAGCCAGGATAGCAAGGCCCCAGTGACCACCAGTTGCTAAGAAACAACTGGTAGTCCCCCAGAGCCAGAGCTTGAATGGATGCTCTGTGGAAAGTTAAACACAAATGGAAAAGAATGCCTTCACAATGAATTGGGAAATTAAATTGTTACTTGATTTGTAAGTTGCCTCCTTGCTACATGCATCCATCAGATACTGGCCTATGTACCTAGCAGTATGCATGAGCAGAATTTAAAACAAGCAGTTCCATTTCTGTATTTGGAAAAGCAGACAAACCAAATGTACTGTATCTCACCATATTTTGTTTTCTTCCTTTCATTCAGACACAAAATATACTGGGGTAAACAGGATTACTCAGAGGAAGGGTAACCAAAAGGTGAAGTGCACTTCAAAATCACATCCAAATATATAAGATTTGTTTGTGTGTGTGTCTACTTGTGCAAAACATCATGATGAACACAAATGTGCCAAGTATCCGTGTTGAAATGTAGACCACTGAAAAGTGAAACTGATGGCTTAGCTTATATTATATAATTGAGATTCTTGGATTGTTTCAAGTCTAGTCAGCCTGAAAGCTATGAACTTAAATACCTACAAGTGTTTTAGATTAATTATACTCCTACTTACGGTATATTGGTATCAAAGCAATAATCACAGTTCCATTAACTGATTTAGTAATATTAAAAATGACTGAAAAAGTTGCACTTTCATTTTGGTTTCCTGCAATGCATGCCAGAAGGGGCAGTCCAAGTGGAGAGGGGGGGAGGACGACACTATCTTGTTTCCTTTTTAATTTTCTCTGTACTAATACTATTAAACAACAGTACATTTTTATTATAGAAATCAATCTTTCCATCAACTTTTGCAATAAATTAATACAGTGTGCACCATTTAAAGCAATTGGATAATAAAAGTAACCTCTTCAAAAACAGAACAGGGAAGAAAAATTAAACCACACAATGATTGTAATGCCAAACATAGAAGAGATAGAAGGAAACATTTTATGGGGAGTCTCAGGACCAATTCTTGTCAACACATTTAGCGATGTCTCTCTTTAGGGCTCCACCTCCGGGCTTTCTGAAGAGAAGGTAAATGCTTTATTACAGTGGGTACTCACTTTCCCCAAAATATTCCTTGTGATGTCTGAACAGAAGTTGTATTGGAGCCACAAAGGTGTGTGGGAAATGTGGATGGTGGAAGCTAACTCACCTGGTTTCTTCCTCCTCTTGGAAATCTCCATTCTGAAGCCTCTCCTGAGAACTGGAGTAACCTGCTAAATAGGAGAGACAGTGGCACAGGGGCTGTGGGTGGGGAGGGAATCTTTTAAGTATTCCCCAGGCCCTACCCCCATTTAACAGAGCCCCCCCAGTCCCCAGGAGAGGCTTTTCGGGGGGGGGGAGCTGGAAAAGTGGTAGGTAACGATCGAACCCATTTCAAAGAACATCGCCCCTCTCTTTCTCAGCAAATCTACCACAGCAGGGGGTATATATAAAGCTTGCTAGCCATTTTCACACAGCACATTGTAGTCCTTTCCTGGAAAGCAGATCTATCCAACATGAGTGAGTGGATAGCAAGTTGCACTTTTACTTCACAACTAAATTCACCTAAGGAAGGGCTACAGCCTGACCATTGTAGCCCATGAGGTGGTAACCTGCCTGGATTACCACAACATGCTTTACGTGGGGTGCCATTGGGCCCGGCTCAGAACCTCCAAAGGGTGTACTGGGGGGCACATAGTTGCCGACATGTGACACCTTTGTTAAAACATCTGCACTGGTTGTCCATTCACTACCTAGCAGGTTCAAGATATTTGCATTAAATTACAAAATCCTCAGCGACTTAGGTCCGCGCTACTTTAGTGACTGCCTGAACTCTCATATCCCAGGGCGATAGCTGAGGCAATCTGCAGGAGCACCCCTGAGTTGATGAGGCTCATTTGACAGAAACAAGAAACTGAGCCTTTAGTGTCATCAACCAAGTCCCGTGAATTGCTCAGCCAATAGATACTTAGCAGGCATTCTCTGATTTAATATTTAAATGCCTGCTGAAAACTTTTTAATGCTGCCAGACTTCTGCGGGTAATTAGGAAAACCTATTTCTGTAAGAATGATCTCTGGTTTTATGATTGTTATTGTATATATTGTTGCTGTAAACCACATTGATTTTTTTATGATACAGCAGCACATTATTATTTTTTTAAATAACTAAATTGAAGCAGAAAGTTTTAGCCCTCCTCTTTGCAAGTAGGTCTGCAGGGAGTGCAAGATGTGGCCCTCCCTATCAGCTGACGCCCTTGGAAAATTAGGCATGCAGGTTGTCATGTGAGGCAGCAGACTGGAGCCTTTCCTTGGCTCTCAGTGTAAGTTAAGTGTCCCAGTAGGGGCTTGCTTGAAAGTAATTCCCATTCTTTGATATTGAGACATACAGGACTTGATGGACTTACTGAAAGAAAGACTCTGTTCCTGTACTTAAGAGTGGGTGCCAGGCCCATACCAGCTAGCTCCTTTAGAAGAAAGAAGCCTCCGCCAAAGAAGATAAAGAAGATTGGCAAAATAAACTATTGAACTATGCAGGACAAATCAGTTAACTTGAAACCCAAGAAAGAAAGAAAGAAAGAAAGAAAGAAAGAAAGAGGACTTTGAATTTTTTAAAAAGGGGCAAGTGTTTAAGGCATTTCTTTTAAGCTTCATGCATAGATTTTTTACATTAGTATAACTTTTAAAAGTCACTTGTAATTAGATGAAGAAGGTTTAAAAATGGGATTATTAAGAATATAAGGCTTTAAGGACGTGCATGAACGAGTATTAAACAATGGAACCAAGAGGGGGAGTGCAGGGAAGTCAAGCTTCCCTGGAGGAGGGAGAAAGGTTGTTTTAGGAGGGAGAAAGGTTGTTTTCTGCTGCTCCAGAGAAGCGGACACAGAGCAATGGATTCAAACTACAAGAAAGAAGATTCCACCTAAACATTAGGAAGAACTTCCTGACAGTAAGAGCTGTTTGACAGTGGAATTTGCTGCCAAGGAGTGTGGTGGAGTCTCCTTCTTTGGAGGTCTTTAAGCAGAGGCTTGACAACCATATGTCAGGAGTGCTCTGATGGTGTTTCCTGCATGGCAGGGGGTTGGACTCGATGGCCCTTGTGGTCTCTTCCAACTCTATGATTCTATGATTCAAGCAAAAATCATGGTTTAAAAATTTGTTTATGATGTTTTCTTTTTCTTTAAATATTGTTGTCGTAATTTTTATTTCTTTTGTTGTCATTTTTGGAAAATTAACAAAATGTTATATAAAAAAAGAAAGTAATTCCTATTCTGCAGTTTGTGTAGACTGCAAATCCACAAAAAGCAGCAAAGGAATTTACCAAGACACAGAGGCAGAAACTCAGCAAATCCTGATGTTTCTTCTTCCGTAAAGAAATCACTCAATAAATATATATTTTTGTTAGGACTACTGTTTCCTTGGAGGCAGGGATTGTTGGTTTGACTTACACATTTTAATGTATATAAAAACATTTTTTTATATATACATTAAAATGTTTTTATATTATAGACTGGCTAGCATTCAACAATAACATTAATTCATACTATACCATAGTGGACCTTGCACTCCCTTGCTTAATGTAGTGCAGTCACAATTAAAGCTTTCAAAAGCATAGCTCTTGCAATCATAATTTAGTAATTCCAGAAGAGATGTCTGCAACAGCATCTTTGTAATATGGTAGTTTTCATTGGCGGGTGCTTACTACCAGCACAATGTCAATTCATTTCTCACACCATTTCCTTGTAACACTGAATATTCAAACTCTTCACCGAGAGAGCCTGGAAAGCAATTATCAGTGAAAAGATGGAAGAAAGTAGCAATATGGGTGAGGGAATTGAAACACCTTTGTATGACAAACTCTAACATTCTATGCCCATTATATTTTTATGATAACTTAATTGGGAGGGGGAGGGGGCTGTGTGAAGAGCCAGCAGGTGCAGTGATTTTCCAATACTAAAAAAAGAAAAAATACTGCAATCTGCACCGCCACCCCCATGAAAGCCATGGCCCAGAAAGAAGGAGCCTAAGAGCTAAACTGTGTATGCTATCCATATTGTTAGCCCTTGTATTAATAAATAGTAAATTTAGGGCAGCTAAAGGGAGATTGTGACCATTAGGGGGAGACTGTCCTAATCTGGTTCATGAAGGGCATGCCTGTTATTTATTTATTTATTTTTAAATACCATACAAAGTGAATAGCATGAGGTCTTGTCTGGCCCTAAGAGTGGATATACACATTACTGGTAACACAGGAATTCTGTATCTCCTCCCATTAGATATAGCAGGAATAGCCACTCACCGCTTTCCTGGAGGGTGGGCAGTGGTTTCAGCCACTGTCCCCGGCTTTCTGAAAATTTCCCCTGCTGGCAGGGTCACAAAGCGGGACTTCCCACCAAAAAGTTAAGTTCAAACGGGCCCATCAGAACTCCCCCACCCCACAACCTGGCTGACTGGACACTGGCTGCAGCAAACCCTTCCTCCCTCCTTCATTGTTTATTACATTCTAGGTCAATTCTTTATTATGCATTTTAAACCTATTTTGTTTTTCAGGCTGCTGCTTTAACCTTGCTTTATTCCCTAGGTTTTATTCTGTTTAGTCATTTGTTAGGTTTCCTGGCCTTGCTATGGTTGCTAATGGTTGCTGTATTCGGAACTAGGAAGGAATTTGCCTGTAGTCAAACAGAAATATACATTCTACTCTCTAGTGGCTCCTAATTCTGTTGTCTTAGCTATCAGTGTCTTAAAACAGGGGTAGCTATGTGGATCTCCTGATATTGTAGGACTACATTTCCTATCCCTTACTATTGGTCATTGCTGATGGGATTTGGAATTCAATGACTTCTGGAATTTTGATTTTAAATTCAATGACTTCTGGAATTTCTGGGATTTTTTTTGCTCTTATGTTATGTATCTTGTGTTTTTCATCTTGTGTTTTTACATTGCAAACCACCCTGTGATGTTTGAATGAATGGCAGTATAAAAATTTAGTAAATGAAAAATAAACAAACTACTCCTGGTTAAAGAATTAAGGTGCAGGCAAATGTTTATGCTTATTTGCAAGATGACACTAAAACCTTTGAGAATGGAATCACAGGCTTGCCTACAAGAACCATCTCTTGTTATCAATGTTAAGAGATGTATTGCAGGTTCCGAATGTTTATTTATTTATTGTCAGCAAATCCCTGTAAACTGTGAAGCAGTGAGGCACTGGTGATGAAATATCGTTCCACTCCTATTTTAAAGTGTTACCGTTCATTCCCACTGTCAATTCTAAGGGTTTTTCACCTTGAGGGGGGGAAAACTATTTCTCACAGGAAGCAGAAGCTCTAGAAGTGTTATCAACCAACATATGGAACAAAAATCCTAAAAATAGATCCCACAAATTTGTCACCGTAGAACATATGTTATTGTTTATGTTCGGGAAGGCATTGCCCTCACAAGGTGATGTACACAGTAAAACAGATTAAGATATGCATTGGAGACATGAAATTGCAATGCAGCTCAAAAATCTGAAAAAAATAGCAACACAGAAACAATGTTTGGAGAAACAGAAGCTTGTAACAGTTAAGTTTTTAAAGTGCATCTGAATAACTGCAGTGCTGAGATAATGCGTACTGTAATAATGTTGAGAGTTACATGAGTTTGAGACCACTACTGAGAAAACCCTGTCTCTCATGCCTGCCAGTATGGGGGGACGTATGTGTTGGACTTTCCAAGCTTAACAGATGTCCAGGATCATGTGTGTGGAGGAAGTCCTTCACATACCTGGCTACAAAACCTTTTAGGCTTTAAATGCTAATATCAGCATATTAGACTGAGCTGGAAACAAACTGGTTTTAGATTACAGGTGTCCCCAGCAGTTTTTAACTAAGATTCATAGACTACTTGAATGTAAAACCATTGCATAATTACATGTCACTGTCCTCAAATACATCTTATTGAGATTATACTGTTTTTTGCTAGGATCATAAAAAATGACTCCACCTTTGTAAAAATTTCATTTTAACAAATAAACCAATTTTCTGAATTTGGGTAATATATACCTGGAATGCCACCTGCATCTGCTTTCAAAGATGAGACCAGACAATATGAAGATTTATTTCCTACGAAATAACTAGCCAAAAGGTTGAGAGTAAATTAAATCTGTGGATATGTAATCAGATTTGCAGATTTCTTTCATTAGCTATTTTCTCAAGAGGACCCATTTTGTCAATTAGTTTTCTCAAGTGACAGGAGAAGATAAACAACATGTGACATTCTTTGATATGCTTTGTTGACAATCATCTATGGGAACCAGAAAAAAACAGTGAATTTGGGATGGGGGAAAGAATGGACAGGCAAAAAGGAAAATATTCTTTATGGTCTTTTTCAGGACATGTTAGTCACAATTATAGGAATTTAATATATCCACAGTATTGCTTTCTTAGATTAATAGGAAGCATTATTCACTTGAAAATATATACTAGAGTCAAATGTATCTGACACACGTTTCAAGGGTCATAGGTGAATTAAACAAGAAAATAAACCCTGACATTCTGTAAGCAAAAAACGGAAAGTTCTCTTGAAATGTTTGAACAAATTTTGTTGTTAGTGCTGGTATATCTTGGGTCTAAATGTGAGAACAAGAGAAGCTGATGTTGTGAACTAAATTAAGGATAAATACTTTTTATATGCTTGAATGATTGGTACATTGGGAGTCTAAAGCTATAAGGAAATTATTCAGAACTGTCTCTTTCTGAAGTTCAGGTGAACCTAGCCTGATGATTATAAAACAGGCATAGGCAAACTTGGCCCTCCAGATGTTTTTGGCCTACAACTCCCATCATCCCTAGCTAACAGGACCAGTGGTCAGAGATGATGGGAATTGTAGTCCCAAAATATCTGGAGGGTCGAGTTTGCCTATGCCGGATATAAAATGTCAAGGGATGGAAAAGGCATTTGGGGGCTCCCATGGAACACAGGGTATAGATACCAGTTTCTTGCAAATGTAAGTACCTTGTTCAGCTCAGACTGCGAGAGGAAAGAATAATATGAACTGCAGAGTCTGAGTGAGACAAAATCGTCCTTTCTTTGGAAGAGGTCCTTATGGTTCATTCACAAGATGACCGATGTGCCATTCATACCACTTACCCTACTGTTGCTTCTAGTGTTGTGGGACTGCTGTTGCTGAGAAAATGTGAGAATGATCTTTGTGCAATTATAATCTGTCATTTCTGAATCAAATCTATCATTTGAATAACACTATCTCACTACTGTGTGGACCAACAGTTTCTTGTAGAAAACAAGTGCACCCTTCTCACCTGGTAGGTAGTAGATAGAAGAAGCAAATGCTTACTAACAGCTTACTGATGCCTTCATTCAGACACCAGGGACCCTTGGTAAGAGGTCAGCTTCCAAATTCCATTAAAATAAAAATGTTTAGTCCTTCACAATGAAGAACATAAGAAGACCCCTGCTGGAGAAGCATCCTGCTACCCATAATGACCAACCAGATGACTTCAGGTAGCTAATGAAGGAAAGCATGAATGCTTCATCCCACTGTTTGTCACCAGCCATCAGTACTTGAGGCATAGGAAGTCCTTTGTAACATGAAGTCCAAAGAAATTAAATTTAGCAAATAATTGAAAACTTTGATTTCAATATGGCTTAACTATGACTAGCTTTTTCTGAATTATGGCCCGTGTCCTTGTCATGCTCCTATACCTAGACTGATATAAGTCTGTTTGATTTAAATAGAAGTTACTATGATACAGATTTGCTTAGGACCAATATTGAACATGAGTTTCAGTAGGCAAATAACGTGCACACACTATTTTTAAACCCTTTCTCCAGGCGGCTCCCCTAGAAAAAGCTCAACAACCTTGGTCTGCCTTAGGAGCTGGTGGGGGTTGCTGTGAAGCTGCCGTTCTGCCCTCCCCCTCTGCCCCAAAAGCTGAAAAGTACAGTTGCAGCTAGCCTGTGGTTTCAAAGTTTCATAGGGGAGGCTTGGTTTTGTAACCAAGGTATGTTGCTCTCTGGCTCCAATGAATAAAATATGCGACAGGATCATATCTGAAGCACAAATACCAAGAGAATAAAGTGGAGCACTCAACTGTATCCTGTGTGAGGTTTCAACTAGATGCTATAAACAATCCTATTTTATGAATTATACCTAAACAACAACTTGCTTGGTTAAGTTATAAATGGCTTGCATATGCCTTTACAGTTGCAATTCTAGTACTGATATTAAAGCTCTTAGTGTAGCTCTGGGGTTCTGATCTGTAATTATTAAACTAATTATGAGTACACTCTGGGTTCTGAAGGAGTAGCAGGATGTCACCTGGGAACCTACAGGTCCCCAGGTAAACCCTGTGGGAAGCCTAAATTCCTAAACTGAAAGCTACATTATAGAAGTCTAATGGAAATCTCAGTTGCTTCATGATCATCTTCTTAGGAGATACTTAAGGTGGTTTTTTCCACTTGAGAGCTAGGAGAGGAGAAACACTGGTGGAACATAATAATAATTCAAACGTATAGCCTCTCAAAATAGTTACCATGGCTAGAAGCCACAGGTAGACTAATTATCCATGGACTAATTAATCTCCTAATTTAATCAGAGGAGTGAATAAGGAAGTTGCTATTTTACTTAGGCAATGTTCCTTATTATTTTATTTTAAATGATCTATTGCAGAACTTCACTCAGAAAAGCTAGCTTAATATTGAGAGAACTGATTAACAGCCCAGTCTCTATACAGTGGTACCTCGGGTTAAGTACTTAATTCGTTCTGGAGGTCCATTCTTAACCTGAAACTGTTCTTAACCTGAAGCACCACTTTAGCTAATGGGGCATCCTGCTGCCGCTGCACGATTTCTGTTCTCATCCTGAAGCAAAGTTCTTAACCCGAGGTACTATTTCTGGGTTAGCGGAGTCTGTAACCTGAAGCGTATGTAACCTGAAGCGTATGTAACCCGAGGTACCACTGTACAAGGAGAATATGGTGGTGGCTTGGGGAAATTTGGTCCACTGCAATTTTGCATTTGTCTGATTTCTCATTCCATTCCATTTCCATGTGTGATTTTTTTTAAGCTACAACTTTTAAAGGTTTTTTCTGAGGTGTTCCAGTGGGTGCCACCTCCTACCCTTCTCTTTTGTCTTTTTCAAGTAGGTCTAGACATTTGGAATGGCTAGAAAGCATGTAGCTGCTGTACATGTTACAAACGGGGCATAAAAAGTTGAGCTCAGGATATGATGTCATGCCATCTCTTCAGACAGAAATAAAGATGGCTGCTCCTTATACCCATGGTAGCAGTCTCCTCCCCCCCCCTTCAAAATGTAAGGACGTATATGCCATTCCATCGTGTCCTGTCCTCTCAGAGGTTGTTGTGGCCCCATTTCTACCTGTTCAAAGTGGCTAAAACCTGGAGAAAGTGAGGAAGGGAAGCCCTTGGGCCATATCGCAGAATTCAAGTGGAATGCAGAGACCAGACTAGATCACATCCAATCAGGAGCTGTGTATAGTGGCACCTCTGGTTACGAACTTAATTCATTCTGGAGGTCCGTTTTTAACCTGAAACCGTTCTTAACCTGAAGCACCACTTTAGCTAATGGGGCCTCCCACTGCTGCCGCACCACCGCCGCACAATTTCTGTTCTCATCCTGAGGTAAAGTTCTTAACCCAAGGTACTACTTAGTACCTTGGTTACTAAGCAGAGTCTGTAACCCAAAGTGTTTGTAACTCGAGGTGTTTGTAACCCGAGGTACCACTGTATAAAGTGAATTCACTCTGCGGATCTCCTCACCAATGCACCCAAAAATCCTTAAGCATCTCTAGTGCTCTTCTGATGAAAGGGCAATTTGTATGGTGTTCTAATTCTCTGAGCAAGATTAAGATTTGGCTTTCACGTAAAATATTTACTTTGCACATGAAAACATATGATGATGTCACTGGATGTTATTTAGGGACATCCAGCAGTTCACTATAATAAACCCTAAATCAAATTAAAAGTTAAACTTGCTGAGCATGTTTGGAATTCTTTCAGAGCAAGAAACTGCTGTTCTGTTATTCAAAGTTGCCCTGAGTCTTTGTGAAGGCAAAAAAGAAGAGTGGTGTTTTTTTTATACTGAAACTAAAAATAGGTGCTAATGGTTATGATAGGAATTTAATGCTAAAACACAGAAAAAAAGTATTCAGTCTCTGACCTTTTAAAAAATACCAGCAAAAGGAACTTTTATTTTGACAGGCAATAAACACATTTTCCCTACAGGTGCTTAAGTCTGTCATTCTAATACCTGGAATCTGATCACCTTTGACAGTGAAAACTCATGAGAGTCATTAAAAGATGCAAACAGAATGTAAGTATCAAGGAAGGGTCTCAGCACCCCTAGCAGTGAGAGCACAAAGCTATTATCACAGAGGAGCAATTTTGGGGTATATCCAGAAAGTAGCAGCTTCCCAGGCCATAAAAATAGCGCAGTTTTCTCTGGATTTTTAGGATATCTCTTGCAGTTCTGTGACAGCTTTAAATGGGTTTCAATGTTTTCATTAAATTAGAAAGTAAAACCGCAAAAGGTTGGTCAAATCAAATTCCAGAAAATATTTTCATACTCTTTTATACAGATTTATATTTGTAATGAAAGGCAAACATTTTAAAAGATTACTTTTCATTTTTATGAATAAGCACTCTAGTGCTAATTAAGTATTTTTTTAAAAAACAACAACAAAAAACCAACCAGCCAAATATTCTGAATCCCATCCACACTGGCAATATCATGCCTGCTAGTGTGCTGGAACACAGCAAGATGCATACATTTTTAAAATGCAATGCTCCCAGGAGTTTGGAAATTCAGTTGCAATTCAACTTGTAGGTTAGAGTTGAAGAGCAATTATTAGGTAGTGCCAGGCAGGGGTGCCAACTTGAATAAAATATTGGAAGGGGGGCAGGTAAGCCCTGCCCTGCGTAACTGGTTATGTGGGAATGCTCTTCAATTTGGGGAGCAGCTCCCTCAAATTTTTATGGGGGGGGGGATGAAGGGACTTCGGCCCCTAGGGGTTGGCTCCCATGGTGCTAGGAATCACCCATTTGACAGTATGTTTTTAATTCATCCCAGAGACTTATATTTGCAGATTTTTATTAATTTTTAGTACTCTTTTTAGTACAGTGGTACCTCTGGATGCGAACAGGATCTGATCCGGAGCCCCGTTCGCATCCTGAGTAAAACGTAAGATGCGACAGCACGTCTGCGGATTGCGTTTTGCTGCTTCCGCGCATGCGCGTGATGTCATTTTGAGCGTCTGCGCATGTGGCGAAACCCGGAAGTAACGTGCTCCATTACTTCCGGGTCACCGCGGAGCGTAACTTGAAAACGCTCAACCCGAAGCACATCTAACCCGACGTATGACTGTACTTTTATGAGTTTTAAGAGTAGCTCAGAGGGTTTACAGCCAACGCTATTCTCCTAGCAACTGTGGGATGATTGTTACTTTTGTTGTTTTTGGTATGCAGGATTTTCTTTTATTTATAGTTCTGTATAATAGAGGAGTTGCTTGTTTAATGTTGTTTTATGAGATGTAATTATGTATTTTAAACTTTGTTATCCATGATTTTGTATGTTGTAATTCACCTAGAGTCTCTGCTGTAGGCAACACACAAACCTAATAAACAACAGAGGCGGCAGCTCAAATAAAGGCCAGTTTTTAAGTTGCAACGCCAAGTGTATCTGTCAGCAAGCAACTCCCATTGAAAGCCATGAATCTTATTTCAGAATTAATGGATTTAGGATCGGGTTGTTAGTCAATTATTTGAGATATCCAAAAAGCTGGAGACAGCTCACAAGACAACAAGCAAGAAGGGGGGAGGATGACTGAGTGAATTAGGGCAGCAACAATCAGCTGTAGAGCGTGGCCTCCTATGTGAAATGCACCACAGTGAGCCCTGGATTCTCCTAGCCACAAGGAGGAGATTGAAAGCTTTTGCTGTCATTTTAGATTAACTGCAGTTCGAACCTAGACTGCTCTTAATTCAAATAATCAAAAATTCAAATCTCATGATCTGGCTTGTTCCAATTAACCACTGTTAAGAATAAACCACAGTTTAGGGCCGATATGCTAAACTATGGTTAATCTAAAACAAAAGTGGAATGCAGCCAAATTCGGTTAACTTTCCAGCCATATTTCCAGAGGTGTCACCCCACTAAGTTGCATCAGCAGACAGGAAAACAGAAGACAGACTTGTGGAAAATGAACCTCTTGCAACCCAACAGAAAATACCAGGTGAAAGTATGAATGAATGTCAGAACAGATTCGTATATTCTAACTTCAGTGTTGATCGGTCTCCACCCACAAGATCTCATGATCTGCTGCCCCACAGCTAATAGAATCTTTGGCTTCCCTTTCTGCCTTGCAACTTTTATTTTTATTGTAAGTATGCAATACAAATTATCAGATTTACAACTATAATTTTGAATCTGCTGAACAGTTTTCCATAGGGCAATGTAACTGCATATGGCTTTATTCTGCTGTTTATTTTCTTCAGTAGGAGTACTGGTCTTGGGCACCTTTTTCCTTTCACCTAAGTCAACATAACACACCGAGCCAGGGCTGCCGGTTTATCCATTTGGAATCTTTATACTTAAGCCTTTTTATAGCCAGTCAATGTAATCCCTTTTTGTTCAATTAGCAATAGATTTGATTATGTGTAGCAGACACAAATCCAATAGCAAGTGACTAATACACTATTTAATCCAGGCCTCAAAGCCAAATACAGATTTCATTTCATTTTACTTTTACACTGTACAGTGAAAGGAGGTTACATTTCTCCGGCACCCAGACCAGTTTTCCCATTTGAGAACATGGAACCACTAAGAAAGAAAAATGAAAATTCTATTCTACAAACCAGGGGCAAAAGACAAACAAACAAAAACCATAGCAGCTTTAAATAATTTGTTTGGACTTTTTATTTATTTTAAAGATTTCCTTATCTTTAGATACTGGCCTTGTGGTGACTCTTGAGCAGTCTCTGCTAGTTAGGGGAACCCCTTTTACCACATCCTAGAGACAACGTATTGATCTCCCATAAGCAGTGCTTTTTTCTGGGGAGACACAGGAGTACGCAAACCCCTAAACATTTTGTGAATCTTTCTACTTTTGTCCACTTATTTATTTATTTATTTTATTTTCCCCAATTTGAACTATAAAATGTTGATTTTCTTGAGTCAAAATGAGAGTAACCCTAAAAAAAATTTTGAGGGGGAAAAAAGCATTGCCAATGAGAATGACCTCACCTAAGAATGATCACCTACAACTTCTAGTTGAGGAGCTTTGGCCAAGAGTCACAATGCTTGATATGCGTACTACTGCCCATCCCCCCACTTTAAACTGCAGGCCCTCATGCAATATTACAAAATACTATTGAAACTCAGTTTCAACACAGGTGCTATCCAATACAGGCAAGCCCAAGGTCCCCTTTGGATACGTGAAACTTGTCAGGTGGTTCATTGGAATCTGGCATATGCATCCATGTCCCTCTTAATTCTATAGGAAGAGACTTCTAAGGACTCTCCACTGGGATTGCCCATTGTGCAGTGGATTCCTCAGAAGTCAATTCGTTACCGCTGTTGCTTCCTCTGTATAGTCCAGGGCAGACTTCAAATCATTCGAAATAGGAATTCCCTGGTAGACACAGCATGATGACAGGTGTTCATTTATTTATTTATTTTTAAAAGCTTTTTGGTGCAGGACTCCTTATTCGCACATCCAAGCCAAATATTGTATTCTATTGTTTTTACAGTGTGTTATGTTTGATTATACCTGCACATTTGGTTGGATACTGCCCTGGTATTTTATACGAATGACCTATAAGTATTTTTATAAATAAAAAAATAAAACCGGTATGCCAAATATTCTCTGGGATTCTCAGCACATTCACCATGATGTGGCCATCTACCATATCCAGCTGAGGAATTATGACCAAATAGAAGCATGAACAAGAAAAATAGGTGAGGAGGGACCAACTGAAATAAAAATCAAGGAAGGAGATCTCTAGATGCACAGGATACACATATTTTTATAGATCCCTATGCATTTTGAACTGACTTCTTTCAAAGGGGCACTCTTGAACATTCAATTCAGACCTTTTGCTAAATAATTCAGGATTAGAAATGTAAAAAATAACTGATTTCTGTTCTGAACTGTTTTCATTTTGCATGCAGCGCTGTCTCCATTCTGCTACAGTTTGGTTTCTGATAAAAAAAATACGCTTTCCATCTCGCTATCTGTTGGGATGGAATTATACATAATTAATTATGTAATATATTATATTTCCCCAAACCATTCATTTCAATGGAAATGAAATGAAATGGAAACGTGGTGGTGATGGGAGCGAACATAAGCAGATATGTATCATTTGGAGACTGAAAACAATAGCAACAGTAAATATCAATAGGTATTGGCAAGATGGCTCTTTGTTCTGGACATGGGACAAATAAGCAAACACCAGGAATTTGCACTTCTCTTTCTGGCTAAATTCTCAGACATCCCTATTCAGGATATGCCAACTCTGACACATGAGTTTCTATCACATGACTTACTGCCATAGCATTCGGGGAGGGGCATTTCAGTTTCAGAAGTAGCACAAAGAAATTACAAAAATAAGTGCTTCTTTATTATCTGCAGATGCTGAACACAAGGATTCATGAAAACCTCGTCACAGCGCCACTCAAAACAGAAAACATATAGCCACTCTGATATCATGGCTGCTATACATTCCTCATGTTTGTGACTGAAAATGGTTTCTCTTTACCAATAGAAAAGCTCTTCCTTACATAGAAAAGCTCTTCCTTAACTGGTCAGCTGATTAGCAAATCGCCAGGTGATAATAGGAAGCAGACAAAACAAAGATTTCATTTCTGATGTAGCTCCCTGTCTAAGCTCTTAACTGCATGTCAGTCTCCAATGACTGTAAAGAATCATTGGCGTACTTCAGGATGAAGAAGTATTTCGTCTCTACCTCTGCCTGCAACCCGAAATTGTACAAAGGTTAAATATGACTCACGACAATAATTCTACCAGAAAGCCTGAAGCGCAACATTAAAAAGTGATCTGATGCTGATGTTTGAAAAGACTTTCTGGGAAAGCACATAGCTGGGCAAAAATGTCTGAGTCTTTTATTAAAATTATAGTATTTCCTTTTTCAGTATTTGTAAATACAGTAGTCTTTTAGACATTAAACACAAAAAATGCCCCATAATCGCAAGATGCAGTGGAAATGTAACTTTCTCAATTTTTAAGAAAGTTAGAAATTAAAATTTCATAGCCTGAATGTAAAACTGAGAGTATTCAGGATGTGTGTATGTTTCAGACATAGCTAGGAACTGGGAATTTTTAAGGTATTGCAATTTCTCCTTAGGGCAGGGGAAGTCAGAGAGAGAGGAGGTATAATGCTGAAGAAATGTTTACGTACAATGTGAATACTTACTGATAAAAGTCTTTAAGAGACTAGGAGAAATACTCAGAAATCTATACAATGAGCATGCATTTTTGGTGATGTACTCATTGCACTGAATAATCTGCAATGTCAGTCTTTCTGCTTTGTCAACTGATTTCACAGATGTGATACGCCTTAAGGATATTCTATAAACCAGGGCAAATCGCAGTTAACAGGCAGGCATCTCTATAAATGTCGGCATTTTCAATCATTGTCAGCTTCATATTCTTAAAAAGTAATGACCTAAGAATAGACACTAGAGTAATTCTAGTGGGACAGAACTATTCACATTTTCATTATGATGAAGAGACACTGAAAGGGCTACTGTACAGTGGAAAGAGCTTCCTTTCACTTTACCAAGCTTAATCTGAATTGCTAAGACTACTTAATGACTATTCAAGGACTGTTCTTTCTTAATTATGGCAATTCTATGGATGACTGGTAGTCTCTTTAATATTTGAATATAATTTTTCTCTGACTATAATTGCAGGAGATTGGAGCAAGAGTGCATGTTTCCCACTAATCTCCAAGAGGAACATCACTACGAATCAGTTCTTAATAGACTTCTGTATATTAAATAGTTAATTTTGGCTGTATTATGACTCACAGTTCGAAGTGGATACTACTGTGCAGCGATTGTTGTTGGTTTTGCAAAAGCACCATGTTGCAGAGGAAATGTTCGTCCATACCTCTTAATCTAAGTATGAATATTAAATGGGATGCTTCAATTAGGAGCCTATTTTTAAGAATATTAAGATTTCAGTGGTTTTAATATCATATTTATGACTGTTTATGATATTTTTGAATGATGCAACACACACAGTAAATGTGATATATACGTTTTCTAAACTGACAGATGATTGGGGGGGGGGGGATAAGAACCCTTGCCAAGGATTTCCCAAAATCTGCAACGTTGTTTCTTCCATCTGAGTAAAATTCTGCTGTATAACACGAAACCTGCCTTATGTGCAGAAGCAGAACCTACATTAGTAAGCATTCAAGTCTTATTAAATTACCTGACAAGATGTAATTTGTCTGTCATTTAACATACACAGTCTGTCACTGACATAATGCTAGTAATATGTTAACAAATGGAATAAAGTCGATCGACTTTTTCCAGCAGCGTGCTTTTCCTCTTACAGAGCTTTAGTTAGTTAGTTAGCACCTCACTTTTCAGGTCATCTGACTTCGTAGTTAGCCCTTGAGCGCAAGCATCCCACAGCCCTGGTTGTTGGGGTTTTTTCAGTATAGTGTGCCCAAACTCTACACTGGTATGGGAGGGGGAGCTTTAACTCCCCCCTGCTCCCTGTGCAATTTACTTAGGAAAATAGCTTCCATTTCCTTCAATGGTAGCTTCCTCCCCCCTATGGAAATTGCAGAAATGGGGTCCTGGATCAGACCTTAGAGGGGGCAAATGGTAAGTTCCTCTGAGAAGCTAGGCTGCTCCCTCCCAATTTCACTGGCAGAATCCATTACGTCAGGCTGTAGCAGAGGGGAAGTGAAAAGAAGCAGGGGCACATCTTAGGAGACAAGCAATGGCTGGCTTCTCCTCTCCTTGAGTTTCCCGCACCCCAATTAGACACCAGAAGAACTTGTATCTGTTGTGCTTGTTTTCTCCTCCCTCCCAACCTGTTTTCCTTTTGCGTTGTGTCTTTTTAGATTGCAAGCTGCATCGTCTGTATTTGTCTGTAGAATATGCAATGTCTACCCAGAGGTACCAGTGAGTTTGCAGCCTTAAAGTGTTGCCTTCCCTCCCACATCTACAGACTGAACATGGATGTCTGAATAGTAGTCCTTATGTATTAGCAGTTATTCAGACATCCAGACATTGTGGGGTTGATCTAGCATGACTGTGCATGTCAGAGGTGGGGCCAACAATGCAGCCCCACTCTGTGTTCTACCTATGTACCCGCATAATGTGAAAGCTGCTCAGGTGTTTGGAATATTCTGTGATTTTCTTATGCCTTTTGTTTTTGAGAGGGCAGATGTACAGACCAGCAACTTTCTTAGAAACAAATAAGACAGGCAAACTTCCCTACCCAATTTATATTAAAGCTACAGGAAATTCATCTACAAATAACTCTCAACTCTGGCTTCCTCATAACAGAAATGCAATTTAGTTCCTCAAACACAGAAAATCTCGCTTTCACTCCTAAATACATGGAACCACTACTGAAGGCTTTGACCTAAATCTACTGAGTGAATAGAAAGTTTCTTAATGCCACTGTCCTTGGATAGGTTCAATGCAGTGTTAGTAACTTTAACAAAGGGCTCAATTTCAAGCTGTGATTAAACTTTGTGCTCCAATTCTGCCAGCATTTCGTAGAAGACGATGGAAGTTCTACCTGTTCATTTTAACACTTCATGAGGGTAGTATCAATTGACAAAGCAATTGTGAGTTATGTTTACTAAGATTATGCACAAATGTTTTGGGGGTTAAGAAGAGGGGGGAAACATCCCTAACTGTTCTCTTATTGTTTCATATATTAAGTATGCTGCAAACACCACCAGGTTCAGTCTCATAGCAGTTGTTCTACTGCAATGAAAAAGTGCCCTGGAACCTTTTTATATCCTGACTAAGCATGACAAGATACATTTTTAGGACTTGCGATGATAGTATTCCTATTTGGTGCAAAGGAAAACCTGAAATTTCACAATAATTTTTTTCCATTAGCTCTGAGTGCATTTGTCATCATTAATTGTACTGCTAATAATGCAAACTGTTCTATACAAATTAAAATGCCTCTTTAAAAAAAGAAGAATCTAGAGTTATAATGAATGCCAATTTGTGTTGCAAATAATCTTATGATATATAAACAGAATGCTCAATGAGCGTGATAAAAAAAAACACCTATATGATAAAAGGCAAATACAACGCAATGGTAGATCTTCTAAAAAACAAAAACAAAACAAAGCCCTGATTGCCTAGAGGTTACATAAACATATATTTATTTTTTTCAACTTTGGAGATCAGTAGTTAAAATACCCTTAACCTTTTGGGAGTAGTGAAACATATAAGAAATTTCTGCAGATTAGATACAATTTGTTAAAAACTGTATACCTTTTTCTGGAGAAACAGTGATACACAGTATGATATACAGTGGTACCTCGGGTTAAGTACTTAATTCGTTCTGGAGGTCCATACTTAACCTGAAACTGTTCTTAACCTGAAGCACCACTTTAGCTAATGGGGCCTCCTGCTGCTGCCACGCCACCGTAGCACAATTTCTGTCCTCATCCTGAAGCAAAGTTCTTAACCTGAAGCACTATTTCTGGGTTAGTGGACTCTGTAACCTGAAGCATCTGTAACCCGAGGTACCACTGTATAGATATGTAGCTATAATGACCCTGAATGTTAGTAGTATCTTCATTTATGAATGATTATTAAGAGAGAGTAAGTACAGGCAACAATCAATTGACACACGACTGCAGCCATGAGCATTCTGGAAGCGGCCAGAAAAGGGAGCAGAATGGGCTTACGAACACATTACCAACGTGCACCCGGGGGGGGGGGGTCAGGAACGCAACCCCAGTGCAAAACGGACATTGCCTGTACTGTAAGAAATACAGAAAAAGCATTTCTGATGCTGCAGCATGATTCTCCCCTCCAAATTAAGCAACTCAGGTGGAAAATCAAAACACTGATGGATTCCTCCACTCTCCCCTCCCCAAAAAAGCCCCAGCCGAGTATTCTGCAAGGAAGGTGATTTCCTACTTATAAATTAGGTGTTAACAGATTGCTGGGCAAGCTCATCAGTAAAGGTAACACAAACATTTTCATGGGAGACTGTAACACACACTTCTGAGTGTAACCTCGCAGACACACATTTGTTTTTGGTCTCATGTTTGCTTCTTATGCCAGTCAATGTGCACTGACAAGTCATCACCTTCATCATCATTAATAAAATTTCAATACTGCCCCTTATCCGAAGATCACAGTTCAGTTTACAATACAAATATGATGTATCTCCAATATATACTAGCTGTGTTTCACGATGGAGCTGGAATATGAGCATTTCTATGTACTGCTAGGTGTGCAGAAGGGAGAATCACTGCTCCCCCAGAAGTCTGCAGTTGCTGGAGGCAACCATCCAGATCTTTAGCCAGTCTTTGGCACCTCTGCTGATTACTGGTTTGTGTGCAGGGTACTGACAGCTAGATCAAAGAGGGTAAGTAACAGAAGAGGCAGAAGATTTCGCAGCTCTGAAAGAAACATAGACCCATCTCCATCTCTCCATCCCCCCCTTGCAACTTCAGGCATGCAAGTATTTAGGCAGTTTATACCCAGTTTAGACCATTGGGTTCAGCCGTGTGTGTGTGTGTGTGTGTACACAAACATACCATAGATAAGGTAGTGAATAGTATATTTCCCAATCTCTCTATGTGCAAGTCAAAACTACACAACATTAATGAAGACGTACTAATTTCAACTCTATGGATAAGTATCTTAAGGCAACCAATATGTCGTAACTTGCACGAAATCTAGCCACTTTAACAAGTTTATAGCTTCTTGAATGGTCCATACAGGTTTCCGTTTTTGTTTTAAGTGAAATTTGCTCATGAAAAGAGGAAGAGTGAAAGCAAACCAGACACCTAATAGTATGTGTTAAAACTATCTATTTGATTAATTACAAAGACTTAATGTCTTCAGACCTAAGATTAGAATAAATTGTGGCCTCTACTCTTCCTCTAGAAAGTGTAGAAAAGTGTGTTGTTTGGCAACACTTAACAGACAAAGTTATTCTCTGGTTTATTTTTTAAAATACTGTATGCATTTAAATAGAAAGCCTGTATTGTCTTTGATATATGGTCTATTTAGATCAGAACAAGAATAGTCTAAATCACATTTCATGGACAAGGAAGAACTTGTAACATAGTTATTAGTGACTATGTTCAAACAATCGTATTAGCTTAATAAGCAAAAATATGAACAAGACTTTTGCCAACACATACAGTCCCTTCTGCAGTGTGTGCAATCAAACCAGGAAGCCTCTAACAATAGTTTCCTAATTTGTCCAAACTGGGAAACTATGGTTGCCTGCTTTGGAAGAAGCCAGTGTATTAAATAAAACTGGCTTAATATCCTAACTTGTTTGGATGAAATAGGAAACAATGGATAATTATAAATGGCGTAGACTTTTTCTCTCTAAAAAAGCTAAGTGGAATTAATACAATACAATACAATACAAATTTCTTGGTTTGATTGCTTGTACTGCCAAGAGTTGTGGCAGGGCAGTCTACACAGACAAAATGATGCATTCATATATCAGCTTATTAAGTCAAGATACAATTTTCCAAACCAGGCTAATATGTGACTGTATCTGCAGAATTGTTTTGGGTGTGGAATTGGTATTCTTAGATTTATAAGCTACAGATGTTGCAACTAGGGACTGCATTTTAGCTTGCCATTTATGATGAGTGCATGCACCATAGTAATTGCATCTCAGAAATGTTACTTACGCCATACTGGTGATTTCACAACAACTATGGAAGTCCACTGGAGCATGCAGTCAAGCCTATGCAGAGTCAGGAGAATTCAAGAAATGTTGGATTGGGAGTAAGGGGAGGGTTGTTTACTTTCAGAACTTTTTAGTATATTGTGTCGTTTTGCAAAGTTCTATATTTCTTTGAGTTAAAAGTCATGTTGACCACTTTGTGAAACAGCACAATATACTAAAAACAGTACTCACCTGGACCTTTGTCCTCTGGCTCCAGGTTTCAGTGGATTTCCAGAGTTGATGTGATATTACCAGCATAGATCATGATGCTTAGGCCGTTTACTTCAGACCACATATGTGGATGTTCCTAGTAGGACTGAAGAGGGCTGGACCTATGGAAAAAAATTGAAAACGTGTATTTCAAATCAACAGTAAATTAACTGATTCTCAGTCGCCCTTTGGAACAGGCATTTGATATGCATCCTTGCAGCTAATTAATTTCTGTAAGCATCTACTTAGGGCCCAATGTCAAGACACAGCTAACTGAAAAGGACAGGAAGTTGTGATGCAGCCAGGAAGCAAGTCCAGTTATAGGGCTCACGCTAGACTCTTATCATGGCAGGTCTGTCTTCCTTTGAACAAACCTATTCTCAAACATCTCTCCCTTTAAAACCTGCCCAGCCTGCTCAGAGGGCTTTGAAGGAACACAGAGTTGTATTCAGTGCTGCATGAGCAGAGTTATAAACGTGCAACACGATTGCCCTTCCCCTCCTCCCTCTGGCAGCCCTTCCCATGCTCCCTATAATGTGCTCCAAATTGTCCCTCAACCCTCTAGGATGGATTTTGATTGTGTGCAGGGGGGCTGAGAAGGAGAGAAAGTCCTACTGCATAAGCAGAAGTCTGTCCCACTTGAACAACAGAAGTGTTGGATACAGCCCACAGATGGGAGATTCCTTTAGAACCCAAAACATGTCCAGCAATAGGTTTTATTTTATTTTTATAGAAATCTTTCCCAATTAACAGGGATCAGTATGAGCCCCTTCCACCCATACCCATCAAAACTGTCTGCATGCCCTTTTGTGTATTTCAACTTTATTCTAACACTGTGGTTCCATATTACTCTATAGATGGGAGTCTGCACAGTAGCAAATGCTAGCCTCCTTGTTATCCTCTGACTGCCACTTGTTATTTCATTGGCTTATTGACAAATAGCAGATGGCTCCCTGAAAAAATCGTCACCTTGTTAATGGCAATGACAGACATGCTAGCTGCTGCGTTTTGATATTTTTATGTTTGTGTTTCTAGATGCTTATATGATTACACCCATTCTCTTCCTCTATTACAAACCATCAGTAAATGATCTGGAACGCTGTTTCAACAACGTTATTTTATATAACAGGAACAAGCCTCATACTGCAAACATGCCCAGCACTGAACAGAGAGAAAATATGTACAACTATTATACCAGCTTACTCACCAAGATTTACAAAAATGGACCTCCCTATTAAATGGGGACGGGGAGAGCGACTATTTATGGCAAGTAACCCACAAGTCCATCAATGTAGTTTGCAGAATTAGCTCAAATGACATCCTCACAGGTAAGCACCTTATTACTGCGAAATCCAAAAGCTTAATAAATCTTAAAGAAAAACCAAACCCCGCAAGAGTAGCTGTAATAAGCCAATTGCTGTAAATGTTACTGCAGCAGGCTCCCTGCTTTTACAGTGCAGAGTGGGGCTTACATTCTGCCTTTCTATTTCAACTGAGGGTTACATCTTCTCAGCTGTAGATCTGGAACTAAGCCTATTATACGGTTAGTGGAAAGCTCCAATTGATTTTGGCTCAAGTCTTTCTGTATCCCAGCTTAGTTGTCTCATCTTCAGAAACGGCACTGCAGTCATGGAGATTTCTTTTAAAACCATCACTAAACAAAAATACAATACCTAAATAGTCAACGGATTTAATAATTGACGTGCCATCTTTAGATCCAACTACTGATTGAACCATACCCATTTCTATGCGTACCTCATAGCGACCATTAAAGTACAGTGGTACCTCTGGTTCCATACTTAAGTCATTCCGGAGGTTGATCTGATCTATTTACCTTCAAGATTTGTATGCCATTTTTCCATATTCATTTATAAAATGGTTTACAATATAAAAGCATGATCCAATGCAAAAAACACAATAACTTAAAAACACATAAAAAGCAGAACAACCGAACAGTAAATAGCAGGACTACCGTGGATTCAAGGCCAGGCACAAGATTTTGCCCACTTCCGAAAGTAAAGAAATAACGAGGTCAAACACACCTTCTGTGGAAGGGAAGTCTACATTATCCAAGCAACCTCAGAGGGGGTCCTGCTCCTAGCAGACCCTAACCTTCCAACCACAAACGATGACACCCCTAGCAGGGTGTCACTAGGAAATCTCAAAGAACTGTGCAGGGTGCTCATTTGGAATAAGACATTCCCTGAAATAGTCTGGACCCAGATCACTTCCAGGCCTACACCTGTCTCCTCTGCTTCAATCAGTGGGTTGCCATGTTGATTTGCCAGTCCTGAGGAAAACAACTCTATTTACAGTGGTTGGTTTGCTTTACAATTATTCTTTACCCAGGGTCCCAAACACAACTTTGAATAACGGGTACCGTTTTCCCCCTTCCTGGGGATCTAACATCCTCTTGCTATTTCATTTTCTCAAGCGACAAACAATGGAGCAGTGTGGCATTGAGGGCAGAGGAAACACAGGGTTGGTAGTGGCAGGCACAAGTACATGTGTATCTATGCCTGCCACAACCAACCAGGCGCTCCCATGCCCTCACAGCCATGATGTTCTACCCAACTGCTGTCCCACTGAGTAGTTCAGTGGTTGTGCCCCACCTTACATGCTGTTACTAAAAATCTCATACCATGGCTTGAATTTCTGGAAACAGAAGAGACAAACAATTACTTACCATGGTTTATTCTGCTTTTGTTTGCTATCTTCCGAACCCCCATGTTATGTATGCAGGCATTGTAGGCCAAAGCCAGACTCTATGCATGCAATGCAGGCCTAGGCCTTCAGGCCTCCTGGAGGTCAGGAGCTTCATCTGCATAACAAAAGACAGAGAGGATTCTAAAACCCTCCAATGACATTGCTGGTAGCTAGCAGGAAGCCAATCCCTGCTGAGATAGGGCCAGCGTTGCGATTCACTAACTGCAGCATTAAGGCGACCTATCACGGGCAGTATGTGTATTTTGCCTGGGCTGACTTAAGGTATATATACAGTGGTACCTCTGGATGCAAACGGGATCCGTTTCAGAGCCCTGTTCACATCCTGAAGAGAACGCAACCTGCGTCTGCACATGCGGGGGTCGTGATTTGCCACTTCTGCGCATGTGTGTGACGTCATTTTGAGTGTCTGCGCATGCGGTGTGTTACTTCCTGGTCGCCATGGAGTGCAATCCGAAAACGCTCAACCTGAAGCAACTTTAACCCGAGGTATGACTGTACAAGGCCAAGTGCCCCTGTTTGTCATTCTTGTTCTTCTTGTTCCTGATGTTCCAATAAATCTTTCTTGAGCTGAATCTCAGTCTTGGGTCATGCCTGAATCCACCTACACTTCACCCTAGTTGAAGTAATCACTCAAAGATTCGTTTATCAATTCAGAATAACAAGCAGGAGCAGAACTTTGGGTTTGCAAACCAGCTTCCAACCATGGGTTGATACTCTGGTTTGTAAGCTGCTCTAAGTTTCAACATAGTGTCAATCCATTGTTTGGCCTTATGTCTGAATGTAGCCACTGTCCGAAAGGCAGCACAAGAGTGCTTCTCCATCCAGGTACATAACCAGGAAACCACTCAAAACAGTCTCAGACACAGACTATATAAAATTAGGAATAAAGAACATGAAACAGCTGTGATTGCCTGGAATGCTTCAAACATGTATTTGCAACCAACTGCCTCTTTAATTCATCACATAGTAAGAACAAAACATGTGTTGTTTCCCTCCTACTACATTTCCCGACAGAAATAATTAATCCTGCTTTTCTTTCTTATCTGCAGTGAACACTGGAAAACAATTCCCTTGCTAAAGCAGGAGATCTTAGATGTAAAATATATATTCCATAAACTGAACTATAAATTCCTGTTCTGTGTGACTGTGCTGATCCCTATGGTGTGGACATCTGACTCTGCCCTGCCTTCAGTTAGGAGAACTAATTCAAGGGCCACCATATAGATCTGGGTCATCTTGTAATACTTTAAAATTATTTTAGGAACAATTAGGGTGCTTTACAGAAATACACTCAGTGACAATTTGCAATTGCAATCAAATTTAGTGCCAATAGGGACCTGACAGTTCTCTAATCCTACCCATTATAATGAGGGATGGACCTTGAATAGCATGGCTAAAACAATTTCAGCCAGTTACAATCACTGCACCACAATCACTGCATTACAAGCCCTTTCTGAGTTCTGTGCCCTTAATGATTTTAGGTTTTTGCTCCCTTGATATTTCACATTTAAGCAACTTCCTTCTCTGTAATTTAGCTCTTTATTTAGCTCACAAAGTAAGCATTATGCTCTAAGTAGGTAGAGTATTTATCTTTTGGAGTCAGTTCCAGTTGCCCTTAGCAACCAACGCTTGAAGGAAAACCTTATTTTCATTTGGCAGTTCTGAGCAGATCCAAAGGGTCAATTTCATGGCTATTGCAGGAGGTGGGTCTTCAGCTTGAAAAGGTACAAGACAAGTCCTGCTTTCATTTGAATTAAAAACCACTGCTTCTTTTTAAAAATACTTTCCATGTCTTGTGACATTGCTGGCCAAAGGTTACAGATCATTTCCCAAACACATTATATGCATCTCAGCCTAAAAAAACATGGAGGTGAATTCCAGCTTGGTGCATAGCCAAGTCACAGCTCTGTCAAGTGTTGTGCAGAGCATTCTGATTCTGTTCTGACTCTTACAGCCCTTCCGCAGCATGAATGAGTTGTTTTGTTTTTCAAAATCTATTACACAAACTGCAATGTGTACAAGTTTGTCAAAACAAGAGAAAGAAAATGGCTTGACCCGAGGAATCAATCTTCTCAGATGAGAAGCACTGTAATTATCGCTTGTCATGTGTAGCTCTGAATGCACCAATAAAATAATTAAACAGCTATTTCATAAAATTAATTGAACATCAAGGGCATGCAGTAATCCATTTTGCAAAGACAGGACTTTCATAGCCTTCTTCACCATAAAAACTTCCAAAGTTTCCATATGGAACACTGTATGCCTAAAGTCCAGAGCTGTATTAATTATTTATTTTAAAGAAATTTCACAGTCTTGGAAACTGGGATAACTTTCTTCCAGTATTTTTAGCTGCTTGTTTTTGTGGTGAGGGAACACCAATGGACATTTTTTGGAGGAAATGAAATATATGCAAACTTAATACTGCTTTGCAATTTTGTCAGCATGAAATGAAATGCATTATGTATAATTTAGCACATAAAATTGTACTGTTCGCTGTATTTATGAAATGTAAACATATAAATGCCTTAGTTTTATTGAAGCAATCATTACTAATAGATACATAGATGCAAGCTGTTGCACTCTAAGATAGTTTTTGCCAGTTGGAAAAACAAGTAACAAAAAGAGAAGTTGAAAAACTAAAACATTGTCATTATAAATTGTCACAAAAAATGAAGGTTTTATTATCTGAGTTTATAAACAGTATACAGGCCTCAAGATTGCCATGCATAAAACAGAAGTAATTCATATTTTAGAGAAAATGCTTATAAAATAAACATTCCCATAATGTAAAGAAGTGGTAATAAATCTGAATGTTTGGTTAAGCTTTATAATAATACCAAACCCTTCAATAGTATATCATCATGAGAAACACAAAGTGTCATAGTTACTGTATGCAAACTTAGCCATTCTAAGACTCTATCTATTTGACTGATTTATATCCTGCTCTGTTCCAATAAAGGGTAAATCCTTGAAAATAGCTGCATAATTCTCATTAGAGAAACACTATCTTAAATATCAGAATCTTGTATCCGATGGTGTCCTAGTGCTGATGGAAAATTGTCTGGTACAGTGGTACCTCTGGTTAAGTACTTAATTCATTCCGGAGGTCCGTACTTAACCTGAAACTGTTCTTAACCTGAAGCACCACTTTAGCTAATGGGGCCTCCTGCTGCTGCCGCGCCGCCAGAGCACAATTTCTGTTATCATCCTGAAGCAAAGTTCTTAACCCGAGGTACTATTTCTGGGTTAGCGGAGTCTGTAACCTGAAGCGTATGTAACCAGAGGTACCACTGTACTTCCATCAGCAGGTGGGGAAGGAACGTGCTTTTTGCTAATCCCCTCTCCTTCCTACACTGTTCCAAGCCCCCATCCCCACGAAATCTTCTGGAGCAGATTGCAGGGATGTCGGGCGGGGTGGGGGGGGGGAGGCTACAGCAGGAGGGGCGGCGAGCAAAAATTGTCTTCCAGTCTGCAGATAGAAACCTCTATGGAGGAACACAACAGGAAACAATCCTCAGACAGACTCTGAATTTTAAACCTTGAGCTTTATAGACTTCAGAAAATAAAGGCTTGCATGAATTGCAGCTTCTCAGGTCTCCCATGTGCTAGTTTGTTCCTTGATTATGTTCGTGTCTTTTCAAACATTCATCAGTTTGTTTCACTTGATAGAGAAGGTGAAAGCAACAGAAATAAGAGGATGGAGTACCTAGGCCTTGTTGCTTTTGGGGAGAAATGGCAGGTTGCCAAATAGCACCTGAAGATGTTTAGTATTTTGCAACAAAGTGAATAAAAAGCAATTTACTGTTCAGTAATTACAAGCCTTGACACATTTTGGACACTTCAGCTCTTTTCAGACATCCTGAGCGTGCACAACGGATGTATATAGGATGTTTCAGAATAAGCCCCTCCAATGGCTGGTTATGCATCAGTCAGGGGCCAAAGCTAACATACCAGATCTGTCCCCCACATATTTAATTCTATGCAAGTTGAGTGTCTGAAGGTGGTATTAGTCCTTGCAGTTGGAAAGCACGTCCAAGTACAAGTAGATAAATAGGTACTGCTCCGGCGGGAAGGTAAATGGCGTTTCCGTGCGCTGCTCTGGTTCGCCAGAAGCAGCTTAGTCATGCTGGCCACATGACCCAGAAGCTGTACGCTGGCTCCCTCGGCCAGTATAGCGAGATGAGCGCCGCAACCCCAGAGTCGGCCACGACTGGACCTAATGGTCAGGGGTCCCTTTACCTTTACCTAAATTATTTAATATATTTATCACACATATACATATGGCCAAACAGATATCCTTAATTTCAGAATTGTTCCTCTAAACAAATGTTAATTCTGTTGCACAAAAGGCATAGGTACCACATGACTAGAGATTCTGCATTATGTTGATGGATCCCTGTGGATATAATAAAAGTTTTATCAGTCTCAAGTATAGGTTACAATTGCTATAGCAACCAATTAGTATACATACCTATTTATAAAATATATGAGTTAGAAAGCTGGAAACTTAATCCAAATCAATGATTCAAATCACCCTTTTCCTTGGCTATTTAGATCAATTATTTTAATTGCCTTGATTTAAATGAATCTACACTGGCAGCACTTTAAAGTACTTCTCCAGTGTGTTTAGTAATCCAATCAAATGCTGTAGCAATGCTATCATCTCTAACATCGCTACCTTAGAATCTTTAATCCAGAAGATTTATAGAAGCAAGAATGGACTATAAATATTATTTTAAAATACTGCTTAAAAAACTATTTCTCTCATCGTTCCAAAAGAGAAAGCATTTCTCCCAACATTTCCATTTCTTCTATTTCTGGGTTTGGGAGGAAACAATCTCCTGTCCTCTTTTCCAGTCCCTACCCCAGGCTCTCACATTCATTAATGTCAACAGGTATTTTATCTTGGGTTAAGAACAGGAGCATATCTGAAAAGCTATTTTATATATATATACAAAGACGTAACCAAGGACACATGAAGCTTTATTTTAAGTGCCTGCTCTTTCCCCTTTTCATCTCTTTAAGAAGCCAATTAGTGAGCTGTATTTCTAGCAACTTGTGATTTGCAATAAGTAATTGTGGTCTAAGACTATTTTTTGACTGTTGCTATTTGCTGAACACCCACTTAGGGGGGAAAACCCGCACACTCCAGCAATTCAATACATTATGGCTTTTGCATGAAAGGAGCTGAAGAAAAGTTGACTATAGTCTAAGGAAGTAAAGAAACATAGCGTTTACCTAGTTTTGCAAAATGCACTGTTTGGGATACTACTGTGCAATCCTAGTCTAAATTTACATAGGCTAGGGTCCTTAATGAGTTGGATAAAGCATGTGATAGGCAGCAGAGACGTGGCCTAAATTTGAATTCAACATACCCCAGACTTCATGCCTACAACCTGTAAGCAGACGAGATGGTACAAATTAAACATTCCTTTTGATTTCAGCAGAAAGTCAAAACATATTGTCCCACGCTGCCCACACCACTGCAACAGTCCTATTCTCCAACTGTGCACAGTCACCATACCCAGAAAGCAGCATATAAACATCTGTCACAGTCCATACATCAGACAATAGGGTGCACAGCATGGGCTATACTGCTCTGGACTTTTGCAAGCACAATATATTCACTGGATTTGGCTGCTGCACTTTGCTGTGCATAAGGCTTCCACCAGCCAAATGGCTCTTGCAGAAGCGAGCTGCCACAGTTCACCTAATCTCTCCCATGCAGGACACACTGTGTTAGTATGCACTGGGTACAAAGGATTCCCATGAAACTACACATACAGTGGTACCTCAGGTTAAGTACTTAATTCGTTCCAGAGGTCCGTTCTTAACCTGAAACTCTTCTTAACCTGAAGCACCACTTTAGCTAATGGGGCCTCCTGCTGCCGCCACACTGCCGGAGCACGATTTCTGTTCTCATCCTGAAGCAAAGTTCTTAACCTGAAGCACTATTTCTGGGTTAGCAGAGTCTGTAACCTGAAGCGTATGTAACCTGAAGTGTATGTAACCCGAGGTACCACTGTATACCGATAAGAGTTTACTCTCTATCTAGTAAGTGATGTTAGGATTATAGCCTTTGAAGTGTTTGAAAATGTAGCCCATAGGTATGCAAAAAGCTATGATTCAGCAGGCTTGCATGTCCTATCCACATTTCTATGGGAATCTTATTGAGTGTTTCATACTCAGCACACTTTGTTTCTCCTTCAACCCCCCAAAATGAAAGCAACTTTTCCTGGACCAATACAGTTTTATTTTTTTTAGAAATGGTTATACTGAACAGTTCTGGTTACAGTAATCACAAAGGTTTATATCCAACACTGCTGTTCAGCTTGTGTAACATACTTCCTCTTGCACAAAATAACTTCCCCCAAGTCTCTGACGATCCCTATGCACCCTAAAAACCTGCTCCAAAGGTTTGGGAAACACACAGATTTTGGGAGACAAAATGATGTCTCACTGTCCAAGCAGAATGCTGCTTACACAGCACTGGATACAACCCAAACCCTGCACTCTCCAAGATGAAAAGGCCTTTGTGAGGAGATCTATAAGCTAGACTACAATTTCCACTGCCCATACATTCATCTTTGTATTCAAGTCCTCACTGTGTTGTCAACAATCACTTACTTTTAACTTTACTATTTGAGGAGAAAACTTAAGTTGCGGGCCCAGGCGCAGTGAGCCCAAGGCCACTGGGGCTAGGGCATGGGAAGCAGTAAAAAATTACCTGACAACATATTGAGATCAAAATGGCGACAACTTTATTGAATACAGATGTCAGTAGACTTTGGCACCCAGGGTCAACCATGGGTTAAGGATTCACCATGACACACATCAAATAGGGCAATCCTCCCAGGATGCCATTTGGGGGGTTCTATAGCCTGTTAGCCCCTAGGACCCATCTAATGGAGTACCCTGATAATTAGATCAGGAAGCACGGACTCCTGCTTAGACTAAGGATCCAACCCAATGCCTTATTCCATCACTCAAGTCAGCCCCACCCTGTCAGCTCGCCACCAAACCACTCACATCTGCAACCAATTAGTAGTTGTCAAGCAGCCAAACCTCATTGCCCCTTGATGAAAGATGCACACCATCAGACCTGTAAACAGTCACACTGCTGAACACGATTGCGAATCACCCAATCCACCAGGCGTGACAGTGAAACTAGTTTAAATAAGTTGGAGGTGGACCTCAGCAAAGCCAGGCTTCACCCAGGTCCATGCTCCAACTCCCGCCATCAAGGTTGGCCATGACTGGCCCATTTGAATTTGAGTTGCTGAAGCGTCTCAAGAGCTCCCACAACCGGCTGTGGCCGATGCCAACTGGTCATGCATGAAACGAAACGCACCCGAATTGGGCTGTGCCAGGCAACAGCTGCTGCTGCTGCTCAGGGGCAGAGGAAGGGGTGTCAAGTGGGGGTGGACCACCCCGGGTGTCACCACTGAGGAGGGTGACAAAATGCCAGGTGGCACTCACCGCAGGGCCTGCAGCACGCCTGAGCCATGCATCTCTCCTGGGAGTGATGCGGTGGCTTGTGTGCCCACAGGCTCCATGCTGTCCCAAACGGTCTGCCCGGCACCTCCCCCTCACCTGTAGGGCAGCTGAGTGGGAGGAGGCAGGCAGACTCCTCAAAGGCCCCACAGAGCATCCTGCCCCAGCTCTCCCCACAGGGAGCTGGTCTTGCCCCTGGGTGCAGGGCACGTGCGCCACCACAGGTGCCTGATCAGCTTCCTCCGCTGCTGCAAAAACAGTGAACGGTCTAAATAGGTCTGTTTAAAACAGATTTGGAACCATTCGTTTTATTATTATAGTACGCTGCTGAGAATTAGTAGTAGTAAGATTCAAAGGAAAGTTAAAAAGGCTGCCACTTTCTCTTCCTGTGTAAACAAATGTGATGTGGTAAGGGGCCAGGCACTAATCCACAGGTCGTAATTCTGATCAGTCTGTGAAGTTTAAAAGCTAGAGCAGGGGTCGGCAACGTTTTTTGAGGCCAGGCCAGTCCACTCCCTGGCAGACCTCTCGGTGGGCTAGGTGAGGAGCGTCTGTGCGCACATGCTATTTCTGGTGCTCTTTCGACCCAGAAGTCGGTTCCCGCGGTGAGAGAAAAAATGGTGCCACAAAAAAAACACAGAATCCCCACGCCGATTCACGGAACGGCCGTCCTCTGTGGGGCCAGTTCTAGGAAGCTCATGGGCCGGAACTGGCTCATGGGCCTTAGGTTGCCGACCTCTGAGCTAGAGAGACTCTTAAGGAAGTTCATGTTTCCAATTCACAAATTATTAGTATTCTGCATTTTATACCTAGAATCTTAATAGGATATTCCCCCTCCCCCCTTTTCTGAGAGGGAAGCAGAGATGATTGACTAGAATTACTGCATTTAGATTCTAAAGAGCTCCTAGTATTTGTCCATATTATTTTATTCAAGGGATAAATTAGTTTACCTTGTTTGGTAAATCAGATTATCAGTTCATCATTTATATTGCTTAGATCTTAATACTCAGACTGATAGTAATGGAAAAAACTTTACACTGCAGTAAAAAAAAACTTTTAAAATACTTTTTTAACAATTGAAAGGCACTGTTTTGATAACCTGCCTGCTAACATAAAGATATTCCAAAACATTCTCTCGCTGTAGGGTTGTTACAGCATATTTTAAAAAAGAAGCACTGTTGATGCTTCCTCTGTGTAGCATCATGACAGCTTCCTGGCATTTATCTGCTAGGATGCTAACATATTGTTGTTTGTACTTTACACCCACAGTGGTCTTGACAGGCTCTCACGACTCACAGTTTCCATTCAGAAAAAAACCCATTCACTAATGAGTTCAAAGATACAATAAAACAAATTATGAAAAAAACTCATTTTTAAGTGCATCACTTTTTTTTTTAATTAGAAGGATTTTTGGGCTGAACTCTAGAAAGTTCATGTGAAGTAATGAGATCTGCAAAGTAAGTCCATGTGCTTAGCTAATGTTGTTGACAGTGTGCCCTGTTCTGAACATGTTGGCTGCACCTGATTTAATATTTAGTAAAATAACCAGAATTTTCTTAATGAAGTACTCTAGATTGGTCCATTATATCACTAACTTGTGCAGTAGAAAGGCAAGAACAAGGAGACTTGTCATATCTTAAAGGTTAGCAATTTTTTTACGGCACAAGAAAGTAGAGAGACTCATACAATTATGTAATTAACAAAATATTTGTTGATAGTACAGACATCCTGGCATTGGTAAGCTAACCCCTCTGGACACAGTGTAATGGAAACAATTCTACCAACATAATTCAAAATATAAAATACTTCTATAAATATACCCAAAATATAAAGTGAAATTATGTTTCACCACGATAAATGTCAAAATATACAGCTTTCGAAATATGCAATAATTGGGCATATTTTTATTCAAACTGAAACCAAATCCTCTTTATTTACTTTTCATTTGTCACTATAATTAAATGTGTCAGTAGTTTTTTTTAAATTTTCAAACCCATTTTAAAAAAAAGTTTTTTGTCTTGTTGTGATGAAATACAATAAACAACCTAAAAAGTTGTTATTCTCTATGTGCATCTCCGAGAAAGAGAGAAGGAGAGAGAGAGAAAGGGAGAGAGAAAAGCAGTATCAGGTCACAGCTCTCTTTTTAACTAATTAGGTGATGCAATACTATATAAGAAAGTAATATAGTAATATAGTAAATAAAGTAATAAAGTAATATAGTAATATAGTAAATAATAAAGTATATAGTAAATGTTCTCAAATGTTCTCAAAGTATTTCTGGATAAAGATGGTGATTAGGTGTAGTTAGGCCGCTTAGACTGCTGAAGGAGCACTTATGGGGAATATGGTCCATTGAGGACAGTAAGACCTGCTTCTGAGTGAATATGTAGTGACTTACACTTCATGAACAATTGCAGTCAATAACACTTTTGTTTCACTGAAAGCACAGAAATTGTGTATTGCTTGGAGCAGGGTGGCCCAAATTTTCATACTAAGTGGGCTGCAAAAGTCCTTTGACATGGAACCCGCAGGCAGCACACTGCCTTGTCACACAAGAGGGCAGAAGCAAGGCCCAAATTTCATGCCCCCCCCCAGCTGCCTTCTCAAAGCCAGTTAAGAGAGTCTCTGGCAGGGTCCAGGGCATTCCATCTCCTTCCCAAAGCTGGGCAAGCACTAATTAGGCTTTGGGAAGGAGGGAGGAGTCTAGGACCCTGTCGGAGCTCTCATGCCTCCTTCCCAAAGTCCAGCACAAGGTCTGATGGGTGTGTGTCAAATGATGCTAAGGGCCACCAAAAAAAGCCTCACGGGCCGCTTGTGCCCTTGGGCTCCGTGTTGGACCACCGTAGTTTAGAGGGAGGAGAGATGTCAATATGATCACTTTAGAGTGGTTAAAAGGTAAAGGGACCCCTGACCATTAGGTCCAGTTGTGACCGACTCTGGGGTTGCGGCGCTCAACTCGCTTTACTGGCTGAGGGAGCCGGCATACAGCTTCCGGGTCATGTGGCCAGCATGACTAAGCTGCTTCTGGCGAACCAGAGCAGCGCACGGAAACGCCATTTACCTTCCTGCTGGAGCGGTACCTATTTATTTACTTGCATTTGACGTGCTTTCGAACTGATAGGTTGACAGGAGCAGGGACCGAGCAACGGGAGCTCACCCTGTCACGGGGATTCGAAGAGCCGACCTTCTGATCGGCAAGTCCTAGGCTCTGTGGTTTAACCCACAGCGCCACCTGCATCCCTTAGAGTGGTCACTAACAGAAAAGTGGAAATGCATTGTCAAATAGGAGGACAAAAAGTGATTTGCAAGAAGCTAATTTATACGTACATGGTTGCATCCAATTTTGTGTGAGCAGAGTTCCACTCACGCAACAAAACATCCACTTCCTCTCCCCCGCAATGCTAAATCTGCTCTGCAAGGTCCCTGAACCCTCTGCATCCTACAGTATGCCAGGTTAAAGTGCTAGCAACTGAAAACACATTTGGTTACTAGGGCTCCACACCTCCAGATATTTTTGCCTTCGTAAAGAATGCACATCCCACGCATATAACCTGTTTCTGGGCATGTATTATCTTTCTGGATTCCTCTCTGTGCATGCAGAACAGTAGCTTTGACATCTATCACCAGAGAGGATGCACATTTCCGTCCCTGTGCTATGCACAGTGCACTGCCATGAAGTTAAGTCCTTTGCAGATTTTTTTGGGGGGAGAGAAAACTGATGAACTCCTGGCCCTCCAAGTCAATGGCTGCCAGAGCAGGGAGGGCCAATAATTTTATTATAATTCTATTTACTACATTTATGCTCCACTTTTCTTCCATCATGAAACTTACAGCGATATAACATGAGATTCCCAAGTAGTCCCTCACCCTGGCTCTAACCACACCCATATCAGCTGAGCTTCAAAAGAGGCTCCAAGAATGTGCCCTGCTCAGACCCTGCCCACATTATGTTTTGAGGAGCAAGGGAGATAGTCACACCCAATTCTTGTGCATGTAGCACCTCTTATATACAGAGATCTCTGGATCATCAACATCTCCACCTTCCATACAGTTGTCTCAACGTGATATACAATAAAAAACCAAAACAAAAAACAACAGTTAAAGCACAAAACAGCAGTTGCATTAAAGCAAAACAAATATCATATAAAATAAACACTCGTGGAAAAAAAGCCATTTATTTATCTGTTGGGGAGAACAAGATCTTTAGTTCTTTCTGGAAAGTGCAGATCATGGGCAACTGTCGGATTTGAACAGCAGTGCTACTGCAGAGAACAGCAGCAAACACACTAAAAGCCCGGCTCTGAAACACTGTGGAGTGGGCTTCTGAGATGTTTGGGACTTGCAGGAGGAGCTCCCACTCCCACAACAACATATACTGGGTATAAAGGATAAGGTGGTCTCTTAAGTAACTAGGCATAGGACCTTATATGTTCGCACCAACACATTGAACTTGGCCCCATGGTGGATTGACAGTCAGTGCAAATCCCACAAGTCGAGTGTTATACACTGGTGGTAGTTTGCCTCTACCGCAGAATTATTAAACGTACAAACACATTACCAGCCTCCAAATGGTTAAACAGGACTACATTCTTTTAAAAGATATATTTAAAACCAAACTAAATTTTACCCAAAACTCTTACGACATGTTTCAAGTCTGTGTTAAAATGTCACTGCCAAGGGATAAAGTCCCCAAAATAGGCCTTTAAAAATAAAACTGCTGACAAGCCTTCAGCTCTAAGAGTGAAATAAAGTACCTTGGAGAACCAAATAAATGACGGAAACTGGCTTCAGCGCTGCAGGAAAATGAAATGTGCTGGGAAGCTACCAACATGCCCCAAGTTAGTCTGGTTTACCAAACCATCAAACTCTGTCTTTATTTTGTGCTTACAGATATGCATTTTATGCCAGCCTACATTTAGTGAATTGGTTAGAAATCTTATCAGAATAAACTCAAGATTTTGCAGCTATTTATGTGAGTTAGATTGTGCTCGTAAAGCATAGCTCCGAGTTAAGAGTAGAGACACCGAATAACAGAGTCCGTTGAAGGAATTATCAATGCCTTAGCTAAATTCCACAATAGTGTGGGCTGCAGCAAGGTTTGTGCCATTATTTTGCTGTGTCAACAAACCTTCTTTTGATGTCTGGACAGGTGAGTGACAGACCCTACTTTCACACCTACCTCCCTGAAATACTTCTGAACTTTCCTAGAAAGTAGGAGTATATGGAACATATCCCCTTATTTCCAGAGACTTTTCCACTCTGTTTCACCATAGCCACAAATATTTATGGAAAATATGCAGAGTCTCACGTATCCCTGCTTTTTGAACAACTGTGCATACAGGATTCTCACCCCACACTCACAAGCAGGTGATCATTACATGCATTAGGCCAGTGTTTGCAAGCTGACGTTTTATTTCACATGCTCGTGAAAGCTGTACTAGTTTTCATTTCATTTTGCTGCCTTGCCTTAATGCATGCACAGTTGGAGAAAGAGAGAAGAACAAAGACAGATCTGCAAGCACATGTTTATAGACTGCCTGTGAAAGTGCCAACTACAAACAAAAAAATATTGTTTTGCTTATTTATGTTGCCCATTAGGCCTTTCCCACAGAATCTCTGCACTGCAGATTTAATCATATCATATGTTGTGTGCAGTGTTAGAAACCAAGATTTGAAAGCTAGGAGCTAAATCCATAAACCTAGGTTATGGGTGCAACAACAGACTGTCTAGACGCACTTTTTTATAACAAGCATACAAAGCTGAAAATGAATGAACTGCAGCTAAAATCTTATGCTCATTTTTTGAGGCCGCTGAGAGAAAAACACTGCCTTACTGTAAGGCCAGTTGAGAGGTGGAACCTATCAGCTTTTCCTGACACTCTTGGAAGTTGAGCGGGGAGGAATTTCTCCTGCCACACCCTCAGCTGAAAAGATCTGAAATCTTACAAACCAACTCGATCCACTTTTTAAAACGAGTAGTACAGATTGAGTTGGATTGTAGACTTTTAACTAGCCTAGGAATGCTCTAAGGACTGAAACCTCTGACAACAGCCTTCACCAACCCTCCAGATGTTTTGGAGATGAACCAGTGCCTGCTGGTGGCTCAAATTCTTGCCAAGAATGCAAGGTGGGCTTCAGTCTGAACCTGCAGAAAACACACTTTTAGCATCCTTAGACAAGAGTGTCTCTGTTAAGAATTAATTAACACAGTACTCTTAAACTTAAAACAGTACTGTGGTTCTATTTTGAAAAAAGACATCAGCACCCATTGCTGCAATGTAATAAACAAGGATAAAATTTGAAGGATAAAAAAGCACATTTCTGTCTATATATAAACGGTTTCTCCTGCTGCTGCTCTCCATGGTAGTGAAAAGACAATGAGTTTGGCACATGTGCCTAGAGTGGAAAGATGTCAGCTGAGGAGAGGAGGCAGGAACAGATGTCTTTCTTGTTAGACAGTGGTGGAAAGATCCACTCTGAGAATACACTTAAAAAAAAAAAAATGTAGGACAGCAGAGAGGCCACAATGAAGAAACATTGTTTCTTATTTCCCACGGCTACAAACAAAATTCACTCTAAATTATTCACCCATATGTTGTTATACCAAATTGAGTTGTGCACAATTTATTTTAAGAAAGCAGTTTTAATAATATTATTTTAAGAAATGAAAGGCTTTGCTATGGTCAAATACAAAAACTAAGTGCAGCATAACTATAAATAAATACTGTGATTGTTCATTTGTCATTTCAAAAATCCTTGAGGAGCAGAAAGTGTTGTACGCCTGGCATAAAAATTAAAAGTTTTAATTTTGAAGTATCAGAAATGCCATACACAGAAAAACCCACCCCTACCCATGCAACAACAAAAAACCCTATCCATTTTCACTTACTTTCAGTATTATTAAGGTAATTCATATCATGGCACTTCTTAAATGTCAAGGTGTGCATTATCTGATATAAAATGGTATTGCAGTCTCATTTGTTCCTCAGTTACTAAGCTACAAATCAGTAAGTCCTTGGTTCAAATTTTGCATCTGCCACAAGGTAAAAAAACAAAATCACTACATCGCCTTAGGCAAGCCACTCTGTCTTAGCCTCAGTACCATCATCTGCAATATGGATAATTACAACAACTTGCAGAAGTAATTTGCAGTTCTAGATTCTGCCTTGCTATGGATAGCTTACCTACTCTTATTACAAAAGCCCTGATAATCCCAGGCACTTTTTAACAAGTTAATTTCTACTGCAGATAAAATGCAAATATACCTTTGAATATGCCGTGGCACACATTAAAGGTAAAGGTACCCCTGCCTGTACGGGCCAGTCTTGACAGACTCTGGGGTTGTGCGCCTATCTCACTTAAGAGGCCGGGAGACACTTTCCGGGTCACGTGGCCAGCGTGACAAAGCTGCTCTGGCGAGCCGGCACCAGCGCAGCACACGGAAACGCCGTTTACCTTCCCGCCAGTAAGCGGTCCCTATTTATCTACTTGCACCCGGGGGTGCTTTCGAACTGCTAGGTTGGCAGGCGCTGGAACCGAGCAACGGGAGCGCACCCCGCCGCGGGGATTCGAACCACCGACCTTTCGATCGGCAAGCCCTAGGCGCTGATAATCCCAGGCACTTTTTAACAAGTTAATTTCTACTGCAGATAAAATGCAAATATACCTTTGAATATGCCGTGGCACACATTAAAGGTAAAGGTACCCCTGCCTGTACGGGCCAGTCTTGACAGACTCTGGGGTTGTGCGCCTATCTCACTTAAGAGGCCGGGAGACACTTTCCGGGTCACGTGGCCAGCGTGACAAAGCTGCTCTGGCGAGCCGGCACCAGCGCAGCACACGGAAACGCCGTTTACCTTCCCGCCAGTAAGCGGTCCCTATTTATCTACTTGCACCCGGGGGTGCTTTCGAACTGCTAGGTTGGCAGGCGCTGGAACCGAGCAACGGGAGCGCACCCCGCCGCGGGGATTCGAACCACCGACCTTTCGATCGGCAAGCCCTAGGCGCTGAGGCTTTTACCCACAGCGCCACCCGCATCCCTGTGGCACACATTACTAACTGGTAAAGAAGTTACTGTACTTGCAGCTGACCACTGCCAACTCTTGAGATCCAGCACGACCTAGGCTGTCATTGTAATGTCCTGGATCAAGTAAACAGGAGGTTGTTTTGTTCTATGCATGCTACTTCCTCAAAGAGCAGATTGTAGCAACAGGATGACCAAAAGTGCTGTGACGTTTCAAGAGAAAACCTATGGTATGTCTTATCTATTTCACCAGAGAGGTAAAGCCAATTTGGTGGAAGGAAAAAGGAGGGAAGGTTTTCATGCTTCGGCTTTGATAGATACAATGCTTCAGCAATTGATATTCCTACGGCCTGCTCTTACCTTACAAAGGGTTGCAAAGTGGGTTGCAAAGTAGTATAGTGCAGCAGAGGTACACTAAGGAATCCTCTATTCAAGCCTCATCCATGAGGTAGCCTTTCCCCCCCTCATCTACAACATGGCAATAGTACTTGCTTACCTTTTGCACAACGACTGAAAGGACTGCTGTAATAATGGACATGAAACACTTTGAACATTCAAAATGATTATGAGCAGTATTTGCTACATGGCAAGAGAAATGTCTGAGGTGTTTTTTCCTCACTGAGGAAACTGCATGTTGAAAAGTCTGAGGGCAACAGGGAGCTCACACGTAAACAAAGTTTCAAACACCCAACGTAGCTGAAATTCATAGGCAAACAACATAGCTGCATGAATTTCCCATTAGTAGTGGGTCTTGTAACAGGTGCCTTTCGTTTTGTTTTGGGGCATCTGTTTCTGCCAGTGATAGGCCTCATCTGGATCTTCTAGCTTAATCCAGCAGCTAGGCTGGTTGCTGGTTGCTAAGGCAACCTACCTGATCCCCAGGTGTCCTCATACAGTGTCTCCTCAGGAAAGCTACCTGTCATAACAATATCTATTTTGTTTATATCTGGAAGTAATGATTCATTAGATTAATTTTTTGCCCTTTGTTCACTTCTGTACAGAACATGAGGTACTTTACATGATACTAACAGTAGGATACTCTTCAGGGAGCAAAATACAAAACAGCAGTTTCATAAAGATTAATGGCTCCACTGCTAAAAATGGATCTCAGATAGATGCCAGCAAATAAAACCTGTTCAATATGAAGGAGCCACAACGACCTGAGAAATATACTGTTGTATTTGCATAGCCTGAAATAGGTTACTTCAAACCTTACATAGCTATCAATCTTGCGATCATGATCGATTGGATACAGGCAGAATACATGTGTCAACACTGCAGGCTTATACACAGTTCAGAACTTGCATATCTGCTGTGTTATGAAGAGCTACACAATTTCTTTATAAAATACAGAAAGCAGAAAGAAACGGACAGAACTGTGAGAAGGAAAAATACTGTAAGAAACTGTATATAATTTCAACAACAATGACAAAAATGCAGAGTACATATTGTGTGGTCAAAGTCTGTGCACATACATTTTGTACCCATGCGCACCCTTTCCCTGAGAATGAATCAAAGCGCAGAATTTAGGAGTGGAGTCAGCAAATGTGAGTCTCCATGCACGCTGATTGTACACATTTTTGTATGTGTGGACTGTCCTAAGGTGAAAAAAGCAGATATTGCTAACATTTGACCTTCCATATGTTGTCAGTTTTCAACTCCCATAATCCCTGATTACTGGCTAGGGCTCACAAACTCCAACACCATCTAGAATGCTACAGGTTAGCCACCCCTGGCATACAGAACAGTTTTAAAGGTGAATGGCCTGATCCTATCCCACCATGTGGGTGTTGAAGGAAAAACAGTGTTGTGGAATTCTGTGGAATTCACGGGGAAGAATTAGATAGACAGGGTAGCAGAGGACTCCCCTGCTCAGCGCCTGAGGGCCCCAGTCCTGCCACTCAACACCTGGCCTAGGGCGGGGCCTGATGGGCTCTATAAAGGACTGCTGCTGCTGCTCCTCACAGAGGGCTTCATTTTGTTTTGTTTTTGTTTAAATTGATGTCATTTCTTACCTATGTCATTTTAAACTGTGATATTAATGCTGTATTCTTAGTTTTAGATTTTGATTTATGTGGAAATTGTTTCCCATTTGGTTGTGTATTTTTTTGATGTGGTTTATTTATTGTTTATGACTTTTGTAATTATGTAAATCTTGTTATGCTGTAAGCCGCCTTGAGCATTGTTTTTTAACTGTGGAAAGGCACTATAAATAAAAAATGATGATGATGATGATGATGATGATGATCACCACTGGAATCTTGCACCCTATCCTTAACCTCATACTGCAAATTTCTACGGTTTTATTTTCTTTAGATTCTGCAGTAAGAAGATTTTCCCTTGCAACTTGGGTGAAGCTTCCCCTCCCCCTTCTTCATGGCTTGTTTCGCACAGGAAGTCATTTGCTATAAATCCTTTCTGGAGCAAAATTTCCTTGGCTTTTACTTGTGACAGAAATGCCACTATAAACTATCTTTTAATAATACCCTCAGCAATGTGAGAAGAAGTTTCCAAGTTCTGCTTAATAAGCATTTACCAAGTTTGCTCCCACTGCATCTGCTTCTCATATGCAAAGCATACTGACAAAGTGAAAACAACATACACACACCCCATATCACACCAAGAGCATAACTTCTTTTTCATTAATTGGTTACCTAATGCATATGGCGTGCTCTGGTCCATGGGGTCACGAAGAGTCGGACACGACTAAACAACAACAATGCATATGTTTCTGCTTTTTCTGCAGCGGCTACACTACCTCTCCAGATGTAGACATGGCATTGGTGGACTCCAACTTTCATCAGCTCCAGTCAGCATGGCAAAAGGTCAAGGATAATGTGCATTGTAATTCAATATCACTTGCAAGGCTACAGCTTTCAGTCCCTGAGCCACATGATGGGATAGGATCAACAACGTCCTTCACTATTATAATATTGCTCATTTTGCAGATCTTAATTTTCCCAGGCTCAGCAGCAGCAGCGTCTCACGAATCTGCTAAATGCCCCTTCACATGCCATTATCCAATATAGATTCCTAGGTTATAATGCTAGTTTGCAATAACAACAATTTAAACAGTTGAATTTTCTTATTTACCCGGTAATCACCATGAAAGTTTTAAAATTCTATGTTCTCGCAACCTCAGAGGGATAGAATACTAGACTTTTGTATAAACATACAATTTAGCACATTATGAGCTGAAATGTATTTTATAGTCTCTTCTTTATTGTTCCTCTGTATTTATAAAATTCTGTTTTGAAATTGCAATGCAATGTTGCATATTACAAAGCTCTTCATAAGATGATGGGGCTAGAGACACAACTGGAAGTGTGGGAATATCCCTAACTTTTCTTTTGGATCATCTCCATGTACAGTTCAGACCACACGGGTGGTCACAGTCAGGCATGTCAGTTATATGGGCCAATAAGTCTAATCATCCCACCCAACTCGATTGTGAAAATTCAAAGACAAACTCAGTATGTAAATTTAGTTTTATGAACTGGCCTTTACTCGAGAACCTCATGATAACACATGTAGATTCACTACCATATGCCAAAAATGAAGGCAATCAATCCCACTTTTAATAAGACTATTAAGTTTATCCATTATCACTCATGGGAAATAGTTATCAATAAAATCTGAATATAGTTTTAAAATGAGTTTGTGAGAAGATGACCTCAGTGACAGTTTACCTCAGGGGTAGGGAACTTTAGGCCCAGGGGTCAAATGTGGCTCCACAGGACTCTGTTTGGCCCTTGAGACTTTCCCCAGGTTATATGCCTCAAAAGTGCTGTTCCACGCCATGCCTGAGTGCTTTTACCTGGCTGGAATGTGTCTTTGTGATGTACGAGGCTCTTGGCTCAAAACCAGACATATGGTGATGAGAAGATCTGAGGCCTCCAGGCTCAGCAAATTATGTCATTCTCACGCCAAAGTTCAGGGGCCTCCAAAGGTCCAACCCACTGTATTTACTCGATTCTAATGCTCACATTTTTTGGCCAAATTACGTTGCGAAAATTAAGGTGCACATTAGATTCGATGACACATTTAAACTCGCCAGCAAATACTCTTTTTTGTTTTGTTTTTTGTTTTTGTTTCAAGGTTCTGTAAATTGAGGTGCACATACGACTCAAGTAAATACGGTAGATGTCAGACTGCATTTGGACACAGACCAGACCTGATCTGAAATTGATTGTCTTATGGTAGACTCCTTAAATCCAGATAAAAATGGTAGATGGTAGATTTCCCCATCTAGTCCACAGAACAATTTCCTGTCTGATAACTTTAATTTAGCAACTGATTTTGATATGCAGCAGCATGCTCTTTGGCAGTGATCCTGCCCCTATTAATCATTGCTGATCATTAGGCATGCCATTTTAGTGAAAACTTGTTTTATTCCTCAATCCGAAGCACATGTAAATCCACTCTACTGAAATGAAAGGACTCTGAAGTAAATTATTATGAAAATGAACTAAACCAAATAACAATGCAAAACATTAACACCTAACTATGTCATGATCCACAGTGTAAAACACCACTGATAGGTCAAGGAGAGGCAACAGAGAGAGAGGCATACCCTTGCTCATCTCCAAATGAGCTACTAAACCCATCTCCAACATTCAGAGAAAGCTCTGAATGAGATTCAGATGATAAAAATGTGGCCAAAAAGAAAGACGTCATTGCTTTCATCACCACAACCTCATAGGTCTGCAAATAGCGACATCTGACTCAACATGCTTTTTGGCATTCGTGTTCAGCTATTTTATGGTCCTTATGACATTCTAATTCCTAATAGAAGATCTTAGGCTGCAGTTCATAAGAACATAAAAGCCCTTCTGGATCAGACTGCAATCAGTATCTGTAGTCTTATTGAACTGAGCAGCACTGACTTGAAGTATACACGCATACATCCCTAGCTAACAGAACCAGTGGTCAGGGATGATAGGAGCTGTAGTTCCAAAACATCTGGAGGGCCGAGTTTGCCTATGCCTGGATTAGAATAAGGGTCAAAGCCATTAGCTGCCTCAGAGAGTTGCTTCTCTCTCTCTCTCTCTCTCTCTCTCTCTCTCTCTCATTCATTTGCAGTGTCTACATAATGAAATACAAATATAAATACTGGGTAATCCAGTATATGTATAACAATACAGTGGTACCTCTGGTTACGTACTTAATTCGTTCCGGTGGTCCGTTCTTAACCTGAAACTGTTCTTAACCTGAAGCACCACATTAGCTTATGGGGCCTCCTGCTGCCGCCACCGGAGCAAGATTTCTGTTCTCATCCTGAAGCAAAGTTCTTAACCCGAGGTACTATTTCTGGGTTAGCAGAGTCTGTAACCTGAAGCGTATGTAACCCGAGGTACCACTGTACCCAGGTTTTTAAAGAGCAACATTGATTTTTATTTGATGATTAAAACAAAATGGGACTGTGTACCTCTTTTATGATTGGCAAAATTCATCCATACTGGATAGCTAAGAAAGTTTCAGATTTATATTTCTTGGCTGAATTGAACCTTTTGGCTAACAATGTTAAAGAAGTTATTTTGGAAACATCCACAGAATCCTAGATACTGGAATGGATTTAAAGCCTTAAGTCAATAATCTCTAAAAACAGCAAGTGATTTCAACTTAAGATCACAGGTCTGACTCTAAGCATGATTCCCATGTGCCAAATGAAGGAAATGCCAGTCCAAAGGCTGTTAAAAACCTTCCCTAGTTGCTGCCCAAGATGTCAACTGGAAAAAGTAAATACTTTTGGAATTTGTTTCCTTGTGTCTCAAAAGAGAGAGAGAGCTTTTTAATTTAAAAACTTGATAAATGAAAGTGGTAAGAATAATTTCATCATACCGTGGTTCAGCCTCTCTATCGCTGAACTTCTTTTGCTCTTGTGGGCCTCTTCCTGTAACTTCAACCAAGTATGCATATATAGTTGTATCCAGATAGCAGTAAAGTCAGTTGCTGCTGCTAAACAAGTTTTTTAAAAAAATAAAATAAAATATGAATCTCTCTTTTAAACACGCAATCTTGTTAAAGTCAAATTCCAAAAATCAAGGGAACTTGCAAGCATGTCACTTGCTATGCACAAGGACATTCCTCTGCTAGCCCTGAAAGTAGCTGAGCCTTTGCAAGCTTTTCACATGGAAGTCTGGCAAAATCTTGGAGCTTTTTGTGAGTGGGTTTGACAGGAAAGCACCTTTCACTACCACCTGCTTAAGGGCCTTCTCCCTGGTAGAAATGGCATGCATGGTAACAGACACTAGCTCCCATTCCATCCATGTCAAGAAAAGACTCTCTGCTGTAGCCTTGAGAGCAATGATTGCTGCTCTTCTCCTTGCTGCTCTTCAAGGCAAGCTATTGAGCTTTGGGGACAGGAGACTGGTGGCAGTGACACTCAGAGGATTAAGGAAAGCAAAGACCCTACTCACCTTGACCCTGCTCATGAGCCCTAAAGCAGGCTGAGTTTGTTTTCCACATGCCCTACTTAAATGGTCATGATACACAAGAGCCGCAGAACAAGTACTTTTCAAAAAGGTGGTACGTGCCGGTACGCCGTGCCCCCCTCTGCCCCCCCATCACCACCACTTGCCCACCCACGCTTTCCCTCCCGCCTCACACTTTCCCCCCTGCTTCAGCTTCCTCTGCCACTTCCTGCTTTGGTGCGACCTATCAAAACTCTACAGTGGTACCTCGGGTTAAGAACTTAATTCGTTCTGGAGATCCATTCTTAACCTGAAACTGTTCTTAATCTGAGGCACCACTTTAGCTAATGTGGCCTCCCGCTGCCGCCACACCGCCAGAGCACAATTTCTGTTCTCATCCTGAAGCAAAGTTCTTAACCCGAGGTACTATTTCTGGGTTAGCGGAGTCTGTCACCTGAAGCGTCTGTAACCCGAGGTACCACTGTATTTTGTTTTTTTGCAGGCAACCAGCAGTGGTGAAAATAGTTTGTGTATGTGTGTGTTTTAAGAGAATGAAAGGTGTTTTGGTAGAGGCTGATGTACCTACACCAGTGGTTTTCAAGCAGTGTGCTGTGGCACCCTGGGGTGCCTTGAATGATGGTCAGGAGTGAGGGCCACTGGCCCTGGTCCCTCTTTCTTTCCCTCCCTCCTCTGATGCCCTCTCACACCTTTGCCTCCCAAAGGCTTGCACAGTTTTTTATTGCAGCAGCTCCACAGGTAAATGGTGCCTCTGGGAGGCACCTCTCTTTGGGGTGAGGGGGGCAGCTCAGAGACCAGGGACGGCAGCAGCAGCTGCCCATAGGACTCCCAAGGAAAGGGGGGCGGAGAGGATATTGAGGGAACATTCCACAAGGGAGGATGTTCAAAAAGCTGCCAGTTCTGCAGGCAAGGGTTGACATAACTGGGCTCCTGAGCCCTAAAGGGGTTCCACAGAAAGAATGTAGTTGGTTAAGGGAGCCATGGGCTCAAAAAGGTTAAAAACCTCAGACCTATGCTCTCAAATCAATCTCCCCAAAGGGGAGAACAGTCATAGTTCCTCTTGCCTGTTCCCTTACTGGTTCTGTTGTTCATCCCTGCCCATTCATTAAACACACATTTAAAGCATGTGGCATCTCACAAAGAACCATGGGAACTGTAGTTACCAGAGCTACAATTCACAGCACCCTTAATGAACAATAGTTCCCAGCATCCTTTGGTGGAGGGAATTGTCCAATGTGGATGTATCCTCACGAACATGTGCAACAGATCCATGTAGGAGATGGATGGGAAGAGCTGCAGATGCTTTCTATCCCACAGCACTGGAAAATTTAAGAGCATTATTACGTCCATGCAGTGAAACGTTTCGGTACAATGTTCACACTCGGCTGCTTCCTTTGGAATAGGTCACTGGAGGCTTTCTGAACTTGGTTATTTTAGAATTTTTCGAACAAAGATGACAAGGAAATCATGATTCCCTACATATTGATCATATCGGCCAGATGTTAAATGTTTACTTTCACTATGGAGTCTACAGTGAAGTAAGACATTTAACATCTGGTCAATTTGTTTATGTACACATCAAAAAGATGGTAAGTAATATAATCATACCCTGCAAGTATGGTAACAGTTTATTTAAGGATTCACTGCCTGAACTTTAAAATAGTGCATTAATAGTCCTTTTGAAGAAAATAGTTCTCCTGTGGCTCTGAAAACCAGGTTGTAAATTCATAAATACAGAGGATTTCAACAACATAAATATCAAAGGAAGCCCAACTTCTGTCACTGGGACAACTTAAACCTATCGGGAAAATCTGCATGTATATTTACTTAATTGCCTTCCTTTATTATGCAATTTAGGCACTTTCATTTTCAGCAGAGTCAGTGAGAGTTGGATCCCCCCCCCAAAGTACCTCCTTGGATGAACAGAAAAACTAGGTATGGAAGTACCACGACACAGAGTCAGCCATGGAGAGAATCTGGATTGCCTGTATTAATTGTTAACTGCAATCCTAATTTATATGTTCATTCTGAAAGCAGGAAAATGTCAGAATTTTTTTCCATGACTGTTTGCTACTCTCTTAAAAATACTCAATTATGAGGCACGTTTCGTGGTGCAAAGCAACTACAACTCCACACATTCAATGACTACTCCCCTTATAGGTGCTCCTTAAAATATCTCATTTGCAAAGCAGTTTTTCATAAATGATGAGCATCCCAACCTTCTGAAATGTGTGCTACAAAATGAATGGGATTAGAATATGAATTTGTGTTTTTAATTGACTGTTAATTTCTAGTCAGTATTTCATTTGTTTTTTCAAGAACAAGGAAAAGTGAAATTTATGAGTCAAGAATTGTGGCTTCAGGAAGAATTTTGCAACTATTTGGACTCCTCTTGATACACAGTTTAAGTTTTTGGAACCTGGTGATTTGTGCTAAATTTAATATGCCTTTTAAAATGATTATTGCTTGGACTTTTGTTTGAACCTAGACTGCTCCATAACATGTGGAGAAATTGTTCCATTTCCACTTTGAATTTCAGGTGAAATTAACATCCAACTGAATGCTAGCCAAAGCAGAAATTACAGGACAGAAAGGTTTAATAGGAACTCTACAGCAATTTCGTTAATATTATATGTACTTGCATGCTGTGGCAGGGCTATGTTGACAACTTCAAAAATAATTTTAGAAATGAAAAAGCCTGCAGTGGTAAACTGCTTTTCCCAATTACAGTTGATACAAATTAGGTATTTGTTTGGTTTTTCAGATTTGTTTCCATCCTTCAAGCAACCATAAATATTTAATTGACTTCTACTTAATTAAAAATTGATGTTTCCCCCATTATTTCATATTTCAAACCCCCAAAGCATTGCTAAAAAATACTCATGTTGCCCTGTTTTGTTTTGTTTGAAAGGTGTAGCCCCTGAAACCATAAAATGTATGTTGTTGTTGTTGTTGTTGTTGTTGTTGTTGTTGTTGTTGTTGTTGTTGTTGTTGTTGTTCTTTTCTCATTCCACTTGGGATATTCTCCTTATACTCAGATTTGTCCCTGCACCATAACGAACGTCTCAGAGGTAAAAGGAAGCATCTTTTTGGAACTACCAGTCTCCTTTGCTTAATAAATTTCCAGATACTGTGTGGCATCAGAGAACGAAAAAAGGAGGAATAGTGTGGTATAGTGCACAAACATCACTTCTATTCTGTGTTTACCATACCAACTGTACCACCATGCACAATCTCTTTCTTACCCATTCTGTCATTTAAGTCACTTGAAGAAAGCCATAGACAAAAAGCCTCTATCTGTTAATGTAAGGAACCCATGAATTAGATACAGGACTCAACAAAGCACACTGCTAGAGCCACATGAACATCAGGTATTTGTTTAAGGCTGTGCCTATATACATATGCATGCTCAAATGCAATGCTTAGTGTCCCCAAATACATATTTTAAAACACACACGAGATACATCTACAAAAAATGGGGCAAACCTAAGAAGAGCACTGTTGGATGAGACCAAAGGCCTATCTAGTCCAGTATCGTATTCTCACAGTAGAGTAGCCAACTAAATGTCTATGGGAAGTGTGCAAGCAGGATCTAAATGGTCAGCAGGATCTAAATGGTCATGCATCAGCATTATTCCCACTTTAATAATAGATTAGGATGTAACGGTTCAGTGCAGTACAATGTGAACAGGACTCTTGCACAATCTTCTATGGCAGCTAAAACCATCTTGCCTTTTCCAAATTCCTTTTGTTATATTCAGTATATTTCCTTCCTTCCATTCTATTTTACAACCGAGGTAAAACATGCTCAGACCTATTTCAGGTAATCATAAGCAGCAGTCCTAAAATCACCTTCCACTGTTTAAAGTGTAAAGGCATTTCGGGGGGGGGGGGGAGAGACTTACAAACATATCTAGAGAGCAAGAAAGAGATACAAAATGGATTTGAACTGACTAGAGTAGCTACAATTGAGTGATAGAACCATCTTAATGGTACCATTCTGGAAATACCAGGCATTACAATGGCAGACCTGTGTGTAAGACTTGGCTTTCAAACAAACTAATTTGAAGCAGTGCATGGTATGAGGCCACTCACAACAACAGTATAGTCAGGTGGGAGGACAGCCAAATCCATATCTGCCTGTGCTTTTCTCCCTGAAACCACTTCACTCTGCGATTTTTCAGGGAGAAAATAATATCAATGCAATTTTAAAACATTCCCATAATTTTTTCTAGTCAGTCCCTCATTTGAGGAATATTACGTTTCTTCTAAAAACTGGCATACACTACTGCTTCCATAGAAGACAGTGATTTAATTTTGGATTTTTTTCATCTGCATAATTAAGAAGAAACAACAATAGATCCAAGTAAATTGTAAGGATCTCTTAATATTTTCCTCTTCATTTTTGTCCATGTGTTAGATGGGGGGGGGGGATGCAGAGAGAAAATTAAGATGACTATCATTACAACAAAGCCATATAGCTAGGACTCATTCCTGAGAATAAAATCATTTGTAGGCAGTTCATGAAGTCAGAATAATTTCCAGAAATGCAGAGTCATGGGGCCTGGAACGTTGCCATAGAGGATCATCATCGTATCAGTTACACAGTTGTGAGAGACGGATCCTCATTTCTAATTTTCTGGTGCGAAAATGACTTTATTTAGTGCTGTCTGCTTTTGCTGTTGTTAACAGTTACGCCAGCTGGTGGCACCCACAATCCCATTAAATAATTCACCTTTAAAATCAAGGGTACCCCCCTCCCCCTTCAACATTTAATAACAATAAAATGGTAGGACTGCAAACAAAAACATATTTTTCGATTCAGCAAGTCTCCAGAATGTTATATGCTGAACTCACAGTGACGTAGTCTGAATGTACACTAAACCATTTTCACGATAGAAACGTCCATAGGTGCTCTCAGGATGGTACCATCCTGTGTGAAACCATGCAAAGATACAAGATCCAAAATGGAGTGGCATTTCCCACCTGACAATAAGGGAATCATGACTAATGCTTGACTTATCACCATACTTTGGATTGTCTTGAATACCACCATTTGTTAGCCAAGCCCAAAACCAAAAGTCCTGTTGGGATGCATTTTGGATTGCCTGCTGGTGAAAGTGACCATGAGGTGATTGATGGTATCATCATTTATCCGTTTTAGACCCCTGGGTAGTAGCAGTTGCCAGGACGTTGTCCTGTTCACCTCTATGTAGTTCCTTTCTTATTTCAGATATCGTGATATATCGATAAATCAATATATTTAGCTGGTGATATATCACGATATTGAAAACCAGTTATCACCCAGACCTAGTGTGCATATGTAAGGCTGCATCCTTATATGGTAGTTTGATTCTAACTATACTCTGAATGAGAGGGTTTAACACTGATGGGAGGTGTTATAGGTAATCAAAACTATACATAATTTATGAATTATTATTTGGGAGTCCAGATTTCACTGGCATATCCAGAGGGCATCACCCAGCTGCACAATTTGCACACAAAAATTAATATTTCCCATTTTCAAAAGAAACTGATTCCATTTCATTTCAAAAGAAAATGATTTTAAGCATTCTAAATAGAGGCTTACACATAGCATCAATTTTGCCACCAAAAATGCACCTGACACCTGTTAATTTCCAGGTAGGAGTATGGAAACAATTAATGTGCAAGGAATAAAATCCTCATGTTTAGCATAACCAACTCCCCCCCCCCCCCGCTTTGGGCCTATTCCAAAAGTATCTTCAATAAGGAAACGACGAGTTGGTGCAGCATGAATTAGAAGTTAGTTGCACCAAGAACATAAAAGGTTTGTAAAATCCATGCTGTTCTACTTCTTGATTTTACATTTCCAAACAAATGAGATAGGAATGAAGCCCTTAGTAACACAAAGCTTCCCTTAGTAACAACAACAACAAAAACAAGCCTTTTCTGATTTGTACGCATTATAAAGGCTTCAGATTCAAAGCATGGGTGACTGCTTAGCTGAAAATGTTACTTGGAAGGCCATACACAATAACATTGGCCACAATCCAGACAGCTGTACAATTAGTTTTGTGCACTCAGCTGATCTTTGGACTTATTCATCTTAGGTATCAGTCCCTTCTGCCACAGATCCAACCACTTTTGAAAACTGGTGGAGAGCTAAAAGTACTTTGAGATATGGCAGGTAATGTGTGTGTGTGTGTGTGTGTGTGTGTGTGTGTGTGTGTAAAACAGATAGAAAGAGGGGAAATGCATGTCTTGCTGCTCCAAGGAAAAAAGTCAAAGGACCACCCTATTTGGGAAGCAGAACCCCTTGGGCATAAACTATTTTAAAGGTCCGTCTTCATTTTATCACGGAATTACACTGCCACAATGGCATTTCAAAGGTCCAACACAAAAAGCAAGACAGCAAGATCTATTCAACAAACAGCATTTACACGACAATCACTGTGTATTATCAGCCATTAGTAGGATTCATGTGCAATTGCTGTCGCTGTTACAACTATTGAGTTTACTTCTGAGAACTCCAATTTCCTTTTGGGTGGTATACTGTACACTGCAGGAGCTGGATGGTGTTATATGTAATAACTATAGGTCACAACTCAAATAACTTTGCATAAGAACAGTCGCTTGACTTTGGTTGTTCTCCTTGAGATGCAAGAGAAACAACTCTGAAAACAAGAAGAGATCACAGGATTTGCCTGTTCAAAGAAAAACAGTTCGTGTTCCCATTGCATGCATGCATGCTCAAAGGAACTTTTCTATTACTAGACTGTGGTCAACATTTAAGATAATTCTGTGTATGGGTAATTGTTACCATCTGAAATCAACTGTGGAGCATAATAGGTATATTCAGTTAACAAAAATGCTTTTGACTAACACGTTGCTTTAAAGGTTTTCCATATTCACACAAGCTCCAAATGGCAGAGAAATTACACATATTAAGTCACGCCCTTAATATATGGGTCACTTTGGGGTGCAATATGGATATGGTATGGTATCCTAAGTTGCGGTCAGTACAACCTTCACCACTAACTCAGAGCTGAATGACTCATTGACAAGAGGGGTGGATGTAGCTCCCCGATTTGATTGCAATAGACACATGGACGCTATGCAACGGAAGCTATCATGGAAGGCAAAAGTCACCCAGCTTGCAACCAATACTATCCACAAAGAATGTACCCAGCTGAGATGTTGCTTCCTGAAGAGACAGTGCGGAACTGAGCCTCCCATCAGTGTAGCTGCATGATACGATACTGCGCTGCCCCCCACCAACTTCTTGTTATCATGGTGGGATTCACGAAGTCACTCACTCAACGTTTAACTTGTTCAAAATAAGCCATTTCTTATCCTTTTTACCCTAAATTCTGCATGGACTATCCTCCTATTGCTCTCTACAGTACCAAACTTCAAATCAGTCCATTTAACCATTTTCTAACTATACGCTATAAAACCTACTGCCCATGATTTCTTATTACCATAATGAAATGTGATTCAACTGACTCACTCACCCAAACATAATTTAGGTGTATTCAGAAGAACTGCTAAGAAGCTATTCAAACACCTCTATCGCTCTCCTAGTGTCAGGGTCCAAGACAATAATAGGAAATTTGTGCGCGTCCACGCGCACACACACTGTTAATATTGTTGCATATATTCTTGCACATGTTAATATATTTTAACCAGTCCCATTCAAAATCTGAAAGGTCTGTCCATTCTGAAAGATAGCAGAGCCAGCTGGGAAAGGAAGCTGGAATTGGCATTCGTCAACCCACTAAATTACAACCTATTTTTATACCCATGTTTGCACTATTTCTTGGGCATCTCACTAGAAATTCCAGTAATTCCAAATGACTAGTGAGATGCCAAACAAATAGCAAAAATATGGCCATGATGAAAGGGAGGCCCGACTATCAAACAAAGCACACATTTTTCCTAAATGTTAAGAAATTAGAACAGTTTTTGTAGACAGCTTTTAAAAAAATAATTTTATCACAGAACTTAAAACACTGTATGTTTTATGATAATTGCTTTTGTTTCTGATGTTTTTGATCTGTTTTATATTTGCTTTATGGTTCTCTTTTGCAGGCTATCTTGAAAATCCGGATTAATAAAATTATGTTTAAAAATTAAGCAAGAAGGTTGGGAGCAAAACAGCTAGGAGAATAGGGATATTGGTAGCAGTGGGACAAATGTTCCATTTGTGCAATGAGTGAGGCAGGTCTAAATATGCCAACACAATTTCAAGTAACCAAGTTTCCACTTAATCTCAATGCATTTCGTGCTTTTTTATGGAGGTGGTTTTATTGTTGGTTTTGGGTTGTATATAAATATTTTGTAAATTGAATAAAGAAGGCCTATCTTTACAAAAAAAAGGGAACATGAATTTTATAGTTTAAAGTTTTTTTTATATTTTTCTAAAGTTGTTTTATACAAGGGCTGCAATCCTCAGTATACATACTTTACTGGGGGCAAGTCCCATTGAACACTGTTGGGCTTACAATGTGAGTAGATATGTATTACGTTGTGCTGTAAAACATATCAGTGTTTCTCTTATTCCCACTCCTAACCATGTTCCTTGGACTTTAAAACACTCTTTAGAGTGTAATGCTACAAGGCTGTGCCTAATTATACTGGGTATCCATAAATAGGTATACATGACTCAGAATTTCTGTGTCCTCAGCCAGCCTATCAGACCACAAGAAATACACCAGCTCCGGTTAAATTAAACAGTAAGATACAACAGGCTGCAACTTCTGACATATATCAGCACACCTCGAGGTACAAAAGAGCTGCAGTATAGAGAGAAATCCTAGACTCACAATAGCAGCTGAATGTGATCTGAATGAATATCAATACAAGTCGGACAACTTAGAACAAAACTCAAAACAAAGATACACGCTTTCATTCTTTGTTTTACCTTATAGTCACCATAACCAAGGGCACATCTACAGTCTATATTTTCTGGCTGTAAGAAGGATGGCTATAATGCTGGATGGCTTCAAAGGCACATGTAAGTCCAGCATCTTATCACATGGTGTGTACGCAATGTGTGATAATGTGCATTCAGTGCTAGATGCAGGTGCCTTTGGCTAGAAGCAAGTGCCTTTGTGCACATGGCGTCATCCCTGTCCCACACTATTTGTCAACCCAAAGTGCACTCTGCAGGTGCAGGTTATAACCATAACTTCCTGAATGCATGTGTACACAGGAAGTGCTTTCTCAAGTCACCACCTATTGGGGAAAACCTACCGACACTGCAAGGTTGTGCTGCTCTCCCTTCATTATGTTCAACAATAACCTGGTCCTGGTTTTTAACTCCCTAAAGCCGTACTTCATTACAATTTAAAAGGCAAAGGTCCAGTCATGACCAACTCTGGGGTTGCGGCACTCATCTCACTTTATTGGCCGAGGGAGCTGGCGTACAGCTTCCGAGTCATGTGGCCAGCATGACTAAGCCACTTCTGGCGAACCAGAGCAGCGCACGGAAACGCCGTTTACCTTCCGCCGGAGCGGTACCTATTTATCTACTTGCACTTTGACGTGCTTTTGAACTGCTAGGTTGGCAGGAGCAGGGACCAAGCAACGGGAGCTTATCTCATCACGGGGATTCGAACGACCGACCTTCCGATCGGCAAGTCCCATGCTCTGTGGTTTAACCCACAGCGCCACCCGCGTCCCTCTACAATTTAGAATGTATATAAATAAGGCAGTAGCATTCTCAATCCATAACACAGGCTGCCATTTGCTCCCTTTCGTCAGTAAAACTAGTTGCTGTGTTTCCCGTGTTAGTGTGGTAATAAACACAATACATTGTCAGGTTTCAAACTGGAAAACATTAAAACGTGTTCTTAAAAGCTCTGGTTTTGGAACAGGAACATATCCAGGTTTCCACTCCTTAGCGGGAATAATTGGTTCCATTTATAGATCAGAAAAAGGATTGCAAATCACTAGGAAGACTTCTCATGCAACAATAATTTAGAAGCAGTTAACTATACTTTTAAAGACAAATTTCCTTTAGTATAATTTGACCCTGAGGACCTATTAAATTCATTAATATTTTTTTTAAAGATATTTATTAAAGTTTCACAAATTATATAATCAAACACAACAATACAAACAAACACAAACAAGAAAAAACAAGTATAATTTCAAATCCTTATTTTCTTAAAACTTACTTCACCGACCTCCTCATACCTCCCCTTTCTGCATTCCAATTTCAAATATTTAGTTCAGCAAATCCTCACCCTTAATTTTATCTAATTATTATCCTTTCTTTTCTTTTGACTTAATCTTTACAGCTGTAACCCACTTACTTTCTAAAGCCACATCATTTTAACACTCATTAATTTTACAATGTTTCTTAAGATAGTTCTTAAATTTCTTCCAATCTTCTTCCGCCGTCTCTTTCCCCTGGTCTCGGATTCTGCCAGTCATTTCTGCCAAAAATTCATTAATATCCCAAACGAAATACAGGGTAATAAAAGGGAAGCACCTAAAGTTATTATACAAGGAGAATTCTTTTTTCCCCAGAAGCACCAGACATATGGAGCCAGGGGTGGGTGGGTGAGTGAGTGAGGGTAGACTAATTTTTAGTTATTAAGAGCTCCTTTTGTAGACACATACAACACCTAGTGTGTCTAAGCAAAAGGAATCTTACGCTTAGTTTGGTATCTGTCCCACCATACATGATCTTGAAACATTTTATTTATTTTTCAACATCTTTATCCATCCTTTCCCCCTGGGCAACATACAAGGGCTTCCCTCATTTTATTCTCATAAGTCAGGTTTGGCTGAGAAAGTAACCCACCATGAAGTGAGCTTCAGGGCCATGCAGGGCTTTTAATTTGGACTTCCCTGGTCCCAGCCCAATATTCTGTGTATTATACAGTACCACTCTGGTTCTGACTATACCGCTGCCTTAATGCTAACGTTAATCAACCAACGATTAATTTCACAATGGATTTAAAGTATACCACAGCTTCTGTGCATGACCGGTACACAACAGATTTTGATTTCAACAGGAATGAAGTTTGCCTCCCTAACTATGCACTACACTGTGTCTACAATGTTTATTATCTTTAAGTAATCATGTACTAGAGAAATTAAATGGTTTCTTAAGTGTGTTCTTATTCATTATATGTGTGTGTTTATCATTTTCGCATCTTACGTTCTACATTTTCTTCAATATTTGTTTCCTAGTTATATGCCCTAGATTATATGTATTTCCAGTCCTCAAGATTCTGGTAACAAGGTACTGTACAAGATAAAAATCATAAGAACTGCCAGTTCTATTCTTTTCCAGCCACTCTAATCATTATACCTTTAGAGCAGCCTCACGTTTAATTTCTGTCCTCTTCAAAACAAATAGGGTTCAAAATAGTATTGTATTTCTTATGTAACACATTTTTTCCTGTTTCTAAGTACTGGAAAGGGTAGTGCTGGCTATAAGCAAAGAATCCTTTCTAATCTAGGCCAAAATGAAGCAATGAGCTAATATTCTGCAGTGTAACTAAGATTTCTGTTAAGTATGACTATACACAGAATACACAGAATATCCAACAAATCAGTTCCGTTCACTGTGGAGGTGTCACCTTGTGGTGTGGCAATTGGAAGCATCTGCAATCGGAAGTTGTTGTACACTTCCATTTGGAAGTAAAGTTCAAATGGACAAACTATCGTTAGCATTTTTGTTCCAAACCAAAGTTCACAAACCCACATCAAAGTATTGTTACCAATAACATTTATAATTAAGGCTCATTCAGGCCACAAAGGGAGCAACCTGCACTGGGCATAACCAGACACTCAGCAGGATGCAAGATCAGCAGAATTCGCAGCAGGATCAGGTCAAAGGCTCATTTGAGCCATCATCCTGTTTCACAGTGGCCAACCAGATGCCTATGAGAAGCCCAAAATCAGGAAACAGGTGCAACAGCACTCTCCACTTTTCAAAGTGAACTTTACCTGTAGCCACAAAGCAAGCAGCTGTACCCAACGACAATCATATGGTGATGGAAAAAGTGGGTGCCTTGGTGGCCAACATCAAAATCCTGATTGTCATCATGTAGTCATCATGGCAGCACTTAAGGGCAAAATCACATGCATCTGCTCATCACTCAAAGACACCGCCATCAAGAGATTATTTACATGTATGAAACAGCTATCAATATCAAACACCACGGACAGAGCTTTCAAATAATCTGTTATCACTTCAAACATAACATCTTCCATTGGAGTCTCTTTGAGATTAAGCCGCAAAACATTTAGTGTCAAGACATCAAGTGGAACACATGTATGTCTGAGTCAGTCCTAAGAAACCTTGCACTACCCAAGATCATATTTAAAAATTGGTTTGATATTATACAGGACATCAGAGGCACAGCAGGATACTGGATTCAAGTGAATCTGCAACAATGTTTTTGGGAGCAATAAAGGAAGTCAAGAAGGAACATCCAGTGCCAACTTCTGGTCAACAGAAAAATAATATTTGGAATATTGTGCTAGTGAATAAGATAACTGCTTGTAAATGAGAAGCAATAAATAATTCAGAGATTCTTCAGAAGAACTTGACTATCCTCTCGCTATTTTGGAATAGATATAGACCAAGTGATTTAGCACCTATGGACATTGTGACAATCTGGTGTAAGGAGCTGAGCATATTTAATGTAACATTTAGTTTTCTAATCGTTATGTTTTCATAATGAAAACATTATGTTTTCTAATCTTTTCTGAATATACTTTCAAGTCATTGTTCTTATACATTGACTCAGTTCATATAGAACAGTAAGCCATGGTCTAAAACAAATAAGCAGTATTGCTAGTGCAGGCTGCTAAATGCACCAGCTGTTTTCTTCCCTATGGAAGCTTCCCAAGCAGAAACTTGCAAACCAGTGCTTGTGGTTTGATTCTACCCAAACAAAGCGGAAAGCCAAGGACAACCTTGAGTACTGTTTGTGGTTTGTTTGGGGAGAGAGAAACCATTGAGTGCTAGTTCACACATAACACTAAGGTTTGTCACAGCTACAAAAGCTCTTCTGGAGGCATAACTGAACAATGCTCTTCCTAATATGACTTCCAAATAAACCTCTACCTATCTATATGTATATAAAATGGTAAAGCTTGCTATATTCCATCCCAATTGGTTAAACCAGGAAGGTCTTAGCAGCACCGTACAGTCAGATATTGCACAGCACAGATGTGAAATTACTCTTTTAAATTTTCCTTTCCTTTTAAATAGTGTTCTGGGAAATAATTAACAGACTTAATTGTTAGTGAAATTTCCTGAGATAATTCAGAAAACTGCCTACCTCTAATATTGGTTATACTTTTTGCTGTCAGCAGTTCACTGTGTAATCGTATCATTTCTATCTCACAAGGAAAACGTTGCTGTGGTTGGAAGATATAGCCACAATATCCTGTTTTGAGCTTTAAGTTTCTTGCAGAAAAAACCAAAATCTAATGAAAATATTACACTTTAAGTTATGAGTACTCTTCTTGACTTTCCTAGCATAACTGATCAAGTATTTATTGAAACAGGTTTCTTCCAAACAATTTCACATTTATAACTGCACAGAACCTGTTGTCAAATGCCCCTGCCATAGATGCAGATAAATAGTGATGTGGAAATAAACTACCTGACATATTTATGGGGCCATCCATATATTCTATATAATTGTATATTTATCTTTATTGTAAAACCACATGTGGAAAAGGTTGCAGTTTTCCAGATTGTACATATATGTGGAGAGAGAGAGAATTTTTAAATTGATTTTTCAACAAATTACAGTGGTGCCCCGCAAAACGAATGCCTCGCATGACGAAAAACTAGCTAGACGAAAGAGTTTTCCGTTTTTTGAGTCGTTCCGCAAGACAAATTTCCCTCTGGGCTTGCTTCGCAAGACGAAACGTCTTGCGAGTTCTTGCGAGTTTGTTTCCTTTTTCTTAAAGCTGCTAAGCCGTTAATAGCTGCTAAGCCATTAATAGCCGCTAAGCCGCTAATAGCCGCTAAGCCGCTAATAGCCGTGCTTCGCAAGACGAAAAAACCGCAAGACGAAGAGACTCGCGGAACGGATTAATTTCGTCTTGCGAGGCACCACTGTATAAACATAGCACACAAGTTTCCCTGTTTCATTAGTCTTTATTTCTGAATCTGTTTCAAAGGTACTTTTCTCTACCCTTTTCAAAGCACTCGAAAGTGAGTTTTATTTTTGGAAATATCACATAATAACATTGTTTTAATTATGTTAACAAGTTTACTAATATGTAACCTTCCTTTCTTGGAGCCATATGTAAACATGCCCATTGTCCACAGGGATTTCAAAAGATTCAGGAGATAGTTTCCAACACAAGGGAACTCTGCCTACAAATCATTCTCCACTTTATAACAGAACAGGCTTGTCTAACCCTTGTGTTCATTCAGCTCCATGGATACACCCTGATCAGGACAAACTCAAAGGAGGAGGCTTTTGATACTGCAAGCCACTTTAGGAAACCATTTCTTTGCAACTCAAAACTCTGGCATCCTGTTCTTTGCTAACGACACGGTTTTTGGAAGAGGGGATCTAAGTTTGAAATTACATTATCTTTTCCTAAATAAATGTTTGTTTCATTGACTAGTTCTTTATCTGGGTCATTTAAAGCTCTTGGCAAAACAGCGAGCCTTGTCTGATTGCTGAGAGTCAAAGTTTAACATAAAATAGGGGATATATCATGGATTACAAAACCATCTAGAAGCTCCAAGGGAAGTTTGCAAAGAACCACATTAACTTCCACCTTACCGTCAAAGGATGCTGAGGAACCCCTACTCACCTGGGTACCAGGTAGAGAGGTAGCAATCTGACTCAGGCTGCAGTGCTAAACACACATCCAGCCCCATCCTAGACATATTAATTGAGAGCTAAGTCACAGAGTCCAAGAGAAGTACGACTAGGATTGCAACCCATGCTGAAATCCAGTTGAACCAGACACATCTTGGTTTGTGCAGCTAACTTCACTATGGGTGTCAAAAACAGTTCTAAAAGTGACAAGCAGTAGAATCTGAAGCAATATTTGGTAAGGTCATGTGCTTTTATTGTAAAACTGCAAGAAACAGATCTTGTTGCAAAATGACAAGTTCTTTCAGAAAAAAAAGACTCGGGGAGGAAATCTAGCTAATCTTGAGCTCAATCTGCATTTGGCAAATTCCCGCTGTCTTAAGTGATTGATTGAAATGATTGACAAGAAACGCTTAGACATGTTTGCCAAGAAGGGATGCACAATCTAAAAATAATGACAGTAGGAATGCTATCAGCTAAGACAATAATTCAGCAGAATTTTTTAAAATACAGTTTTTAAAAATTAGTTGGAAACAGGAAATCAAGTAAGACTCTCTCTCTCTCTTTTTGTAAAGTCAAAATAACAATTAAATATAATGAATGTACAGTTAGTTTCTCAAGTAACCTAACAGAAAAGTCAGTTTGGTGATATGCTCCCAATTAAAAGCTCAATGCTACATACTAGACAGCTGTAGAAATTCAGACTCATATCTTTTTTTATTAAAAGTTACTGCACTATCAAAATTAATCAAGCACACTGGACACCCAATTACTTTTATTTATTTTATTTTAATTAGAGGTATCTGTCAGATCCTTCTAATGCCTATGCTTGAGAACTCTGAAAAAGGTTTTTTTTTTTTGGTTTTGCTATATATTTCTCTGGGGTAAAAATACATATGGAATCCTTTAATGGTTGGACAGATATTTTCTTCCACAAACAGTTCTGTCCATGCCAATGAACTATTTGCTGATTACATTCAGCAGCAAATAATTCACGAATAATGTTACATATAAAATAAATCCCACCACCACCATGGATTTCACATAGAAGCAAACAGTTTCTACTAATACCACGAATTTACTGTGTTTCTGAAATCTCTGTGTCTTGCAAACTGTTTGATACACACACTCTGTTCCATGGATTACACTCATTTGATTTAGCACTCATAGACGTTTTAAATAGACAGAGCAAAGAACAGATTCACAAAAGGTGAGCTTGATCCAATTAAACAAATACAATCACTAAATGGAGAGGCAATAATGTGCCTTGGCAATCTGCACATGGAATTCAGGCTTGCTATAATTTTACACATTGTATACTGAAAGATGGGAAATGGGTTGTGCTGTGGTCTAAACCACAGAGCCTAGGGCTTGCTGATCAGAAGGTTGGCGGTTTGAATCCCTGTGACGGGGTGAGTTCCCGTTGTTCGGTCCCAGCTCCTGCCCACCTAGCAGTTTGAAAGCACATCAAAGTGCAAGTAGATAAATAGGTACCGCTCCAGCGGGAAGGTAAACGGAATTTCTGTGTGCTGCTCTGGTTCGCCAGAAGCAGCTTAGTCATGCTAGCCACATGACCTGGAAAAACTGTCTGCAGACAAATGCCGGTTCCCTCGGCCTATAGAGTGAGTTGAGCGCACAACCCCAGAGTCATCTGCGACTGGACCTAACGGTCAGGGGTACCTTTACCTTTTTATACAGAAAGATACCTGCGTCAAAGATGGAATTTATTTTCATCTGGCATGATTTTTAAAAAATCAAATAAATGAAATCTGTTCACTGTGTTGAAGGGTCCCTAACCTTTTTTTGGGCCCGGGGCATATTTAGAAATCTAATGAATTGTTGTGGACACCACAAAACATCAATTGAATAATGATAATAATAAATTTTATTTATATCCTGTGCTCCCCAGCCGAAGCTGGGCTCAGGGCAGCTAACAACAATCAAATAATCAAACAATCAAATAATCCAACATTCTAAAAACATTTCATTATAAAAATTAATTAAAATCAAATTAATGGCAACCGTTAAGCAAAATTCTGTGCAGGTTGCCAGAGGAGGGAGTCAGGCTGTGCCCTGACCAAAGGCCTGGTGGAACAACTCTGTCTTGCAGGCCCTGCGGAAAGATGTCAGGTCCCGCAGGGCCCTAGTCTCTTGTGACAGAGCATTCCACCAGATTGGAGCCGCAGCCGAGAAAGCCCTGGCTCTAGTTGAGGCCAGTCTAACCTCTCTGTGGCCTGGGACCTTCAGGATGTTTTTATTTGCAGATTGTAGGTTCCTCTGTGGGGCATACCAGGAGAGGCGGTCCCGTAGGTACGAGGGACCTAGGCCGTATAGGGCTTTAAAGATTAAAACCAGCACCTTAAACCTGATCCTGTACTCCACCGGGAGCCAGTGCAACTGGTATAGTACCGGATGAATGTGATCTCGCAGCGAAGACCCCATAAGGAGTCTTGTCGCGGCATTCTGCACTTGCTGGAGTTTCTGGGTCAGTCTCAAGGGCAGCCCCACGTAGAGCGAGTTACAATAATCCAGTCTGGAGGTGACCGTCGCGTGGATCACAGTGGCTAGGTCAGGGCGAGAGAGATAAGGGGCCAACTGCTTAGCTTGGCGGAGATGGAAAAATGCCGCCTTTGTTATAGCTGTAATCTGCGCCTCCATAGACAGGGAGGTATCGAAGATTACACCCAAACGCTTAACGGACGGTGCTGGCACTAATTGCACCCCCGCAACAGATGGGAGTTGCCCCCTCAATCCCATATCATCCCGTCCCAGCCAGAGGACCTCTGTCTTCGAAGGATTTAACTTCAACCGGCTCCCACGTAACCATCCAGCCACAACATCTGGTCAGTGTGTCTGGGGCCGAGTCAGGATGGCCATCCATCAACAGATAAGAGTTGGGTGTCATCGGCATACTGATGGCAACCCAGCCCAAAACTCCAGACAAGCTGGGCGAGGGGGCGCATAAAGATGTTAAAAAGCATCGGGCAGAGTATCGCACCCTGAGGCACTCCACAGGTCTAGAAGAATCAGCAGCCCCGACCCGCCTCGATCCAGCTGCCTGCGGAGATCATCTGTTAGGGCGACCAGAACCGTCTCGGTCCCATGGCCAGCACGGAAGCCGGACTGGAATGGATCCAGAACCGATGTTTCATCCAGAAATCTACCAAGCTGTTCAGCAACCGCTCTCTCAATCACCTTACCCAGGAATGGAAGATACGAAACCGGGCGGTAATTGGATAGATCTAAGGGATCTAATGATGTTTTCTTTAAGAGCGGGCGCACCACTGCCTCCTTCAGTTCCCCTGGGAATATCCCGGTGCCAAGGGACAAATTGATTATATCCCCCAGGGGGGCCCGCACCTCGTCTGGACATGCTCTAATCAGCCAAGACGGGCACAGATCAAGAGGACAGGTGGTGGGCTTTCCAGCTCAGAGGAGTCTGTCCACATCGGCTGGGGATATCCAGTCGAAGTGGTCCAATACTGGACCCGAGGACAGTCGAGGGGCCTCCAGTTCCTTTATTGTATCCAAATTGGCAGGGAGGTAATGGCGGAGCAACAGGACCTTCTCCGCAAAAAAGCTCGCAAATGCCTCACAGCTGTGTGTCAAATTGTTATTTAAATTTGGCTGTCCTTCAAGGGACGTTAAAGACCTAATTACCGTATTTTTCGGACTATTGGACGCACCGGTCCATATTTCATTTCATTTATTTATTTACGGCTATTAGCCCATAAAATATGTACAAACATAAAAAAGCACAAAGGTTTAAAAACCGAAATATCGGTCCATAGGACGCACCTAGATTTTTTTGGGGGGGGGAAATAAAGGGAAAAAAATTTATCCCCCCCGCCAGGCGCGGGGCTGGGGCGGGGAAGCCCGAGCTTCCCCCTCCCCCAGAACGGGACTCACAGCCATGCCGAAGCTGCGCGCAGCTTTGGCATCGCTCTGGGAGCTTGCGCGGCTGGGGGAGGAGGAAGCCTTCCGCCAGCCTCCAAACCAAGTCGGGGGACAGCGGGAATGGCGCGCTGCGCCTCTCCCGCTGTCCCCCGAGTTTGCGGGGCTGGCGGTGGGGCTCTCCTGAAGCCTGGAGGTTGTGGGGCTGGTGGAGGTTGTGGGGCTGGTGGGGGGGGGAGAAGCAGGCTTGCTTCTCCCACCCCCAGCCTCCAGATCAGGTCGTGGAATCGCGGGATGGCGGAGCGCTGCCATCCCGCGATTCCCCGACCTGATCTGGAGGTTGTGGGGATGGTGGGGGGGAGAAGCAGGCTTGCTTTCCCACCCCCAGCCTCCAGATCAGGTCGTAGAATAGCGGGATGGCGGAGCGCTGCCATCCCGCTATTCCCCGACCTGATCTGGAGGTTGTGGGGATGGTGGGGGGGAGAAGCAGGCTTGCTTCTCCCACCCCCAGCCTCCAGATCAGGTCGGGGAATAGCGGGATGGCGGCGCTTCGCCATCCCCCTATCCCCCGAGCTTGTGGGGCTGGGGGGGGAGAAGCAGGCTTGCTTCTCCCCCCGCCAGCCTCCAGATCAGGTCGGGGAATAGCGGGGTGGCGGCTCTGCACCTCCCCGCTGTCCCCAGCTTTTGGGTGCAGGCTGCTGCCCGCAAGCCTTGCGAGCCCGCGGGACATCCCGCCGGGCTTGCAAGACTTGGGATAGCTTCCTGAAGCCTGGAGAGCGAGAGGGGTCGGTGCGCACGGACCCCTCTCGCTCTCCAGGCTTCAGCAAAAGCCTGCATCCGCACCATAGGACGCACACACATTTCCCCTTCATTTTTGGAGGGGAAAAAGTGCGTCCTATAGTGCGAAAAATACGGTATACTAAATAATTGCGCCGGGCGAGAGCTAGCGGATGCAATGGAGGCCAAGAAGTAAGACTTCTTAGCGGCCTTCACTGCCATCTCATAGGTTTTCATTAAAGCCCTATAAGATGTTCTTGAGGCTCCGTCACGGGCACCCCGCCATACTCGCTCTAACTGTCTGAGGTCCTGCTTCATTTTCCGAAGCTCCTCAGTAAACCAGGGAGCCCGGTTTCTGCGGGGTCGCAGAGGGCGCTTAGGTGCGATCTCATCGATGGCTGCCAGGAGCTGGATATTCCAGCCCTCAACAAGCTCAGTCAATGAGTCGCCAGGGGAAGCAAGGTCCCGCAAGGCTTGACAGAATCTATCAGGGTCCATCAGCCTCTGCGGGCGGGTCCAAATTGGCTCGCCACCTAAGCAGGGTGGGGGTGGAAAGTCAATCCTGGCTTTCAGAGTGTAGCGATCAGACCATGGCACCTTCATCGAAGGAGACATGATCACATCTATACCGGCGCCAAAGATCAAATCCAGCGTGTGGCCTGCTTGATGTGTGGGGCCCGAAACAAACTGGGAGAGCCCTAGTGTCGCCATGGAAGACACCAGGTCCAGAGCCTGTGAGGAGGGAGTGGCATCAGCATGGATGTTGAAGTCCCCCAATATCAATAGGTTAGGGAACTCCAAGGCCCAGCCGGCCACCGCCTCCAATAGGCCTGACAGGGTGGCTGCTGGTGCGCTAGGTGGCCGGTACACCAGCCAGACAGCCAAGCTCACCTCAGAGCCCCACACTAGGCCAACACATTTAATGCCGGGGATCAATGGCGATGGTAGAGCCCTGAAAGAACAATCTTCTCAGATTAATAATGCCACCCCTCCCCCCCGGCCCACAGTCCGTGACTGGTGGAGGACAGAGAAACCCGGGGGCGCCATCTCTCGTAAGGTAATAGTTTCCCCTTCGCGCACCCAGGTCTCTGTCACTCAAGCCAGGTCGACCCCCTGCGCGGTAAAGAAATCTCGCAGAGTGGCGGTTTTGTTGCCTATAGACCTGGCATTGCACAACACCAGTGACAGAGGTGAGTAATCCTTGCTCACCCTACCCTCGTCCCTCGGGATGGGGCGCAGATTGGAAGGGGTACGGGCATATCCGTATCACGATCCCCTTCGCCTATAACATCTGCCCCCACCGCAATACCTCCCTCGCCCCTCCACGATAGCAATCCCAAGCCTCATACAAGCCTCCATTTACAAAATAGAAAAACAAAACAAACCAAAAACAATTATGCCTAAACAAAACCAATCCCCACCCCAAACCACAATAAAATGGAACAAAATAAAAATACATAGATAAAAACCACTGTTCACAGTGGTACAACAAAGTAAAAAGTAAAAACACATTTAAAACACTTTAAAATATATAAAAACATTTTTAACATTTACTGCAGCAGCACCTGTGTCCTTAAAACTGTAGCGGAGGTGAGTCTGGGACCCGCCCCCTAGGCCTGGTGGAATTAGCCTGAGGAGGGAGCGGCCTTCCCCAACACTCACGGTGCAGCAGCAGCGATTAAGACCCAATAACAGTGACCCACCCCCAGGGAACAAAGGCCTAGTCTTTTATGGGTGTAAAAACTGTGCAGGGCAACATTCTGGGATTATAAAATTGGTCACAACCGTATTGATTCCAGGTGTAGGTAGGCTTTGGCTCAGGCATTGCATGTATATCCATTCTCAGGCCCCTGTTGGGGTGGGGGGAACACCTGAGCAGGGTCAAACCTGGAGTAGAAGGACCACCTCAAAACAAGGGTCTACTTACGTGGCCCTCTGAAGCTGCCACTGGAAGTTCTGTGGCCCATCTGCCCCATTCTTGGCTTCTGAACAGAGACATCACTCTAGACCCCTCCAATGGTGCACCCTGTGATCACCTGCGGCCAATTGTAATCCTGTACCCAATGACCGCATGCTTAAATAAGGAGGCTTAGCAGCCTCCCAATTGGTTAACAATGACTTTGGTGGGCTATTTTGTCCTCCTATGCAACCAGCCATGGGAAATCCCCAGAGGCTGGCCACAAATGGAAAGGCCCTTCTTCTGCATTGACAGGCTACAACCACAGTCCACCCCAGTATCAGGTAAGCTGACATTTCACAGAAGAAAAATGGGCAGTGCTCAGAACTTCACCTTAAACAGTCAAAACATCCACAACCCTCCCAAAACAAATGCAATACATATGTTGGGGACCAACCCCAGTGCTAAGGAATGAACCTGGGACCTTTTGCATGCAGAACATGTGCTCTACCACTGAGCAATGGTCCTTTTCTGGTCACCGACTCCAAGAGGCCTCCGTGCATTCATTATATTCTTCCAAGGACCACACACTATATGTGCCAGTGAAGCATCCCTGGCTGATGTGTATAATGTTTGATGTTTTATAATGTGCCTGGTGCAGCGCTGCCCCCAAAAGTCACCCACCTTGCCAAGTATCTCCAAGGATACTTTGCCTATGTCTGTTCACCAAAAGCTGTTCCTCCCTGTTCTAGGACAGCTTTATCCATGTAAGCCCATTTTATCAGTCCAGTGGCTGCATAAGATGCACTATACCTCTGAATACTAGGCAGATGATTACCCTGATACATTTGGCTAATGACCCCACATCTGCTTTTGCCAGAACAATTTTACAGGAAGTAAACAAGTCAGTCTGAGAGAGAGAAGTGACTTGCCTGTAGCAGTAAGAACTGGGTATGAGTTGATGTGTGTTCGAACAACAAACCCTCGAAATCAAATCCCCATCAATTAAATTCTACTGAAATCAATTTCCATTTCAGATCCCTCTGGAAATTTTCTCCTTCAATTAATGCACCCTCCTCACAAAAAACCCCCACTCTTTTACACCTAGATTATCCCCGTTATTCATTCCCCCTTAAACGAATATCCCCACATCATTCAGTTGTTTCACAGTTCCTCTCCAAACCATTTCTCCTTCCAAAAATTGATACCCAACAAAAATATTAATCTGTCAAAATGTTATTTACATGCACCACAATTTCATAAAGAAATATCATCACTGCATACAATGCATACATTCACAATATTCGCACACAATAACCCCCCCCCCCACACATAATAACCAAAAGGACAAATCACTGGCTAACTGCAATATTACTGCTTTTCCTTTAAATGTCTGCATAAGCCTGGCAGCATAGAAATGTTTTCAACAAAGATTAAAAAATTAATACTGAAGACACCTGCCAAATCTCTATTGGAAGACTGCATTCCACAAGACTGGAGCAATAAAACAGAGAGCCTGGTGTCGTGTTGACGTCAAACAAGCCTTATCAGCCGACTATGCTTCTACAGATGATATCATTCATGATATCATTCATCGAGCTGTGATGCTAGGGTTCAGGTACACCTTAAAGTACTCTGGAGCTAAGTTTGTAACCAGGGCTTTGTAAGGTTCTTTGTAAACAAGAACCTTGAACCTGGCTCAGTTGTATCAATTTTCATGCTTCCTTCCCAAAAAACAATTTGCATTTCCCCCTCTCTGACCCCTCTTAAAGAGACAAGATTCCCAGTTTTCTCACAGAGGCAAAAACCCTGCCTTTGCAGTGTGATCCAAAATGTCTCTATTTCCTTGCCTTCTTCAGTTTCTAGAAAAAAGAAAGCAATACCATTTAGGGTAAAGGGGAGGCCCAAGCAGCTGCTGTGCAATTTAGCAGGCAAAGCCATACCTCATTGCCCAGATTAGCCAGGCTGCCTGTATCATTGAACCCTGTTCCATACTGCATAGGCACCCGTTTGTAGCTCAACAACCATCTTTAGGATTAGGGAAACTGGGCACCCATTTAGTGCACTGACAAAGCTGCTTTTAAAAAAAGTTAAGATATTTCATAATTGATCCAGTCATGTACATGTGCATTGATTCTTAATTATTGTTCAACCCTCTTTCAACATGGCAGATTTGGTACACTGTTTGCATTAAGAATATACAGTTGCCTATTAATCAAAGTGGCATTTGAACTCTGGCAATTGCTTTGGTTGCTCTCAGTCACAGTTAATATAAATGATGTCCATTCAAGAATGGAGTCATGCAGACATCCAGAGAGTTAGAAATGGGTGTAGTGCATATATTTGGACTCTACGGATAGGAGCTTCAGGTCAAGAATGTGACATGTACATTCCCCAACCTTCTTTTTTCCAACTAGGAGACAATCAGCCCATTCTCTATTCCCAAATTCATTGGGTTTATTTATATTTTAAACAACTCAGAAATGAAAGACATGCTGTATCAAGCAAAGGATGGAAGCCAAGGTGAAAAGGTGCCCTGCATGAATTAAAAAAGGGGAAAAAAGACAGGTATAGGCTGGTCTTTTTATTCCTAATGGAATTAATACATGAATCATGACTTTAATAAGTGCCATCTGTTTGTTAATTGTACTTTGCAAAGCACCAGGATTTTGCTTTCTTGTTTAATAACAAAACAAGTTAGCGGCTACAAAGGAAATTGCAGATGTCCTGAAATACCCAGGATCCTACAACTTGAGTGTTAGGAAAATCATGGTTAATGCTATGCACATATTGTTTCTGTTTCCAGGATCTAGTACTTAACTCGTGGCATCAAAACTGTACTAAAAGATAGCTAATATTAATTTTTTGATAGCAGTTGCATGATCCTTACATTAGAAAAATATTCATTTGCAAATGATCCATGTGGGCTGACACAGAGCATGGTCAAGGTGCCAAACAATGGTGCTGGCTTGCTGAAGCTCAGCATATTATCTGGCTCTGGTCAGTATATGGAAGGGAGAATCAATGGGACTCAATGCACATCTAAGTATGGTATATTTGTATGCAAACCTAAATATGGTGCTTTGACAAACTATGTTGAGTATTTTGAGACATCATATTTTATCTATAGCAGTGTGATAACAAAGCATCCCACATGAACCTATAAGCCCATTTGCGCAATTCATCCAGCCAGCATTAAACATTTTAAATTCTGATTGGTATCAATAGGAGATTTCCGTGCAATCAATCCTATGCATGCTTTATGATGCCTACTCAGGAACACGGTGGGACGTACTTCTCAGTAAACACAGGAATACACTGTTAAACACATGCATAGCTACAGACCTTTACTGCATGCTGGATTGTGTCCACTCTTTATTCGTATTTCATTGTTTTTCAATGAAAGTGATAATATTCCAGTAGTGTTTTGCCAGAGGCATAAATTCATACTAATATCTCAAGGTTGCCATGTATCTAAGGCTATGAAAAGTTGCAGGATATGACAAAAAATATAGCAAAATCTATCATTTCTCCACAATTGCTCACAGGCATAATAAATGGTCAACATTTTCAAATCACTCCCTTATTTTGAAACAGGGCTTCATGGGTGCACTGGGAACCCAAACCAAGCAAGAAGAGGGCAAGCGGTAGTATTTCTTGTAATATATTTAAAAACACACACAACTGCCCATCACTCATCCAACAAGCTCCTTCCAAACCACTAGAGACAGTTAGTTTACTGGCCTAACAGGCATCTATGCGTAGGTAACAGAACTTCCTCTTCTTCTCCTGTTCCCTTCCGCTCCCTGCATCCCCTCAAAATCAGATCAGGAGGGCGGGAGAATGCTCTGGAGCATATTTGGAGAGTGCAGAGGAAGGAGAGGAAATAGAAGTCCCATTGTGCCAGTAGATCTATGCATTCAGAGCACTGGATAAGACCCCCAAACTCTGCATACATCATATGCATTGTCCTTAACTGCCACTGAGCCATGGTAAAACTGAGCACCATGTGAAAATACAAACTCTTGGTTGTCAGAGCTTGCTGTTATGCTAAGAGGAAGCTAGCAATCCATCACTCTTCCATTCAGCCTGAGTCTTACCATTGAGAACTGACTTTGAAAGGGCAGTAGTGGTGGAACTTTCACGCACAAATTTCCTTGCTCCGTTGGAAGTTTTAAGGGAGGCTGTTCAGTGGAAGGTGAAACACAGGGAGGACATGTGGACCTGATTCTCCAGTAAAACGTCCTCCCCTGAAAAGACACGGGTGAGTTCCTGCCCTGGCCAGCTGCTTTGGGAGTGAGGAGTGGAAACAAAATGGGTGAGAGAGGGTTGAGTGAGGGGGAAGAGAAGATGTGAAGAGGGGATAAAGGAAGAAGATAAGCAGCAGCAGTGCTGAGCAAATGAATAAAGAACCCAATTTTTCCCACCCACAGGAGACTAGCCTGAGCCCCTCTGCGAGACTTAGGCACTTCCCAGACAACAGTGACTTTCTTCTGAGCTGGCTCCAGCTTAGATTCAAAGGGAAGGTAAAGCAAAGGGGGAGGGACTCTTTCTTTCTTTTTTACAAACCACATATTATTTTAATAGCTCTACATTTAAATGCCACTGTTTAAAACTTAGATTTAGCAATGCATTTCCCCTCACTCAACCATTTCCTCTGCAGTTTAGCTGTTTCAGATGGACAGAACAGGAAGGGTCCTGTTGCTATTACACAAAATGGCAAAACTCTCATTAACTGAGGTGGAAAGAGATAATTAGCCCCAAAGGATAATGTGGTTGGGAAAAATAAACTACTGTAATATGCAGTTGAAAAACAATCAAGTAAGAAGTGTTCATTTCTGTCTCACACGACTTGCATATTATAAAAACACATGAAGATAGCAATTTTTGTCTTAAAACGATAAAAAATTCCTCTTGCCTTTTTATGTGCTAATGTTTATTAAGGTGAATTTTGGAGAAAATTCATACTAAATTACACTGAGAAAAACGTGAGTCATTGTTCCAGCTCATGATGGTCCTTAATTTAGCTTCAAAACAAGAGCAATGAAGTACTAAAGCAATGCATTTGTGAGAAAAAGATCTCTTGTGATGGTGTTAAACTTGGAGCTTATGTTTTAATGATTTGCGGGGCTTTTTTTCAGTCAGAACTCACTGGAACCTCTCAGGTGGGCCCCATTGCTATTCTAAGAGAATGAAGAAGGTGTTCATGGTGAGTTCCAGCACCGTTTTTTTCTAGAAAAATAGCACTGATGATTCGTTAGGCTGTAATTAGCTGTTGTTTCCCAGATCTCTCTTATAATGTGAAGGGACAAAGTGTGCAGTACACAGGGGAAAAACACTTAAAATATTTTTTTGGCAACTATACTTTCATTTCTCATGTAAAATATTGATTCCCTCTGCCTACCACCGTATAGCTTTATACTTTGATACCCAAACTATTCAGCAGTATCCCAATCATGATGAACTACGAGTAGCTAGCATATTCATTATGACTAGTATCCAACCAAATCATACAAGTTATTCTGAAAGGTCTGGATGAGGCATCCAATGTTCCATCTGGTCTGATTTTGTGGACTCTTTCTGAGGGCTAAAGAAGAGACATAAATTGTCTCTTTTCATCTTGCTGCTTCCTCTATACTCAACTCTTTGGATTCTAGAGAAATCAAACTATCTGAGTCTATGTCAGTAACGTCATGAAGGAGAACACAGCCTGCAAAATTTTCATGGAACAAAGCTTCAAATTAAAGTTAACCAGTTAGAAAAGACAACAACATTGAATGGCAACTATTTTCAAAGACTGAGAGAAGCTGATATGCATTGGAACAATTGGTGCATCTGTACTACAATCATTTTTCAAGAATTTCCATATAAGTTTGCTCCAGGGGGGAAAACCATAGAATATTTTCAGTTGCCAAAACTGCCATTTGCAATTAAAAATTAAAGCTGCAGCACTCATCCCATGCAGGCAATTATCTAAAGGTAGCTGGCAGTCGTCATTGTTTACAGTGCCGCTGCTATGTCATGACTTCATTAATCTGGGAATTTATATTTTAATAGATTTAACAGTGTCAGATTTATTTTCAGCTAGGCTCATATTTGAATCACACTCACAAATAACAGTAGCAAAAACCCTGCTTTCTTGGCATTCCTCCAAGCTACCTCACCATCTCATTTTTGGAGCGTTATAGTCCAACAGAACAAAATCATTAAAGGTGACAAAAAAAATTGCATAAATTTTTATTGAAACTGCTAGAAACACTAATTAACATATAGATACCAACTTCCATAAGTCACATCTTATTCTACATTCCCAGTAAATACAGCATCCCTAGAAGATGTTACTGGTCACTACATCCCTGAAACTTGATATAAATCCATCCTTCGCATGTATTCACTAAAAAGGCTATTTTTAAAACAACCATACAAAGCAGTTGTATCTTTGCAGTGGTAACCCAATATTCCACAAAGGGAATACACATACATCTTCAAAATTCAATCACAACTACTCACAGAACAAATTGAACTTCGGGGGTGGTATCATGGGCTTCACTGTAAGGTTAGGAACTGAAGCATAAACTCCAACCCTGAAGGACCCTCCCCTTCAAGTCCTGTCCTACTTCAGCATAACTTTCATTTTATTGAAAGGTGCACCTCTTTGTCAAGCGATGGAGTGAGGTGTTGATTTTAAGACTGTTTTACTTTTGTTCCTGCCACCATCTCAATTCTGTTGACAATTCTGATGTTCAGTTGGTTGATGTTTCATTGTTTCAGATTTAAACACACTATTCATTACGACTTTTAGTGAATATATAATCCACTCTGGGACCCCTGGGTGCTCTAGATACCTGCAATAGGTAGGTAAGTTCCTACTTAAGCGTCTATTAAATTGTGCTCTGAGGCTGCTCAGTGGAACCTACTCCTGCAACTGAGTGTACAGAATAATGCAAATCTCCTTAGGTATCTTAAGACTGATTTGTTGAGTAATAAAAGTTTGATTAGTATATTACAGTAAAACTGTGTTTAGTAATTACTACCATTATTGAGGGACTCATATGTTGAATTACAACTGTGTAATCCAGGCGGGTGCTATTCAAGCTCTTAACGATCAAAAACAATTTGTCACAACAGGTGATGTATTCATCATCAGGGGAATAAAGTATTTTGTTGAAAGTCCAGTGAAGGAAACATATGAGGAACAGACAGCAAAAACTAATTCTTCAGTTTGCAAATATCCAAAATTTGGATATCTGCTAAGACTTTTCCTTATCTTTTAAAGACATTTAAACAGTCCTCTCAATCTTTAATGAGAGTTTTAGAGCCTAGCGTCTCTCTCTCTCTATATATACATTTATTTTTCCCTAAGTACCTTTCAATCAATTCAAAAGTTTAAAAAGCTACTTTCCAAGCAAAATCTAAGCAAGTAAGATTTATACAATAAACAAATGCTACTGAAATTGAGAAATTGGGGGGCGCACCTTGAAAACCCATGCAATCTGCTGACTGCCCCAACAAATGTTTATACTGTTTTTAATGTGCATTCATTCAGAAACCATGAATAAAGTATCTAAAAATAACCAAGGAGACAAAACTGTTACAGGAGACTGAGTGAACAAGCAAACATGAATCTAAGTGAATGAATGGATGCGCCAGAGATGCAATATACTCATTCAGAGATATTCGAAGCCCAAGGGTGGGGAAAACATTTGCTTCTGATCATTCTCTCAATTAGATCTTTTCTGCTCTTCCTGTTTTTTCCTTTTTGCCCTACGGATGATACCAAGCCAGACTCCATAAAATTGATCCCTAAATGAAGCTGTGAATTAGCTTTCAAAATACCTTGCAAAACTCCTCTTTCACGTGTTCCTGAGCTTTGTTCCGAAGGGCTAACAACTATATTGATACCCTATACATAATCAAGTTCCTAACTTCAGAATACTTCAGATTGTCAGTGCTCTGTCTGACAGTTGAGCCAAATATATATAGATGGATCACACAGATCACACATTCGACAGTCGACATTAAGCACAAAAAAGATAGAACTACCATTTTTTAAATTTCAGGCTACCAGTCACTAGCACATGTAAAAGCTGTACTTGACTCTTAAAACATTCAGTAAGTGTTGGGTGAGGTAGGGGAAAGCACAACTTAATTTCTCTTAATTTAATTTCAAGTGTTATATGGTGGTTAAGCATAGTTAAAGGGTTTAAAAGTGGTTTTGCATATGCACCCCAAGGTAACTTATACTTTCCCTGTGCCAGCTATCATTCCTTTTGGTAGGAATTGCATAGAACATGTTATACCATTCCAGGCAGAAGGGACCTAGAAGAATAACGACCCATGCATCCAACCCAGAAGCCAAATACTAACACTAGGATAATGGAATAACTATAACCTATGGCTAATGTTAGGACGCGGGTGGCGCTGTGGGTTAAACCACAGAGCCTAGGACTTGCTGATCAGAATGTCGGTGGTTCGAATCCCTGTGACGGGGTGAGCTCCCGTTGATCAGTCCCTGCTCCTGCCCACCTAGCAGTTTGAAAGCACGTAAAAGTGCAAGTAGATAAATAAGTACCGCTCCGGCGGGAAGGTAAACAGCGTTTCCGTGTGCTGCTCTGGTTCGCCAGATGTGGCTTAGTGATGCTGGCCACATGATCCGGAAGCTGTACACCAGCTTCCTCAGCCAGTAAAGCGAGATGAGCGCCACAACCCCAGAGTCAGCCACGACTGGACCTAATGGTCAGGGGTCCCTTTACCTTTACCTATGGCTAATGTTAGAAATTGTCAGATAGGATAATCACAATAAACCTTCACCCATCACCTCCTGGCAAATAGAAGGAGAAGAAATGGAGGCAGTGAGAGATTTTACTTTCTTGGGCTCCATGATCACTGCAGATGGTGACAGCAGTCACGAAATTAAAAGACGCCTGCTCCTTGGGAGAAAGGCGATGACAAACCTAGACAGCATCTTAAAAAGCAGAGACATCACCTTGCCAACAAAGGTCCGTATAGTTAAAGCCATGGTTTTCCCAGTAGTGATGTATGGAAGTGAGAGCTGGACCATAAAGAAGGCTGATCACCGAAGAATTGATGCTTTTGAATTATGAGGCTGGAGGAAACTCTTGAGAGTCCCATGGGCTGCAAGAAGATCAAACGTATCCATTCTTAAGGAAATCAGCCCTGAGTGCTCACTGGAAGGACAGATCGTGAAGCTGAGGCTCCAATACTTTGGCCACCTCATCAGAAGAGAAGGCTCCCTGATGTTGGGAAAGATGGAGGGCACAAGGAGAAGGGGACGACAAAGGACGAGATGGTTGGACAGTGTTCTCGAAGCTACAAACATGAGTCTGACCAAACTGCGGGAGGCAGTGGAAGACAGGAGTGCCTGGCGTGCTCTGGTCCATGGAGTCATGAAGAGTCGGACACGACTAAACAACAACAACAACAACAACAACAGAATTGAAGGAAGGAAATCTGCAACACTCCCAACCTACAGCTCTCTTACATAAAAAGTTCCTTTGGAGAAAGTGTTATAAATTGAGGTTTGCATATAATTCAGGAATATCACAAATCCCGAGTTAATGCAGGATGTCTCTGAGGTGTTTGGGGCTTGTCAGAGGCAAAGCCTTTCCCCTTCTCCTTCCTTTTTCCTTATGTACTGTATTGTGTCTGTTTAGATTGTAAGCCTGAGGGCAGGGAGCACGCTACTAATGATTTTTCCAAGTACATCTGAGATACTTTTTAGCTAAAGCTGAATGCCTTAAGTAAACAAAGCAGGATCCAACAAGCCAGGTAAGAGTGAAATAGGGATTCTTTGTGGCATTTCAATGATCCAGGCAACAACAACAAAATGTATCTGCTGAAATCAAAAGCAATTCTCCAAACTTACCATTATGCTATACAGTTGTACCTTGGGTTAAGTACTTAATTCGTCTGAGGTCTAAGTACTTAATTCGTCAGAGGTCTGTTCTTAACCTGAAACTGTTCTTAACCCGAAGCACCACTTTAGCTAATGGGGCCTCCTGCTGCTGCCGCACCGCCGGAGCACAATTTCTGTTCTCATCTTGAAGCAAAGTTCTTAACCCGAGGTAATATTTCTGGGTTAGCGGAGTCTGTAACCTGAAGCGTCTGTAACCCGAGGTACCACTGTAGTGGGATGATAGGGGAAGGGTGAGCAAAACCTAGAGTGAAGAGAGGGTGTGGAGGAAGAGCTCCACTGTGATTGACAGGTCTAGCTTGTAAAAGGAAGGAATTATTTTACTGGTGCTCTCCAATTCCAGTACTTTGTGGAGGGATACCAGCTTTCCAAGGTATATCTCTAAGCAATAGAGGAAGGAGCAGGGAGGGAACCATTGCTCTCCCAGCTTCCCAACACAGTGGGTCATTGCCACTTACTGAGAGGGAAGGCGTGAGGGGCTTGCAATGGTGAGTAGCGGTGGAGCCAATCCAACACTGCCAGGTGCCACACCAAGCTCCCCTCTTAGAAAGTGACAGCCACCCATTGTACCTGGAAGCCAGGAGAGCAATAGCGCAGCAGCCCACCAGCCACTTCTGCCTCTAAGCTAAAGGAAGACGCCAGGACAGAGAGAGAGGGAGAGAGAACTCTCTTTGGTAATTGAAAGGCCTACCATGCAACCAGAGGGAGTGATTTTACATGGAAAGTGAACCCTTTTTAGTTCTTTCCACTCCAAAATCAACTTTAAAGGTTCCTGGCACAAAACTCCCGGGACCTATGTCTCTGCAATGTGGCAAATTCTTACACAGAAGCTAATTCCTCATGTCTGCAATTTTCAGGTCACTTGGCCACAAAATACAAAGGTAAACTGATTCCTTGTGTACACACCTTGAAAAACAGCGATCCTTCTGAAATTTAGCAGGTATCATTATCTCAGAGGGGGAAACTCTGTCTGCAAATTTCATCCAATTCTGGCTGAAAATAATAATAAACAACTTATTGGGGGGGGATGATGTTCCCGAGTTCTGCAAAAACAAACCCGCCTGCCCCCCACCCCGCCTTTAATCCGATGATGCTGTGTCACAAATGCTCACGGCTGTTGTGGCTCACAGCAATTTGAATACCTGCCTCCCCAAAGGACAAAGACAAAATCTATGTCCTTTCCCCGCTCGCAACATTTTGCTTTAAGCCACAAACATTTTTTTTCTGGAGAGTGGTAGTGCTGGGTGCAACTGACGCCATCTTGTACAGAGAGGGAGGGGTGTGTGGCAAAAGGCATGTGGGGAGGGGGAGGGGAGGGTGCTGCTTGTGCTCACTGTCAACTGGTCAGCATCTCAAACGTACACACCTGGACTTTACTATGAATTCAACTAGGCTACAGTCAGATCAATGATGGCTTGGAGGAAGACACACCAAATAACAGTATTTCGTAAGAAACTACAGACTACCTTTGGATTGCGGCTAAAGTCATGTGCACATGGATTCAAAAACCAGCAATGGACAACGGCGGCAAGAGTCTTAATAGCACATGGATGGAAGAATGAGGAAATCCCGATGAAAGAACTGTGGCAAGAAAAACTGATGGACTATGCGGAATTGGCAAAACTGACACACAAACTACATGACAAGGATAACTGTGATTTTAAAGATGAATGGGAACCTTTTACAAAATACTTGAAGAAGCAACAAAATGAACTGGACTCTTTGGCAGGTTTTGAATAAACATTCACAAACTTTATTGTAATATATAGATAGATAATTTGAGGATCGTTACAATTTTACTACATGCAGACAGAAAGATGTGTTGAGAAACCAGAGAAAGGAGCTGAGGGAAGTACGAGGGGTGGGGTGGGAGGTTGGGTTTTCTGTTTTGGGGGAGAGTGGAGGGGGGAAATGGAGGGGGGAACAATGTGGGTGATGTATTTTTGTTAAATTTATTGTGTTGAAATTTTTTAAAAATTTAAAAAAAACAAAAACTAGCAATGAAAGTGTACTAGAGCCAAAAAGTAAGCAGGTACAGCCAGCCATTGGTGTGGACAGGAAAAACTGCACTTAGTCTCCCATATACCGTTACAACTGACTGCAGGTGCAGATGCTCTGCTCCAAATTCACTTTTAAAAAAACACACAGATCAAACAGCAACTACACTACTATGAAAAGTAAGTGTGGAAAGGCCCTCACTTCTGTCAAAAGGAAAAATGGAGCAGATTCCAAAACTGCAACAACTACCCTTCTGAATTTTGGAAGGATTCATGCCCTCAGAAGGGGCAACCGTTCTTGTAAACTTCACCTAATTCTGACAACAGATAAATTAAGTTATATACACCCTCCAATTGGGCAGAGCTAGATCAGGCTGTTTTATAACCACCAAATTGGGGTCCAAACTGAGTCTTGTAATCAGTGCATGCATCTAGTTATAAGGTGGTTAGTTTGCTGCACTGGGCTAGGGGATGCCTTTCTTTGCGCACACAGATGCAAATTGAGATTAAAAAGACCTAAGAACTCCGTTATGTCCTGTTATCAGGGGATACAGGACTAAGTCTGTTCTTCCAAAGGGTTGTATGCTACCTAGCACACTCTTAGCTGTTCATCCTGAAGAAGAAGAAGAAGAGTTTGGATTTGATATCCCGCCTTTCACTCCCCTTCAGGAGTCTCAAAGCGGCTAACATTCTCCTTTCCCTTCCTCCCCCACAACAAACACTCTGTGAGATGAGTGGGGCTGAGAGACTTCAGAGAAGTGTGACTGGCCCAAGGTCACCCAGCAGCTGCATGTGGAGGAGCGGAGACTCGAACCCGGTTCCCCAGATTACAAGACTACCGCTCTTAACCACTACACCACACTGGCTCTCCTGACAAGAGTTTAAGAAAGAGCTGGATATTAAAATACTTTAGGTGAATTCAAAGATCAGAAATAATGTTTATAACACCTGCTGATATTCTTGGCTGGTGCAATTCTTTGGTTTCTCAGTTGCTCTACAAAAGCCTGCAAGTTCACGGTTCAGGCCCAACACATTTCAAAAGCAAAAAGCAGCTATTCCGCCTAACTGCTTTCTGCCACTTTCTGAGGCAACCGTAAAACAATTGGCTTTCAGAGCAATACTGTCTCAGACAGTGGAAGCAGAACATAAACATCATAGCTAGCAGCCATTGATAGCCTTACCCTCCATTAATTTGCCTAATCCTCTTTTGAAGCCACCCAAGTTGGTGGCCACCGCTAGTTCCTGCAGGAGCAAATTCCATTGCTGAACAATGTGTTGTGTGACAGCGTGAAGAAGTATTTTATTTTGATTCTCCTGAATCTTCCAAGTTTCAGCTCAACTGGATGTCCCCGAGTTATAATGTCATCAGCAAGGAAGAAAAACTTTTCTCTATTCACTTTGTCCACACCACACATAATTGCATACACCTCAATCGTGTTCCCCCTTTACTTGCCCTTTCTCTAAATGAAAAAGTCCTTAATGTTGTAACTTGCCTCCTTGCCCTTTTCTGACTCCTTCCCAGTTCCACAATATCCTTTTCGAAATGAGGTGACCAGATTTATAGTGCAGTATTGCATGTGCAACCACACAACAGATTTGTATAAAGACATTATAATATTGGAAGTTTTATTTCCAATTCCTTTCATAATGATCCGTAGCACACAATTTGCCTTTCTCCATGGCTGCCACATACTGGGTCAATATCTTTATCGAGCTATCCACTACAATCCCAAGGTTTCATTCCTGGTCAATTACACACAGTTCAGTCCCCATGAGTGTATATGTTTATGGAGGGGGGCATGTTTTGCCTCGACACAAATCACTTTACACTTGTTTCTACTGAATCACATTTGCCATTTCACTGCTCGGTTTTATCCTGTAGATATCATATGCAAATCCAGCTATCTCACTGCTCACCCCTAACCCTGTTGCACAGAATGGAAAACTGACTTCAATGGAGATGCAGAAATCATGTAATGCAATGTATAAGAAAGTGAACTGTTACAACCTGGGAAATCCATATTTCAAATCACATCTTGGCCATTAACCAGCTAGGTAGCTTTATGCAAGCACTGTTATGAGAACTGATGGGGCATAGTGGCTAGAAGACTGCACTGCTAATCTGCAAGTGTGCGGTCCATGAACTTGCAAGATGGCCTCAGGCAAACCTCAGTAACACCACCCTCACCTGCAATACAATAATATTCACCTCACTGCTAAGGATTGTGTAAGGATTACAACCAGATAATGCATGTGAAGTGCTTTGAACACTTGAAAGTTCAAGTGCAATATAGAAGTATTCAGCACTATTCTTTCGGCCTCAGACCCCAGCCTGCAAAATGGGGAAAGTAATAGTGGCCTACTTTACAGGGCTATTGAAACCTTGATGTACTTTGAATACTTGGATGTTCTATGTAAGTGCTATTCTTGTAAATGAAAAGAAGTGTGCGCAATTAGAGTGCTGCATAATGACAGTAAGAACATAGTTTTTAAACACAGTCTTTCTTTTTCCTCAGAACCTCCCTTAATAGCTTATATGGTTGCTTTTGTCATAGTTATGGATTTTACAGCCATTCTATAACTCCACAATTTCCAATGGAAAACTGCTTTCCTAGAGCCATTCCACAAACCCATTATGGATCATTCTTAAATCACTTCAGATTTCTCCCCTTTGGACTCATTTGCAGCATGCGTGCATTATTATTGGTTCCTCCCTCTGCATTATAGAGAACCAGTATGTCCTACCTTTCCACCCCAACATTCCAAAAAAGTTCTGTTTGTTCTGCCTTTGGGGAAAACTTAAGGCATTACACGCCATATTTAGGATCTTGTCGCCTATTGCACCTTTCAGCACTTCTCAAAAGGGAAGAGCCTGTGCACCTACCTCAGAACATATCAATTCAGAACCTTATTTGCCCCCTGCCAGTGAACCTGGCAGTGCCAGAAAATATTGCCGTATGTCCCATATTTTCAACTACGCAACATCTGGTATCATCACATATCAATTAACCTGAAAGAACTGGTCCCCACCTTAACTTTCACCTTCAGGTTTTCACAAGTACAGTCATTTAAGTGAGGCTGTCCATCCTTCTACTATAAGCACAATTAGAAGGGATTAAAGCAGGCTCTCTAAGGGCACTTTCACACATGACGCATACAGCCTGCTCACATGTATGTCTTCCTTGGAAGTAAGCCACTCTGCATTCAACAGACTTGCTTCCAGGTAAGTGTGTAAAGTCTTACATAGTTATGGATTTAGTGATTATTTATTGCCGTTTTTGTGCCGTAATTTGGAAGCTGGCTAGGGTGTGCATTTGGCTTTCATGTTTCTCTGTCCAGTTTCCTACCACAAATGAAAGGCATCCACAAGTGTGGACAGGGAGCTTTTAAGGGAATGATGTGTGAGAAGAACCCAAAGAGTGACAAAATGTATATGGAGAATGTTTTAGGTGCAACCAGCTTTTGTTTTTTTCTTGCAATAAAGAGCGGGCTAACAAAACAAAACAAAACGCTTTAAACAGACATTTAAAAACCCAAGTGAAGTCATCCGGAGTAGATGATGCCTCACTTTGGTCAGGGCGCAGCCTGACTCCCTCCTCTGGCAACCTGCACAGAATTTTGTTTAATCGGTTGCCATCAATTTGATTTTAACTAATTTTTATAATGAAATATTTTTAGAATGTGCTATTATTTGATTGTTTATTTGACTGTTGTTAGCCGCCCTGAGCCCGGCTTGGCTGGGGAGGGCGGGATATAAATAAAATTTATTATTATTATTATTATTATACAGCACCACATCTGGGCAGCACGCAAAGGCTGCTCATTGCACAGAACCGTCGCCAAGGTAGCCCAGCAACATCCCACCAGCAACATCCCACCACACTCCTCAACCCCCCCCCCCACGGGCCAGGTGGGCGCCCCTCCCTCCCAGGTGGCCCTATCAACAGCCCCCTGAGCGCGCGTCCCGCGGCGCTTCTACTCACACGAAGGCGTGGTAGATGAACGCCCAGCCGCGGGGTCTCTCGAGCACGTTGTAGAGATAGTTTTGCAGCCTCCTGTACTTGGCGTTCCGCCGGTAGCTCGGGTTGCTGCTGTAGGAGAGCGGCTTCCCCAGCAGGCTCATCCGGGCTCCTCGTTTCTTGCCTCGCCGGCTCTCCCGCAAGCCGCCGAGCCCGCCGCCGGTGCCCAAGAGGAGCAAGCCGTCCCCTCGCGAGGGCGCCGAGTTCAGGAGCACCCTGCTCCGGCCAGACTCCACATCCTTCATGCCGCTGCCCCCGCCGCCGCGACACCCCGCCGTGCTGCTCTTCAGCCAGAGCCCGCCGGCGGAGCCGCCCTCGTCGTCTCCTCGGCTGTGGCTGCGGGGCATGGCATCACGGCGGGGGCAAAAGCGGCAGCAGCGGCGGCGCCGGCAGCAGCAGCAGCGGGTCCCCGCTTGGCTGGAGGGCGGAGGCGAGCAGCTTCCTCCGGGCGCTGAGGAGGCGACGAGGAGAAGGCGGGAGAAAAGAGACTGGGGCGGCTGCAGGAGCCTCGCGCTCTCCCCACAGCTCCCGCCGAGCAGGAAGGGGGCAGGCAGAGCCGTGGGGGCCACCTTGCCACACGCAGCACGCAGCAGGCAGCGCCGAGGCTTCTGAGGCGGGAGAAGAGAAAAAGCGACGGCTCCTCTCAGGCGCGTCCGCTCTCTTCAAGCTCCGGCTCGCTCGCCTCGTCCCCCCCCCCCCCGCGAACCGCTTCGCCTCAGATGCCGCCTTTAAAACAAAAACAAAAAAACACCGTATGAAACTTTGGAGTTAAAAGCGAGCGCCTGCGAAGCAACAGAGCGCCGCTCGGCTTTCCGAGCGAGAGAGAGGGGCGCATCCACAAATAACACGAGGAGAGCCAGTTGCTGCTTTGGAGGAGGAGGTGGAGGGAGGGAGGGAGAGGAACGGCGGGGGGGGGGGCAAGCCCAGAGAAAGAGAGAGAGAAGTCTGCTGCTGTCTTGATTTATAGAAATTGGAAAAGGACGGCCAGGAGGGGGGGGGGAGCCGGGCAGCCTCGGAGAGAGGCAAACTCATGCCCAAGGCTCCCGCTGCCACCTTGGCTTGTCAGCACACTTTGCAGGGCGAGCGCTTCTCGGGCGGGCAAGCTGTTGCTCTCCGTCCAAGTGCAAGAGAAAGTCGCCGCCACATAAAACGGACGAGAGCAGAAAGTCGGAGGAGGCACCCAGACGCGCCCTCGGCTTCCTGGGCCAAATGAGCAGCAGTGTGAGAGGCGCAACTCACGGCAAGTACGCCATAAGGAAATCTCCGCCGGAAAGTCATAAAGCGGCCTCAAGAGTCATGCCCAGTAGCAGCAGCAGCTCCTGGCGGCGGCGGCGGCTCCGTCGAAAGGCACCATACTCTGTACATGCATCTGTTAAGTTTTAACGCCTCACTCTCTGGCGGGCTTTCATTGCTGCTCGCCCTTGTTAAGAGCGCCGCGCAATAAGCGCCCCTTCAGCTTGGCATGCTTCGCTTAGCTCCCTCGAGACGACGAAGCAGCGCCGTCTTGGGAAGAGAGCGGAGCCGGCGTCGACCTGAGGGCAAAATAAATCCACCAGGGCGGGGAAGGCGGGAAAGGGACGCCCTCCTTCTGCGCTTGCGAACTCGCGCCAAGTTGCAAGAAGTTTGCCCGGCCTCACATGCAAAGCGAAGCTGCGGGTGGAAGAGGATCCGAGGGACCGCCCGACGTGAACAGGAGGGAGGGAGCGAAGGGAAGCTTCCGCTGCTAAGAAGGTAGTGGCTGCCTTTCTTTGGCTCCCTTCGCGGAGCAGCGCCCGCGAGAAGCGCCGCCGCTTCTTCCCTCGCTCACTGTGGCGCGCATTTAAGGAGCAGGTGGCGACTCCTCGGGGCTGCAGGAGGCATCCCGCCCCTTCCCTGAGATCCCCTCCAATGCCAGAAGAAACACCACGTCCCCAGGGCCGCCTTCTCTCTCTCGCTCTCAGGCGACGCGACGCGCGGTTGGCGGGAGACGCGCTCCCACGTGACGCCCAGGAACTTAGGCGCGAGGCGGCTGTGGCCAAGTTGGGTCGCTCCCTCGCCTCAGTTCCTCAGAGCCGTGAGGAAGGGAAGGTGGCCTGGGAGGAAACTGCGTGGGTCGTTTAAATCCAGAGAAGTACAGGTGTGGCACAAGTAAAATATCACGAAACCCCGGTTGCAATTCAAGGTTCTCGACGTTTACATCGTGTTTCTGCCCCTTCTTTTCCAGCACTTGCCATTCTCTAGCAAAAATGGGAATTCTTCCTGTAGCTTACAGCTTCTTTTTCTTTTTTCTCTGTTCTTTTTTGCATACTGCTGCTGAAGCTCAGCGTGACATTCATTTCCAATGTCAACTGCACCCAGCCTTGCCATCTACACGCAGGCAAGCTTGCTTTGAAAAGAAAACAGGTCAGGAAATGATGCTGTGACAACAAGTGTAGCATGGAGGAAGAATGATGAGCCTCTCTGAACGTCTAACCTCCGTCATCGCTGCCACTCTTTCAGAGTAAGATCCTTCGCTCTTCAGTGTTCACTTTTGAGCGCTGTTTGCTTTATTGTCAAGATCATAAAAAGTAAACTGGAAAAGGGCTGGGACCCATTGAGAAAGCTCTTGATGTCCATTTTTAAATTTAACTTGTTGGAGTGCTTTGTTTTGTCTTGTTGGCTTTTGCAAAGAACGCATTAAGCCATATTAGCTGCCTCATCTGTATCTGTAATGCATTGGTTTGTATTGTCCGGTTCCATTCCTGTGTGGAAGGAAAAGTGTCATATTTTTAATGCACTTAGGGTATGTTCACACTACTGCTTACTCTGCATCCAGTGTTCTCCAGCTGCTTGTTTTGAAGTCTATTGATAAATACTGCTGTTTGATGTGTTTTTCCTCAAACTGACTAGAAAACTTAAGCTACATTCATTTTTCACTTCAGAATGGTGATGGACATTTGAGACAGCTGTGCATGTGTGAATGGCAGCTTCATTAATAGGAGTTGTGCGGAGGGGGATCCAAAATTTCCTCAGATTGCCATTTGTTCATATCTATCGCTAAAAGCAGGTTTTCCTTTGGAAAGGAGTGGAGCAAGGGGGAAACCGCTCAGACCCATGATTTCTAGGCACGGCACAAGCTGATGTGTGGATGAATCATTAGGTGAGAGGCTGGCTGAGGTCAAACTGAGGTTGGTGGGGCAGTTGACAAGCAATGCCACCCACTGGACTGTTTGAGAGTAAGAAAGCAGGCAGGTGATGTCTGGCGAAAAGTAGACTGAGATCAGTGTGGAGTGTCCCATTCACCCTAACAGACCAGCCAGCCTCCATTGGATGCTGATGGAGGGGCAGATGAAAGCTCTTGCCAAGTAATTGTTCATTCTTTACATGAACACCTACACACTGCATGCACACGAGTGCATAATATGACCTCATAATATCCACTGAACCAGATCTGAGTTTGCAGGGTGGGGAGAGGTCAAGGGAAACAAAGGGCACAGGAAGTTTAAAAGGGGTCCCAACCTTCAAAAGTTTGAGAAACACTTGTTTATGTTAGGTCACTTCCTAGAGCTCTGGTTCAGATTTGGGCTATGGTTCAAATGGAACAGCACAATCTGTAATTAAGTGAGGGGGTGGGAATATACAATTGGTGGAAAACTCGATCCCAAAATCCCCCCAAAATTTCCTTTTAAGAGCAAGTATTTTTCAGAGCTCTCACTTCCCCATTCTAATGAGGGAGTGAGAGTTCTAAAGCATGTCCATTTGAAGTGAAGCTGTACCAAAGAGTGAATTAGAATGCAGACAGAGTCTTTCCAGACAATTATTTCTGTCCAGTATTACATAGCTCTCAGCTGTCACAAGAGATAGAGACATCTTTCCTCAAGGTAGTACTGCTTCTATTGCAGGCAAATCACTTATTTCTCAGCTGTCAAGAAACAATATTTTGACTGGGAAAATGCAATATTCCTCCCTGCCAGTTTACACTTACGTAACAGGTGGGGCAAATAATGCAATGTAATTGTGCAAGTTTTTGAAATGACAGTAGATAGTGACCTATGACATCTTTGGTGACAAGCGACACAACTCAGCCCTTTCCATCATAACTTTGTGAAATGTGTTGAACATATGCATATAAAATTTTGCAGAGGCTGAGTGTGCTGCCTTCTGTTGCATTCCAGGAGCTTTCATGTAGTCCTTAAAACATTTTGTTGTTGTTTTATGCTAACAGCATGTGTTGGGAATGCAAAGTAATAAATACAGACATGGCCCACATCTCCTGGGGTTGCCCTAAAGAAAATTGTGGTAAGAGATAATAAATGAAATTGAAATAATAACAGGTTACAAGCTACCATTAGATAAATTGTTCATATTGTTTGGATTTGTAAAAGATTCGGTACATCTTTCTAACAGCTACCAGAATGTTGATTTTTGCAAACAGGAAGAAAATAAGGACTCCCACTGTTTAGATTTGGGATATGGTGTACATGATTAAATTAACAAACCAAATAAAGGATAGGGAGGATAGCCAATGAAACAACCTTTTTTAAAAAGAGGGGTTTGTTATGTAGTAGAGTGATAAAACTGAGGAAAATGCATCACCTTATGCATCATTGGGTTCATTGTAACATATATCAATCTGCTTTTGTTTGCACTACCTTGTATTTTGTATGCTGCTGTTGTATAAACAAAATGAAATGAAACGAAACCTTTTGTTTAAAGCAGACATAGGCAAACTTGGCCCTCCAGATCATCCCTAGCTAACAGGACCAGTGGTCAGTGTTGATGGGAGCTGTAGTCCCAAAACATCTGGAGGGCTGAGTTTGCCTATGCCTGGTTTAAAGGGTGAGAATAGGCAACACAACCCCATCTCCTACAGCAATACACTGCCATTTCATTCTGGAGGTAGTCCCCTCTGTCACATTTTTCATTATTTAGTTTCTGAACGTTAAGTCTTCATCCTCCTCTCCAGCAGAACTGTAAACAAGCCTGATTAAGAAAGAAAAAAGAGAGTCAAGCACCTGTACTGCTATGTGTCACTGCAGAATATTTGCCTGCAGCAAGACTACCACCCCATATTTGCTAGCTAGAGATGGGATATTAGGCTGTTGTTACTAGATCAGAGTTCTTGCAAGTGTCATTCTAAGGGGGGAAAACTTCTCTCTCTCTTTCATCATCTGATAATGCTACTAGCATTATCTTAGCCAGCATCTAGGGATAAAGAAATCCTGAAGAGACATCCTGGGGGAGGCAGGGAGATAAAAGGTCATTTTAAGGGGTGATTTAAAAGAGCAGGAAGCACAGACTCAAGCAAGACAAGGAAGTGGTTAATAGTCAGAAGCTATGCACGGCACACAGTCGAATCACGTAGGTCCGAAAAAATATGGAACATTCCAGGATTCAGTGGCTTTAAAGGGGTGAAATGTTGTTGTTTAGTCGTGTCCGACTCTTCATGACCCCATGACCAGAGCACGCCAGGCACTTCTGTCTTCCACTGCCTCCTGCAGTTTGGTCAGACTCATGCTGGTAGCTTCAAGAACACTATCCAACCATCTCGTCCTCTGTCGTCCCCTTCTCCTTGTGCCCTCCATCTTTCCCAACATCAGGGTCTTTTCTAGGGAGTCTTCTCTTCTCATGTGGTGGCCAAAGTATTGGAGTCTCAGCTTCAGGATCTGTCCTTCCAGTGAGCACTCAGGGCTGATTTCCTTAAGAATGGATAGGTTTGATCTTCTTGCAGTCCATGGGACTCTCAAGAGTCTCCTCCAGCACCATAATTCAAAAGCATCAATTCTTCGGCGATCAGCCTTCTTTATGGTCCAGCTCTCACTTCCATAGAAATAGTGAAATAGACCTCCCTAAAGGCTGATTGCTGGAATCCACCAGACCCTTCCCTGAGACTCGCTGGGAGTCCTCAAAGAGTTACAGAGGAGAGATCTCATATTTACTGGGAAATGTTATGTATCTCCATGGGAGGCTGTGATGGTTCGTACAATTGTAACAGGGCTGCACAGCCTTCCACATTAGAGATGTCCCACTTCCACCAGCTTCCCCAAACACCCCTTTAAAGATTTTGTTTACACTGCAACTGAACTGCTTTAGTTAGTATTATTACTATCATTTATTATCCTGCCATTTACCCTGAGGACACAGGGCAGGTTGCAAACATCAAAACGCAATATTTTAAACAGTTTTTAGAAACTTTAAATTACAGGAATAAGGTGGGTCCTAAAAGAAACCATGCATTTCAAGTCTCAAAAGCCAAGGTAGAGAGGTTTGTCTTCGGCATTTGCCAAAAGCTGCCCAATGAAGGTGCCAGGTCTACCACTATGGGGGTTGCCAACTTAGGGGCTGCCACAGAGAAGGTCCCCTCCCAGGCCACACAACCTTCTGTGGGCAGTGGAACAATGATGAGGCCCCCCTCCACCAGTCTTAGCACCCGAGAGGGACTGTAGGGAAGGAGGCGGTCTTTGGGTATTTGGGGCCTCAGTCATTTAGGGCTTTAAACAGTAATGTGAGCACATTGCACTGCGGCAGAAAGCAAGTTGGCAAGCTGCACAGCTGTTTTAAAATGGGTTATTATGAGATCTAAAGTGAATCCTCGACAGTGATCTGCCTGCTGCGTTTTGGATGAATTGAAGGGCAGCGCATTACAATAATCCAGCCTGGAAGTTACCAAAGCGTAGAGTACAGTGGCCAAGTCAACTCTGTCCAAAAGTGGTCCTAGCTAGCAAACCAGCCAGAACTGAAAAAGGCACTCCTAACTACCAAAGCCTCCTGAGCCTCCAGAGACATTGAATCCAGATGGTTATGAATGGTTCCTGACAATTATATCGGAGAAGAAAAAGAATCCCGTCGTCCCTTAACATGCCAGTCCCTTATATGTATCTACGGTGGTGCCCCGCAAGACGAACGCCTCGCAAGACGAAAAACCCGCTAGACGAAAGGGTTTTCCGTTTTTCGATGCGCTTCGCAAGACGAATTTCCCTATGGGCTTGCTTCGCAAGACGAAAACGTCTTGCAAGTCTTGCGATTTTTTTCGCTCCCCCCCCCCTTTTCCAAAGCCGCTAAGCCGCTAATAGCCTTTTAGCCGCTAAGCCTTTAATAGCCGCTAAACCGCTAATAGCGCTAAGCCGCTAATAGGGTTGCTTCGCAAGACGAAAAAACCGCTAGACGAAGAGACTCGCGGAACGGATTATTTTCGTCTTGCGAGGCACCACTGTATTCAGAAAGTAAGCAACTGAGTTCAGGGGGAATTGCTTTCAGGATTGTGTGCACAGGATCACAGCCTTAAGAATGTTGTATTTAAAGTATTATTATACCAACTCCAGGTTCCTGGATACATTCCCATGACAGCAAGCCTCACAAATGTTTGTTGAACATCTTTTTCAAGTGATTGTGGCCAGCAGCATTTTGTTTAATTTTGTTTTGGGCGGAGATACGTTAATTTGTTTAACATACAAGCCTTGAATGGTTTGCTTACTATGTTCTTCAACTTGTAACAAGTTCGTTTCCTTTCGGGTTTTTTGTAACAAGCTTTTGCTCTTCATTTAACGCTTCCTGGGTTTTTCTTTGTAAAAACAACAGTTTGAAAGCAAATGGTAGGAAAGGCTTTGTATTATATTAGAAAAGGCTTTATATTATACAGTTCCCCAAACCACAAATCTCTGCTGCGCCCCTGGCTTGATATGTGGGCATCTGATGATGTGAAGCAGGTGAAGGCATGACTGCTATGAATTTGAAGCGGATTGTTTAAAAAAAACCTGCTATTCAAGCAGACTTCAAAGGACATTCAAGCAGAATTGTATGGACACCAGGTCATTGGCAGGTGGGCAGTTACACCCAGCTGTCAACATTGGCCTGTGGGTGAAGGAAGCCTTGATGGAGAATGGTACAAAAAGGACTCCATTGTTATACTTTAATTACAAGTGAAAATATGGATGCGAATTTGTAATTCTATAATGAAAGAAATTTAAAAAAAGAAAAAAAAGAAAGAAAAAGGACTCCAAATAAATTTTCAACAGAGCATTAGTTACTTGGGAGAAGTGGAGGTGGGAAAGGAAGGATCTTTAGTTGCCATTTAGTGTTATGCTACAGAGATGGGCTTACACATAATTGGAATTAGAAACTGGATTCCATTTGTTCTCCATTTTCTAACCATTTACATTGCCCATTGTCTGCTGACATCACGGGCATAGGTTGCCGCTTAACTAAGGTTTACTCAGAGTGGATCCATTGAAATGAATGGACTTAACTTCGCCCAGTGCTATTTTTCTAGAAAGAGCGGTGTCAGAACTCACTATGAACACATCTCTTGTTCTCTTATAATGGCAAGGGTGCCCACCCGAGAGGTTCCAGAACAAAGTTCAGGCTTTAAAAAAGCCCTGACTTCGCCATATTCATTCATTTCAATGGGTTTACTCTGAGAGAAACTTAGCTGAAGATCACCCAGTGATTCTGCAACTATATCTGAAACCTTAATTTCAACAGTAACAGAATTAGGGTTTTCTGTTTTCTCCTCTCTCAGAGGATTCCTGTACCTTTAACAGCTGCACAATGAACAGAATCTCAAGAAGTGAAGTGTTTCCAGTCATCACTACTTCTGCATGCCAGGAAAAACTGTGTGTATGTTGACTTTTTCATTATCATCCTCACACAGTTTTATTATTGATTATCAGCACAGATGTCCCACCAGGAAAACATGGGCCCTGTTGGCAAAGGATGGCATATCAAACTGTTAAAGAAATAAATATTGTGTTGTAACCATCTAAATTCTACTTAGAGTAGGCCCACTGCATTGCACAAGGACTTCCACCTGCTCGGTGGAATTTTCTCTCTCCCCTTTCTTCATCCTGCCCCCCCCCCATGTACTCGGGGGTGGTGGAGGAGAGGAAACACAGAACCACAGAACAGAACCCCAGAAAAGATTGGGGTGCTAAGGGAAGAGGAAGTTTCCTTTAGCAAGTGGAAACTGATGCAAACAAGGGGACCTAATGGACCTAGATTAATAAAGTCCATCAATTTCAACAGATTTACTCTGAGTAGTACTAATGTTGGAAACAACTTAGTCTGAGATACATTGTTTTAATGACTTAGTAAGCTTCAAGAAAGGTGGGGACATAGGTTTAATCCCCAACATCTACAGGTATGGCTAAGAAAAAACCCTGTCTGGAACCCTGGTGAGCTGGTTCCAGTCAACACAGAGAAGAATATTGATCAGTGACCCAATTCAGTATACGACAGCTTAATATGTGCCTAACTTTTCCTCATTAACAGCACAATTCTAAATATTAACTGAGAAGTGAATCTCACTGGGTTCAATGGTGTTTATTTCTAAACAAAAATGTGCCAGACTGCAATGCTAGTGGGGGAAAGATCTTTTCTGGGTATATCACGATGCTATTATTTAACTATTAAGAACACATACCAGCAGATTTTGGAAACATAAATGCATTGCTGCAGGCTTTAGTGTTCCTGTTGTGTTGCTGTGGTTTGTTTGTTTGTTTTTTAAAAAAATACTGCTGAATGAATATATATTTTTAGCTGGAATTATGTAGAGGGAAAGTGTGCACCAAAAAAACTTTTAATAGTTAAAGGGGGGGGGACTTTTAATAGTGGGCATGTAGAAATAGTGGGGGTGGGAGTCCTGTCACAAAAGGTGGTGTAGTGGCTAATCAGGAAGTTCCTGCCTTGAAACTAGCTTCTGCCATGAACTGAACTCACTGTGTGGCATTAGATGAGCCTCTCTGCTGCGGCCTCGGTTCCTCTCTCCCTCAGCAGTATGAGGGAATAATAATACAGTGGTACCACGGGTTACAAATGCTTCGGGTTACAAACTCTTCAGGTTACAGGCTCCGCTAACCCGGAAGTAGTACCTCAGGTTAAGAACTTTACCTCAGGATGAGAACAGAAATTGTGCGCCGCTGGCGCAGCGGCAGCACGAGGCCCCATTAGGTAAAGTGGTATCTCAGGTCAAGAATGGTTTCAGATTAAGAACGGACCTCCAGAACGAATTAAGTTCATAACCAGAGGTACTGTACCACTGTACTGAATTTCCTTACATGGTGGTTGTAGGCATTAACAGCTAGATAATGCATGTGAAGTGCTTTGAACACTTGAAAGCATTATATATATATATATTTCTTTCCCCCACCCCTCAGCCGAAGCCATTACAAAAGATGATACCTAACACAGAATAAAAACATGAGACACATGCTATGTACTGTATTATCACTGTTAATAATATTAGTTATCTAACAGGTGCCCTTGGCACTTAACTGGTCACATTCCATACACCACATCATTGAATGGTACAGAACATAGTGTTCTTTGATGACCTGTATCACAAATTAGAGTTAATGAACACTTACATCCAAGTGCTCTCTAAATTGATAGTTAGTCTTTTATATACTAATTTTTTATGCTCTTCTACATCCATTTAATGCTCCTGACCCTTTTTTTTTAGATTCTTTTAGATTCTTATAGTCTTTTATATATTCCTTCTGTTTTAATACTTTTTAGCTTTCCAAAATGTTTTACAGATTCTAAATGATTGTACCACACCATAATAAAGATTTGATGATGATGACATAGTGTTCTGTGTGCGTATAAAATGCAACATCTTTGCCACCTAATTGCAACCTCAATGAAATAATTGTCAACTGACACTGCAGAAAGAGTCCACTTGTATAGATCATGTGACAGGACTGAAACATTGGCAATAAACTTTTTTTTCTAATCTCATTGTTCTCCTAATTCTATATATAAATACAAATGGGTTTATATTTGCAAGAGTTGGGGCAAAAAATGTTTAGAAAAAGCAAAACAATTACATCTAGCTTCAGAGGACATGTTCTTTTTGTGAGCTAGAGAATACCATAAGAATTCTGTGCCCTCTAGTGGCGCATCAAGTCACAGAAAAGAAAGATAAGCGATATAGATGCTGTGTGCATATAATATCAACTACGCATTGAAGATGCAAGAAGGACCAGGCACAAAACGTTTCACTCTTCATAAGGACATTCATAGCATGATATGCAGGACAGTTTGGTGAGCATTTGACATTCCCAGAGCACGAAGAAGCTAGGGCAAGGTAAACATCTGATACAAATTTTTTAAAAAGTTTAAATATGGAGCACAAAATTCCATCATGTTCTTCTTGGCACACAACCATGCCAGTGCATAGATTCTGCATTGTTCTGAGATGCCTCCCATAATTGGTCAACTCTTCCATCCTCAAACTTCTCCTGCAGCGCCATGTTTCATGTCAGTTTGTGAGAGCATTTTCTAGCTATAAGCCACAACTGCACTGAAACACTCTAGCCTCACCTTCCCTTATTGGCCAGACCATCCCCCATCGGTCCACTTAATGCATATTATAAATTCTCTCAGCAGTGACCTTTTTCACCTTCGTGCACACAGAACTGGAAAAGGTGGGATTATATTACTTAGCACACAGTTGGCACCAAAAAAAGTTAATCTATAGTTGCATTATTGAATACACTGTCAGGAAAAAATGCTGATGCAAGACGGACTAGACAGCCAGATGCAAAATTTAAAACCAAAAACAACAACAGTGTTTTCAAAGAGGTTACTTTGGACAACCTTTTGTGCATATCTGCTTTTTTGCAGGTGAGGGGAGGAGAGGTTTGCATTATATTTTCTCGCAAATTTTCCTGTGAAAAATCCTCTTGTAGGTATTACATACAAAGAGGGGAAAAACTAATTATAAGCCTTTTATCTTTATTACGATTGCTAATAACTTTCTATTATTTCTATTATCCATTGCCCCTACTCTTATCAGCACTAGATTTTAGATATATAAGTAAGGCACATAGGTGAGATTTATTTGTCAATGTGCTACAGTTGTTCGCTTGCATGCTTCGCAAAACTTAATTATTATGTCTGAATGTGTCTCATTATTATACATAAAAAGAACTTGGAACAGGAAGACAGACCAGGATTATTAAAATAATCTTTTTCTAAGGTACACAACCTTCCTCCTCATTTCCCTTTGTGTGTTTTGACTGAGTAGAGGATACCTTCAGTCTCCATGCCTAGATTCTTAGCTATATGAAGCACCTAATTATTTCAGACAAGTCCACATTCACAAAGCTCTGGCAAGAAGACAAACCCTGGAAAAATAAGCTAGTGATGAACTCTGCAAACCCAACCCTGACTCGTCTGATGGCTCCTCAGTGACAGATACAGCTTGTTTGCTCTAACCATCATACCTTATCCTCTCTTTGCAATAATATATATGCTGGCCTTCAAACTGACTTTAGGTCACAGTTTGGATGGCAGATGCAGAACATGGGGTTTATTTACATTCCATTCCAGATATCTATTAAAAAGAGGCTGGGCTGGGACACTGTCGAGTCCATGGACTGTTACCCTCCCAAATACGTGATAACAATTGTTTTGGGCAGGGGTAGGGAGGGAGAATGAAGCATAAAATGTATCTACTGCACTAAAATTTTAAATCCAACCACAATGAGCAAAGGCACAGGGGTTTGCAAGCACTGGCGTACATCTGATCAGCAAAATGTGGTTTGGCCAGGGACCTGCATCTTTACCTGTCCCACACCTGAGGTGTAGGGCAGGTTGGTGTGAAAATGGTCTCCCTAGTCCAGTGCCTCTCAAAGGGTGTGGCAGGAGTGGATGGCAAGTGTGGCGGGAAGATTCATTTAAACAATTCAGTATAGTACAGTATAGTATCAAAATAATTTGCAGAATTTAATTTACAGAATATGCAGGGCCTTTTTTTCAGCTGGAACTCACTGGAGTACAGTTTCGGCACATCTCAAGTGGGTGCCATTGCCATTCTAAGAGAACAAGAGAGGTGTTCATGGTGAGTTCCAGCACCTCCCCACCCCCGAAAAATAGCACTAAGAATGTGGATCGATATCTTTTCAAAATAAGAGCAAGAGCATCAAGTGATACTGCAAGCTCACACCTCTCACTGAGTTTGTATACATACCTAAGGTACATGTAGTGGTTGGGAGTTACTCGTGCGTAATCCTGCTCCGTTTGAGCATCGGATTGCCTGGTTAAACCCTCCGGACTACGCAGCCCATATTAGCGTGGCTGCCCTTAGTCACTTGTAGAATCTGTCTGTGGGCGTTTCTTAAAGCGTTGCCAACATAAGAGTTGTTTGATGCCCAATCGTCTCCGCCTCTCACTGCGCGGGAGTCTCCTGCGCAGGGTGGGCGTGGGCAGCAGGGTGCTTGGGCTCTCCTTGCTAACTTCCAACGAAGAGTCCTGGAGCCCCTGCACCTCCCTGTCCCGTTGCTCTCCTGGATCCCTGGTGTTACACTCATTCTCTTCCCCTTCTTCCCGGCTGAGTCTCCCTCTAGCGCTTGGACCTTCCCCTGCAGAATCAGAGACCCTCTCCTTCTCCCGTGCCTCTGATGTCAGTTCCCTGACAGTACATATGTAAGATGCTCATTTATAATTGTATTTTGGGAATGATTCATGTTTTATACTTTCTGGATGTTCCATAATCATTTATCAAGTAGCTGTGATCTGTGTTATAAATCAAGCACTGCTATGAGAGGTTTCTTTTTGTTTTCCAATGTATTTCTGATCAATAAAAAATTGGTGCGAGCAAATTTTTATTCTGAAAGTGTGGCCCAGAGAAATTTTTTTGAGAACCACTGCCCTAGTCAAATCCTGCTGGGCCCAATTAGACCTGCAGGACAGAGGTTCTCTACCACTGATTTAAAATGTGCTTTCCCCAGAAAACATGGGCAAAATGTTCCTAGAAAAAGCCCACACACCCAGAAAAAGAATTCCCCAGACAGGAAATTCCAGTTTAGCCCTATGGTTATTATAGTTCTATTGAACGATACATATATTATGAGAGTGTGGAGAATTCAGCCATTTTTGAAGTGAAGGCTGACATATTACTTTACAAGAAGGGGATAATGGATGGCTGTCTAATTGCAAATTACTTGATGAAGCCATATATAAAAGCTTTTATCCTTTTCCATGCAATGCCATGATTCTGAGGTAAGGACTAATTTGTTATCCCTGAAATCATGGCTACCAAATATGCTGTGCATTAACGCCATTATGATTTATGTTAATTTTCAATATAAATACTAGACTGAGAGACATTTTTAGCTGCATCATAGTGGTTGAATTCTTCTTTCAACAAATGTTATCTCAATTGGTTAAAAAAAACTACAGGCGTGTAGTATCTCTTGGTTTCTGTTTTTAATATAATGAAAATAAAAGCTACTTGACAGCACTTTTGACATTATATAGTTGTTTATATTTCTTTTTCAGCAAGAAAAGAAAAGAAAAAAAGAGTAGAACATAGTGGAATATCTTTACATCTGAAAACCTGAACCCTCTGGCTGATAGGGGAACCTATCACTGCATGTTAGTGCCATTTTATAAGGAGTGGACAGGGAAAGGGTTTTAGCTTTGTTTCAGCTCATTGGACTGGGGAAATTAACTTTTAACTCACTGACAATTTTATATAATAAACATTTCAACATACGAAAAGGCAAGCCACAAAGCTGAAACAATAGGGTATGTAACAGAGAGCACGTACGTATTTCCACACAGGTAGTTAATAGAATTTGTTGAACCTGATCTAAAGGTGTCTTATAAGAAAAGGTAGAATTCTGATTTGGAAGTGACTGTTCTGTCTGCAGAATGGAAAATAACTGTAAGAACAGCAATCATACCCCTCAACATGTATGTAGATCTCTGTCTAAAATATTTATATATTGGAGATTGGAAAACAAATAGAATTGTGGCATTGGAAGGGACTACGAGGGTCATTTAGTCCAATCCCATACATACATACATACATCACAATCTATAAAACAAGCAGCAACAAGGGCAATAAATATTTGAAAACTTTAAAAATGTGAAATCTAAGCACAGGAGAATCAGTAAATTCCAGATAAAACCAAAACAGTATAAGCTATAACAGTAATTAAAACAGTAAAATCAAGAAAAACCACTAAAAACCATGGTGAATAGATGTTGTCTAGGTTTGAGGGGGTTCTCTACTGGTAGGGTAGTATAACTGACTGAGAGTGAGTGTGGTGATATGGTTAGTGTCAGAACTGGGAGTGTCAGACCAAGGGCCTGAGAGATCAGGGTTCAAATCACTTGGTCATGAAGCTCACTGGTGATGTTTAGCCAGTCACTCTCTCTCTCAGCAGCCTAAAGGTAAAGGTACCCCTGCCCGTACGGGCCAGTCGTGTCCGACTCTGGGGTTGTGCGCCCATCTCGCTTAAGAGGCCAGGGGCCAGCGCTGTCCGAAGACACTTCCGGGTCACATGGCCAGCGTGACGAAGCTGCATCTGGCGAGCCAGCGCAGCACACGGAAACGCCGTTTACCTTCGCGCTCTCAGCAGCCTAACCTACCTCAAAAAGTTGTTGTGAAGATAAAATCTGTTCTGGGAAGTTTTTAGTGTTTGATGTTGTATTGTGGTTTTTACTATTTTTGTTGGGAGCCATCCAGAGTGGCTGGAGCAACCCAGACAGATGGGTGGCATAATAGTAACAACAGCAACAACAATATTAAAAAAGTGGTGACAGCTATGGGTGCTATTTGGAGAACAGGCGGGATATAGCAGAAAGAAAAAGAAACACCTCTTTATGCCTGCCCCCTATGCAATCACAGCTGGAGAAGTGCCTCTGATTTGGATCTTTACTTTCGGGTTTCGGACAGTTCATAATGTAGAAGATGGTCCTTTAACAACCTTCATTTCATGTCATTTAGTGCTTCGGGGAGTAAGATGAGCATCGTGAACTGAGCTTAGAAATGTGTTTGAAATAAATGCAGATAGCTTAGAAAGGTATCATATGGCCAGAATGGCTGTAGAGGCACTGATGGGGGAAACAGGGGCATTCCAGGATCACATAAGATGCCAGGACGGATTTTGTAATTCTGGGACTATCCCTGGAAAAATAGGGACACTTGGAGGGTATGAAATCCCACTAAACTAGGACAGGGACACCATGTGGTGTTTTGCTGGGGGGACCCCTCAAATCTGGAACCTATCCTGTTTGGAGAGTTACTGATTCCTTCTTGGTACTAGATTTACTGGAGCTTTATGGTGGTTGCCATCAGACTGATTTTGCCTTTAACAAAGCTATCACTACCCACCCTGCCCCCAGCAACAGGTGGATAAATCAGGGGTGGGGGATCCCTAGACTATACACCTAATTAGGCTTTCCAGGCCTCCCTATTTGGGGTGAAAAGCTGTTTTGGCCAAGCCATGCCCATCTGTATGACACCGGTTCTGTCCACTACTCAAGTTTCTTTCCCCCTCACGCCATTGGTCAGCATTCACAATCCCTTATTATTCCCCACGCCCAATCAGTTTCCCTTCTTACCTCTCTTCCTTTTGTTTTGCAAGTTTGTTTGTATCATATATTTTTTCATTTGTTCTATCATCGGAAAGCTGTTCAGTCAAGAGTTAGCAATTCTTAAAAGCCCACGTTTTTCAAAAATAGTCAAGTGTTCTGCCGATACTGAAAATATTAGCCTTTTTCGGATCTCAGGTTCTCCGCGTAAAAAAGCATTCAAAACCACTAGTCAGGTTTGAAAAGGCTGGCCTGATTTTAAATCTCTGTATAATGGAAAATTGAATGCAAACCACCGAAGCGTTCAACCCTTCTCTTCTAGTCTGATTCTCAACATTATGCAAATTAGATACAAAAATAAAAAATGCCAGGACATTTCACACAGAAAAAAAAAATCTTGCTCAGAACAGTATTTTGGAAATTAAATGCTATTACAGGCTGCTTGCACATTCACACGTTAGAATATTTGCACATATACTGTGCTTGGGTATTTGCATATACTGTTACAAATAAATGTACTTGATGTTCAACGGAAGGAAGTGTTCTTTTCAGGACAAATGTTTCTGTTTACATGGGCACTATAGAGTGCAGGCAATTCTCCATTTGCCTGCGTTCTATTTGCGTGGAACTGGACACACGTGTGGTGCAGGGTACCTAGAAGTGGCACCCAAAAATGGGGAGCACCTGGTCAACCAAGCCCCGCTGTCCCTCCAGCTCACAAGAAGACCCTCCCTGGAGCCCAAAGGGGTTTTGGGCTCTGGGGTGTCTCTCCTCCTGAACCAGGAGGACTCTCCACGGTGCTCCCAAATTTACGTGATTTTGCATATGTGTGCAGGGGACCGGAATGTACCCCCCATGTAAACAGGGAGTCACCTATATGTATATTTTATATTTGTCTTCATATCTCTGATCTAGCTAAATGTGGACGTTCATGACTTTGAGTGGATGGGAAGCAGCCTTCCACAAGCCTCAGAACACAAATATGGATAGTATTGGCCTTTGTTGTTTTTGTAAACAGCGCCTGGTGGAGACCATTTTATTCCAATGTGCCAAAATTACAAGGACCAAATTCATTAGAGGTGTGTTGTTTCATGGCAATTACTTGCTTGTGTGACTGGTGGCTTCTGGGGCAATTTGAGTGGGGAATGCCAGCACAATCCTATATATGGCTACTCAGAGGTACTCCCAGAGGGTTCGTTGGGACTCAGATATATATCTGTATAATTGTAGCTCTAAACGTATTAAATGTTACATATGAAAATATTTGAGGGGAATGGGGGTTTGTGAGCATCTTGGCTGTGAGTCCTGGAAGACTTGCCCTCTTGGCCTTTTCCACCAGTCCTGACTGACTCCAACTCCAAAAGCTGAGGCTGCTGAACAGACTCTTGGGCTGGGAAATTGTGAAGGTTTTTGTTGTTGCTGTTACTGGTATTGTTTTTCCCCCCTATCTTTATTTTTAGATTTTATGGTAATTTAAGTGGAAATTGTTCAATTGTGGTTGTGTACTTTTAATGTGTTATTTATTGTTTGTGACTACTTTTGTTATGTTTGTGTCAGGGAACTGCCATCGGAGGTAGAGGTGGAGGGAAGGCTCCAAAGGGATGCAGGAGAAGGCAGCCCATCTGCTGGGGAAGGAAATCAGCGTAACACCAGTGGAGAAGGGGGGCAGATGGGGGAATCAGTGAGGAAGCTCCAAGACTCTTCGCCGGAGACCAGCGGAGAGAGTACGGGTACTCCGCTGCCCACACCCTCCCTGCGCAGAAGACTTCCGCGCAGGGAGAGTAGGAGGAGACTTGGCGTCAAACAACTTTTATGCTGGAAAAGGTTTAAGAAACGCCCACTGACGGATTGTTCCAGCGACTGAGACAGTCACGATGCTGGAGGCTGTTCAGTCAGAAAGGGTTAACCAGGTAACCTAGCCAGGAGTGGTGGCAACTTACGCACGAGCAACCCCTAAACCCATTACAGTTTGTAATTATGTAAATCTTTTCATGTTGTAAGCTACTTTGGGCATGGTTTGAACCACGGAAAGGGGGCATACAAATTAAATTATGATGATGTTGATGCAACAAAAAACCCCTTGCTTAAAAGTGTATTTGAACTGAAAAGTGTATTTGAACTGAAGTTACTTCCAATATGCTACCTCTGATTCCTTCTTGGGAATTTATTTAATACGCAGAACTGCACTCAAATTATACATAACATGGAGAGGAGAGGTGATATAGTTTCTTTGCGAATGCCCTATTAGGCAATGTTTTGAAGAGTCTGACCTGTCATGGTTTTATTCTTGCACACACTCCTTCAACCCATGCTACAACAATCCTGAAAGGTGGGCCTTACAAAAGGTTTAGTGCAGGGGTAGGCAGGAGGCATAATGGAACCTATTGGTTTCAAGAATACAAAATAAAGTCTACAAGCAGAAAAAGTAACGGGGGTGGGATGCAGATAAGCAGGGAGACAATAGAATCACCTTCCTTAAAGACGGGAAGGAGCACAGAATATTTGCAATAGGTGATCACAAGCTGAGAGAAATTGACATAGTTCTGGGTGTTAGAATTAGCAATGTGTTTTCCAGAGCCGGGATTTATCATGCTTACAGCAAATCAAAACCCATTGCCACAGCATGCAGTCAGGATCTTTAAAAGAAAGCCTGGGCAGACGTATGAGCAGCGAGAACTGTTTCTTTAAAAAGTTTGTGCGGAATGAGTCACTGCTGGAAAACAAGTAAATAAAGTTGTATAGGAACAGCCTTTGTATCATGGTGTGTTCATTTCTTAAAAACCCCACAATTATTCAAAAGTTACAATACAGCTTTGTATATGGTGTATTCATGCCTCTACATTGGCATGAGCTTTAAATGGAGGTCTCCTGTGTCGAAAGAGAAGGCATGCTGTTCTACAAGTAGTATTAATTTGTTTGCTTTATACACTGTATATTCTCCACAGTGTGTCTCCCCCCCCAAACCATCCCCACTTTTCTCAACTGATGTTTTACTAGACCGAAGCAGAATTTATCACAACTCTTTTCATTACTGGGCATACCATTGATATTTATAAACAAATAAATAACCCAGACTGATCATTACAGCAGGATCTGTGACCAGCGTTTGTTAGTTAGTCTGATCACGTAGCATCATGCTTCATTTATTTATTATTTTATTAATAAGATCCGTATCCACCCTTCACCCAGAGGTCACAGTGCAGGTTGCAATAAGCAATACAAATGAGATACCATCCATATGCACAATTTAAATTACGAATAATCTAAAACCAGCATACAACATTTCTCAGTCTGATGAATAATATAATTTACATCTGCTGCCAAAGGCCTAGCAAAATCAGAATGTTGGTTTTTTTTAACTATAGCCAGAACTCATTTTGCAATAGCAGCCTGCCTGATCTCCCGGAAGAGCTCATTCCAGAGCCAAGGCTGAGGATGCCCTATTCTGGGTCCCAGATAACCAAATTTTCCTTTGCTGATGGAATAACTAATAAAGCTTACCTGGCTGACCTCAGGTCACACGCAGGATAGTACTGGGAGAGCACCCCCCCCACGTAGTTGGGCCCCCAAGCAATTTAGGGCTTTCTATGACAAGTTAAGAGGGACGCAGGTGGCACTGTGGGTTAAACCACAGAGCCTAGGACTTGACAGTCAGAAGGTCAGTGGTTCGAATCCCCGTGACGGGGTGAGCTCCCATTGCTCGGCCCCTGCTCCTGCCAACCTAGCAGTTCAAAAGCACGTCAGAGTGCAAGTAGATAAATAGGTACCGCTCCGGCGGGAAGGTAAACGGCGTTTCTGTGTGCTGCTCTGGTTCACCAGAAGCGGCTTCGTCATGCTGGCCACATGACCCGGAAGCTGTACACTGGCTCCCTCGGCCAATAAAGCAAGATGAGCGCTGCAACCCCAGAGTCGGCCACGGTCAGGGGTCCCTTTACCTTTACCTTTATGACAAGTTAACTCCTTGAATTGTGTTTGGTGACAAACATGCAGGCAGTGCAACTGCCCCAAGATGGGTGTTATATGCTCTCAAGGTGGCATCCATCAACACATGGGCTGCAAAATGATGCACTGGCTACAGTCTCTGAACCATCTTCAAGGCTAGCCCCAAAGGCAGCACATTGCAGTATTCAAGCTGAGAAATTACATGGTTGCACAGATTCATTTTATGGATCACTTGCTCCTTTCTGCAGGTTTAAGATCACATTCTGTTATCTGTTCTACGGGCTGGCACCCATATAAACGTCTGAAAAAGCAGTTTCCTTTACAACAGCATCCAGAACCATAAACAGCCTCTCTGCCTACTCATATCTAGGGATGAGGATTCTGACTGCAGGCCATCTTGGACAAGCAAATGAGGTGTTTGCCAATGCTTGGTCCAGGATGAATTTGGACTGTTAGGGAGAAATGCAGTGTTGTGCTATGACAAATGTTCTGTTTGGGTTTCAGCTCACCAGACAGAACAATTTCCTCTCTGTGAGAGCTGTTCTGAAAGTTCTCCTGACACACACACACACTGAATCAGTTTTGGGAAGTGTATTGGGCATGAGGGGAGGAGAGAGGGAGAAAGCCTCATTGGGTAAGTGGAAGTTCTTGCACAGGGCTTCCACTGACCCAGCTCAGATGAATCCCACTTTAAGTGCTGATCCTCTGCTTTCTAAGGAAACCCAGCCAGATGGGTGAGGTATAAATAAATTACTATTATTATTATTATTATTATTATTATTATTATTATTACTACTACTACTACTACTACTATTATTATTATTTCTCTTTCACATTAACAGTAACCAAACACTCAGGTAAATACTAGTAGCGCAACAGAGCAGCCTTGCATTTAAGGACTAGCCTGGTAGTAATAGGCTAGAATAAATTGCATGCAGGTGATGGTGTGAGCTGGTAGACAAGGAATGCAACACTGTGTCCCTCGCCTGTGCCCAGCATAGAAAGGTATCCTAGGTACCTAACTCCTGAGAAACGACTCAGAGTGTATAAAAATGTTGGGAATGTCAAGAACAGGAAGGGACATTTTGTCAAGAACACTGAACTTCATTGGATGGCCCCGATTTCTTGTATTATGACAGGGAGAATTATATAAAACATTCCACTATCCAATTTTTCTGCACCATGTCCCCTCCATGGCACCTCTCTCATGTCCTCACTTCCTCATCTTTTCCCTAAACTAAAAAGCCCCAAATGTTGAAACCTTCCTCATAAAGGAGTTGTTCCAGCCTCTAGATCACTTCGGTTGCCTTTTTTCTGAATCTTTTCCAGCCCCACAGTATCCTTTTTTGAGATGTACGTACACCTAACTGGACATAGTATTCCAAGAACAGTGCCATCATAGATTTGTATAATGGCATTATGATACTGAATGAATGAATGAATGAATGAATATTTTAATTTTGGATTCTGCTCCTAATTATCACTAACATAGACTTGCCTTTCTCACAGCTGCCACACACTGGTTTGAAATCTTCACCAAGCTATCTCCTATGACCACAAGGTCTCTTTCCTGGTCAGTCCCTGCCAGTTCAGACCCTATTCACTTATATGTGAAATTAGGATTCCTTTGCCCCATGTGCATGGCTGCATCCTTGCTTAGAAGGAATTGCATTTGCCATTTTACTGCCCATTCACCCACTTTGGAGAGCTCATTTTGGAGCTGCTTGCAGTCCCTTTTTGTTTAATTACATCAAACTTTATTCAGCGTGTGCAGCCACTAGTCTGATGGTCCATGCCAGCACCAGTAGTGACAGGATTATTATGTGCCCTTAGAATTCCTACAAATATTTTCATTTTCCACTATTATTTCCCCCCCAGTAAATCAACAAAGCAATAAAAGTACTGTCAGGGGTAAAAAAAAAATCATTTTTTTATTGTGTTTAGGAATTTAGGTTACTACCTCAAGATCAAACATTTACTTCAGGGCAAAGCAGTAATGGAATTTATAATGTATGCTTTTGTCTGAAAGCCTGCTTTCCATCAATCTATTGTTAATACGTTATGATTTTTATAGTGCTGACATTCATTATAGAGTTAAACAGAGTTCTACAAATTTGCTTTGTGGGTTAAGCAACTTTTTGGCAAACTATTAAACTCCAGTGACTGGAAGATAATGCAACATTAGCCATGCCAACAAGAACTCTGGACAGTGCAGGAAGAAGGAAAGAAAATGAGAATAACACCCTCTTCAGCATTTTTAGATTAAAGGGTTCCAAACTAAGCTAATAATAATGGAACAGTTTGTATTGGGGGCGGGGGGGGGAGGCAAGGAGTAATCACAGCCTGTTCTGGAAGAGTATTATGCAATATTCATTATTCAAATTAGATAATCCATACAAACTGCACCATGGAAACATAAAGTGTGCTTATATAATAAATTATGTAGATTGTGTACATTTGTGCACATTTATTATTGGATGCAATATTTATTATTGAATCAGTCATGTTTATGCAGAATTCAGGCTATTTTATGCAGTGGAGAGTAAAAGACAATAGGAGGCACAGACCGAGAGGTCATAACTGCAGGATCTGGAAATTGAATTGGAGGACAGCATATGCAATCATCAAAATCAACACCACCAGCAGAGATAATGATGGTCAACACAGGCTGTGCAATTTGCAATCCTGGCTTCCCAGTGATGGCATTTGAGTGGAACACTTGGAAGAAAGTATTCTTGTCCTTTCAAGAGAATCCATGTACATGTTTGTTTGTACGCTGAAGAAGAAACAGTGGAAGCAGTACTTCTGCTAACTGCTGTACAGAAGTGCAGTCACAATACTCATCATCTAATTATGTTTTTACTGAACTTGAGATAAGGAATTTCTGTTTTACCCAACTGCTTGGAAATACTAGTGTTATATTTACCTCACTTTTCCAAGCAATGAGATATTCCAGGTGTAGGAGCTAGTTTGCCATTGGCATTTTGCAATGGGTGCACTTCTTGACAAACATATAGGTTGAACATAGGTGGAAGCACAGCCTAAACACTCGGTGTACAAATTTAATAAATTTAATAAATAATGATAATGATACAAATATCTAAGATACTTACAGAGCCCAAACTCTGCTCTCTGGTTCTTGAAGTGCCATTTTCCTTCACATGCAGATGCGGTAGATCAGGATCTACTGCTAAATCTCTGTGTGTCTAATGTAAAGGTAAAGGGACCCCTGACCATTAGGTCCAGTCGTGGTTGACTCTGGGGTTGCGGCGCTCATCTCGCTTTATTGGCCAAGGGAGCCGGCATGCAGTTTCTGGGTCATGTGGCCAGCATGACAAAGCCGCTTCTGGCGAACCAGGGCAGCTCACGGAAACACCGTTTACCTTCCCGCCGGAGCGGTACCTATTTATCTACTTGCACTTTGATGTGCTTTCGAACTGCTAGGTTGGCAGGAGCAGGGACCAAGCAACAGGTGCTCATCCCATCATGGGGATTCGAACCGCCGACCTTGTGATTGGCAAGTCCCAGGCTCTGTGGTTTAACCCACAGCGCCACCCGCGTCCCTGTGTGTCTAATAGCAACAACTAAAAAGCTTCCATTCTGAAACTCGATTGCTGGGGGGGGGGGTGCTTCAGGAGTTGGGGTGACTGGAAGTTGCAGGAGTTATGAAATTTTTTGTGAGCTTGGTTCTGGCATTACACACAAATTCCTTGGCTGATCAAGTGCTCAGAAGCACCCTATTCCTTAATGCTTGGCTGGATTATATCAAGTGGAATAACCATTTTACGCCTAGCTATGGCTGATAGATTTCAAAGTTTTTTTGTGGGGAGGGGGAGTAGATCCCACAAGCCTGATATCCGCCCAATCTTGAATCACGTTGATGGTGTGTGGGTATGTATCTGCAGCAGGGGCAGAGGAGTGGAATTTCCCTGTCAGGTATTTCCAGCTGAGAAGGCCAGCTGTTGACAGTAATCAGCCAATTTATCCAGGAAAGGAAAGTATGCGACAATTATGCTAGGACTCTTTAAGGCAGCCTCCAGCCTCACCATTAACCTTTGCCTGTTCTACCCCCAATCTTACAACACAAGCATGCACAGAACTTTTCCAAGATTTTAGTCAGTTCTGAAACTTGGGAGTCATGGTAAGGCTACAACTGTGTCTGTTCAACACAGCCTGCATACACTTTTGGTAAATGTCTATGATGCAGATTACATTAATTACCTTAACTGTAATTTTGTCTCTTACCACAAAACAGAAATCTTATCCAGAAGAAATCGGTATTCTTAACTGCAAAGCGCTATGTTTCGTTGCAGCTAATAGACATCATGTGCTATAGAATCCAAATATTCATGAAGTTTCGTTTGATACAGTCAACAGAAATTATGATTCAGCTGCTGACCTTCCTTACTTTCCTGACTCTCTGTTCTGTCTTTATACAGTTGAAAGGCTTTGATATAAAGCTTTGCAAGGGTACCATGCAACACATGCAGTTCCATGTGCTTCACGCTGACACAGGTCTGCACAGCTTGTGACCCAGCAAGGAGTAAGCAGCCCATTAGCAAAGTATAGCTACAAACCGCGCCAGCTGTATTCCACCTCCCGGATCAGATGCAGCCTACATACCTCAGAATTCCAGTCGCTGGGCAACATAAGCAAGATAATGTCATCACACTCATCACCTTCTTATGGGCTCCTAAAAAGCATCTGGCTGGCCTCTGCTGGGAGGAAAAGATGCAGAAATGGATCAGCCTTGGTCTAATCCTGCAAGGCCTTATTTACGCTTTTATGGCATCCCACCAGCATCTCATTAAGTAAACCTGTTTTTCTACCTTCCTGTTCAGTAAATAAGAAACAAATTGACAACTGCGTCATAAAACAAACAAAACAAATTGCAGCGAGGGCGACAATAAGCACTTCTTATTTAACAAAATACTTGGGTAAAGAAAACAGACATCCAACTGACTGAGCCAACCAAATTGCCTTATAGCAACGCTCCCTACCAACACCTCTCCCTTGGAGTATCCTATTCACTCCCCCACCTCACTCAAAGAGGGTCCCACTCTGTATATACTGTTACACGCCACACCAATCTCCATGAGCAGTGTGAGATTTCAGGGGTCCCATGTCTGCTAAACCCAGGGTGTATGTTGGAAAAATGAGGCACAGTGGAGACTGTGGTGTTTTATAATATATGGTTGACTTACACACATAATGCAACAAAAAGCCTAGATGCAGGGGAATCTCAGCATTACACCCATACAGAGGGTCCTACCCCTCCTTTCCATGGGCACAGCAGGCTTGGGTCTAAAAACAGAGAAATCAGCCATGCTCCTGTCACAGTCAGTTCACATGGTATTCTGCCAGCCTTCCCCCCACTCTCACTGCCAACCCAGTGATGCACCAGTCTATAGATTCCAGACTGAAACCCTAAACCCTTTTGGTCTCTGCCCACTAGCACACAGCTGAAGAAGGAGCCCCACCTCCTCCTTGCCTGGTACATCTTCATCCTCTTAATGGTTTCCTTGATGGATTAATGACCGGCCACCATCAGCCAATGACCCATCCTCAGCAATCTCTGCCAAGTTGGCTTGGTTCTTTACCATAAGATGAATCCAGGGGGTTCCATGTTTGGCACAGTTTAGTCAAACTTTAATTAATTCTAACTTTTTCTAAATTCAAGAATTATGGGTGACTTGCATCCACAAACTGTGGCACCCGAAGCTTATAGTAATATATTACCATGCATTTTTACTGGACAGGTGCTTGTGGGGTTTTCTGCCTTACATGCCAAAATAGCCTGAGCCTTGAGGGAACTATGCACCTTGACTTGGGTGCCATTTGCTGCTCTAGCTCAGGCAGCAAAACATCTTGGGCCTATGTATATTTTGTGTATAAGGGGTTTTTAAATTAAAAAGTACCCTGTTATCTACTTTGAAAACCTATTTATTACCCAGTCAGTGTTGCTTGTCTTTTGTGCACCTTACTAAGATACATGGTCCATTTGACAATGCTTACAAAACATTCCCAGTAAACGCTTTCTTGTTTTCTGTCACCATTAGTAGCTAACACTTTTTTAAAATTTTATGATTTTAATATAAATTTGTTCACAGGAATATTTATCAGTGAATGTTTTGTTTGAACCATAACAAATCAAATCCCTTTCTTGGGAGGAATTATTGTGTATCATAATTTTACTTCTCACATAATATATAAACATGCAGCAAACTCTAAGCTTATCTTCTATTACAGTACATATTTAATATTCTTCCACATTCATAAGGTCATTTTAAAACACTGAGTCTACTATTTTCTTTCTGCTCCACTATGTGCTCTACATGGTGTTGTTTTTCAAGAAAAATAGGTGCCAGAACTCACCATGAATTTGTTACAGTAAGTCGCCAGGTGACTCAGAGCAGCCCTGAACAGATGCCAGTTTGACAACAGCCACATTCACCACTTGCAATAAAGATTGATTGATTGATTGATTGATTGATTGATTGATTGCTCTAAAAACTACCGCAAGCTGTCTCCCTAGCTCTATTTGGTGGCTGCCCCTGGTTCTGGTGCAGGTCATATAAATGCACCCCTACCTTCCTCGTTTTCTTAGATTCAGGCAGATGGCTAGGGTATGTCAGAAGGGCCCTTATGCAAATACATGCATGTGCAACAATAGAGGCCTGTCTGAAAAGCTTAAAGCCTGCCATCGCTACATGGGAGACAGATTAGAAGAAAAGGAAATATGAATTGGCCCCACCCTGTAGCTTGACCAATCAAGAGCATCTAGGAACTAGGTGGAATCATAGATCTAAAAGAAAATGTAGATTTGCACTGGGCACGGTGCTGCAGGGGGTTGCCACAACAATGCTGTGGAATGGAGTGCAAGAGGCGGGGCAGTGGGGACAGACACCACTGAATTTTAGCGTCACACAGGGTGCCACTGAAATTTGAAAGTTAAAGCCCACCATTGATGGCCTCCAGTCCACCCAGGTTTTATAATGAGTCACTGTCTCACCTGGCCCTGCAACCTTGAGGGAACCTTCATCCTTTAGTGAAACAATGCTGGATGCTGCTCCCCACCCCTGCATTATCAGTGCTGCCATTTTCATCCTGGCAGCCCAGACCCAGCCATTCCTTCTTGCTGATTGCCTATCAGTACAATACAGGCTGCTCCCTGTTGCTTCCACCTGCAACCATCCTCTAGGCAAGGAGAGAGGCAGTTGCCAGTCTTTCACCTGCTTGCCCTCTCCCCCTTGATGTGAAGGGAAGATGAATCCTCTGCTGTGGTGAGGGCACCTAGGGGTGCTTGAGGCATTTGACTGCCATGAATTCCAATGCAAATTGACCTGATCTGCGCTTTCCATACTAATGTGCAGATTGGAATGTGGATAAACAGTTGGATTCCACACTTTACTGAACATTGCAATGCAGTTCTTAGCTTCTTTTTCTTTTTAAGGTCTTAAAATGGATATGAAATATATTTAGAAAGATGCCGTCTGAGGTAAAATATGTCTAGAAATATATTTAAATAAAGATTTAAGTGATTGTTTTGTGTGGGTTTTTTTTTTTTTTAACGTGTGCAGATGACTCCAGAAACAGCATGGGATGAATTTAGGAATGAACAGACGCAAAAGGGGCACAGGCGGGAAATAGACTGATTTGTCCATCCTTACAAGTATTCAGATATTGACACCAGGTGTTGTTCTTGCTGTTCTTATGATAAAGAGGATGGTGAGACATCTGTCTAGGTTGCATTAAAAACTCTCATGGTGGGGTAAAAAACTATCATAGGAAGAAGAGTGCAATCAACCAGATGTCAGGGTAGGAGTTAGGTGCAGGTCAGTAATAGCTCACACGGTGTCAGTGAAGTTAACTCTCTTTATTCAAAGAAACAAACAGCTCAGGAGGCCAGGCCTTGTGAGCACAGCAACTCTTCCTGGAAGATATTGCCCCAATGAGGCAGTTGTGAGGACTGAGGACCTTCCCACAGCTCCCCAAGTCTCCTCCTCCTCCCCTGGGTCATTCCTAAGCAATCTGAGACTCCAACGCCTTGCCTGTCTTTGCTCTGCCCTGTTCATACCTCTTCTGGTTCTGGAAGACGGGGTGGGGAGGAGCTGGCCACACCAGGGGAGGTGCTTCTTCAGCAGGCTGCTTTATCTCTGCCTCTTGACCCCCCCTCCTCTCCAGCCTCTGGTTCTGGACTGATCTCTGCCACACTCTTCCTGCTTATTAAACCCTGTTACCTCTTCAGATTCCAACAACTCCTCCTCCCAGTCTGCTCCCTCTTCTCCTTCTGACCACTCATCCTTGTCCCACCACCAATCCCCTGGCTCTGAGCCGTCCTCCCTTGGGGGGTTCCCCAGCTGGTGCCTCCCACCATTCCTCCACATCCAGCTAGTTCACGACACTAGTATGGACTCCCCTCCCCATTGCAGCACTGTATTATGTGTGTGTCTCAGGCAAATATGAAAAACAATCTGGATAGATTCTGCATCTGTGTGGCACTGGTGTGTGGATGATTTTGCCTTTGTTCAAGATACTGGAATGAATAAATTCTTGGTACATGCAAGTCCTGTGAATCTGTGATGCTACCCATTGCAGGAGCAATGTCATCATTAAAGCAGGACTGAAGTATTTGGCTGAGACATTTTCATCCGTTTTGTGGCTGGACAAAAATTGCCAGAATCATATACTTTCCATGGAGGATGGGTTTACCATCCTGATGAGGTGACAGATGGTTCCTCTATTTCTTCCACAGCAAAAACACGGCTGCTGCTTCAGGCAACAGAAGAGCCACTTTGCAGTTTTCCTTCTTCACTTTGAATGGAATGCCTCAATGGGAGTGCCACTATGTCACAACACACCATACTTTCCAGTGACAATACTTGGAAAATCTTATTTTTTAAAAAAGCATCCATCTCACTGTGACACAGATGTGCCTTGTGATGCTCCTGGTGCTTTGCACCTAGATGTGTGCATACATCAACAATGTACATAGCGGTCCACTGTGGGTCCCTCTTGCTGGATTGAGAGTTCTTCTATTTAATGGAAATCTAGGCCATGAAAATCGATGGTTTTGGATTTTTAAAACTGACCATTTCTGAAATGGTGTTTCTTGTCTGCATCAACCATACCAAACAGCATTGCTACTAAAAATAACAAGGAGGGATTTTCCCCACCTCACCCTGCCTTCCATTGCTGTCCTCATTTGACTCTCAAAACAAACTTGTCTCACGTTACTTACGAATCCTGCGATGGTGACACTGTTCCTCCACCCATGTGTACCCTTTACAGCTTGCTTCTAAAGATACACAGTGTACCTTGAGTACTGTCAGGGAATACTGTGAATCTTTCTCATCTGTTCATTCCCTTCACTCCTTAGTGAGTAAGATATCCTTGTATTGCCATGGGGACATCTGTTCCATCAAAACTATCTGCTTGTTTAATTTCAAGCACTTATGCAGCCAGCTACTGAAGGCTAAGAATTGTTCTGACATCGGCTCCTGGGGAGAGTGAAAACTAATTTCTCTTTTTTAAAAAAACAAAAACAAAAACAAAACTCTACATTATTTCTGTATGGTGTTAGCAGTCACTCTGTTCTCCTTAGTGAAGTGCAAAGGAAAGAGACGCCACCTGGAGGCCATTTTAAACTGGTTCCTTCAGCAGCCGTCTCTGCATAGGAGCTATTTGCATGCAATGGCTTTCCATTTGGGTTGGAGTCTTCCCCACACTTCTGTTGAGTCTCTCTCTCTCTCTCTCTCTCTCTCTCTCTCTCTCTCTCTCTCTCTCTCTCTCTCTGTGTGTGTGTCAGGGTGTGGTGGGAAGTTCGTGGCCATACTAAGGAAATCTTATCTGTGCAGCAAGCAACTGCACTCTGATCCTCTATCTATGTAGCAAGCCAGCTGAGACAATGCCTCAGGCAGCAATTTTAAAGCGGCCTCCATATGGAGGGTGTTTTGTGCTCACCAGTCCTTACGACACAGACCGGAGAAGAGTTTCTTCCCCCATCGTTTCCTTGCTCTGAAAATAAATCTGCTCTTTTAACTTGCCTATTACATCGAAACAAAATCTTTTCATGCCTCTGTTTCTATCAAACCTGATCCCATTGCCAGGCCCATCCAGACTCGCTGTGAAATAACGTTTCCTGTCACATTAAGGATCAGCTGTCATCTTTTCTTAACCCTCTATGCTGTAAACAAGTACTTGCTGGCAGAGGATCATAAACAGAGCTATAATCTGTGTGCCTCAATTTTCCACATGTCTAGCCAAGAAAGGTATCTCTCCATGACATCATTCCATCTCATCCATTTCCCTGTCTCCTCAGCCCTACAAAGCTTTTATCCTCCTCCCTTTTTAAAAAATTTTATTTTATTTCTTCCACATCCATTTTCCTTGCATCCTTTTGAATCATTCCTGTGTGCCGCTTTAGTGAGTGTGGCCCAGCAGTGAGTCATGGAAACTCCTTAAGACTAGCCTCTTTCTATTTATTCTGCCGGCCATATCCTGTTATTTGTCTGCCTCTCTACTCTTCTTGTAACTAGACACTTTCTACTAGCCTTGGCAATATTGCTTTGCTTGCCTGACTTCCCCCCTTTTGGGTTTGCAGCACTTCTCTTCACAACTACGGAGTTTCTCACAGGAGAAAAAGAAGAAAGAGAAGGAAAAGAAGAAAGCAGGCTGGCAGAAGGAGACTACATATAATTATGCAGTGCTGCAACTCAATGAGAGAAAGTATACCTCCAGTTACTTATCGTTAGTCAGTAAATGCCCGTCTCCATTTAGTTAAAAACAACACTGAAATATCATTGACCAGGAGGAGGATGAAAACAACAACATTTTAAAAGTCTAAGAGTAGTGGAGTTACTATTTCAGACGAGGAACCATATCAGGGCAGTTTGGGACATGTGTTACTATGCCGACACTTGGTAAGCTAAAATGGACGATATTTTCTGAGCCAGGAAAAAAGATGGCTTTTTCAGGATTTATTGTTGTTGTTAGTTTCAACTATGCATACTCTTATCTGGGAATGAGTGTATTGGGCCCATTTATCTGGTGGACTGCCAGCACCTGTATGAACATGTCAAAGTATTAAAACCAGGGCCAGAAGCCCAACTCACTTGGCCTACCAGCAAGAGCTGTTAGGCTGCAAATACCAAAGACAGGGCTTTCTCAGTGGTGGCCCCACACTTTTGAAACTTCCTTCCTAGAGAGATAAGCATGGGCTCATCACTCCTTGTTTTTAAAAACAAACAAACTCTTGAAAATTCCCGCTTGAAAATTCAAGAGGCAGAAGGGAAAGGTCTGAGCTCTCAAAGCGATGCTTGCGTCACTCCAGTGGTGGCCAGTGGGAGGCCAGCTGAACCAGGAGAGCTGGGAAGAGGGACATCTGTGCACCTCATCCAACGCCACCAACACCACAGCCAGTAAAGTTGTTTACTACTACTACTACTACTCTGACTACCTTGAATGCCAACATTAAATTAAACCTGGACCTTCTCTCAGGATGGCCACTCCAAATGGGCTCAATTCAGCACTGCAAAAATATGAAGCACCCCGATATAAAACTAAAGAGTTTGGCAGCATTTTCGATTGGTTTGCCCTGCACACTGTTGTACATTTATCAGACCCACTGAAACAAATTCATTTAAACTATACAACTATTATTTAAGCAGCTTAAAAAAACCCCCAAAACAAGCTGTAAATTTCTGAGTCAGCCAAACACCCCTAGTAGTAAAGCCAGATACGACTCTTGCTATATATGATCACATTGGTCATCAATATCAACTTTTGCATCCTGTATTTTTCATCTTGCTTCACTGCCTGTGTGATAAAGTGTCCTCTGGCATCTTATCAAGTGATTGTGCTTAGCTCTGGGGAAAGTGTTTCGGAACTTTACGAAGATTAGTGACTTGGAAGGAATGGTTTTCCCGCAACCTTCCCCTTGAAGGAAAATGTGCAGTAATTTTGGTTCGTCGAATGCCTACATCAGCATGGGCTTTGACAGCTTAACTGATGTGACGTTCTCTGACCAAACCAGAGGTAAATAAAGAGTTAATTTTTGTGTAAGGCGTTTCTCGATTATTAGCTAAAGAATGCCCTATCAGGTTGTAGCTTAGCAGTAGAGCAGATGCTGTACATGAGAAAGGTTCCAGGTTTGCTATTTGGTATCTCCAGGTAGGGGACGCAGGTGGCGCTGTGGGTTAAACCACAGAGCCTAGGACTTGCTGATCAGAATGTCGGTGGTTCGAATCCCTGTGACGGGGTGAGCTCCCGTTGTTCGGTCCCTGCTCCTGCCAACTTAGCAGTTTGAAAGCACGTCAAAGTGCAAGTAGATAAATAGGTACCGCTCCAGCGGGAAGGTAAACGGCGTTTCCGTGCGCTGCTCTGGTTCGCCAGAAGCGGCTTAGTCATGCTGGCCACATGACCCAGAAGCTATACGCCAGCTCCCTCGGCCAATAAAGCGAGATGAGCGCCACAACCCCAGAGTCGGTCACAACTGGACCTAATGGTCAGGGGTCCCTTTACCTTTACCTTTATCTCCAGGTAGAGCTAAGAAAGGCTCTTCTCTGACACTCTGGAGAGCTGCTGCTGGTCATTTTCAATGTTGCTGAGCTAGATGGACCCAATTGTCTTGGAATCCTAGAATTGTGAAGTTGGAAGGGACCACAGGGTCATCTAGTCCAGCCCCCTGCAATGCAGGAATATTTTGCCCAACGTGGGGCTGAAACCTATGACCCTGAGATGAAGAGTCTCATGCTCTACTGATTGACTATATGTCTTCTGTACAAATGGTCTCATTTTCAATTAAACTGGGCACTTAAACATCCATTTAAACTAGCGTAAAGAGCTCTTTCATTTAATTTACAGGAGAATGCATTTCCATAGTAATATTCACCACCGCTTGCCATTTTATACCTCACATATTACTGCCTTCGAGTTTAGTGCACAAACTTTGCATGCCCCCTGATGAGTTCAGGTTTCTTTTTCTTTTCTTTTTTTACTACCCAATGCTGCATCTTACCAAAAAGTAGTGTTGCCTGGCTCTCTGTTGTTTGTGTGCCCCAACTTCATCCACACTGTATGTTTAAAAAGCTCTTATACCACTTTTAACAGTTATGGAGAATCCTGGGGATTTTGTTAAGGGTGCTGAGAATAGGTCTCTAGGTATAGGTCCATGAGGTCAGGATCCTTCACAAATTGCAGCTCCCAGGATTCTTTGGGGAGGGGGAGGGGGAGGGGAAGCCATGACTGTTAAAGGGGTAAAGAGTCCTTTCAATATAACGGTATGGATGTCCCTGGAGTCCAGATTCTGTTCAATGTTTTACTCAAAGTAGACCCATTGAAATTAATGGACATAACTTAGTCAGAACCATTTATTTCAATGAATCTATTCGAAACAAATGTTTGTTGAATGCAACACATAGTCTGCTGACTGTACCAATTTACTTATTTATTACTGATTAGAATTAAGTTACTAAGACTGCAATCCTATGCTCACTTAAAGGTAAAGGGACCCCTGACCATTAGGTCCAGTTGTGGCCGACTCTGGGCTTGCGGCGCTCATCTCGCTTTATTGGCCGAGGGAGCCGGCGTACAGCTTCTGGGTCATGTGGCCAGCATGACTAAGCCGTTTCTGGCGAACCAGAGCAGCGCACGGAAACGCCATTTGCCTTCCCGCTGGAGTGGTACCTATTTATCTACTTGCACATTGACGTGCTTTCGAACTGCAGGTTGGCAGGAGCTGGGAACGAGCAATGGGAGCTCACCCCATCGTGGGGATTTGAACCGCTGACCTTCTGATCGGCCAGTCCTGGGCTCTGTGGTTTAACCCACAGTGCCACCCGCGTCCCATATGCTCACTTACCTGGCAGTAAATTTCACTGGACTCAATAGGACCTTCTTAGGAGTGGATATGTACAGTGCTTTTTTTCTTCAAAAAAAATGTTTAGGGGGTACTCTCATTTTCCTACTCATACTGAAATACTGCCCCTCAAACTTAGATTCACAAAATGTTTAGGGGTATGCGTCCCCCTGCATCCCCCCAGGAAAAAAAGCACTAGATATGTATAGGATTGTACTCTAAGGCTGTTATCTTCAGGGGGCTGAGAGAATGCTGTAACCAGCCTGAGCTCTGTAGAAAAGATATCTCTCTATACTACAATATCTTTATTGTAAGATAAAGGTTTGAGCAAAAACAGAAGAATAGTGTTAAACCCAAACCTATGTTTATTGTAATTATCTTGTGGCTACCACCGCAGGAAAACATAACTGTCAGAGCTGCTTGAAGATCCTAGCTCACAGAGGATCACGCTAGCCAGCGATCATTAAGTAAAAGTCTTTATTGAATTACAGTTTCCATTCTCACGCTGCTGCGCGCAAACTCTACGTCTAGTAGCTAGATCGGCGAAGCTCCGTCTGAGTCTCCGCCCCGTGTGCACCAACTTAATATTCTAGCCTTGCTCCACCTTTTCCGCCTGACTGTCCTCCTCTGGGTCCCTCTACCCCCCGGGGCTTCTTCCTTCCGGGATTCTTCTGACGCTGACCCGGACCCTCCTGCCTCCTTGCGCCGGGCTTTAGGACCTGGTTCCCTTTCGGGGCTGCTTACTGCGCCGCCTTCCTCTGCATTTGAACTTGGCGCGCGCGCCCAACCTTCCACTTTCCTCTTAACCGTTTCTTCGCTCCCCGATGGAGGCGTGGCCACTCCTGACTCATGCCCTCCCTCCTGTGGTGAGCTGCCAGCGCTTCCCCCCTGGCTCCCTTTCTCTTCCCTGCTTCCTGGCGGTGACGCTGGTCCCGATTTCCAGCTGCTCCCCCCTGAGTCCCCTCTGGCTCTATCTTCCTGGGGTGCCCCCCTAGACTCCCCCCTTGCCCTGGCCACTGGTGCTCCTTTCTGTGAATCCTCTGATTCACTGGAAAGACTGGGAGATCTCGGGTCGTCGTCATCACTCATCTTTTCTTCTGCCTCCTCCCCTTCGCTCTCTGTCTCCTCCCTTGCCCGTGCCTCTGCTCCTAAACCCCTGACATCCATCCCCCCCTCGAAGCCCCCCAGTCCCCCCTCCCCTCCTTCCGGTGCTGGAGCTGGGGGCTGCTGTTGCAAAGGGACGAACGTCGGATATCGGTCGCTTCCCGTGGCGGGCCTCCATCTGAACTCTTCCGGGACTTCCTCCCTGCTCTCGTCGACGACGGTCACCTCCGCTTCCATCTCTGTGCCGCCGTGCTCGAAACCAGGGTCGTCCCCGAAAATGTCCATGTCCGTCTCTCCCTCACTTCCTCCTGGCGGCGTTGCTCGTCCTGAGCAGTCCAGCCACTTTCTGCGGAACTGCTCCTCTGGCCTATCGTCCCACCAATACGAGGGTTCTGAGACAGATCCCGAGGGTGACCCCTCCGGGGAACGGACGTCTCGCGTTGGTTCCTCGTCCGAGTCGAACCCCCGGAACGTGCTGGCCGAAAGCGTGGGTGTGAAAAGCCAGTCGTCGAAAAAGTCTGCTGGCATAGGTCTATGTGGGAAGAGGGCATGAAACTCGTCTTTGAGCAGAGGTTCGTCTAAGGCGTATCCCGGCACCCAGCTGTTCGCACTGGCCGGGGTGCCCTCCTTGGCGAGAAAGTATTCTACCCCCTCTTCCCCCCATCTGGAGTCCAAAATCTCCGTGACTTCGTTGATGCGTTCCTTCTGTGCCGCTCCCGCGTGTCCTGTTCTGTCTCTGGCCGGACTCGGCGCCGTTCCGGGTTCCTGGAACCTGTGCGGTGCCTTGTAGGGAGTGAGCACCGATCTGTGGAATACCGGATGCATTCTGGAACCCTCCGGAAGTGCCAGTCTGAAAGCTACCGGGTTGACCTGCTCTTCGACTTGGTAGGGCCCCAGTTGTTTATGCCCTAGTTTCTTCTTGGCCAACGACCTGGCCGGCACTGCGTGGGCCGCTAACCAAACCCAGTCTCCCACGTGGAGCTCTTCTCCAACCCTTCTGTGCTTGTCTGCTTGTACCTTGTATGCGTGCTTGGCCAGCTCCAGGTGGCGCCTCAGCTGATCGTGGACTTCCTGCAGCTCCGACGCGAACGCATCTGCTGTCTGCGGCTCCCCCTCCCCCATTCTTTCCAGTCCCGGGAAGGTTCTGGGGTGCCTCCCGTTGTTGGCGAAGAACGGCGTGACCCCCGTGGATACGTGCTTCGTGTTGTTGTAGGCGAACTCTGCAAGCGGCAGGTAATCCACCCACGTCGCAGGCTGTTGATTTGCATAACATCTCAGGTACTGCTGCATGATGGCATTGACCCGCTCCGCTTGCCCGTTGGTCTGCGGGTGTCTCGCCGACGCCAGGTTGATCTTGACGTTCAGGAAGCCCATCAGCTTCTGCCAGAAGTTCGAGATGAACTGCCGCCCGCGGTCGGACAGAATAGACCGTGGCAGACCGTGAACCTTGAACACGTGGTCTATGAACAGTTTGGCGGTTTGCTCCGCCGTGGCCACCTTAGCACACGGAATGAAATGCGCCATCTTGGAAAACAGGTCCACCACCACCAGCACTGCCGTCTTGCCCCTTGAGCTGGGCAGATCCGTGACAAAGTCCAGGGCCACCCTTTCCCAAGGTTCTACCGGAGTTTGCAGCGGCTCCAACAGTCCGGCCGGCGGTTTGTGCACTGGTTTGGCCCTCTGGCAGGTGTCACACCTCGCCACGTAGTCTGCGACCTCCCCTCTCATTCCAGGCCACCAGAAATCCCTGGCTACTAATTCCACCGTCTTCTCCTTGCCAAAGTGCCCGGCCGTGGGCGCGTCGTGCAGCTGCTGCAGCACCTTGGCTCGAAGTTCGTCTCCCGGCACGTAGATGGCCCCTTTACGGATGAGCAATCCATCTCTTAGCTGGAAACCGTCGGCCGCTGCCTTGCCCCTTTGCACCTCTGCCATCTTTGCTTGTGCGAAGGAGTCCCCCTGCAACGCTCGCCGTACCGCCTCTAGGTCCACGGTCGCCGCGGCGCACGCCCACACTGTCGGTGCGAAGATGTGCATGGCGGCCGCTGGTGTTGCGTCCTCCAGATACTGTGGCTTACGGGAGAGAGCGTCTGCCATGATGTTGGTGTCCCCCGGGACATACTCTATTCGGAAGTCGAAGTTCGCAAAGAACTCAGCCCAACGTATCTGCCTCTGGTTCAGGAACTGTGCCGTGCGCCAGTGCTCTAGATTCTTGTGGTCCGTGCAAACCTGCACCGTGTGCTTGGCGCCGATCAGAAAGTGCCTCCACGCCTTGAACGCTGCATGAATTGCCAGCAACTCCCTGTCCCATATGGTGTAGTTCTGCTCGGACTTGCTGAGCTTCCTGGAGTAAAACGCTCCCGGTCGCCACACCCCCTGCGGGTCTTTCTGCAGCAGGACCGCCCCCACGGCTCTGTCCGAAGCGTCTGTCTCCACCCTCATCGGCTTGCTGGGGTTGACATGAAGCAGCTGCTCTTCCGACGCGAAGAGACGCTTGAGTGCCTGAAAGGACTGCTCCGCCTGCTCTGTCCAAATGAACTTCTTTTTCTTGGAGCTAAGCGTGTCAGTGATGGCCGCCGTCTGCATCGCGAAGCCCTTGATAAACTTGCGATAGAAGTTCGCAAAGCCGACAAACCGTTGGACCTCCTTCCGGTTGCGCGGGCTCTTCCAATCCAACACCGCTCGAACCTTGGCGCTGTCCATGGCGAGCCCCTTGTCAGACAGCTTGTAGCCCAGAAAATCCACCTCCGTCACGTCAAATTGGCACTTCTCCAGCTTGGCGTAGAGCCTATGTTGCTTTAGCCTGCTCAGCACTTCCTTGACGTGCTTGTCATGCTCCTGCTGCGACTCCGAAAAGATCAGGATGTCATCTAAGAAACAGACGCACGTCTTGTAGAGCAGTCCCGCCAACACGTGATGCATAAATGCTTGAAAAACGTGGGAGCCATTTTGCAATCCAAAAGGCATAACTCTATATTCGTAGGTCCCCAGGGGCGTGAACATGGCTGTCTTCCACTCATCACCCTCCCGCATGCGAATGAGGTTGTACGCCCCCCGCAGGTCCAACTTGGTGAACACTCTGCCCTTCCGTACCTTCGCGAGGAGGTCGTCAATTCGGGGCATGGGGAAGTCCGATGGCCTAGTCACACTGTTCAAAATCCTGTAATCCACTACGAGTCTCTTTTGGGGCGTGTCCCGCTTCTTAACAAAGAATACGGGACTGCCCCCCACTGCCTTGGACTCCCGGATGAAGCCGCGCTGCAAATTATGATCAATGAACTCCTTGAGTTCTTGCAGTTCGTCCTCTGACATGGAATACAGTTTCCCTTTAGGCAGCGCCGCCCCCGGCAGCAGGTCAATTTTGCAGTCATATGGTCTGTGAGGGGGTAGCCTGTCTGCCTCCTTCTCGCAGAAAACTTCCAAAAATTCAGCGTACTTGTGGGGAATCGCTTGCAGCGTGCCTAGCAGCAGCTGTGACTCCTCTTCCTCTCCTTCCTGCCTGGGCACTATGCAGTGTTCAGCACAAAAGGAAGAGCCGAAGGTCAGCTGCCTCTGGTACCAAGCCATCGTTGGGCTGTGCTTGTCCAGCCAACTCATGCCCAATACAACGGGCGTGTCAGATAGTTGAGTGACGTTGAAGCTGATGATTTCTCTGTGATTCCCAAGTCGCATCACCATTGGTGGCGTCTGCTTCACCACTTGCCCCCCGAGCAGCTCCCTGCCATCCACCGTGACAACCTGCAGGGGCAGTGTGGCCGGCAGCAACTGCACAGCGTGCCTGTCGACAAAGTCCTGTCCTATAAAGTCCGCATTGCTGCCTGAGTCGATGGTGATTGGCACGTCTATGGTGATTCCATTGGGCAGCTGGAGAGATGCTGTGAGCCTCACTACTGGTTTGGGCGGGAGGGGGTTCACGGGCTGTAAAATCTCTGGGGACTGCGTCACTAACACGTCTGGCTGGGCCCCAGTGCCTCTTCCTCCAGCCAGACTGCGTCGTTTCCCTGCTGTGGTCCTGCTTGCTGCGTTGCTGCAGTCACCATTGCCGAGGCTGCAGTGAGCTTGTGGGGCCTCTGGGGACACTCTTTTGCCATATGCCCTGGTTCCTCACAGACGTAACACTTCCTGTTCCCTCTAGGAGGCTTCGCTTTCACTGCTGCCGGTGCTAGGGCTCTGGTTGCTGACTGAGCCCTTGCACCTCCAACCTCCATAGGTTCGGCTCCTCCTCCTGGCGGAGGCGTGGATTGCGCCCGCGCTGCTTCTCTGGGAAGGAAGGAGGGGCCCCCGGCTGGTTCGCGCCCTCCACGCCCTTCTTCCCTGCTCCACGGACGTCCTTCCAGCCTCACCCCCACTGCCAGTGCCCTCTGAACGACCTCCTGGGTGGTTCGGGGTCTCTCCCCCCTCGCGATCTCATCTTTAATCGAGTTGTGCAGCCCCTCCCAAAAGAGGTCTCTTACCGGAGCCGAATCTCTGTCCCATTCCAGGGCACTGACCAAGGCGAAAAAGCGGGCATGATACTGCCTGACGCTGGCCCTCCCTTGTCTCAGCCCATGCACCTCCTTCCGTGCAAGATCCACGTCAATACTTGATAAAAAGCACCCATCCATCGCTTTAATAAAGGCATCCGCATTCTGGAGCGCCGGATCCTTATCTCTCCATAAATTGCGTAGCCATGCTTTCGCATCCCCATGCAGATGGGACATGATGAACCCCACTCTCTCTTGTTCATCTCTAAAGTCTTTATGCAGCAGTTGCAGTGCGCACAGTACGTCGGCTCTAAAGTTGGGATACTGTTGCAGGTTCCCATCGAAGTGAGAGACTAGCCCGCCTGTCCGTCTCGCCAACCCAATTCCCTCCTGCCGGGGTGTCTGCTTTGTCAGCACGTCTAACCTGACCTGGAGATCCCTGCAGGCGGCAGCTGCCTCCTCCTCTCTCTTCCTGGATGCGAGAACCTCGGCGTTCAGTTGTGCCACTGCTTTTCTGAGGTCCTCTATCTGCTGCTCAGCCGTCATGTCGTCTGCCGTTCGTGAGCTCGCTAGTAGGCACCTGTTTCTCTCCCCTCCTCGAGGCTGTAGATGCCCACAATGGTGAGACGGAGCTTACTGTCAGAGCTGCTTGAAGATCCTAGCTCACAGAGGATCACGCTAGCCAGCGATCATTAAGTAAAAGTCTTTATTGAATTACAGTTTCCATTCTCACGCTGCTGCGCGCAAACTCTACGTCTAGTAGCTAGATCGGCGAAGCTCCGTCTGAGTCTCCGCCCCGTGTGCACCAACTTAATATTCTAGCCTTGCTCCACCTTTTCCGCCTGACTGTCCTCCTCTGGGTCCCTCTACCCCCCGGGGCTTCTTCCTTCCGGGATTCTTCTGACGCTGACCCGGACCCTCCTGCCTCCTTGCGCCGGGCTTTAGGACCTGGTTCCCTTTCGGGGCTGCTTACTGCGCCGCCTTCCTCTGCATTTGAACTTGGCGCGCGCGCCCAACCTTCCACTTTCCTCTTAACCGTTTCTTCGCTCCCCGATGGAGGCGTGGCCACTCCTGACTCATGCCCTCCCTCCTGTGGTGAGCTGCCAGCGCTTCCCCCCTGGCTCCCTTTCTCTTCCCTGCTTCCTGGCGGTGACGCTGGTCCCGATTTCCAGCTGCTCCCCCCTGAGTCCCCTCTGGCTCTATCTTCCTGGGGTGCCCCCCTAGACTCCCCCCTTGCCCTGGCCACTGGTGCTCCTTTCTGTGAATCCTCTGATTCACTGGAAAGACTGGGAGATCTCGGGTCGTCGTCATCACTCATCTTTTCTTCTGCCTCCTCCCCTTCGCTCTCTGTCTCCTCCCTTGCCCGTGCCTCTGCTCCTAAACCCCTGACAATAACAAAGGAAGGTTCTTGAGTCAAATGGCTTACAGTATAAATATAAAGAGATGACTGTAGGTTGCTTAGATATAAAGAGACAATAGAATGTTGCTTAGGGTCATTTTTAGACTGATTAAGAGGACATGGAAGATCTCATAGAAATACAGCTTAAATGTCTTAACAATGGAGCAAATGGTTATGGGTATAAATATTATCTTTCTTCCACAAGATGGATCAGATTATAACTGGATGTGCGGTGATGTTAGGGTATTTTCATACTTTTCATTCAGCCTTCCTCAACTCACAATGTGACATACTCAATTTTGAGTAGTGATAGTTGGGTGGCACACAGTTTTCAAGAAAGTAATTGGTTTTGAGTCTCTGCTCTTGTTACCACGCAGTTATTACAGTGCTAGATTTCCAAGATGCCAGACATTTAATATAATGGATAGCCTCTATCAAGAAGAGCCTTGTTCTTCAGCCTTACATATTTCACACCAAGTTCTTCTTTTCTGATCCCTCAAGCCTTTGCAATAAAGTGTTGCTTAGACCGGGGAGACTTTAATATGCCTGGTAGGGCAGTGTGTGCGCATGTGCATGCTTGAGTGTGCATACACCTAGAGTTCTTGCTCACAAGTTCCTAGCAAAAGGAAAAGGACACAGGAAGACATGAAGTGTGGAGAGAACCCTTATGAGCCCAATGGCTCCATCCCCTTGTAGGCCACCTTCCAGGGGATGCTGAATGCCTGTGGAGGGTGGGCCAAAGGCATATATGTCATTCTTACCTTTGTACAGTAAGATATGTTCCAGTCATGCAGCACCAGAATTCCACACACACACTCACCCCATCTTTCCAACCTGATAAGCAGGGGAAAGCACTAAAGAGGAATGTGACCTAGGGAGAGGAAACTGGAGGGCCACCTCCAGACCTACCCACCCAGACCTAAGGTAAGGGGTATGACTAGGTGCTAAGGAAAGAGCTTGGGTCCCTGTTTCTGCAAAGCACCCCATATGTATATAACCTGACCAGGAAGGAGAATTTCTGTAATAAGTCTTCCTTACTCATCCTGGTGGTGCCTAAACTCAATCTGTGAAACTTCATTCAGGTTGTCTATTGCACAACTGCTGGGCATAGCTGCTTACCAGTCTGGTGCTGGGGAGAGGCGGCTTGCGGTCCGGCACGGCTGTTGCCTGGTGGAGGCTACCATTAAAGTGGCCAGTTGGGATTGGGTGCGGAGGCGTGGCCACAGTGGCAGGCCTAGCAGATGCAGTTCTCAGTCAGGTCTGCCTATAGGTAATTTAAGTCGGCTGTTGGGGAGGCCGGCTTGGGTAGCAGGTTAGGCATTCAGTTGGATCCTTAGCCTATTAGGTACCCAGTTAAAGGAGTCCAGGAGGGGGTGTTTCTGTCTAGGAGCTTACATTGATTACACCAGTACAGTGGTGCCCTGCAAGACGAATGCCTTGCAAGATGGAAAACCCGCTAGACGAAAGGGTTTTCCGTTTTTGAGCTGCTTCGCAAGACGATTTTCCCTATGGGCTTGCTTTGCAAGACGAAAACGTCTTGCGAGTGTTCCGATTTTTTTCCGCTCCCCCCCTTTTTCTAAGCCGCTAAGCCGCTAATAGCCTTTTAGCCGCTAATCCGCTAAACCTTTAATAGCCGCTAAGCCTTTAATAGCCGCTAAACCGCTAATAGCGCTAAGCCGCTAAGCCGCTAATAGGGTTGCTTCGCAAGATGAAAAAACCGCTAGACGAAGAGACTCGCGGAACGGATTAATTTCGTCTTGCGAGGCACCACTGTAATCAATGAAGTTGGGGCCTATTTTCACTCAATACCAATGTTCATCATTTCCTGGCTCTGCATCAGCACTGACTGCATGCATACTGTGCTTGGGCCTGCAATGTTAACTCTGCACTTTCACCCATGGTTAGATTCTACTAATAATGCAGTGTTTGCCCTGAATTGATTTCTCCATCACACAAGCAAACTGGAATGAGTTTGATTACTCCATTGTAGCTTCACACTCTTCACCCTTCTGCACCCTCAATCAACTACAGAGTCTTTGCTGTTTCAGGAGCTAGTCTTCCCTGGGAACTCATGCTATCCTTTGACTGTTGTGCATCTGTTATTTCAGCATGAGCGATATAAAAACTACCACTCAATGACATACATGAGCTCTGCAGGTCGTACAATCAATGACACCTATCAAAATGTGCTTGATTTCTCATCTGTGTCATATGTATTATTGACCATGCCTTAAATTTAACAACTCTTTCAGGTAAAATTCAATACAAGTTGCAAGTGGGAAATATTTTCATTTCTCATATTCCAAGTGAGGGACAACAGCTGAATAGGAATTGATTCTGGACTTAAAGAAGAAGAAGAAAAAAGAAAGAAAGAAAGAAAGAAAGAAAGAAAGAAAGAAAGAAAGAAATCCACATTTACCTTTTGTCCCACCCTTTCCAAGCAGAGGTCTGTGCTTTAGCACTCTGTGTGTGTGTGAGTTTTTTGCCCTAAGTTTTCCCCGTGAAAACCTGCTCTTTAAAGCTGAATCAGAGAAAACATCAATTTGGGGTTTCTGCAGATTGATGTTTGCTCCAATTGAGCTTCAAAGAGCAAGTTTTTGTAAAGAAAGTTCTGGATGATAATAATAGCAGCTCTCAGACACAGAGTTTTAAATCGTGGAACATGCTTAGAAAAAGCAGAATAAGGATAATTGTGGAAAAACTTCAGCAATTTGAGAGAGGGAGCATGAATTTTACACAGTCATGTAAGTTTCACTGGGTTTATTCAGGGAAGCATGAGGTTACTCATATAAGCCAGTCTGTGGTGTATGTCTGGTCCACCAAGAGATATCCCGTTTATTTTGACTTTGTACTAGTTTCAACACGTTTCAGCACATAACAATTTGCTGTGAAGAAATTTCTGCTCAGCCGAGGTGCCTAATAGTTTGCAGCACCTCACAGTCACGGTATGAGATGCTGTAAGCTATTAAGCATCTCACCTCACATTATGATATCATGAAAGGTGCCTCGCTTGCTCTGCTTGCTTGATTTATTTTATCTACCTCTATTTTTTATTTTTTTGCATGGGATGTTTAATTTATTTTTGTGTATTTTATTATTTGACATACATTCTGTACCCCACCCTGGTATGTGCATAAGTGAAAGGTGGGCTATAATACCTCAAATATATAAAATAGGTGGTCTCTCTTGCTGAAGCTGCCAATGGCAACTGTGGAGGAGTGGAACAAGACAGGCCTGCATGGCCCTGCCACAGGGTGATGCTTCAGGAAGTCCCAGGCGTCTCCATTAGTTAGTTAGCCATGAGTAGCCTCTCAGCTGTTTTAGCTTTGATGGTCATTGTTACTGTGCATCCATAGCATCATGTCTTGCAGCCTTCAGCATCCTGGCTTAAGAAAACCTTTGGAAGATTGTTGCTCCTATGGGAATGAATCCAGGGCCAACCCTATCTTTAGCAGTGGGAGGTGGCTCACCTCAGGTGGCAGATTTTAGAGTGTCATTAAAAGGCAGTCAGTGGTCAAAACAGAGTGATCTTAATTTCGCTCATGTCACCTCCCAGATTCATATTTAAGCACTTCACTCTTCTTTAAATTAAGAGGAAAATTTTTGAAAGGCTGATTCATATTTTATGAAGCTGTCCTCATAAAAGTACATCATCCTTAATGTTTGCCTATACATAATTCATGAGATGTAAAATTCCAGCATATTTTTGGTGCGCTTACAAACACAACTGACCTGTACGTCAGAATGATTGTTTGTCAGTCTGGATCTTTCTGTTGCTTGGCAACTGTCATTGCTCTTCCCTCTGGAAAGGCGCTGGCCATAAAACAAGAAAACAGAAAGCTCCATGAGATTGGATCTATTAATTTACTGATTAAGAACAAGTTCAAACAATGTGGTGCTCTAAATGAGAGGTAAACAGCATCCTTTTAATAAAATGCATTTGTAAAGGAAAATGCAAATAATTCCTATCAAAGGACAGTTCTAGAAACTTTTATCTTTTTCCTGGTTGTGTGCAATGTGAATGCTTTTCCAGATCCGATGAAGAAATTTCCTAGCAACCCTATGATGGACTTTACCTTCACTGACACAATATAGCATGCATTCCAAATTAGAAGCTCAGGCTGCAATCCTATGCACAATTCCTTTTGGAAGTGAGCCCTACTGAACACAGTGGACCTAGCTCTGTAGATAACACACATAGGATCACAATGCATAGTGGACTCACAATGGATGTCATTTTCAGTTTGGTCCCTGTTTGCTTTACTTCACTGATTAGGTTTAGGAAAAAATGAAACACGCTCCTAATCTTGTTTTGTGCATGCACTTTTGACCTTTAAAATATATAGGAAAACTGACATATTTTTAGTGTTTTCCTCAAAAAATAATCCTGCTTGGCCTTCCTATACATTTAGGTCAGCAGCTTCTGAAAATAATTTCCTCCTGAATATCAGAGTAGTTTTGTTCTGATTTTGTACAGATTAATCTAGGTATTGTCCTTGGCATCTATATCTTGTTTTACCTCTTCCTTTCAGTTCTGTTTTGCATTTGGGGGTTAAATCAGATTGTAAGGCTTCGTCCTGGGCAAGTTCCATCACAGTACTTGGCAATATTGAATTTATTTAAGTAATTTTGGCTTATTGTCCTGCTCAGTTCTGAAGGCTCTAAACATATTATTTCAATGGAAAAGCATACAAATTACCCAAAGCATAATAATAAACTCTAAAAATAGTGCTTTGCTGTAGCAAGAGCAATGTGCGTGTGGACTGTGCTGGCTTCTGGGATGCAGCTGGCATCCTTCTGTAGCTGTACAAGCTTAGGTACATATCTCAACAGCACTGCTTTTAATAATGTTTTATCATCAGTGCATAATTCTCAGCACGTCTATTTGAATGTGGAAAGTGTGGGCCTGTGAACGTGTCTGTTAGAAAGCCTCACTTTCTGGCAAATGCAAAGGAGCATAGTTAGATATAAATTCATCTCATGTATCATGCCTTGTTTCGAGAACTGACTTGGTAAAGTTGCCTCCTGGTACCTGATTGCTGTGTCTCTGGATACCAGCTAGAAGTCTGCAATGAGCAAGTGGTGGTTTTTCTCATGTGAACAAACTTTGTTCTCATGGCATTTTAAGGACATCTCAAAATGTCATTGACTTTTGGTGGACATTTCATTTTTTTATCTGAGCACTTCTACCAGGTCACTATACTATGCCAAATGTCCTTTGGTATAATATTGTGCCCAAATGTGCTGTGTGGATTTTTGCAAAACATGCCTGCCTGGATTCAGTGGTTTTAGTGTGCAAGTCTTTTATCCTAAGAACACCAGGCTTTTCCTGCTCTTAATTCTTCTTTGCTGTTCTAGATGCCTTTATATTTCCATGGCACTGAGATATGGCTTTGGGACAACCACCTTTTACCATCTTAAAGCAACTCTTGCATATGTTTCATCTTGATCTCTTTTATGTCTCATTTACTCCAGCTGTTTTTTAATTAAAAAAATTCCTCCAGTTTTTCTTCACTGATTAGCAACAAATCCTGGCTGCTATTTCAGATCTACCTCTTTAACTTGCTTTCCAGGTGGAAAAGTTCTGGACAGTGTAGGCTCTTTCCTTGGTTTGTACATGGTTTTCAGGTGCTTTTTTAAAGATGAACAAATAATTTTTTTGAAGTCTGGATGATGCCTTATTTGGAGCCTTCTTTATTATGTTCTCAAACAGCTTGTGGAAGGAATGGGAACCTCAAGGGCAGGAGACAAATGCAGCTCCCCAGGCCGTTTTGATCTGCCCCACAAACCACATACCCAACACCAGTCCTTCTCCACACCTTCTTTGAATGCTTTTGGTTGAATCACTTGTGTTACTGAACTGTAATAACACCACATGCTTGCTTGGATGGTTGGATGGCTGGATATTTGTGTCTGCATGTAGCAACCTTGTCATAGGTCTAGTTCTAGAGCCACAGAGCAATACCATCAGTGGTTGGTACCTTGTGCTAACCCTGAGAAAAAAAATCTGGTTAGGTGGTTAAACTTTCTACTTACTGTTTCCAGCTCTGATCTTTTCTAGCTCTGCAACTGCTTTATCACTACAGTTCTGTCTGCATCTCATTAGATACCTTCTCAGTAGAGTCAGTATGTGGTCAAAATAAGGAATACTACTGACCCTAAGCTGCATCTTATTTTGGTTTACTTTTAAGCCTCTATATCACTGCATGATGTTTCCAGTAGCACTAATACTTAACAGGTTTCCATTTGAAAGATTTCTCAGGCTGAAAAATTCTGAAATAAAGCTCCTTGCAGCCTGACCCAGATGGCGAAGGATGAACACCTAAGCATCAACTTGAAGGCTGCTGTCTTTTAAAATATAGGTTCTAGTATCCTGTTTGTGCACCTGATACTCTAAAATAGTCAGCTTAGAATCTGGCTGGGGAATCTAAGGCCCATCAGATGTTGCCGGTCAATGCTCCTGGATGATGGGAGTTGTAGTCCATTAACATCTCGAGGCAGTAGCATCCAGTAGGGCAGGGTTGCTCACTTGATATCCCAATGCTGCAGGTTGCTGCCAGTTACCAAGAGGGAGATGGGCAAAGCAGAGGGGAGCTCAGCATGGTGTGGGCATGGGGGCAATCTGATGCTCATGACATTGTGCCCATGCTGCAATGCATTCCTCACTGCCTTGCTTCTCCCCGCCTCCATAAGTAGCAGTGATGTGAGGCATTCCAAAGCCAGCTGAGCAATGCCAGAATGTCCATGCTGACCACTACTCCCCATCTCCACTTTGGAGGGTTCATGTCTGCTCCTACTGCAGGAATTTTGCAGCACTGTGCCAAAATGATTTGATTTAAACCTCTGACCTGAGCAAATTAGGAATGGTTCAGAGCTTCTCTTTCTCTGCCGTAGAACTTACCATTTAATTTTTCACCATTATGTTCCATGCACTTAGATTCTCTTCCCATTTGTTTTTATATATATAGAAAAGAGCAAATTGGAAACCTTGTCAGTACACAGATAACGAGTTTTTCACTTGCTAGCCTTATTTGACAGCCTCACCATGTACATCTGCAAACCATTTGTTCTCTTTTTGCCTTGTTAGCGCAGAGAAAAGGTGCTGCAGCATCCTGGAGATTGACTGGTTTAGAGTGGCATGAGATCACATCGTTTAGTAAAGTCATTGAATTATAAGGCCACAGACATGGCTCTGTGTTAATAATTGCAGGTAAGTCTACTGAATCTCACCCCACCATTATAATGAGAAATCAGGTGGGGAGTGAGTAGATTCTGCAGCTTAAAGTTCAAAAATGTTTCCGCTGACTGCTTTGAAACTTGGCAGAGTAGGAGAGGTAAGTCTGAGAAAGGTCCATGCTGAATTGGCGGTAGAAAGGATAAGCAATGACTTATTTTGAGTGAGGCAAATGTTTGATGAATCCTCATGTGCATTTTTCTTCCGCAGTCCTTGCTGAGGTGGTTTTCCTGGAAATAGAAAAATGCAATCCGAAGTAGTCCAGTCCAGTCACAGGTTTCCTTTTTGCAAGAGCTAGACCATAGAAAGGAGTCTGTTTCTCCGCTTGATGATTTGACAAAATGAATTTATACCGTGTAACAGTAACTATTCTAAGTGGCCAAAACCTTCACATGCTCATTAGCACTTCTATTTTCATGTGTTATTTGCAAATTGCTAAAAGTACAAAAAATAATGTCCTGGTTTTAAACACATTAATCTAAGGCCTGTACGGGAGATTCATGTACGGAGCCAGAATTTCGATGTGTGGGCATCACCTTTCAGGATCTGATCCCATTTGATGGTGGTATGTGGAAAATAGAGCCCTTGCATGCTGTTGCCTGCTACATGATGTCATGCATGCACGAGGTGATCCAAGTCATGACTCAAATTGAAAAAGAACTTTCTGCAACATGACCCTATGCATGTTCATCTCCCACTGGAATCAATAGATATATTCACATGGAACTGACATAGGATTGCAACCCTCAGGCCTGGTCACCGATGTGGCTCTCTGGACCTCTTTTTCTGGTCCTTAAGTCTCTCCCCCCACCCCAGGCCACACCCTTTCTGGCCCTAGTCTCCACTGACAGGCAATACCCGGAAGGTTGACCATAAAGCAATGTGGACCTTGGGCTGAAAAGGGGCTCCTCAGTCCTGGTTTATAAGATAGTACCTTTAATTGTTAAAGGGTTTTAGGCTCCAGCCATCTGAATGGGAACATTGGCAACAACCACCAGCCATTCTCACAATTAAAAGCAGTATGTAACGTGACAGAAGGGACGAGATAGCTTTATTCTAAACAAAAGCAGTGAGAATAAACTCTGGGTACTGTACATGCAAGAAGAATCCCATTGTTTTAAATTAAGACTGTGCCAAACACACACACACACAGCCCCACGAAGTGGTCATAACAGAAAGCTGTCCTTTCCCACAGTTTCTCCTTGAGATAGCTTCATAGGTAGTAGTTAGTGGGTTTTGATGATTATTTTAAAGTTAAGTTGGATGAGATTTGCTGATTTATTGGACTCAGTTTAAAAGGAGAGGTCTGTTTGTTTACATACACAAATGATCAGGATGAATGGGAGAATCTGCTGCTTGTGGTTTGAGCTTTCAGCACCGCACCAAAAGTTCAGGAGGTTTTCAAGAAGGAGAAGGAGAAGGAGAAGGAGAAGGAGCAGGAGAAGGAGAAGGAGGAGGAGGAGGAGGAGGAGGAGGAGGAGGAGAAGGAGAAGGAGAAGGAGAAGTTAAGTATGCAATGTGGTTTGGAAGACCCTTGTGCCAACGTGGCAGCTTGTGTTGTCTAGACAGCCCAGCTAGAGCTGGCTTCACTTATGCTGTCCCTTCTGCCATGAGGACAGATTGGTGGCGGTGGCAGAGACAACATAGACTCAGTCCAAGGCTTATGCAGTTAGCACAGTTCAGGTGCACTGAAGAACCATGTCTAATCACCACAGAAAGCCTGTGTGAAAAATATTCTATGCTGCCTACTCAAACACTACCCTCTAATATTTGATGTGAAAGTCTCTTGATAGTTGAGATATGGCGTTTCCACTGTAGAGGCCATATTTATGCTGAAATCTGTTGCTGTTTGCTCATTCAACCAGTATTATCTATCCACTAGAAATTAGTAGAAATATCTCTACTAATCTATAGGTTGCAATTGCTGCCACAGTCTCAAACACACACACACACACACCCCACCACCAGCAGCACAGGAGGCTCTGTGTGCACAGTCTTGGCTGCTCAGTGCAAGCTCCATTGGACTGGAACAACTACTTTTTGGCAGTTGCATCCCGAATATATCAAAGGACAAGAGTTTGAACCTTGTCATGAAGTTTGCCTACCACCACCACCACCACTGAAACCCCTTTGTTCCCCTATACTGAAACCTGAAGTGGCACACACACTAGCTGTATTATCTGCTAGGAGCTGCCCAGCTAGCACTGCCCTATGACAGGACCTGTTCGGTCGTGGTTCCTTATTAGTGGAATGCCCTCTGTAGCACATTTCTTCCTCTTGATTAACATTCAGGAGGAATTTTAAAACATTTGTGTCTCCACCCAGGCGTTTGATGGCTCAATGATAACTGTTCTAGGCAGCCTTGAAACTATTAGTTGTTTGCTACTGTGGGAGAAAGGGAGGGAGATAAAATTAATAAGTTAAATAAATAATAAAATGTTAGTCTTTTGACCGTCTTGCCTTGTTGCAGGTTGCTTGTGCTAATGGTCAACTGTCCGCCAATAGGAAAGCAGCTCTTGCTCCTCAGTCAACACAGTAATCTTCTATGTCTCTGAAAGGGCCTCCGGGTTTTGCACTCCTGAGACCAGTTTACAGTCATTCAGGACTAGGCCATACTATGGATACTTCCTAAAGCGTGTGTGACACTCTTAACTGGCTGTCCTGAACAGGTTGCTTTTAGAAAAAGGGTTTCCATAGCAACTTTGACACATAAGGGCCCATTATTTCCGTAGTGTCATTTTTAAGACTCGGATGCTGTTGCCATAACAGCAAATGCAGCATAAACATCTTTTATTGAAGTTCAGAACAGATATTGCAAAGACAGAAACCTACGACGTTTCCATTACATGCAAGTATCTGGGGGGAAACACAACAAGTGATAAAGACCTGCCAAAAAGGAGTCTGACAAAAATCTAAATTAGGCAAGAGCTTAACGTACCTCAGTCTATTTTTCTTCATCAAGATGGTCATGCATGGAACCTAGCAAATGTTTTACTGTTGACTTGAGATGTGGAGATACTTTCGGTCAAAACACAGAACTGTAGGGGTGAATGTACGTCTTTGAAAATCAGTGTGAAACAGAATCTCTGCGACTTTAATAGATATGTAAAGGGGGGTCATAGCTCTGGTCATAGCATGTGTTTTAATAAATTGAGCTACTGTAGTGTGTCTAGGACTACATAATGAATTTATGCCTGAGAGGAAATTTGACCAAGGGACCTTAGGGCTAACACTCACTATAGCTATGTGCCCGAGGATGTCACTGGGACAAATCTCACCTCAGTCATGAATTCATTATGTTGTGTTTGGCAAGCCACCATTCTCCAGCTTCAACCTCCATCTTCAACACAGAGAAAATTATTCTGAATCGCTTTCCAGATCAGTTGTACAGGTTACTGTAATAATACGTATATTGTGAAATGTTCTGTAATTTCATAACAATTAAATAAATTCTATTAAGGGTAGAAAATAGGATTTTAGCTGGTGTAGTTTTTCTGCTGTCATTGAGAGAGAATCTGCATATGAGAATTCTAATATTCATATACATTATTATTATTAATTTTGCTAACCATTTTGTTAACTGCAGTGCACAGAAGTGGAAGATGCTTTAGTGTTTGGATTGCAAATTGTGCTATTGCCATGTGTGAAATATAGTGGAGGCTGAAAGGGTGATACATTACCTAGGCATGGATTGAAGAGGTTTTTCTTTTATCCCTCTGCTTTCCCAGGGAAAACCCACTGCTTTCTACTGAATAAGAGCAAACACCAATCTGCAGAAAACCTGACTGATGTTTGCTGTGATTCGGCAGTAAACAGTAGGTTTTCCTGAGGAAAGCTGTGGGACAAAAGGAAATAAGCCTCTCTCATCCGTGCCTAGAATTCATGAACCAAATGGAAGTACGGGTGAAACCCCATACCACTTCCACCCATCCCTGCCACCACAGTTTTGCATAGCTGGGCAGATAAGGTGAGTTGTCAGTATACAGAAAGTAGCTGCCTAGAGAAGTGGAAGTACATTGTCTCAGAGTTCAGCACAGCAGTATTGCTTAGTAAACAAACAAACAAACAAACAAACAAGCAGTCAACTTCTCTTCTTCTTCCTCTTAGGTGCATAAAGATATCAAGGAGGAGCAAAAAACATTTAGTATGCTCAAAGGTGAGCATATGCTGACGGAGGTGAGCAACTGTGTTTTACGGCATTTGGAAAGTTAATAAATGGAAAACCAAACTGATTTGATTGTGGTCCCCCCAACCCCCGTTCATAGGTCACCCTCAATTTTTGCACTCTCTGATACCATAGATCTAATGTCACCAAATAGGGACGCGGGTGGCGCTGTGGTCGGCAGTTCGAATCCCCGCGGCGGGGTGCGCTCCCGCTGCTCGGTCCCAGCGCCTGCCAACCTAGCAGTTCGAAAGCACCCCCGGGTGTAAGTAGATAAATAGGGACCGCTTAACAGCGGGAAGGTAAACGGCGTTCCGTGTGCTGCGCTGGCTCGCCAGATGCAGCTTTGTCACGCTGGCCACGTGACCCGGAAGTGTCTCCGGACAGCGCTGGCTCCCGGCCTATAGAGTGAGATGAGCGCACAACCCTAGAGTCTGGCAAGACTGGCCCGTACGGGCTGGGGTACCTTTACCTTTACTTTAATGTCACCAAATTAAACTCCTCCCATTTGCAAGTTACTGTATAATAGTTCTTGCTGCTCCCAGTAGGTGATTCAGCAATTACTTGTGTTTCAGTTCTAAATCTAAACCTATGATGTAAAAGTTCAGCAGTGCTAACTGCAAGGAGGCTTGAACCCATTGCCCGGTGAGGCAGCTAAGATCTTGAAACACTCTCACCCAAAACGTTTGCACACAAGAGTGTTCCCACCACATGGGTACATAAGTACCAACAAACTGGCATCCTCTCCAACATATAGGAGATGTTTTAGGACACATAAGGGGCAACTTTCGTGGGGTGAGGTACCATTTGTGCAATAGTTTTTAAGTTAGCTCTCTAGCACCAACAGATAAAGTTATATTGGGATGTGGATTCCATCTCCACCCTACAATATCTAATTCATTGTCCCGTATGGCTTGTAAAAAGTCCCTGGAGCCCATTGCCTATTGCTGAGTTCAGAATCTCTTTAAAAATAATGTAGGTTAAGCCCCTCATAACCCAAGAACAGTCCAATACCACCTTTTCAAATGGCATAGTTTCCTAGTGGCAAGCTATTGTGCAGCCTGTTCTGAAAGCACAGAATTGAATTGTGTCAAACACAACCGAGGGCAAATCAGACCCAGTTTTTCCTCACATAGCTTCAAGAGAGAATAGCCTATTCAATTTATAGAAATCTATGTGTCTATAAAGTAAAGGTAAAGGGGCCCCTGACCATTAGGTCCAGTTGTGACCGACTCTGGGGTTGCGGCGCTCAACTCGCTTTATTGGCCGAGGGAGCCGGCTTACAGCTTCCAGGTCATGTGGCCAGCATGACAAAGCCACTTCTGGCGAACCAGAGCAGCACACGGAAATGCCGTTTACCTTCCCGCTGGAGTGGTACCTATTTATCTACTTGCACTTCGACGTCTTTCGAACTGCTAGGTTGGCAGGAGCAGGGACCAAGCGATGGAAGCTCACCCCATCGTGGGGATTCGAACCACCGACCTTCTGATTGGCAAGTCCTAGGCTCTGTGGTTTAACCCACAGCGCCACCCGTGTCCCTTATGAGTCTATAGAATCCTACAAAACAGGAGTTGTATACAAACATGCATGGCCTAGGTTTATTGAGTCCTTTCATCACCTGCAATGGAACTGTGCTTCTTGAGAAATACAAAGACTAGTCTGGTTGACAGATACCTTGGGACTGCCATTTGGGGACTTGCTGGAGGGATTTTTCTTACATGATCCCAGGAGACTTGATCTGGAAAGAAGCAGGGAGGCCAGAAGCTTTACCATATTATGCTGGCCTGTGGCTGACTGTGGCATTTCTTATTTATCAATGTATGGAAGAATATAAATGATGTTCTGTTCATATTTACACCGTTGTTTTTCTTGCATTATTTAAGTTTGCTGTTTTATAAATAAGGCTTTGGGGGGAGGAGGAAGCTTTAACACTAATTGAAAATTATAGTGCAATTCAGCCAAGCACAGACTTGAATTGAGTGTCTTCACAGTTTCTTAAAAACAAAAAACTCAACTGGTAGTCATGAGCCCTTTTCCTAATTTCCTCCATTCTAATAGCTTTCATTGCTGGGCCCCAAAAGCAGGGTCTCTGATCCTGATCTTAATGCCTAGTCAGGCTCACACAAATATTTATGATCCTTTAGATAGCGTGACCATATACACATTGCCAAAAAGAGTAGTTGCATTACCAAAGTTTGGGGGGTGTTTAAAAGGTGGCACTGTTCAGCATAAAATTTGCACAAAAACTGCATATTTTAAAAACCTATTATTATAATTTAAACAGAAAAACAATACACAGCACCGCAGTGAAGAAGGCTCAGTCTGATATTCAGGTGCAAAGTGCTAATGAGAAACTTCAAAGCCCCTGATCTCCCTTCTTAGAGCTCTTTATCTTTGGACTGGTCAGCCCATCACACAGAGGACTGTCCTCTGACAGCCCTTCATAATAGAGGACGGTCCTCTGTAAAGTAGGATGCATGGTCATTCTGCCTTCAGATAACATGGTCCCAAACCACTTAGGGCTTCAAGGACCCAAACCAGTACCTTAAATTGGGTCTGGAAATGAATAGCGAAATAGGCGTAATATTATCTGAGTGGCCAGCTCTAACTGAAAGGAACCTGAAAGTCATGTAGCCCAGCCACAGTATTAAAGCACAGATTTATAATACTGCAAGATTCCCATGTTACTGTAGTACAGACTTCACCAAGTTGTCAGGGGCTAGTGAAACAAAACATTTGGAGGGCACCAGGTCAAGGAAGGCTGTTGGATATTGGTACTGCCTCTTTGAAAGTAGGTCCCAAAGGTTGGACTCCCCCCCACCCCCCACATGATCCTCTGCTCTCTACAGATAGATCTTTAACTGGAGCCATTGTTACATTGCTGCTCCTGATGAAACAAGGAGAGCGGGTTGGGAGCCTGAAGTCTTGGTTTTGTCCTTGTCTCATTTTGTTACCCACCCCTAACGATAATTATAGTCCAGGAGTTTGAATAGTCATAATCATAATGCAAAACATGGGAAAGAGCTTCAACATCGAGGCCACAAACTAGAGAGTTAAGTAAGTATAAATCAGATTGCAACCCACAAGGAACCACTAATGGGAAGGGAATGACATTGGGGAAAGTAGGAAGAAAATGTTGTTTGCAAATGACTGTTCTCTTGTTCCTAGACACACATTCAGGTCTTAACATCTCTAAAGTTTGGGTTGAAGGTAGCAACTTAGGGCAGGAATGGGGAACCGGATATGGTCAGAGGGATGGATCCAGAAGTACCCAATGTGCTGTGGGCCACTTTGACAGGAGACCCCCATTTGTCAATTGCCTGACATTGTAGGATGTCAGATGTTTCAAACTTCAACTCATGGCATCCAAGAAAGAACGAAGAGTGCACTCTAATTGTCTTATGGCATGACAGTTAGAGTGATGGTGGGCAGGGCTTTATCAAAACAGCCTAGTGGACCAAATGGGAAGGCTGGTGGGCTTAATGGGGCCCATGGGCTGGAGGCTGCCCACTGCTGACTTAGGGGAACCAGATGCAAAGGGTGGTAGGACTTCTGTTCCTTTAATAGTTACATAGACTGTTAAAGTTTCAGGGGCCGTGTCCTCCTTTACATCTGGTCACTCTGTGGGCACTGAGTCATTTTGCATCCCTTCCTCCTTCTAGCTATCAGGAGTACTTGGTTTTCTGCAGCTGCCAGCATGCACTCCAGAAATTCTCCGACAATTGCCAAGCGTCTGTAAAATTCCAGCCTCAGCAAAATCTGTTTGGCCATATATATCAGAACTGCAACCATCAAAGAAGAAGACAGACCCAGTCAGGAAAATGAAACACGAAAGCTAAATCAACACTGAAGCTTAACACTGTGCAGTATGCAAATTCTTGCAACAGAAGAACAAAACGATGAAGCAAAGAATGAATCATGGGAGCAGGTGTGATTAAATCACAGAAGACTTCACATCAGTCTAGGTGCGTTTCTGGAGTACACATGTTTCCCAGAATGACATAGGCAAGAATCTAGGACAAGTGAAGTATGGAGACGCTCCGGATTTAACACATCAAAGCTATGAACACAAAGTTCTAAAGAAAACATATAATTGAGTTATAAGAAATTCAGTGTTGGAATTTCATCCATGGGAGGGCATGCAAAACACACATGTTAGCAGTAGCTGTAACTTTGTGAGCAGTAAAGCGTGGGAGCCTGGATCAACCTTTATGCCAAGAATGCTATAATATGTGACTCTGACCAAATTACGTCTCCTTGATGAGACTGAAATGCTTCTCACCAGTTGCTCATATGATAGCTGGGAAAGCAGAGACTCCTTCATCCATCTCTCCCTCTCTCTCTGAACTGTTGCCATTGCAACGAACACTTCTGTTTTAATTTTTAAAACTAGCTTGTTTTCATTATTATTAAATCTCACTTATTTCCACCTTTCAGCTTCCTCACCAATTGTGCAGTGTGCTCCCCTCTACAGATGTGACTCCCTGTTATGGAATTGCAGGGGGAACAGGGGGATCGTGGTCCCAGAGAGGTCATCTGTATATTCTACTATTGAACTATATTTGCTTGTTCCACCAGTGCCATTTAAAAGAACAACGAACCAGGATGCATTATCTGTAGACTGAATTTCTAATCGCCCCCCCCCCCAATAAAGCTATGGAATTTCAGCCATTCATTATTTTAGTTTGCTTTCATTCCTAGCACATCAGTATATTCATTTTCATTCCAGACTGGTAATTTACACACCTACCAGTACAAATAAGCAAAACATACTACAATGCAGGAGTGTGCATATGAACTATTCCTACAAACAGTAATGGTTGGACAGATCACATTCAGATGGTCAGAGAGCAGCTTAAGTGGCCTAAGGAGGTGCTTTTTTAATTATTTTTTTATTCAAAATTAAAACAAAACATAATATCCAGAAACATATCATCCTTATTTTCCCCTTTTTTTCCTCCCCCCTCCCCCCACAGAACCCCCCACCCCCGACTTCCCTCAGTTCCAGTCTTTGATTTCTCTAAAAATGCTGTTTTCTGCATGTTACACGATTGTATAGATCCTCAAACTATTTCAGTAATAATTATCAATAAAAAGTTTGTGAATGTTTATTCAAAACCAACCAAGGAGTCCAGTTCGCTTTGTTGTGTCAAGGAGGTGCTTTTATTAGCCGAACTACCTGCACTAAGCTAGTTTTAATGAGTTCTCCAAAGATTTCATCTCTAGTAAGAAGTCTTACCGATTTTAGGATATGACTCTTATCTGCAATGAGGCTTCCACTTGTCTCAATACTTGTCTAGCTTACGGACTGATCTTTCCAGTCGATTTCCAAGTTGCTCAGTGTCTGGACACAGGAAAAAGTGTAACCAAACAACACCCTTCATTCCAGGACTATGTTAGGGCTACAGTGAGTTTCATAACAACAAACTGTCAACAAAGGTGAAAAATGGAGTGGTTCCCTCTTCACGCATCGAGCTGTCATTTGCTGTAGGATTGCACAACTGATTCCAAAGTAAGAACATAAGAACAGCCTGCTGGAACAGGCAACGTCAGCTAACCCTGATGGGTCTCAGACCTTGTTCCTGGGTCTGACTAAGTTGTCTCAAGTGGGAGAATTGTGTGTAGCTCCTGTTCCCTTTGCCTGACAAGCTGTGATCTCTTCCAGACTTTGACCTTTCAGCTGCTTCTGACGCATCCAACCCAGGATTGCTGCCTTGGATCTTGGCCCTCGCCTGGCTTTTGACTGTGCCTCTGTGTCCCACTGATCACTGCTTGCCTGCTTAGGAGTACAACCCTAAGGTTCGAAGTACACAAGTAAATTCATAGAGCCAATGGAATGATCTCATTCCCTAACTGAATACATCTTTAGAAATCTATTTTTAAGAACATCTGGCATCTCAGCAAGGCTCCCTTTTCTATTTGGGTTTTAGAGACTGAATAAAATTTAGACTTGCCACTCTGGTTTACCAGGCAGTAAAAAAATTGCAATTTGTCCAAAAAACTGTAGTTAATTTTGGAAGTGGGGGGGGGGGACTACTTGTACAACCTAGCAGGTCATTTTCATGTAAATCCCCATTTGTCCTGTTCTTGCCATGTTTCCGGATTAAATTGCCTTCAGCGTATGAAATTACTCTTTAAAAATGCAAAGGAGCCTGTTAGCTGCATCCATTTTATCTCACTGACATTTTGCATCCTACATTCCGAGTTGTATTTTTCAGCCTAACAAAAGCACCCCTTTAAAATCTTCAAGAACTGTGGCAAGACATCCATTTGTTTCCTTAGCATTTAAAGAAACCCTTCCTTTTCAGTTATGAACATTTACAGTTTTCAAATGGGCAGGTAATTTGACAAGCTTGATGATAACATTTAAAAACCTGCATATATAACACCTGTGTTGTTTACCAATGTGTTGTTTATGAATTTTGTATGTATTGTTTATTAATTGAATTGATGTTTTCCTGTGTACGAAATTGATTATTTTATTTTATTTTTTACTAATGAATTGGAAAACCAATAAAATTTAACTGAACTGAAGATTTATTGAGCTATTTTTAATTGTCAGATCATTTGTCTTACTGTCCTCTGAAATTATTGGAGTTGTTTTTGGATGGGAAAGTGGGGTACAAATAATCTGAAAAGGAAGCCAGGGCACCTCCAGGTATGACTTTTAGGGTGCAATGCTACTGCACAGGCAGTGATGCAGGAGCATCACAGATCAATTTAGGAAGGGGTTAGTGGTGCAGACAATTACTTCAAATCCAATTACTATGACAGTTACTATGAACACGCTTTAATTGTCTGAGTGGGTTGTTGCTGCATACACCTGCAGTGAAAGGCCCATATGGAGGTGCCCTGAATGAAACTGAATGAAAAGGAACCGGGGGGGGGGGGCTCATCCATCTTGTGAGCATAGAAGGTAATGCATATAATGGTAACTACAGAAGCAGAAAACTCCAAAATTGTTTTTATGTGATGCTAGCTGTGACTTTTTTTTAATTTACATGTGAATGTAAACCTCAATACTTCATTTATTATTAAGTTTCTAGCCTGCATTTCTTCCAAGTAGCTCAAGGTGACATAAATGGTTCTCTTCAGTGACAGATTTCTGGCCTGCGAGGGCCTGTGCGCATCTCTTTGGGGAAGCCCTTTTTGGTGCCAGCAGATAGCAAAACAAGCACAGCAGCAACAACAGGACAATTCCCACATTTCATCTTCCAACAACTCTCCCCCCCATGTTCAAAAAGTCCCTCGAGCAGCTCCTTGCCACATGGGCTGGTGGGCAGCAAAGTAAGTGATAGGCACTTCCTGTACTCCCTTCTCAGGCAAACACACGCTTTTTTTTAAAAAAAGTAACTGCCTGTCTGCTGTTCCACATGCCTGGCTGGCAGCAAAAGAACAACAACAACAACAAACAGAGCAGCAATGGGTGGTTCCTGCACTTCTTCCTCCGCTTACAAACTTTCCCAAACTCCTCCATGGCCAAGGCACCTATCCGCTGTTTGCTCTATGAAGCCAACAGGCAGCAAAGCAAAGAGGAGGCAAACGAGCACAGGACTTTTTAGTTCCCACCTTTCAAAATACCATTCCATGGAAATCTTCACCACTGGAAGTCTTCACAGGCTAATGGACCATCCTCCACTGATGGTCATAGGGAGTCATGAGAAAAGAAGAGTGGAAACACAGCACACTAAAATACTAGAATTCAAAAATTGGCAATTCATTGTTTGTAGTCATGTTCCAAGGTATCCTCTCAGTTTACAGTGTACAGTGGTACCTCGGGTTAAGAACTTAATTTGTTCTGGAGGTCCGTTCTTAACCTGAAACTGTTCTCAACCTGAGGTACCACTTTAGCTAATGGGGCCTCCCGCTGCCGCCACACGATTTCTGTTCTCATCCTGAAGCAAAGTTCTTAACCTGAGGTACTATTTCTGGGTTAGCGGAGTCTGTACCATGAAGCGTCTGTAACCCGAGGTACCACTGTATACAAATAACTGCAGGAGGCCCTAATTCTCTGCATACTGATAAATCCAGCACTAGTTCTCTTCTTGCTCTCCATTTTATCCTCAGAAAAAACTCTTTGAGGCAGGTTATGCTGAGGGACAGTGACAGGCTGCAGGTCTCCCAGTCAGATTCATGGCCAAGTGGATTTTTGAACCTTGGTCTTCCAGACCCTAGCCTAACACTCCAACCACTACACCATGTTGGCTTTCATTTCTGCCCATCCTTCCAGTGCATATCCTTGATTCTTTCTTTCTGGCTTGTATCCTACTCACTCCCCAGTCATCATTCTCCAATCCAATCCAAAGTAAACACGGAGTAATTGCCATGTTCAGTTTTGAGAGGTGGGGGCCATATCAGTGTTACGGAACACCCTTCTGAAGGGCCTTTGGCTGGTGCCTGTGTCTTTAGGTACCATACTAAAACATATTTATTCTCTCAGACATTTTAAATAAAATGAATGTTTTAGATAAGATGAAAAAGGAAGCTATGAGTCACCCATTCTTTCTGAACTGGTTTTGAAGTTGCAGTGAATTTGGAGAGTGCTTAAAAAATAATGTGTGAGCTTGTTGTAGTATTTCAATTATGTTATTGTCTTGTATTGCAATTTCTTATTGTGAACCACTCTGAGATATATTTATATGATGGGCAGTATACAACTACTTTAATAAATAAAATTGCTGGCCCATAATGAAGAGACTCTTTAAGAATTAAAACGGGATCTTTGGAGTTGAACTGGCAGGATCATGAGGTAGATTTTGGCAGGTAAAACCACTCCCACAGTTTAGCTGCTGTCATTTCCTGGCCTCACATCATGTTTCCTGCTAACACTTTCTTTCCAAAATTTGTCAGATGAAAACAATTATGTTAGCAAAATAATGAGATTCATAAGCAGGCTGATTCCATGGGGTCCAAAGATTGGCATATGGTGCTGAAGGATTTTGGAAATATAGTTTGCCCTTCCATTAATGGAACACCTGCTTTCACTTAGATGGGACAAATGTCCATATATTCTATGTGCCCAGACATGGCATCAGCTGTTGGCCATGCCAGGCACTAGTCAACGGTCCCAAGGATTTGGAAGGGTCCTTTACTGCCCTGACCCAGCCATGCTCCTCCTTGCCGGGCCCCCAGATTTTTTCAAGCAGTAGTGCTACTTTTGAGCAGGTGCTAAGTTAAGTTTTCATTGATGCTGGCTGCCTCCATATGAATTCACCAAAAATGTCAACCCTCCCCCCAAGCCCACAGATCTATGAAATCCATTGATATCAGGTAAGAAGGTGGGTGGGTGGCATTCACAAATGAGAGGCAAGGCTAGTTTCTGTTCCAAAGCATTGCCATCTGCTGAAGTGTGTCTGAGGGCTTGGTGAAGACTGGCAGAGAAAACAGAGTATGGCAATTGTTGCAGTGGTCACTACAAGTAGGGCTGTGTTTTACCCTAGTTGGGGAATGTGCCAAGCATTGCCCCCCCAAAAAAGAAGTCTGTCAGCAGCCCTGCATGTGCCATAGGCATTTCGTAACCTTGTATATATAAGCAAAACTTCTCAAAATTACAGCAGAACAGGAAATATTTTAGCAACTAGGAAAGATACACCTGGAGGATATACTGCATTATTAGGAGTAAGTGGGGTATAAATATGGTGCAGCCAAGCAATTGGCACTCAGGTGAATTGCATAGTGCATGCAAATACCGGTAGCAGAGGCCATTTACTGGCTTAAAGCTGAATAGAAAAGTAGTGGGGTGGGATTTTGAGCTGAAAAGTGATGGGGAAGAGGACTGCTAATATCTTTTCCTGGCTGTCATTTCTCCAGGCCAAATTGCTCCCCCACCAACAGCTTTCCCTGGATTACAAATGTAGGCAGGAAGCAGGAAGGGGAAGCTGTGTTGCTTCTGGGTAGAGACACGATTGATTAGAAAGGGGTTAAGCACACCACCATTTCTGAAGTCACCACTCTGTTCAGGTTGCAGTATATGTATTTGTATGTAAGCTTGTAGGTTAGCCCCTCACACCGAGAAAAAAGAGCCAATACACAATGGGAACAGCTGCATCCAATGCTTCTCTGCTAAAAGGCCCAACCATTCAAATCCGTGTATCTTCAAATATACACGGTAAGAAAACCTCATACTTCCAAGAGCTAGAGCTAACTTACATTAGTACTGCCTCAGAAGGTTGTGGCTGTGATTAGTGAGAATTGAATTTGGGGACAGGCAGTTATGTGATTTTTCTAAAGCTCCATAGATCCTGGGATATGGGAGAAGAGCCAGCTGCTGAGATGGCACACCATAACTGCAAACCATGGAGCGGCATCCGTATTATCTCAGAAGGCAGTTTAAGCCGCTTCACTTGCCAGAAGGAAGTTGCCAGGAGAGAGAGATATTTTAAGATCTTAATATCCAATCTTTCCTGATGCACCAGTTGTGGTTGATATATGCTTAGCCTAGTGTTCATCTGTTCTGCGAAAAGACTAACTATAAAGTCTGCTCAGTTGATGAGCTTTCCTACTTCTGCATCGAGGCAGAACTCTAAATTGTGCCAATATCATTACTGCAACTACATGCCATCTCACTCTACCCCAAAGAAGCAGGCTGATATTCCAAGCAAAGTAACCCATAGATTTAGCTCTGCTTGGCTTTACTTGCTGTGCCTTTCACATACAGACGGGAAGATCCAGTTCCTCATATTAGACTGACTTGTGGGAATACTAAATGTTCCACTGCCTTCGTTAGGCAATTTGGTCAAGCAATTTGTCCATCTGTCCCAGGGACAGCTACTGGGTCTGGTAGTTGCTCTTCGGCATTTCAGGCAGATGTCTTTCATGTCACCCACTACCTGACTATTTTTAAACTGGAGACGATGAAACCTTCTGCATTCAAAGCATGTGTTCTGCAACTAATTTTGTAGTCCCCTCCATGTCCATGGTGGAAGAAACCCCAGATTATAATCTCATCTCTGCTGAAGGCTTCTACTGTAAAACACCCATACACCCCCTTTATTGTGTGTGTCAAAATTGTACCCTCAGCAACAACTAAAGAGGCAACAGATTCAATCCCTTTTCATTGAAAAAACTGCACTAATACTCTGTGGAATCATCTACATTCAGATTGCTACACCATTATTAGAGAGCTTTCACTATCCTTTCCTTTGCTTTCATCATTCAGACAGCTACTGTTATTTTAATGTTGCAACTATGCTTTTTTTTTTTTTTTTTTTTTGCAGAGCTGCATAATGGATCAGGTTTCCTGCTTAATCTCACTTCAAGTGGCAGGTGCATGGCCAGTCTATCTCCCTTTCTGGCTTCCTTCCTCTCTTGCATCTAATTTAGGGTCATTGCTGACCACTTATCTATTGGTGCTTGTTTTGAGTGCCTCACTTTTGCAGCACCACTGCAACCGGACAGCTAGGTTATTGGTGGTGGGATCTGTTTTCTGGATCTGTTTTCTCTTCAGCTGCCATGCCATCGTACTTATTTTCCTGCGAATCATGCCTTCTGATCCCCTCCTTTTCTTCTCACAAGATCCTGTTTCCCCCTCTCTCTGTGAATCTATGGTTTAGGACAAGTGTCCCTTCCATCTAGTGGACAGGCCAGATATCAGTATTTGTTATCTATGTTACTGTGTAGGTTTTTACCATGGCGTTTTATATAACATCTTGCTAGAACTTCTGAATGCGTACATATATGCAGTGATCAGAAACATATTGCAAGTCAATCTAAGTGACTAACAACACTTTGCAGTTAATGCCTCAAGCTTATTGTGCTTCAGGCCTATTTAGCTCACCACTGTATCCCATCCCTTGCATTTTCAAAATCCTTTCTTTCCCCCTCTTCACCATTAAACCAGGAAAGTTGCTGCAAATCAATCTACTCAAACCTTTCCATAGCTTGCTTGGCATTTGTAAGCAGTGTAATTGGAGGCTGCAGAATGTTGTGATCAATCCATCTCACCCCTCCCAGAACGGATTTAACCTGAAAAAGAGCCTACAAGGTTCAAAGAGTTCATTACACAGAGCAACCAGTGAAGCATTCTATAGTCTGACCCTGAAGCCTGGTCAATTCCATTATCTTCTGGCTCTCCATTATTCTCATTGCCAAGTTAATCATTTCCTGGACTGCTAAGAATGGAAACTTTCACTGGGCTTGCTTACATTAGGCCTTCTACCTAGGACAAATGCACCCAGCTGAACATCACTAAAATGAAAACCAGAGTAAGAGAATTACAAAGATGGGAGGTATCTGAAGGACTTGGAGCTCAGCCTGTTTGCACAGTTATGGCAGCAATGGCACCTGCTGGGTGCTGCAGTGTTATGAAGAAGGATCCACTAACATCACTGCCACTTAACACATGATACTCAGGACTGAACAGCAGCAGTTGTGGCATGGACCATTGTGGGGTGGAAGATGAGGAGAAGGAAGAACAGATGGGGAGAATGTGTCCTCCTACCACACGGGCCCTTTGCAGGATGGCCTTACCTAGAAGTAGGGATGGGAAAACATGTCAATTCTGGTATCTCTGAGTTTCATGTTTTTCTCAACCCTAAATTCAGTTCTCCGTATGTCTATGCCAGTTTATTGTTGTTGTTGTTGTTGTTGTTGTAAATGAAATGTCACCAGCATTTTAATGCAAATTTCTCCTAGTACACATTTTGTATGCAACTTTGTGTAATTATACACATTTTTGCAAATCAATTTCCCTGAAAACAGCTCATTTTCGTTATTTTCATGAATATATGCACACTTTTACCCTATTGTATGCATTTTTTATATGCATTACCTGGCTGGAGAACTACATTGCAAAATTTGGACAAGTGCAAATTTTGAAGGGTAGATGTGTTTCCCTCCCTATTAAACATCCCAACAAATGTTTTTTATATACAAATAATTCTTCACATATTCCTTATAGAAGTGTTTCACACAGAGCATACAAAGGCAATCCTTCAAATATTGCAAGGACATATGGATTTTTTTTAAAAAATCACTCTGCATATATATTCCCAGCCTACCAATACCATACACAAATGAGAAAGCGGTGGGCGGGCCGGGATAAGTGAGTAGACCTAACACTAGTAACATAAATTGGATGTTGCTGGAGGAACATCTTCTGAATGGGAGTAAAATGCTTCTGCAAAAGCAGTAACATTAGTGGAAGTGTCTAAGATTGGTTGCTGTAATGGGAGTTGTAGTTGCTTGTGTGTAAGTCACCGACTTCCCTAAACTGCTTGTTTGTTTAAACCTTTCCCTAACTGAAGCGCACCCCTGTGCGTCTGCTTCAGTCGCTGGCAGAATCCGTTAGTGGGTGTTTCCTAAACTTTTTCCAACATAAGAATTCCTTGACAGCCAGTCTCCGCCTAGCCTCTCTGCGCGGAAGCCTTCTGCGCAGAGTAGGCGTGCCCAGTTGTGGTCCGGCACTCTCCCCGCTGATCTCACTGGAAGAGTCCCTGAGCCTTCCCTCCAAAGTGCTCTCATTCCCTCCTTCCTTCTTGGTGTCACCTTGATTCCCTTCCCCCTCGGAAACCCTCTCTCTCTCCTTGCTGGTTCCCTCTCCTGCACTATCGGGGCGACTTCTCTCTCTGCTGGTCTCCAATGTCAGTTCCATGACAGTTGCAAATCCATTCTGCACTGGAGGTGCTTCATTCAAACAACCACATCTGGTTTTAAAGATCTTAAAGAACAAAGCTGACAATTGGAGAGTGTTCAAAGGGAGGTAAAGACAAAGGAAAAGAGTATGTCTGGGCTAAAAAGCATATATAAATAAATTTTGAAGAAGATGTAAAATGTTAGTCTAGAGAACAGAAGATTATGGCAAGAGGCTGGGGAATAGTAGCATTAAAAACCCTTTTATTTAAGAACGTGAGAAAAGCCCTGCAGAATCTGACCAAATGCCCTTCTAGTCCAGCATTTTGTTCTCACAGTGGCCAGCCAGATGTGCTATGCAGTGCATGCAAGCAAATGAGTACAAGCACATTCTTTCCACTTACACACCCATAAAACTTAAATCCCCCAGTTTATCGCCAAGCGATTACCGGGCAGGTCATCAAGTCTGAAATGTTAAAAGATTTCACAGGCTGTAGGGTTGAGACCTGGAAATTTAGTTAGTTAAAAACAAAACCCAGTCTAACCAACAAAATACTGATGCTGTCACAGGCTGGTTGGATGCAGAGGAATGGTGGGAGGAAGCAGCTGGGGAACCCCTGAGTCAGGAAGGCTCAGAGCCAGAGGATTGGGTGGCAGGATGATGATGAGTGGTCGGAGGGGGAAGACTGGAACAAGGTATTGGAAACTGAAAGGGTAACAGGGCTTGGTGGGTGTGGGGAGTCTGTGGCAGAAGCTGAAGCAGGAGAGGAGAGATGAGTATAGCTGGTGAAGAGGCACAGGTGTCTCCCTCTCCTACTGCGACAAGCTCCCCTCCCCTTGGTCTCACAGAACCAGAAGAGGGAGGAGGGGAAGTTAGCTTTTCACAGGCTTGGGGAAGAAACCTAGAGAAGAGGAGACTTACTCAGGCAGCTATGGGGAGGCAGGGATCTTCAGTCTCAGCAACAGCTTCATGGGGCCAAGACCTACTGGAGATGAATATTGTGCTCATTAGGCCTGGCGCTCTTGTGCAGATCCTGTTTTTAATAATAATAATAATAATAATAATAATAATAATAATAATAATAATAATAATATATTATTATTTATACCCCACCATCTGGCTGGGTTTCCCCAGAGTTAACTCCAGCTTGCTTGGTGTGATTTACTGCTGGCTTGCTCCTATCAGGTGTGTATTTTCTCTTCCATTTAGTGTGCAGGCCATTAATAATAACAATAAAATCTTTACAAATGGTGTGACTCAGGGCACTGGGTGGCTTAATGCAGTCACAATATATGCCCTGAGAAAGACAGGCTTACAGATGCTCATGGGTTGGCCACTGTAGGAAAAGGATGCTGAAATAAATGGGTCTGGGGCCTGATCCCTCTTTTAATATTCTTATGTTCTTTGATTCTTGGCCGGGAAACTTTTCATAAGACCTATCATACAACTTGCCCAATCAAACAACTTAATCGAATTGAATCAGAGATCTCTTGAATCAGTCTGTTTATTATATATGCCCAATTGGTTAGTCGAGTACTTCCTGAGAATAAACTGCTTTGGAAAAAGTGCCAGGATGATGCTTGCTTTTGCTGAGGTTCTCTGATCTCTCCATTCTGACTTGATACATTTCATGAGAACAAAATCAAATGCTAGGATTTTACAGCTCAACAGGATGTGGAGACTTTAAAGGACAACTTTCCAGGGACTTGTGTCTCAAAGGACTCCAATCTGATCGGCATGCCAGCAACCCTTTTATACATGGGTCTCACATCTCTTAGCAAAGCAGCCTCTGGTTTATCACTTCCATGGACTTTCGGAAACGTCAATGTAGTTGGGATACTGAGTGTTCTATGTGATAATGGCTGGCTGTGAAATATAAATGGAATTTATGAAAGGGCTGTAGAGAGGAAATTTGACATGATAGGAGAGTGAATGAAGTCACTTGAGAAGTCATGAGCAGTGTTACATTATAGTGTTGTTCTTCCCCATCTCTCCAGATCTTCTTTCCAGTTCACTTTCAAGATTTTACCACACTTGTTTTTCTTCCAGGTCCCTCTGAATTTTTCTCCCATTCTGTCCTCAAGCTATGTTGCCCAATCTCCCCCTCCCCATGCTTATTAGATGTACTTCGAATTCCCCCTCTCATATTCAGATAGAAAAAGGCTGAAATAATGAAGATTACAAAGAGAAAAAGAAACCTCTGCCAACACCAGATGTTATGGGTGACTACTTGAGTTTACACAAATATTATTCTGTTAGCATTATAAAAGGGAAGTGAACTGCCAGGTTAATCTATCTAACCACCTGAGATTTCAGAGACATGCAGTTTGGATGCTCTGACACACATATCAACTTGCCTTGGGCTGGGTGGATGGATTTCATGCTGGAAACAGGAACAGCCTGTACATGAGGCAAGGTGAAGCCATTTTCCTCAGATGGCAGATTTGACTCCTGTCCCCTCCCCGGCCCTGCCACTGTGCTGCTGCCTGGGGCTTCCTGTACTGCTGACACAGCGCTGTTGCCCTCATTTCTGTGCCCACTGTGCTCTCACCACTGCCGCTGTGTTGTGGCGGCACTATAGGTGCTGCCACAGGTGAGGATGCAGTTGTGGTGATGGAACTGGCAGTACTGTGCAGGGAGGCAGAGGGGACCCAGATCTGCAGGGGCAGCAGCGTTAGGGGTGGGGCCTATAGCAGCAAAATGTCTTGGGCCGGCCCTGGATGGGAGGATGAAGTTATGTGTTCAGCAAGTAAGCATCAGGACCAAGAGGGATCTGGGGGCTAACATATGATGGCATGAGGGGTGTCATCCCATCTGAGGCTGGTCTGAAAATGTGGTCTGCTTTGAGTGGCGAAAAGTTTCTGGGGACGATAAGTTAAATTCTTCAGGGGAGCAAACTCTTGTCTGACAGAATGTCTAATTTCCGTAATTATTTTAACTGTGCATTTTGTTCTGTTTTATGCGTTTTAGCTTTTGTAATGGCTACAGCTAGACAAAAATACTGTATTTTTCGCTCTATAAGATGCACCAGACCACAAGACGCACCTAGTTTTGGAGGAGGAAAGCAAGGAAAAAAATAAATCTGAATCTCGGAAGCCAGAACAGCAAGAGGGATCGCTGCGCAGTGAAAGCAGCAATCCCTCTTGCTGTTCTGGCTTCTGGGATAGCTGCGCAGCCTGCATTCGCTCCATCAGACGCACACACATTTCCCCTTACTTTTTAGGAGGGAAAAAGTGAGTCTTATAGAGCAAAAAATACGGTAATTAATTAATTAATCTGATGTTGGAGATGTACCCAGAAACAGGGTCCAGGGAGGGGAACGAAGGACGGATGGAACTCAACAATCTGTACTGAAAAGACCCCTTGATGTGACGTTGGAAGCATTTCCCCCCTCTGCTCCTTTGGCACACAATCATGACCACATACTTGCCCATGTCCATAACACCCTTACTTTTGCTATAGTTCTGATTTATAATAAAGCCTTTGACCCGCTAAACCTAATACACTGTAAAATCAATTTTATACCAACCATATGAGTGTTTCCCGTGTAAATTAATAAACCTTTTCCTTTTGCCTCTGCAAACCAGGCCTTTCACCCCTGTCTTTAAATCTTTTTATTAACTGTATTAATTATGTTTAAAGGTGCTTCTTTAACTACCAGTGACAATCCATTGCCGCTGCACTATAAATAGTTCAATTTCATTAGGAATGACTAGCTGAAATGCAGTTTCTTCCCTCCCTCCTAGACTGCAGAAGGTTCCACCTACACTTAAGCTTTCCCCCTCTTCTTTTAAATTGCTTACACAGAAATTTCCCCCTCATATCATTAAACTGTTTGTTGCAGTTTTTCAGCCAAGCTGAGCACTTGAAGCCTGGAAATGTTAGCTATATTTTTAACTGCAAACATGCATACACAAAGGGTGTATTCCAAATGAGAGTGGGTGTGATTTATCCACCAATTTATCCCTCCCGTTTTATCCAGAAGTATTTCCCCCCTGGCATCTAACCACATCATCCTCTAAGTTTGTTCTTTGTCTTCTTTTAAAAAAGAGAAGCTGGTGACATGTTCTAATTGCTTTGGTTTTCCTTATGATTTAATCATTTCACGTGTGATAAAATGGTTTTTGGATTGTGCTGCCATTTCAAGACCTCCCACCACTGTCAGAGCAGGAAATGATGGCTCTTAACTCTTACAGGGGACACGGGTGGTGCTATGGGTTAAACCGCAGAGCCTAGGACTTGCCGATCAGAAGGTCGGCGGTTCGAATCCCTGTGATGGGGTGAGCTCCCGTTGCTCGGTCCCTGCTCCTGCCAACCTAGCAGTTCGAAAGCACGTCAAAGTGCAAGTAGATAAATAGGTACCGCTCTGGCAGGAAGGTAAACGGTGTTTCCGTGCGCTGCTCTGGTTTCTCCAGAAGCGGCTTAGTCATGCCGGCCACATGACCCAGAAGCTGTACGCCGGCTCCCTTGGCCAATAAAGCAAGATGAGCGCCGCAACCCCAGAGTCGATCACGACTGGACCTAATAGTCAGGGGTCCCTTTACCTTTTTAACTCTTACAGTGACCAATCACTAGACAGTTCTGCCCTCAGCTTCATCCATAACCTTCACCCCAACCCCTGTAGCACTCGGCAAAGAAGCTACAGCAAAACTGCACAAGATGCTTGAGTGAGTATAAAAGGACCATGTCCCAATCCAAGAGATGAACTTCTGTCTCCCAGTCTCAGTATGATACAGCAGGCAGAAAGAAGAATGTTAAAGCTCTTCCAGACGACATGTTTATTCAGGATTTGTCCTGATTACCTTACACTGTGGTTAGACTGTGTTTGTACTTCACTGAACATTTGTTCTGATTTGTTTACAGGGTGGGCATATGGCAGTGAACATTAATCTCGATTTGCTTGCAGTGTGTATGTGTGTGCCTGTGTCAACATGCAACAGTGGCCACACCCCAGGAAATGGCTTCAAATGCCTGGTTAAACTAGGTGTGGGTAGCTGTTGGGTCTCAAACCCTCAGTGAGTTGTATGCGAAGTCAGTGGCTGGTGGATTGAGCAGATGAGACCAATTGTGGACCTAACTGTCAGGAAGGTAGTTTCTGCAGTGCTGCAGAGGGAAGTGAGGAGAAGATGGGGCGAATCAACATGGGAAGGTAGACCCCTTCTAGGTGAAGGAAAACTCTGATTCTAAACCTCCAGTGCCTTGTGGGATATCTTCGGGAGAAGAAAAAGCTAAAGAGTAAACCCCACACAAATCTAGAATGGAGTCCAAGGTGGTGCCAAATGCATTGCTCTGCTTTCCTTTGGACCACACCAGCGAAGCCATGTGTAGGGTGGTCCTGTCGTCTGGCCAGCCCAGGACCTCCATGCACATTGCCCAGGCTTGCGTCCTGCAGAGGTCACTTCAGTGCTGCTGCTAACACAGCACTTTGACTTCACCCCTGGAGGTGCACTCCATTGTCTCTCAAAATAGATGGATGCTGACAACAAACCTGAAATACACCCACTATCAGCAGGAGTCTGTGGGGCAGTGGAGGCAGGGCAATGTCATGCACTTGACTTCCCTAATTGCTTCTGCTTACCGAGAAGAGGAGGTGCAATGTGCTGGGAACTCAGTGCAGTGCTGGCACAGCAGCAGGAGCACTGGATTGGCTCTGCAGTTGCACTCCCACTGCACTGTGCTCCTTCTTCCTCACCCCTCTCCCTCTTGGTGAGCAGCACTGGTGCTCACCATCAGGAAGCCAGGTGTGCAACACCACCCTACCTACTTTTATTTTATTTATTAATTAATGAATTTATATACCACCCTCTACCCGGAGGTCTCAGAGTGGTTCACAGAAAAGATCACAATAAAAACATTAACCCAATGACACCCCCCACCAACCGCTGCTGGCTATTATGCACACAAACATGGTAATAATATGTGACCTAAAGCATTCCTCATCCTCACTGTGGACCAAGCATACATGCATACAGATAAACATATGTATGTATGTATGTATGTATGTATGTATGTATGTATGTATGTCTTGTGTTACATATTATGGCCCAACCCTCCAGCACATTTACAGGATTTCCAACCACTGATTGTGTGAAGTGGCCTTTTGTTCACGAAGAATATCTTTGTTTGTGTAACTTCTTCAGCTGCACTGAATGGAGAAATAAACGCAAGTGAGAACTAGAACAAATGATTGCCTCTCTCATTTTGTGTAGCTGGTTAAAAACAACACAACCACCAACCTAATTCAAATAACATTTTCACCTGAAGAAAAACATCTTTCAGAAAAGGGCACAATCTTTCAGGCTTAGGAACCAAATGCAGACGGATGATGGCATGTCTGCAGAGAAATCAAAGGGGAGGCTGCCCGTGAGCCACAGATTTATCCATTTTTATTAGAGATATCTCTGAAATTCTCCCTCATCCAAATTAACTCAATTAACATGTGCACATAGGTAGCACAGAGGGGTGGAAAAGGATACAAATGAGAGACTGAGAGAACTGGAAGAACAACAGAGGAATCAGGGAGAGGGAATGGGATATCTGCCCATCCCTCATTTTTGATCAAAGCTGTCAAAAATAGTACTGTTCTCTTTTAAACACATCTTCTAGCACAGTTTTGAAATCAGACTACCAATCTGAGCATAAGAACATGATGTTTTAGTGATATCAGCAATACATGTTGCCCCCGCAATGTGCTGCCCTCCAGAGACAACAAACACCAGCATGAAAGAAGACTATTCTGGAACCAACCAAAAGTTCAGCCTTAACATCCATACCTGATGATGCATGAAGACTTTATTATGGGCTTCTGAGATGCATCGATGTAGCAGAATACAAAACGATTTTCGCTTGCTAGGTGGACTGGACAGAACAGTGCTGCCGTAATAATCTCTTGACTATTGTGTGCATTGCAGCTATCATCCCATACTTTTAGGTCCTTCATAAAAGGCCCAAATGCCACTCACAGCAGTTGGCAACTAGGCGAGCAAATAAAATTTACTGCTTGCAATAAAGGCAAGTCAATAAGTCTCGTTGTCTGTTTCATCCTTACAGGAGGCCAGCAGAATAATGGCTGGTAAGTGTCAAGCCCTTTCAATTATGGCTTCAGAATGATGAAGCCTTCCTTAAAGGGTTAGAAGAATAGGTTTTCGGAGAGGCTGTAATACCTATTTCTTTCATCAAGCCTTTTACCTGAAGTGTTATTACCCTTGCAGTTTCTCCTGTATCCCTTTCAGTTGTTCTATTTCTAATTGTGGTGGCTTGTGTTACAGTATTTTATCTTATTTAAAGCCATCTTTTTTCATTTTGTAAACCGGGGCTGCGGCTCAGTGGTACAGCATCTGCTTTGCACGCACAATGTCCCAGGTTCAATCGCTGGCGTCTTCAGGTAACACACCCTGTATGAAACCCTAGAGAACAACTGGCAGTCATTGCGGACAATATTGAACTAGCTGAACCAGCGGTCTGGCTCTGTATAACACAGCTTTCTATGTGGAGTTTTTTTGTTTTTTTTTAAATAGCTGCAAACCTTTTGGGTTGCCAGAACAAGTGGCATCAAGTATATGTCTGTTCCTGTGAAACTGGGACAGATTTTAGGGATTCTGCTGGTTTCCCACCTGCCTCACTGCCCAGCAGTCTCCCTGCCTGAGCTGGTCTCAGAGGCAGTATTGAGGACTCCCAGACAGCTGGTTTTGGGGGATTTTAACATCCAAAGAGTGGGTCTGGGGTGGCTCAGGACTTTGTGGCAGCCATGATGACCATAGGGTTATTCCAACATGTCACTGGCCCAATGCATATGGCAGGCCATATTCTGGACCTTGTTTTCTCAACTGGGCAGGAAGAGGGTGCTCTGAAAGTGGGGGATAGTGACATCAGTCCCTTGTCGTGGTCAGATCTGAAGAAGTGTGCATGCACACGAAAGCTCAAAGCAATAACAAACTTAGTTGGTCTCTAAGGTGCTACTCTAAGGGATGCAGGTGGCGGAGGGATGCGGGTGGCGCTTTGGGTTAAACCACAGAGCCTAGGGCTTGCCGATCAGAAGGTCGGCGGTTCGAATCCCCGTGATGGGGTGAGCTCCCGTTGCTTGGTCCCTGCTCCTGCCAACCTAGCAGTTCGAAAGCACGTCAAAGTGCAAGTAGATAAATAGGTACCGCTCCAGCGGGAAGGTAAATGGTGTTTCTGTGTGCTGCTCTGGTTTGCCAGAAGAGGCTTAGTCATGCTGGCCACATGACCCGGAAGCTGTACGCCGGCTCCCTCGGCCAATAAAGCGAGATGAGCACCGCAACCTCAGAGTCGGTCACGACTGGACCTAATGGTCAGGGGTACCTTTACCTTTACCTAAGGTGCTACTGGAAGGATTTTTTTTATTTTGTTTCGACTATGGCAGACCAACACAGCTACCAACCTGTAACTAGATCACCTCCTGTTGAGATTTAGGCTTTCCCCTCTGCAGACCCTTTCCCCTCTGCAGAGGCACGGAACCTATGAGGATGGTATCCTCAGAGACTAGTGGATCTAATGGGTTTCCAGATGGCTCTGGGGGATTTCCCAACTGATATAACTGGTGCACCTGTCAAATGTCTGGCTGACCTCTGGAACATCCAAATGGCTTGGGCCAGTGACACAATTGTCACTGAGGGCCCTCTCCTGCTTCTTGGAGCCTGCTTGACTCCCTGGTATACTCCAGAGCTTATGACGAGGAAACAAGCTGTGAGGTGGCTTGCACACAAGTGGAGGAAAACTCTGGTCAAATGCAATTCAACACTGGTGAAGGCTCATCATTGAGCCTACCTAGTGGCAGTGAAGGTAGTAAAGAAGGTATAGTTTGCTGTGTTCACTGCATCCTCATTGTGCCATCCAGCAGAGCTTTTCTAGGTGGTGCAAAGGAGGTGACAGATCCGACAATAGCTCATTTTGACTTGTTTGCAAAACATTTTTTAGGATAAAATCGCTTGCCTCCACCAAGACCTTGACTTCACTGTTGATGCAGATGAATCTCAAGGTGTCCAGATCACTGTCTAGTCCTGTTATGTTGGATGAGTTTCAGTTAGTAAGGCTTGGGGATATGGGCAAGGTGCTTGGATCGGTCAGGGTGACCACTTACACTCTGGACCCTTGCCCCTCTTGGGTGATAAAAACTAGAAGGAAAGGGCAGATAGCTGGGCCAGGAAGGTGATTAATGCCTCCTTGTGACAGGGGGTGGTCCCTGCCTGCTTGAAGGAAGCAGTGGTAAAACCACTCTTCGAGAAACACTTCCTAGATTTTGGAAAATCTGAGTAATTACCGGCCAGTTGCCAATCTCCCCTTCTGCACTTCTTCAGCTATATCCCATAGTGAAATCCATTTACTTTCTCCTATAAAGGTCAAAATGAACCACTGAGAACTGAGCCAACCCCTATCTGCCTAACTTCCCCCGAGTTCTCTTTCTCAGACACGCTAGATCAGGCATCCCCAACCTGCGGCCCTCCAGATGTTTTGGCCTACAACTCCCATGATCCCTAGCTAACAGGACCAGTGGTCAGGGATGATGGGAATTGTAGTCCAAAACATAAGGAGTGCTGAAGGTTGGGGATGCCTGCACTAGATCATCATGGAATGTTGGGAGAGGACAAAGAGAAAAAATCCTGGAAACTGGCTATGACAGACAGACCAACTGATCAATCAATCAATCAATCAATCAATCAGATGCTTCTGTTTCTTTCTCAGATGTTTCAGGGCCCACCAAATAGGGTCAACTTTTAAAAGATCCAGCCCCCTTCCCCCTCCATCGCAGTCAGCTGCACAATGAATAACCAATCCAACATAACTGCAATATTAATAGTAAGTGATTTCTTAATAGTAAGTTAAACAGTGGAGGAGCAACTTCTTATTGCCTTTTCCCAAATGATACTTAATGCCCGTGGGAAGAATTTAACTGAATGTTCAGACTAAATTTTGCTGAGCATCTAATTTCTGATTATATATTTCTAATTTAACACTCTCTGCCAAATGCCCTGTAGTGGAACTGAAAGGGCTTTCTTAAAATGACAAGTCTTATTATTATTTGTATAGCAGGCCAAATCTTCTTTTTCCAGTCAATTTTTGTATGGAGAGTTGAAATAAATTGCCAAGCATTTGAGAGTAAAGGCCAAGTTTCGTAGTGAGAGAAATAAACCACCATATATTTCATTAAGACTGAATTATCCCTTCAGCCCTACCAATGATTTCAGAACAACATCCTGAGAATATAGGGAAGGGAATTTGGACAACTCACTCTTCTTGCCATATATACTGGGCTTCTATCTGCCTACAGACCATACTGCGGGTACATAGAAGCTTTAACATAATTGCATTGTAAATGGCCAACTTTAATTACTTTACAAACATTTACGCTCTAATATAATTATCATAGCCTGTGCTTTTTGCATCACTCAGCTTACATTTTCTCCCTCTACATCAATGTGTGTGAATCGACCTTTTTTTTTTTGTATTTAAGATGATGCTATTTGCAAAATGTTTTAAGTTCAAAATTGGGGTTGTCTTATACATGGAAAAATACAGTACATCTACAGACCATCCAATGTAGGATAATTTCATGTATCTGATGCAGTGGACTCCAGTCCAAGAAAGCTTGTGCCATGACAAAATGGTTAGCCACAAGACTCTTTATGGTGTTCGCTGCAAGAGCCTAATGCAGAGAAAATATGAAAGGGGAATCTATGGTATTCAACAATTGTGTTTGTGTGTGTGATGCCATTGGGAAACCCATCTGAGTATAGAAAAATGCAGCCATTATCCTTCAGCACCTTCACAGTTTCTAAGGCTGTCATTGCTGTATTAGCAGCAACACCTGAACTGGATGACCCAAATTCATTCAGTTCAATTTAATACTTAACCATCCAGTTTCTAGAAGCTGGTGAATTCAAAGGTTTCCTAACACAATCTATCGTAGTTGAATGAGAGTTCAATGAAGGGTTGCTCAAGCAATCTAATTGGTTGGGATTTTGGCTGTGGGGCAGATGGTGAAGAAAGCCCTCCAGAGATAAAACACATAAGGAAGAATGAGCAGCTTGCTTGGCATTGCGAGCTGAAGAAAATGTTAATAAGGGTGGCTCTAGCTGCAAAGCGTTGCTTGTAGAATGTAATTCCTTTGCAGAGAGTAATTTACGCTGTAAGGTTTCAAGCTTAGCCCAAACAGCTTCCTGCTTTTCATTAGGTGGATTTACAAAGGAACTTAATAGATTCTCCTCAACATGCTCTTGACACCCCAGAAACGGTAGAGCAAAGAACTCCCAGGGCTTGTTCATCTCTACCTCTGAGCATGATGGCAGCTTATCACTCTTCCCTGTCATCTGTGAGGGTTCATGCTTTAAAGCAGAACCATGATGAACATAGTTGGCAGTTTGGGGGTTCATTAAGGAGGGAGTGGTGTGGTTACAAAATAAGGGAGAGATAGCTTCTGCCCTAAACACTTGTTTAGGGAAAACCCCAGCTGCAGCTAATAGCTTTCTTCCTTTCTCTTGAGATCTAAGAAGTTAAGGAGGGTTAAACATAAAAAAAAAATCTCTTTAGAACCTGGGCATGAAGGAAGAGACATTAATTGGATCAAATCAATTCTAGATGGAGGCAAATGTAAATGAGTACCAAGAATTTTAAGGAGTGAGGTCATGTTATGTCATGCCCTGTGAAACCTTATAGACAAGCTTAAAACCACCTGATTACTAACATATGTTGGTAAGAGTAGTAGAGGAGATAGTTCTAATGTCCTGTCCTAAGGTTACCTTTCCTCCCAGAAAAGAACAATACAGTCGTACCTTGGAAGCTGAACAGAATCCGTTCCGGAAGTCTGTTCGACTTCCAAAACGTTTGATAACCAAGGCACCGCTTCCGATTGGCTGTGGGAGCTTCCTGCACGCAATCGGAAGCCGCAGAAGACATTCAGCTTTCAAAGAACATTCGCAAACTGGAACACACACTTCCAAGTTTGCGGCGTTCAGGAGCCAATATGTTCAACTCGCAAGGCGTTCAACTTCCAAGGTACGACTGTACATTCTCTTTTTTGGTTTGGCAGTCTAGGCTATTCCCTGTCACAGTAATAATATCAGATTCAAATCCCATGACTAAAAAAAGAGGAGGGTCATGGGAAACCTAAACAACATTGCTGCAAGTTTCAAAAGATTTCATTACCAAATATGTACCAGGTATACAATATAAAGAGAACAATACGCAATCAGAAGAACAACAATCTTATTGAAAGACAAACCACAAGCTATGTATGCTTCAGTTGCCCCTATTTATCAGAAATAGTCCTTTTCAGGCACCTGTCTCTGACAAACCATTGTTTCAATATTAGCTTTGGGGGAGTGGTTTCGGGATACCTCTCCCCCCGTATGGGCACTTGAGTTATCACTTGCCATTCTTCAGGGTCCCTGGCCAAATGGGAAGTCAAACAGCTCAGTCTGGGAGTTATGCTTGTTTATTCTAGAGTGGGGGAACTTGTGGTGCTGCAGATGATGTTGTATAATCTCGTCATCCCTGACCATTGGCCATGCTGGCTGGGAGTGAGTCCAACAACATCTGGAAGGCCACATGATACGAACAGTAATGCACGATACAGAGAAGAATGTGCCATCAGGGCAAGCCCTTGTGAGAATGCAGGTGCTACAAGTACAAGTATATCCTTATTTCCACCCAATGAAATGTTGGGAGTTATGAAGGCACACGTCACATATTTGTTGTTGTTGTTTAGTCGTGTCCAACTCTTCGTGACCCCATGGACCAGAGCACGCCAGGCACTCCTGTCTTCCACTGCCTCCCGCAGTTTGGCCAGACTCATGCTGGTAGCTTCAAGAACACTATCCAACCATCTTATCCTCTGTCGTCCCCTTCTCCTTGCACCCTCCATCTTTCCCAACATCAGGGTCTTTTCCAAGGAGTCTTCTCTTCTCATGAGGTGGCCAAAGTATTGGAGCCTCAGCTTCACGATCTGTCCTTCCAGTGAGCACTCAGGGCTGATTTCCTTAAGAATGGATAGGTTTGATCTTCTTGCAGTCAAGTTCAAACCCCATCAGGAAATTGCTGGAATTTCAGATTTAAAAGACATGTTTACATTTATTTCACCTATCAAGAATCTACTTCAGATGCATCTCTTGGGGAAGGGCCATAGCTCCGGGGTAGAGCATGTTGGCTTGAAATGCAGGAGGTCCCAGGCTCAATCTCCAGCATCTTTCAGGTAAGGTTGGGAAAGATTCCTTGCTTGAAACCTTGGAGAGCCCGTGCCAATCATACAATAGTGAGCTAAATAGACTGCTGGTCTGACTTGCATGAGACAGCTTCTTGTGTTCCTGTGTGCTGCTAGAGGGAATGTCAGCATGGATTCATCCTGAAATGCAAAATACCTCCCAGCTTTGGAAACGAGCTAGAAAGAAAAACAAACTTCTAAGGGGTCTTTCTCACAAGAGAAAGAGACCTGGCGTGTCTTTATGGCTGGCAGTGTAGCGCATCCTTTCAGCTCACCTTAACCGGGAATTTTAATCTGCAGTCAAATCTTTAACTGAGTCAAAACAGCAATCCAAAACACAATTACTAGGAAGTGTAAGAATTTAGTGAGGCTTACTTTTGAATAAATACTGCTGTAAATCAACACTTGTGTCTCTGATTTAAAAGAGGTGATTTGAAAGGCAGCAGGAACGCAGCATAAAATTTTAAAAAGTGTTATTTTTCCTCTCCCTGTCCCCCTACCTCCCAAGATAGTTAAAATAAGTAACTGACTTTGTAACTTCTCCTGGCTTATCAACAGTTACCGGTGCGCTGGAGCCTTCAAACACCCCTACGGACTGCGGTACTTGTAGAATTAATTAGCAAGAAAGGTTGCTACTGGCACTCAAATCCAGGATCTTCAGTTATAAAAGCAAGAGCTGTGTCATTGATCTACAGGGAGTTCTCTATTAGCTTTGGCCAGCAGGCTCTCTATTATCCTTAACCCAGATTTTGCAAAATCCATTTCCTTTTGCACTTCGCAGTGACAAAATCCTCTGTAATGAAAAGCGAGTCAGACATATGTCTCAAGGAGAAGCCACTCGATGTGTATAGCTGAACAGAGCATAAAAAGCCCATAGTGTATATTATCCCTTACTTAATGCAAGATGGAAAGCAGAATTTCTAAATCTCTCAGCGGAAACATTCCATAGAACTAATCTAACTTGGTAAGAAAAGAGCCATTTAGCTGAGTAGCTCTCCAGTAGTGATCCATACATCAATGGGGGTCCATAGAGTAATCATGGCAGTTCCTAGGAGAGTGAGCTAGCCATATGGCTCTTCAAACACCCTTCTTTCTCTCTATCCACCGTCTAAAATCTCATTACAAGAAGCTCCACATACGTCAAAGCACTCCCCTCCTCCCATACGAACAATTGTGGGAGCTGCCACTAGGATGATACAAGGCAGCAAACGGGAAAGGGATGCAGGAGGGAGCTGCAAAACGCATGATGCTGATCATAATGGGAGCAGATTCTTAATGGGAAAGCTTACTCTGTAGAAAAGAGCACTTATTACTTATTGTCAGGGATAGTGGATAGCCATGCATTTTATTGTGCATGAATTAATTAACCACTGATCTATGATAAAATAAGATTCTAATGCCATCAATAATAATGTATTGCTATCATACGCAGAAATGAGTGGGTGATAATATTTGCTCATTGGGTTGGGAAGCTGGAGTGTTATTAACTCTGCTCTGGCTAATTGAAAAAAAGGACTCTAAGGGATCCTCTCTTAGCACTGTGTCTGAATTACAAAATAAACCCAATCTTTAAAGTAGGAAAAGGGAATATTTTACAACAATAATAAATTTTTGTCCGAAATGTCGGCTCCCCACTACAGCCAAGTGAAGGTATTACAGAGCTAGTGTGTGTGAAGAAATGTGTTAAGAACTGGGGCAATAATTTATGTGTTTGAATTCCTGCTTTGCTCTGCTCTCCCTTGCCTGTCTTACGCTCCCTCTTAGCCTCAGCTTCCCATCTGTCCAAAAGGAGCGATAAATCCCACACACAGTGAAGAAGGGAGGGGGAGATGGAAAGAAACACCGAAGAGCCTGCTATAGGGATAAAATTAGGCCACAACTTTATTGGTTGCAGAAGAATAGGTTCGGCATAAGCATGAGACATGGACCCACTGACTGAGCAGCCCAGCTGCTGGTCAATGAGCTACAAGTCCACTGTGGGGGCTGCCTTATGTTGGGGTCCATCACAATATGAACTGCTTCAAGTGGGCCCCTTCAGGCAACCTATTAGAGGGTCCTTGAGATGGCCTTCTGGGCAGAAAGTGCTGTCCTCCAAAGTGCACTGGGGATCTCCCATTAGGAGAAAGCAGGGGACCCTTCCATGGGCGTAGCCAAGGGGGGCAGAGGGGCAGCTGCCAATCAATCAATCAATCAATCAATCAATCAATATAAATCAATATAAATCTGAGGTTCTATTCCCCCCTAACAAAAGCCAGCCTCCCCAACAAAAATCCATGTGTCCTTCCCCTGCTCATCCCTTCTAAAGATCCAACCCAATGCCTTTCCTGCCTCCACAAGTTGTCACAAGCTGTAACAAGAACAGAAATAATGAGAACACTCCAATTTGCTCTGCCAGTGCTGTGAGGTAGGAGAAAGCCCTACAGGACCAAACCCTATCTGCCTGTAGGTTCTCCCTGAGAACCATCGAGTGACTGATGCCCATAGCAATGTTGCAGGCAGAAGTCCCCTTCTATAAAGAAAATCAAGTGAGTTAAAGCTATATATGGTTTTAGGTGTGTGGGTGCAGGAGCCTCTGTAGACTAAGGTGGGGAAAGCAGACAAGGTGTAGCTGACTGAAGGTGTACCAGCCAGGAGAACCAGAGCAGTGCCATGACTCTTCAAACTGGTGTTGTAGTACGTTACATGGTGTGAATCTGGCCTAGTGTTATATTCGGGTTAATAGTGTACTGTTTATTCAGGTCTTCTGCCAGTTATAGTCAGCAAGAAAACCCACAATGTGTCCAGAAGTCATAGTTGAAGACATCTGAGCATTGTTCCAACTCATCTAACAATTATGCTATAAATTTCCTCATCAGAATGTTAAGCAAGTCAGGTTTAAGACATTATTCTTGTCTTGCAAAGTACTGCATGCAACTTTTCAATGTGACATCTCTATCACTCTTATGAAAATGCTTAAGTCTAATGACAAAAAAAAATCTAACTGTAAATCATGGGAAGAGGTAATTGGATTATCTGGAGTAATATATATGGCTACAGATGTTTTCAGATAAATGAAGTTTATGATGTACTTTGTGATCGATGCCGGGCTCTTTAAATTGAATAACAGAGTGTTTTACAATTATTCCCTTAATTATTCATTTGGAAGTAATAAGAAGGGTAATAAACTGATCTAAAATAAATTTGGCTTCTGGCAAGGGAAAAATAAAACTCAGAAAATTATAAGCTTGCTTCCTACTGCCTTAGCTTTGCAGTGGGGTAGTCATGAGGAGACCTCATATACTAATGCAAATTTCAGATATGTTGGACCAAGGCACATTGCAGGTTCCTACATAATGTCAGGTCTCTTCTGCCAGGCTCAGATGCTGTGAGGCCCCAACACATATTTGCCAGTATTGTGGTTCCTGTAGTTCATAGGCTGCCATCTTTCTAACATGGTTGTGGCATTACACTGTATATATTTGACTCCAACTTTCACCATAGATTTCTGTTCCATCATTCGTTTTTTATCTAACATGCCTGTGAAGACAAGCATTTCCTTGATCTCCAGACTTTAATCTCCTGGTCTAATTGTTGTTTGAGGACTTTCAATTGTGGGTATTTTAATGTTGCTGTTTCACTAAATATTTTAATTACAGAAAGCTGTGTTTTTAGAATCGGTCTTATTCTTGTTATTTTGCTTAGTTGTTGTCTGTGAACTGCCTTGGTAATTCCTCTTGAAAGGAAAGGTGCTATTCTGTCCTGTTTGTCGCCATCATCCCTCCAGGATGCTTATTCCTGTAACTTCCCACTGAGACTTTGCCAATAGAATATGGCAGCAGGGTCATTCAGTTCTGCAACCCTGCAGCCCCCCTGCTGTGTTATAATCATTTTAGTCAAGCCACTTACATGTATTATGCAGTACAATCATTTTTTTTTACTTAATATATCTTGTTTCTTCTTTTTACAGAAACAACAGCTTTATTTGCCATATTTCCTTAGGGACTGATGGTACTTTCTCATGTTCGTACACAGGAAAAATACTTACTGGCAACAGGATGTGCAAACTCTTAAACATAATTATGGTTAGAGGAGGAAATAGCAGTAGTTGGGTATGTAAGGTCTAAGTTCTAAGGTTAATGTTAAGCTCTGAGAACTGGGTGCAAGGGATTCAAAGGGGAGAGGATGAAATTAGAAAGATTTTCTCCAGTGGCCTCTGCAGCAGCTTTGGTCCTTAATGGGCAAGCTTTCATATAACCAATATGCTTAAGTCTAATGAATGAATGAATGAATGAATGAATGAATGAAGGGGTTAAGACCATAGAGTACGCTGTCCTGCCAGGCTTAGCTATGTCCACTTCCCTTCACCTTGGGAGGAACTAGGTAGTCAATTCTTTGTTCCATCCCCAGTCAACATGTGAACCTTGCTATGTGAAGCAAGGCTCTCATCAGTCAGTACAAATAATCTAGGAACTTTCACCACTGTAACTAAATCAAGTTTTACTGTCTGTGAAGCTTTTCTGACTCATGCATGGAAAAACACATGAACAAGACATTTGAAGAGTTAGTAAGTAAACCATTTTTAACTTACTGGATGTGTGCTCTTTTCCTATGGTGGGGGAAAAGGGAAGTTATGGAACTCAAAAGGGAATATTTTAAAGGCCTAACAGCCTATATTTCCATGCTTACTTTGTTGAATATTTTGTGATTTTTGTGATTTGTGCTTTGTTGAATATTTTGTGATTTTAAATCTCTGCTGGGGTTCTCTCGCCAAAGTCTACTTGCCCCAAACTTGGATTTTGGCATCTAGGAATTCTCCTACCTATATGTATATTTTGCTTCGACAGATTTTTTACTCTGAACTGATTCCAACCCGGGTTCAGCAATTAAGAGTGGCGTACTATTGGAATCAGGAACATTTCAGTCTTTCTTGACCTAGTGCTCTCTCTCCCTCACTAAGCTAACCACATACATATTTATTCAATCGAAATGGTAGGCAAAAAAAAAAATCTCATTGTGGTTTCTGCAGCATATACTATGATGTTGCTAAACGAGGAATCTTAAAATCCAGATCCCAATTAAACTCTTCTGGATGCATTACTTTTGGGAGGCTGAGAAGGTTGTTTAGCCCAGCCATGCTTATCTTTCTTCTGAGACCAAAGTCAGTTCCACAAGCACGGTCAATAACCCATCCTTTATTTGGGTAAAGGACCATTAAGCAAAACAGAGAAGAGAGTAGTAATTGTTACTCCTCCAGACTTACTCTTCCTTTCTTTGAATGCCTTAAAAGCCAGTTATTGCTTCTCTGAGGTACTATTCCATGTCCCAGTGGAGAGAGGCTTAAAGCTTGCACCATCTCCATAGTCTGTCTGTTCTCCTCTTGATTACTTTATGACTTTGGAGGGGTGGAACACTCCTCATTGGCTCTTCATCATATCAATCATTACTGTCCTTTCTTCCTCAGAGCAGGGCAGGTTGAGGGGACATCAAGACTGCTTTGAGGACACAGGAGTAGATGGAACAAACATACACTTCGTAAACCATTTCGGAGCCTATTTTGGCATTAAGTGGGTATATAAGTTCATCAATAATAAAAAATAAAATAGTAATATAGGCAGGCTTTTCCACAAAAAATTCATGTTCACTGTCTGATATGGTTCTATTTACTTTAGTGGAAAATGAGTATTTATAGTGCTGTCTGTTACAAGGTTTTTAATCATGTGTATGCACATGTATTGGGGACGCGGGTGGCGCTGTGGGTAAAACCTCAGTGCCTAGGACTTGCCGATCGCATGGTCGGTGGTTCGAATCCCCGCGGCGGGGTGAGCTCCCATCGTTCGGTCCCAGCTCCTGCCCACCTAGCAGTTCGAAAGCACATCAATGTGCAAGTAGATAAATAGGTACCGCTTTATAGTGGGAAGGTAAACGGCGTTTCCGTGTGCTGCGTTTGTGCAGGCTCGCCAGAGCAGCTTCGTCATGCTGGCCACGTGACCCGGAAGTGTCTGCGGACAGCGCTGGCTCCCGGCCTCTAGAGTGAGATGAGCGCACAACCCTAGAATCTGACAAGATTGGCCCGTACGGGCAGGGGTACTTTTACCTTTATGCACATGTATATTTATATTTTATTTTTTTTGCGGGGTGGGGGAAAGGCGTTTCTCAATGGCGTCATCCCCAGATGTGGAATGCCCTATCCAGGGAGAATCACATTGGTACCTACTTTGCACTCTTTTTGGCACCAGGTGTTTAATGTTGATGATACCATCCCAGGCTTTCTAGATGGAGTTTAAAGGCTTTGAAAGCCTCACTCTCCCACATAGATTCCTACCCTGTACTGGGCAACCTCTACTATGCCCTACTTGCCACAAATGGGACTCATACCACAGGGTGCCAAAGGGAAATAAATGAGGGGTGCTGACTTACACCATCACAGCTGTAGAAAATAAGCTAATGCTCTTGACAGAGGCTCAGTTGTGACATAGTACAAATATAAAGCTTCAAGTAAATGGCAGCTATCAATGTTTTCTGGTGTTCTTCATACTGCATAAACTGTCACTTCATGAGAAGGCTGTTTGTCCTAGATATGATTTATAGTTGTATATTGTTTTTGTAATGAAGTTAGAGCATCCTTCCATCATGCGGCATATTGCAATAGCAGAAAATGTGCTATTTGTTTGTACTTTTCATATTTTCTCCCCTTTTTGAATCAAAAGACTTGATATTGCCTCCATTTCCTGTGTGAGTTATTGCTTACATTAATCTCTCCAACATTAATCTCTCCAACAAGCTCAGTGGAAAGAACAGGTCTCCTGACAGCTACCGACAAAGCTGATGTTCCAAGGAAAAGCCAAGGCTCCAGTTATATTTTGAAGTTACTCCTAACTTGGTTCAAGTTAACTTAAACAGGTCAATAATGAGAGATAAAACACACAGCATGCACACCAGCAGTGGCAACAGTGCTGTCCTGCAGGGACCCCTCCATCATATATCATCCCCTAGGGAATGTGGCCTTCAACAATAAAAATGTTGCCCCTCCCATAGACCATTTCAGCCTAGATGTCCTAGAGTTCACCAAAACTGCTGTGACTACCCATTCAGATGCTATTGTTTGTGTGTGTGTTTTTAATATTACAATTTTATTTTGGGAATATTCCACCCCACCCCATTACAGCAGAAGGTGATCAAGACTGCTTTGAGCATGAAATATCATTTTGGTTAAAGGTAAAGGGACCCCTGACCCTTAGGTCCAGTCATGACCGACTCTGGGATTGCGGTGCTCATCTCGCTTTATTGCCAAGGGAGCCGGCATACAGCTTCCGGGTCATGTGGCCAGCATGACTAAACCGCTTCTGGCGAACCAGAGCAGCGCATGGAAACGCCGTTTACCTTCCCGCCGGAGCGGTACCTATTTATCTACTTGCACTTTGTGCTTTTGAACTGCTAGGTTGGCAGGAGCAGGGACCGAGCAATGGGAGCTCACCCCGTCACGGGGATTCGAACTGCCAACCTTCTGCTCAACAAGTCCTAGGCTCTGTGGTTTAACCCACAGCGCCACCCACGTCCCTTATCGTTTTGGTTAGCTGTATTATATTTGTTTTGTTAGAGTTTTATTAGACAGGTGTAACACATGCTTCAGGTATAAAGAAAAATAGACGCATCTCCGCCACACCCACCCATCCTGGACCCTTCTAGAAAGATGTCCAGAGTAGCGATAGCAACAGCATTTGCAAAAATCAAAACTAAATAAATAAATACTCCAGAGCCCAATTCATTTGTGGTGGATTATGTGGGCTCCTTGCTCCTGTTTATAAAGTCGTGCCACTCCAATGCATGTGTTATGTCATTGTAGCTCTTCATTACCACAAGCTCTCTCACCTATTTGGCTTTTCTCTGAAAACTTCCCCAGCAACAAAACAAACTACATATCTTTGATGGCTGGGTGTGTAGTGTTTACTGTTCACCTAGGAGACTGGATGAAGCTGTGCGACATCTCAACTTCCCTAGCCTTCATAAAACAAATTATAAACAGTAAGATGAGGCTGGTCTGATGATGTGTTGTTCAAAATGGAGGAAAGCAAGCTGGAAATTGCCCTCTACAGTGCATGTGCATCAGGGGCACGTAAAGTTGCAAATCATGTGCGGTCAGAAGAGAAAGATGGGAGTTTCCTAGGGGTAGCAGGGGGAGAGTTGCTTATGTGCATGTGGAAGTATTTAATCTGCAGCAGGAATACGTTTTGGTTTTACATGCAGCTGTTAAAAATCGCCTCAATTCAAACTAGCCTTTAGCAATTTCCAAACACCATTTCTCTAGACAGTTGCAAAAGTGGCTGCTATGCTTTTGGAAGAAGTGGGCTCTTCTCTCGACAGGGCGTTAATATTCATAGATGATGATGATGTAGATAAATATGCACAATCAATTATTCTTTCTAATACAGCATGAGAAGTATTTATTTAAGGAAACAACTGAATTGAGGGCATCTAAATTAAAAACGAAGAGGAAGTAGTCAATACTAACTGCACAACAGCAGTAGTAGACGGCAAAAGTGCACATAATACAAATTAGCTAAGGTTACAGCCCTAACCCCACTAACCTGGTGAGTAAACCCTACTGAATTAAGTTAGGTTTATTTCTGAGCAGACATGGTTAGAATTGTGCTATTATTTTATTTATCTGTTTATTGCATTTATATTCCACCTTCTCCTCCAAGGAACTCAAGGTGGCATACACTGTTCTTTTCCTCCTTATTTTATTCTCACAACAACCCTGTGAGATTAGGCTGAGAGACTATGACTGGCCCAAGGTGAGCAGGTGAGTTACATGGTAGAGCATGAATTTGAACTCTGGTCATCCACACCCTAGTCCAACATTCAAACTACTACACCACACGGGTTCCACATCACACGAGTTTGATAATTTCAGGACACATTTTGTCTATCTTAAGAGGAACCCAAAAGTTCTTAGAAAAGGTATTATGAAATATACCTCCTTCTCTTCTATTGTAGGACAAGGGATGTTTCTGACAATCTCATCCAAATTTTTCACCAAGTTCCATGGTATGTTTTTTAATTTCAAAAAATTTGTGCACTATGCACGGTTCATTTATATCTTCCCAACCCACTGCCAAAACACATGCACACCTTTGTAAAACACTACAACACAGTAATGTTGATGAGATTTACACATATACAGCTGTATAATTATTGTTTCTGTGTGAGGCTTACCGGTGCTCCAGGAGCACATATCAACATCACTAAAACACGGAACGGAAGGAATCTTGAGACAATTATACACATGATGACAAGAAGGTTTTCTCAAGGCATATGTGCACACCAGTACACTAGTGAGGAAGTGGGAATCAGTGTGTTTCTGTGTAATCATAACCTCTCCCAACTCTTGACCATGCTTGTGACAAGGAGACGGAAGCCAAAAATTGGCATGCATTTCAAGAACAGGCTCTGAAATCTTTATATCACATTTACAGAAGTAAAACCCAATGGACATCAATTATATTAGGAGGGGTATGTATGAATTCTCTATCACTTCGGTAGGTTTAACCTACCAGCACTTCAAGTTCCCATTATCAGTCATACCTAAAATCTTAAATAATTTTAGTTAATGCACCAACAGATTCTGCTTCCATCATGGTGGGCTTCTTAAGATTACAGTACTGTAAAAACTAAGTACGCATAACATCAGCATTTTCTGCAAAACCCATTAACTATAATGATAGAAAGGATAGGACACCAGAACACACTTAAAGACCCCAGGGATATGAAAAGTTATTGATTTAAATTGCACCAGCTGTTTTGCAAAGATGACATCCTACGGGTTCTGAATATACATGGCAAAGAGCATTTGCATGAAAGGTAAGAGCAACAATGTTAAGCCAATTCTGTTTGATGATTATACTTTTCATTCATATGCTGCTCTGTAATTTAGTTCAATTTGCACTCCTGGGGTGTCTATAGCTGACATTACGGAATAAAATGTTTTACCTTAATATCACGATTTTAGTTACATTCAGCCCTGATCACTGCTGTCAGAAAAGAGAGTTCTTTCTTTGAGCACCCAGGAAATTCTTCCAGTTCTAGTCTTTTCTCCAGATACAGGCCTTTATCAAACCTCAACAACTCAGGAAACCAGTGTTGTCCAGGAAGGCTGGCTGGGGAATAATTGCTTGGTACAGCCAGTTCTGAGCAGTAGCATTGGTCAATATGTCCTATGAAACTGCTTATTTTCCAGTGGTTTTAGTTTTTCATGGTGACTGAGTTCAGTGCTGAAAGCTGTGGTGACTGGCGTCTACTAGAACAGGTGAAACTGCTAAGGGGTAAATGGGCAGGATGAATGAGAAAACACAGGGGTGTGGCCAAGTTGTTCTGGTTCTCTCTCCAACTTCTTCCTTTTACAGTGAAGTGGTGAACATTTAAACATTGCAGTTTAAGTGCCTTACCTTGGTTAAAAGGGGTCCATGCCATGGCAATTACTAGCATGGGTTCATCCCAAAGAAACTGTACCATACTCAGTAGTAAGCCCCAAAGAAATCCCTGTGGCTTGCTTCCTGGTATGTACAGTGGTACCTCAGGTTACATATGCTTCAGGTTACAGACTCCGCTAACCCAGAAATAGTGCTTCAGGTTAAGAACTTTGCTTCAGGATGAGAACAGAAATCGTGCTCTGGCGGTGCGGCAGCAACAGGAGGCCCCATTAGCTAAAGTGGTGCTTCAGGTTAAGAACCGTTTCAGGTTAAGTACGGACCTCTGGAACGAATTAAGTACTTAACCCGAGGTACCACTGTATTTACAGGGTTGTATCATGAACTAAATAATCTTAAAGGTGTCACACAGGTCTATTTACACTGGGCTCTCCCACAGTTTATTCACTTCAGTATCATATTTATGGAATGTAGAATATGGTGGAGGAACAGTAAGTGCACTAGGGAGACCAGTGTTAAAATCAGTCATAAAGCTCAGTGTGTGACCTTGCCTTACAGGATTGTTGTGAGGATAGCCTGGAGAAAAGGAGACACATGAATGCCACCTTGAACTCCTTGGAGGAAAGGTGGAGTGGATATAAACGTAATACTGATAAATAAGCAATAATCAAAATAAACAGACACTCTCCAGTCTGCCCATTCCCAGTTTTGAATTGCGGGTGGGGCCATGGCTGGAATCATGAAAAAAGCCTAACCCTGAAATCAGAGTAAAAGAATCTGGGGCACAACCAGGATATGCACTGGACTCTACATACAGGTCCTTGGCAAATCCAGTGATGCAGTCTAAGGGATTTAACTACAGTGGTACCTCGGGTTAAGTTCTTAATTCGTTCCGGAGGTCCGTACTTAACCTGAAACTGTTCTTAACCTGAAGCACCACTTTAGCTAATGGGGCCTCCCGCTGCCGCCGCACCGCCAGAGCACGATTTCTGTTCTCATCCTGAAGCAAAGTTCTTAACCTGAAGCACTATTTCTGGGTTAGCGGGGTCTGTAACCTGAAGCGTATGTAATCTGAAGCATATGTAACCCGAGGTACCACTGTATTAGCACCACCAACTCCTCCTTGCATGCGGCATGTGGCTTTCAAGATACCAACTTTGAGCATGCTCAGACTGCCGTTCATTTCTATACATCTATCAGTCTATACATATTTTTAATAATAAACAAGCACAGAAATAAATCACTGTTGAAATGCACTCACAATTGTGAGGCTGAAGAGATTATGATGAGGCGTCCCCAGCTGTTGCCATTGGCCACTGTCCGCTTGCAACATCACAAACGTACATGGATGCTGAGTGGATATAAAGGTGGGCTTTTTCCTTTTCAGCAACAGAACACAGTGTGTGTGGCAGCTGTGGCATTCAGCATCGCCCAGTTTCCCCCCAGTTGGAGGAGGCAAATTAACAGATGGATGGAGGTCAATTTTCTGGCGGTGGGATGCTATGGAACACTTGGTTCACCTGGTAAGTGGGATCACAGCTTGAAGGCAGCTAATATTCATGGCTGGAAGCTGGTTAATGTTTAGTGGTGAACCTAGGAGAAGCTGGCAGATATTGGTGAGTGGAGTTTGCATTTGGAAGCCAGTGGGTGTCTTAAGGTTGAAGCAGACTGATGCTTGTGGGTGTAAGCTGGTTGAAATTCACCTTCAGAACCTGGTCAACAGAAGCCAGTGAATATTTGTGGGTGGAAGCTGGGGTACGGATGTGAATGAATGAAGGGTAAAAGATGTGTAAATATGTTTGTTGATGATCTTCATAGATGTTGGCTGGTGTAGGCTTGTGTGTGAATAGGAGGTTTTGAATGCAGTGAAGACCAACCGTGCAGTGATGTGATCTTGGGGGCAACCTGCTGCCCCTGCTTCAGGATCAATCATATGCGAGTTTTTATTTAAAATCATTTAAATAAAATGATTGGGGGTTGGACTCGATGGCCCTTGTGGTCTCTTCCAACTCTATGATTCTATGATTCTATGATTTATAAATATAGCTTAATATTTTTTAAAAATCATCTACTTTGGTATACAATATAAAAACAGTAAAAATATCATTAAAATAAAAAATGCAACACCAAACCAGTTAGACTTGGCTGGAGAACTGCAAACTGCTGTGTTTTCAGTTTGCACCTTGTTTTGGAAGGTGAAAATTAGGCAGTCAAATTTCTCCTCCACCCCCAATGAAGGTTCTAATAAACCTTTGAATATTTTAATATTTCTACCCTTCAGGAATAAATATTCCCATTTAGTACTAGCTTAAGGATCACCATTTGTTTAAATCCTAATAGCGCTCCCCACTCCACCTTTTTTAAAAAAAAATGTGTTAAAATTTAATGTGCCAATTTGGGAGTGTTAAGAAATACAAGCGATTAAGATAGAAATATGTGCTGTTGCAGTGAGTTCATCACGGTGAGGCCCATCTTGTCACCTGCACAAATAGTCCTTTAGAACGGTGAATGGGTGGCTCATTATTGGGACAGCAATAAAACAGGCTGAACATTACAGCCTGTTCTGAATGAAGAACCAAATACGGAATAAAAATGATGGAATGTTTCATAATGGCTAAATTGGGAGTCATTATATATCTGCTTTGATTACCAGGCATGTTTTTCTCCTGATGCGCTGTTAGATTCAACTCTAGGTCTCTAAAACACACATTATGTTAATTGCACACAAAAGACCCAGCCATTTTAGCTCCCAGTCAACCCCCCCCCCCCCGGTTCACAATCAATCCTGAAAAGAAAAATGACCTTTTTTAATTCGTCCTAAGGAGATGTTTAAATGCATTCAAATTGCTTCGGTATATTTTAAAATATACTGAATGTGGAGAGCGGTGGGAATATTACGCACATTGTACTGCTGGAAAACAAACAACGTTGGCAAGTTAATGCATTTGAGATGACTTGTGATTCATTGTATTTTCCTGGGCTGCTTCATGAAGTGGGATCTTACCCATGAATACACAATAAATGTATTATGGGCCCGCCATGGAATTGGCACCATAGGGATTTCTACATATTACTCAAAATGCAAATGAAAGAAATGCATATATCATTTCTGTGGCATCCTTCTCTCTTTTCTAAATTCTGGGACTTCCAAAGGGGGCATATTTGAGCAGATTAATGGTAGGAGGTTCTTAGCTGATGTACCATCAGCTATGTACCATCCCTTCAGGTTCTTCCACCCACAGGGTTCAAAATGTATGCTTATGGGGAGAGAACCCTTTAAAGGAGCAAGATGAACTGGAGAAATAGGCAGGGGGGGAGTTAAAAAATTATCCCACCCCACTGCTACTCCATTCCAAATCACCCTTTCAGATTCTGTCTCTTAAAAAAGAACACAATCTGCATAATGTGCATTTGTCCATAACATGTGATTATTTATTAAAAGCATTTTTACTACACTCTTTACAGTTCTCATTAAAAAATCCAGTTGGGGTGATAACATTTTAGGTGTCTCCAGATGTTCTGGTCTACAGCTCCATCATTCTTGACCATTGGCTCCCCTGGCTGGATCTGATGGGGATTGCAGTCCCAAACATCTAGATGAGATCAGGTTGCGGAAGGCTGAGGTAACCTGGTGGAAAGGCTGTCAAGATGACAGGTATGGGAGGGCCATCAAATTATTGTTATTAGCAGGGCTTTTTTTTCAGCTGAAACTTGCCATAACTCAGTTCAGGCAACCCCTAAGGTGCACGCCATTGTCATTATAAGAGAACAAGGGAGGCATTTTAGAAAAATAACACTGCTTATTAGTATTAGTATTAGTATTAGTATTAGTATTAGTATGATGTATGGAAGTGAGAGCTGGACCATAAAGAAGGCTGATTGCTGAAGAATTGATGCTTTTGAATTATGGTCTGGAGGAGACTCTTGAGAGTCCCATGGACTGCAAGAAGATCAAACGCATCCATTCTTAAGGAAATCAGCCCTGAGTGCTCACTGGAAGGACAGATCCTGAAGCTGAGACTCCAATACTTTGGCCACCTCATGAGAAGAGAAGACTCCCTGGAAAAGACCTTGATGTTGGGAAAGATGGAGGGCACAAGGAGAAGGGGACGACAGAGGACGCGATGGTTGGATAGTGTTCTCAAAGCTACCAGCATGAGTTTGACTAAACTGCGGGAGGCAGTGGAAGACAGGAGTGCCTGGCGTGCTCTGGTCCATGGGGTCACGAAGAATCGAACACGACTAAACGACTAAATAAAAACAACAATATTTATATCCTGTCTTTTCCCCAGACTGGGAATCAAAGCCAAGTGTTCTCTCAGCAGAAGCAACAGAACAGTCCTGCATCTCTACAGAGAAAGCCAACGGAATGCCCTTCAGATGTTGTTGGACTCCGACTTCCATCAGCATCAGCCAAGCTGGCCAGTGGCTAGGGATGCTGGGAGTTGTAGTCCAGCAGCATCCGGAGAGCACCATGTTGCCTATCCCCGACCTATGACCTGGCCCTTATTTTGTCTTTCTAGTCCTAGTACATGGAATGCTGACAAAAACAAATATATTATATATATGTAATATAGTATTTGCCATCCTGAGCTCCTTTGGGAGCACGGACAGGATATTTAGTAAATAAGCAGTATTTAAGTATGTAACCATTAATGCTGATTCATTAGTTAGATAAACAGTTAGCCTATCTGTTGTATTTGGCATTCATAGTGAGCAAATAATTTATCTGCTTTATCTAACCTACCTTAATGAACACAAAATGAGTATCTTACAGTCTCAGGAAATTATGAATCATGATAGTACCCATTATCAATCATTTACATAAGTCAAACAAAAAGTCATTTGTGAAAATGCTGAATCAATCCTCTAAACAAACATACTACTTTAATAACTTCTTCCTTGCTTTCATCTTGGCAAAGTTATCAATTAAATTATCAAAAGAGAGATTCCTAGCAAGCTTGCTTTCCACTGAGTGGATAATAAGGTGCTTAAGCCTTTTTTTACCTTCTGGTAGAGCTTGGGCCTTCCTTAACCAGTTAGAAATTACCGTATTTTTCGCCCTATAGGACGCACTTTTCCCCCTCCAAAAATGAAGGGGAAATCTGGGTGCGTCCTATGGGGCGAATGCAGGCTTTTGCTGAAGCTTGGAGAGCGAGAGGGGTCGGTGCGCACCGACCCCTCTCGCTCTCCAGGCTTCAGGAACACACCCGCAGCCTAGGCAGCCCTACGGGAGGTCCGGCAGGGATGTCTAGGCTGCGGATAGCAGCCTGCCGCCCGGCGGGCGGGACACCCTGAAGCAGAGCGCCCCCCTCGCCAGGCAGACATCTGCAGCGTGGGGAGCCTTGCAGGAGTTCCCAGCAAGGCTCCCCACGCTGCGGATAGCAGCCTGCCGGCCCCGCAGGGGGGGCGCCCTGATGCAGAGCGCCCCTCGCGCGGGGCAGACATCGGCCAGCCCCACAAGCTCGGGGGACAGCAGGGAGGCGCAGCGCCACCATCCCGCTGTTCCTCGACCTGGTTCTGTTTCCCCGACCTGCTTTTGGGGGGGAAATAAAGGGAATTTTTCCCCCTTTATTTCCCCCCCAAAAAACTAGGTGCGTCCTATGGGACGGAGCGTCCTATGGGGCAAAAAATACGGTATTAGCTGATGTAACCAAGCACTCTTAGGGTAATGCAGAAAAAGATTTTCTATGTCTATGACCTAAACTGATTGTTTAAAGAATCAGTGCGCAATTTTTGCCATGGTTGTCACAGCCCTAAGACTTTACCTTATGTAAGAAACCATCCCGTTTTACATGTGCAGAATTGGCATGTCTCCTTACTTAAAAAAAAAATCAGTTGTATTCTGTGCATCTGTGTATTTCTTCCACATAAAAAGGGTCCAAGTATGATTTTCAGACAAGATAGACTCCATACCTCTTATTTAGGAATAAGTGGTAGCACATGATATAATTTGAATTCACATATGATTTACAACAACACATTAATTGCCAAAAAAAAACTAAACACACAAAAACTTTTAAAAATGTGAGGAACACTAGCTTCTAATTGCTCAAAGTTTGTGTCCCCCCAAAAAATCAATTTAACTTTTCAGTATCCAAAACACATTTTCCTCTAAATTGAAAGAACAAAGTATTCCAACCAATAGACAAAAATGATTGTTTCATTTGTATTGCATGGCTCGGACCTGAAAACATGAAGAAATAATATTGGCTTGTGTACTGAGTATATCGCACCAGTGAATAATCATGATCAGCCTCTCTTGTGTCTGAGATTACAAAAAAAAATCTTTCAGGTTTGAGGAAGCTGGGGAGTTACTAAGTGAGGTATCCAGACAGGCTTAGATCCCAAAATGTTACTCAAAAAAAGCAAAGCAATAAAAAAAATGTCACCAAGCCTCACTGCACAGTGCTGATATTATTCTAAAATAGTGTTGTGAGTCTGCAGGAATTTGAATTTTAAAGAATCCTCGGGAAAATTTGTCAATGTTGTAATGCACATTTCTCCTAATAAATGTAGCTTTGTATGGAGTTTTGAGAAATATACGCATTTTACAATCCTTTCCCCCCTAATATAATGCATTTATGTATGTATTTATGTATTTTCACTATATGAATACTTCTCCTAATATATGCATTTTTGTACACATTACTTGGCTGAGAAACCACACTACAAAAATGGGAAAAATGCAAGTGTCAAACGATGCCTTTCTGTTTGTTTAGAAAGTGCAGATTAGGTAAACCTGCCTTTAACCACAAACTGAATCACATCCCCTCCCCTCACCCCTAGTTTCAGAAAAGAAAAAACAATTTCCCCCCTTTCTTTCTCACTCTTCTGAAATCTTCCCCCACTTAAAAAATATAGGGCTGTCAACTCTGTACCTGAATGATGCTTTGCTATATGGTGGGGATGTTTCTGGAGAGTGGAAATGGAACAGGAGTGCTCTTTTTCCCTCCTCCTGAAACATTCCCATACATTTTGTGAGAACTTTTAACAAGCGATAACTAGTGTGCTCCGTGAGGCTTTTTTATATTCCTTACTGAATGGACCAAACTGGTTGCTCCTGAATAAGAAAACATATTGGTTGAGTCCATTTGCTCTCAATGGACCTTTGAAGTCTCCTCTGCTAAGCTAGTGGCCAGACTCAGTATTAGGCATGTTCCTTTGTTGCTGCAAAGTGGCAACAGCTAGAGATGGATTTTCCTTTGAGAGAGTTTGGTGATTTGGGGGAAAGCCAAATCACAAAGGCAGGCTCCTTTTGTGCCCAATCTCTATGAACCCATCTCTGCACTGGACTCACAGTCAGAACAAGTGGACTCCAGAGGGACAACGACGCTTCGTTAATGTGGCACAAGAGAACAAGCCACAGCCAGAAATATCCAGCTGCACTGCAGCAGTGTGCCACTTAGGCATCTGACACATAACGCTGCCAAGCATACCGGAAGGAACATGAGAAACTCAGGGCAAGGATATGCTGTGTAACCATAAACGAGGAGTCAGGGTTGGAAAGAGAAGAGCAGAGATGCTTGTGAGGTCAGGAGGATGCAATCAGTAGAAGCAGCCTCTTGCTGAAGAGCAATGATTAATAGTGAGAAATTGCTGCTACCAAACTCCGGTTTCTTCCTGTTGCTGCTGGAAGAACATAGCTGAGTGTAGTGTAGGGAGCTGACAGCCCAGAGAGCCTAGAAGGCCAGGGAGAGAGAGCTCACTGCCACTGAGATAGCCATCTACTCCCTAGAGTGTCTGCTTCCTGTGTGTGCATGCAGTGTGCATGTGCACTGTTACCTGAGATGAATCAGTAAAGGCTGCTTTCCTCCATATAATGTTGTTTCGTTTATTTTACAATCAGAGGGTGGTTTTATTATTTAAGACGTGCCTTTTCGGTGCTAGCTGCCTCACACACGGCTCTCGCCTACAGTCTGCTGAGACTCCACACTCCTACATAAACCTCCCTCAGGATTTCCCCCCAAAGCATAGCAAGCCTCTTAAAGAGATATCACCAGGCAGCAGGTTGATACAAAAGCAGCAAATACCAAAGGGCATTGCTCCCTCAGGAGGCTCTGATGGGGAGGGCATTTCCCCTCTCTGACTATAAATTGAGAAGGCCATGTTGAGAGCCTAGGATTATAGATGCATAGTAATTCTGCCTAGTTGGCTGGGGAGTTGAATGATGATGGTGGTAAAAGTTCTTATAGGTCCTGGAGAAAAGGTAAGCTGGGAAGGGTACCACAGACACTGCCTCACTGACTGCTACTGCCTTTAGCTTGATCCAGTAAAGCTCTTTTTGTGTTTTTAGCCAACAAGTCTCAAGCAAGACTATAAATAGGCAATGTGTTAGATGCAGGGAGAGAGGACTGATTCTGTTGGCTCTATTGAAATCATTCTCCCAGTTGAGGAGTTGCACAGAGGACAGTCCTGGGTGGAATCTACATGCATATAAAAAAACCCTGTGAAAACGCTTTTTTTTTAAAAAAAAAACCAACACGTTTTGAAAAATACACTGAATTTTGCATAGCTCACTGTCACCATCAAGTGTCGCATTTTACAACACATTTAAAACGTTTCATTTGCTGCTGTGTAGATGAGTCCCTGGTTACATAACCCCACCCCCCACCCCACTGCAGCAGCCATACCTATATCACCACCAGCAGAATGTAGGGACAAAAACTTCCTCTCCTCTCTCATCTTCCTCAGCTTGTGTAGATCAGGGATGGGGGAACTGTGTCCCCCTCATGTTGCTGGATTCCAAATCCCATTAGCCCCAGACAGCATCGTCAGTTAGTATGGGATGATGGGAGTTGTAGTTCAGCAATATCTGGAAGGTTACAGGTTCTCTAACATTGGTAAACGTAAGCTGTGGAGCTTTTCTTTTCTATAGAAATGGCATATTGTGGAGAGGACTGAGGAGTTCTTTCTTTCATTCTTTCTTTTGCAAGAGAGCATATGAGAGGGAAGAAAGTGAATAGAAAAGCAGGCGAAACTCTGCAGTGTACCTACAGTGTACCAATTACTGGTATGTTAGGCATAAGAGGCAGTTGACAATGCCTGGGGGTTGCTGATAATGCCTGAGGTGAGCAAGCCTCCTGTTGTTTGTTAACATAGCAGAAATCAGCAAGCCATGCCTTTCAGGTGACACAGCTAAATAATATCACCTGCCTCAGACAGCAGTTAAAAGGAGAGTTAGAGGAGTTACGGTAGTTCAAAAGCTAGCAACCTTAGAATCATGCCTGGGGGCAAGTAGGAGGAGATCACTCAAGGCCCTGGAAGACATGCTGCTCTGAAGCTATTTCCTGAATTAAGAGACAGAGGAGAGTACAGGAAGGGGACTAAGTGTGGAGCATGTCTCTTCCTTCCACCTCCACTTCTGAATAAATGCTGAGAATTCTGAGCAGCCCGTGACAAGGTTTCCAAATAGATCATCTGGCAGCACTGGCATAAAACCAGGTGCTTGTTGTCAGCAGATGACAGCCTCTTGCATTCATTTGGATTTTAGAAGAACATCCACAATGAGGAAATCATGAGAAAATGGTGGGGTGGGGTGGGGTGGGGCAGGCCGGTAGTCATGTGCTCTACTCTACACACCTGTCTGGCCCAAATATAAAGAGAGAGCATGGGTCTGGAGCTGCAGACACTAGGACAGCAGGGTGAATTGGTACACAGGTCTAGTCAAAGTCTTCTCCACTAAGGTGAGATGTGTTTTCCCCCCTGTTTAAATTATAGTAATTATTTCTACTTTTGCATCTCTATAAAAAGCACCACATGCAGATTTTGTTGTTTGAGGATCTGGGTAGAAGCTTCCTGCTGCTCTGTGAGGGAACAACTATAGCCCTTGCGGTGAGAGAAGGCATGGTCATCTCACCAAAAGAGGGATGTTCACAGTGCAGTGCAGGAAGGTTAAATACTCACTCCTTGTCTTCCCACCTCATGTTACAATGGTTCATGAAAATGCCCTTGGAGTCTAATGATGTTCCATGCAAAGGCAAGGAATGTTGTCCCATTGCTTCTACATTGAAGCTCTGTCATCAAATCTGATTGGTTATATAGCACCATGATGTCATCTTGCTCAGTATGTGATCCCTGATTTGTTGAGATAACATTATGTGGGAAGAGGGAAAGGGTGGGAGAGAAGCAGCAGAAACAAGGAACAGAATAGTTGTAGAGACAGCCATGAAAAGATAGATCTGAGCAGGGGTGGAACACCTTCAGATTCCCTGAAAGCCCCCTGTTCACTCTTTATAATCTTAAGAACAAAAATAGAGTGATGACTTGGTTGCTGCTTTTAAGTGACACTGGCTATGTGCCCCGCCTCGCTCCTGTCGCCCCCAATTTTAAGTTATTGAAACCAAGTATGAAAGTACAGTACATTAGGTGGAAACAAAAATAAGTTAAACCATAAGAAACAGTAATCCAAACACATTCTTCTATTCTCTGTCATCATATGGAGAACCATTAGAGTGGCAGAATTTTTACCATCCTTAATTATATAACTAAGAGTATAGGGTTACCAATTTTGCCAAATGAACTCCTATTTAGATGGAATCCAGATCTGGAGTGGTTGTCTAGTCATGTGTAAAACAACTGCCATGAAGTTCTCTGCCTCCGCTTGATCTCCTCAGGTTTTCAAGCGATGAGTCAATTTCTCTGAAACGACATTAAACAGGGCTTTTGGTAACTGTGTGCCTTTAACATGCAGAAATTAAACAGGTGCAGGTTTTCCTGGCATTGAAGGGGCAGGAATGGAGAAAGAATTTCTGTCTGCCACTGGCACAGATCCTTGACTACGAAACAAAATGCTTTCGACTGTGGTTCGTTTGTGAAGACACTTTTGTGTATGCTGCTAGGTTTTGTTTTTAAGAAAGCAAAAGTAGGTTTGCACCCAGATTAAGGATGGAAGGATCTATCACTTTCTGTCCTCAGTTTCCCATTTTTCCAATCTTAAATCCAGTTATCTACATGTCTGCAGCAATTTGTGGGGGGTTTTTTTGTGTGTGTTTTTTTAAGTAATGAAAATGCCCCAGCATTCTGGTGCAAAATTCTCCTAATAAACACCTTTTTGGATGCAGTTTTGACAAATGTACACATTTTTGCAAGCGATTTCACCTAATATAATGCATTTGATTGCTTTTTTTACCAATATATTCAGTTTTATAGCTTTTCCCCTGATGCATTTCAGATAGATGCAAATTTCGAAGGACGTTTCAGTCTGCATATTGTTTCAGAAAGTCCAAATATGATGGATTCGCCTTCAAATGTGAACTGAATTGAATTCCCCACTCATCCCTAGCAGGATTCCTCCTCTTTACCATTTCTTTAATGGTATTCTCCTTCCCAAGCGCCTCCAAATTGCTCAGGCATATTTGCTTCCACCCTGCATACACTATTGCATCCAAATTCAGACTCAAATGCATCAAAAACTTTAGAAACCCAGGATGATGATCCGAGCTGTAGTTTGGCACAGATAACACCACCACCCAAGGAATCAACATTCCCCACCCACCCCCAAAGGTATTTGTTTCCTTAAGGCAGGATGTTTCTCCCCTTCCCACTGTGTCTGAAATCCACTTAGAATTCTCATGTGTTGTTGACAATGCATCTATCCAAATTCCAGCTTTCAGCAGTTTCCCAGGCAACCGGCACTTTGGCACAAAGAAGTCTGTAAACAGCATATAAACCAAAACACCTCTTTGCAATTTCCCCCTCCCTCATTCATGTGTGTGTTGGCGTGTATGTATGTGTGAAACTTGTGCAACTCTAAAAATGTAAGTAAGACCGCTGGTGCTGCTCATTTTGCAGTAATTCCTGAACAGGTGTGTGTGACATTTTCTGCACCTGGAGAAATTGAAACTGCCACATGGCACGGACTGTTTCAGCCCCAGAAATGAGAACAAGGATAGCTTTCTTCGGTGTGATCAGACTGTGACTATAGCAGAGATGCTCAGGTTTTTGGCAGCATAGAATGTTTCCGATTCTGAGACCTTGATTGCTCTTAACTTCTTCCAAATCACGCAGGAGTTAGATTCTTTCGTGTCACTCTGACCAGGCACATCTCAACTGACATGTCTGAGAATCTGTCCATTCAGGGACATCCCTATCCATTTTGCTGCCTGAAACAAAAGACAATTTGGTGCCTCTCCCAACCCACACACAGACCAACCAGAACAGGCAGCTGATCCTCATTTTGGAACTGGTGACAGGACAGCAGGCTAGGACACACACAGTGCACACAGCCCTGTCCTCCAACTCCTCCTCATCACCAGCACATGCTACCTCACTCTACCTAACGGCAGAGCCGGCCCTGTGTGTTTTGTGCATCACCATTGTGTTTGACAAAAATGTTTGGCTGAGGCTGCAATTCTGTAAATTTTGTAGAGATTAATGGGACTTGCTTCTGAGTAAGCATACATGGGCTTGCATTGTAAGTAACTTCATTTTATATCCCATAGAAGTCATCTATGCGGAACATGTTTTTTAAAAAATTAATCCGGAAAACAAATTAACACATTTATTTGGGTATGTAAACCTTTAATCACATCTGCTGACTGGTAGTGGCTCTCCAGGATTTCAGATGGTAGTTTTTTTGTTTTGCAGCTCTACATGCAAAGCATAGATGCTCTTCTACTACAACCCTTCCCCAAAGGCTGCACATAGGGTGGTGGCCAGATGCAAAGCAGTTTTTATGGCTTTTAAATCCATATACATTTCCGTTCTTCATGTCAAAACATGTCATTTTTTTGGCGTGGTTTCATCACCACATTTTGTACTAAATCTTCCACAGCAAAAATATGGCAGACCAAAGGACTTTGTTTATTAGATGTAGCTTGGCACCTGCAAGATGCCTGCTAATATATTTCATTATGTCCAAAGGAACAATATGTGAAATGGCTTCAGACCTCTGGCTCTCACACACAGTGGCCTTTGGTGCTGAAGCAGATTGCTGCTGCCACTGATTTCACTGGAGCAACTTCTGTGACTGGTCTCTGAGCATTCAATTTCTGTTAGGGTCACAGGTGCAATGTTGAAGGTATACCCCTCCTTTTAATACTGTCTTGGGCACACCATCTAACTAAAATCAGGCACATTTTGTGGCATATATTAAATGAATCAATCATAGTCTTAATTTTGTTCTAATCTGGTAATTCCCAAACTGCATCCAAGTAGAAAACCTTTGGCCTTCCCAGGCTGAGAGCAATTCTGGTGCATCTCTGCAGCCAATGTGATTGGATCATTTATTCACTCTCGACACAAAAACTGCTTGCCTTGGGAGGAAGATGCCACCGTGCTCCTGTCTGAGTCACTGTTCTGGGCTGGATTCCATCCAATCAAGGGCAATGACTCATACAGAAATGTAGGTGGGTGGGATTACTCTGAGAACAAGCAACACCAGCCATGCCACCAGGGCAGGACTTTAGAGCAGAACTACAGGGTGCCACTCAGGAAAGTAAGTGAAGTAATTCACATTGCCACCGAAAGGGTCTCCCATGAGATGCAGGAACTCCCGGCTCTAAAATTGCATGAGGCACGGAGTCAATTCTTACTCTTTCACGCTAAAAACAGGCCGTATCTGCTATAAGCATGAAACGTGGCTTCATCTGGTGTTCAGAAAAGCAACGCCCTGCAACTTTCAGAAGTCTGAGAAATACTGTTCTAATGTTTCATCCTTTTACTCACACACAAGACTAGAAGCTTTGCCTCTGTAAAAACAATGCTTAGTTTATAGTTCACCTGAAGTGGCAGAATCATTATCTTTTTTCCTGGTTGTATATGTGCGGCTTTCTCATATGTCACAGAGTTGTTTGCCTCCCCCCCCCCATAAAAAATATATCGATTGATAATGTTTAACAACGTCAGCCATTTTTATTTATGAATGACAATAGGGCTCCCACCTGAATGGTTGCAGGAGTTCCGCCTTGTGAGTTTTCACCTACTAACAACATCAAGAGAATGTCATAAGTCTCTTCATTCACAGAAAAGGAAAATGGCTTAATGTGGCATTTGTGCACCTGCAATAAGCCTCTGCTCTCTTATTGTGGTGGTGTTGGTTGTTGTTGTTGTAATGAGATGGCAAATCTCTTGGGAAATCACCCTTGCTCTCACCCACCTGAAAAATGAGTCTCCCGTGCCACCTTGTGGTAGCGTTTGAGAAATGCTGCCTTGGATTGCTTTTATTATAAGCTTGCCAATATTGGTAGTTCTGACTGATTTGTTTTTCCACTGCCTCCTGAAATACTTGTTCAGCAATAGGCCTTATGGCACAAGAGCAGAGTCCAGCTCTTCAGATAATTTACGACTCGGTTCTAGCTGCACTTACTTGATTTGGAGGTGAGCGCTATTGAGACCAGCAGGATTTGCTTCTCAAGTACGTGAGCCTAGGAAAGAGAAAGACATGAATAAAGGGTATTGTGGAAGAAAGACTGTGCAAATTTGGCACTGACTACAGAGTGTGGGAGAGTTTGTCTGTACGGTGAACATAAACAGAACCCTGTCAGACAAGATCAGGGACCCACCTTGCTGTTGTTTATTTGTTTAGTTGTGTCCGACTCTTCGTGATCCCATGGGCCAGAGCCAACACAATTTTCCTGCCTGCCTGCTTCTATATCTTACAGTTCTCCCCCCCCCCCGCAATATCTATTGATCTGCCTTAACCGAACCTCCGTGAAATCTCCATGCATTAGAACTGGCTGAACTTGCAAGCTAAAATTTAATGTGAATACTTGGTTCAGCAGGACTTGTCATAGAGAATTTTCCCCATATATCGCTGCTTAGTAATAAGGAATTCAGAGTGCATGAAACACCATTTCAGATATGTTACACAAGTGCTACTACGTAGCCCAGTTGGTTAGAGCGTGGTGCTGATAGTATCACCAGGTTACAGGTTCGATCCCCATATGGGACACTTGAATATTCCTGTACTGCAGGGGGTTGGACTAGATGATCCTCAGGGTCCCTTCCAACTCTGCAGTTCTATGACTCCAACCCTCCTGGCTACTTTGAATGATATGTCATTTCCATCTCTTTCTCTTCTCGTATGTATCCGTCCAGCATCTTCCTTCTAGCGTACCTTATCCAGGCAGATCACGTACCATGTTCCTCTCACTGCAGCAAGCAGTGTAGCTTTTGGTCATGCTAACATTGCTGAATCCAGCTTGTGATGCTTAAATGCGTTTCCAAACACTAGTTTATCTTGTTCAGTTATCTTTTTTCCAGGCATCCAGGGGGGAAAAAATCAGAACCCTTCAACAATTCCTCTCTCTCATTCTCTTCAAATTTTTTTTTTTGAACAACCGCCAAGTAAATTGCTAGAAAGGGCCATTTTATATTTACATTGTGGAGTCCCATTAACTGTGCCTTGCATATGTTAAGACCAACTGAATGCACAGCACAGCTGCTCTTACTGTCACAACTGTCTACATCAGACAACTTGAGCTTTAACAGACCCAGGGCCCACTGTTCATCCCAACATGCAACAAGGAAAATACCCAGTATTTTCTGCGTACGTCCATTTTTCTTTTTCACTCAAGGATGGGGCTGGGTCACCAGATACAAAGGCCCCTTGGCCCCTTGACCAGCTGTGTAACAGAGGCAGTTTTCACCAGATGCTGCTTGTCAGATGGGCCCCCAAAATGGTGTACCCTCTGAAATCACCTTAGCTTCAACAGCTAGCTGAGGCACAAAAGAGCTTGTTCGCCTTGTGCTGCTCTCTCCCTCCTTCTGTTTAAAAGAGAAGCTCCACTAGGATCCTCGGTTCTCCTTGATCTGATTTGCACATCTACAGTTTTCTATTCCGAGTTTCCCTTCTCCCTTCTGTCTCCCTTTTAACACGGTGGCACTTGGTAGATTCACTGCTTAAGTCAATTGACAAGATTAGCAGTCCTTCAAGAGGCCTGGCAGAGCTGAAATATGTGGCCCTGCCAACCTCCCCATGGCTTTGGACCAGAAGATGTATATGTATAGTCTCAGGGATAAATGCTGAAATTGATGGAGCAGCTGCAGCAGTAAATAACAACAGTAAATAACTGGATATATTGGCTGGATAGATTATACCAGGCTTCCTCAACCTTGGCCCTCCAGATGTTTTGAGACTACAATTTTCCATCATCCCTGAGCACTGGTCCTGCTAGCTAGGGATCTTGGGAGTTGTAGGCCAAAAACATCTGGAGGGCTGAGTTTGAGGAAGCCTGATTTATACTAAATTACCCCAATCCCACTTGGACTCATACGTGTGTGTGTGTGTGTGTGTGTGTGTGTGTGTGTGTGTGTGAGAGAGAGAGAGAGAGAGAGAGAGAGAGAGAGAGAGAGAGAGAGAGAGAGAGATTGTAGCTGGGATGAGATATAAATTTTATTCACATTTTTGTACATCACCCTGGAATCTTTTGCTGAAGGGCAGTTAAGAATATAAAAATAAAACAAAATGTGCAAATGGTTGATTCTGATCTAGCTCAATCCAGTGGTTTTCAGCTGTTGAGCATGGATGCTAGACTCAAAAGTCCTTTGCATCACATAATTTATAAGTGCCACATGCAGAGTTTCAGGCAGGAAACACACCTGAGTCTACCTGGAAATGCCAGGGATTTAGATCAATGTTTTTTTTAGTTATGGACAAAAAAAGATACATGATATTAAGCTTTGTATTTCTCTTTATAAATCCTAATATAATTTAAGAAAAGAAAAAAAGAAAAGCAAAGCCAGGGACTGAATCCATATGTAAAGGATATGCTCTAGCGCTGAGCAATAGTCCCTTACACCAATATTTGTAATATTTGGAATGGAATATTGCGTACTATAGCAACCATAGAGAGGTGATGTCTCTGGCACAGAGCCACGAAGCAAGACCTCACTTCTAAGAATGGGGGTGGAATGCATGGCAATTATTAGCCCCAGAACCTCTCATTTTAGAAGCAGAGAATTCAGATCAGACAGGGCCAACAGGAAAAGACCTTTCAAACTCTCAGCTAGAGAGGGGTTTGTGTGTGTATGTTTAAAAAGGATTTTGTTCTGCAATATTATCCATCAGTTGCACAAGTAGCAGTGGATAATAAATGATATGAGGCTGATGAGCAAGAGGGCACAGAAAGGACAGAGTTGAGGAGGGGATAAGAGGAGGAAACGGGCTGTCAGGATCCTGCTACAGTTTGTGCAGTGGATGTTGCAAATCCAGACATCTTATCAGGCCGTGTCATGAGAACCAGACTGTTATTAGGGGTAACACTTCTCTGACGGAACAGTAAATCCCAGCATTAGCATGTTGCACCACTGAAAGACGCAAACCATTATGAATGATGCAGCTGGCAGTAACGAAGGCAGGGATCCAATGTTACATGCCCACACAAACACACTTAAAAAGGGGAATAGCCATAGCTCAGTGCATGCAAAAGGTACCGAGTTCAGAACTCATCACATCCAACTCAAAGGATGAGGGGTACAGAAATTCAAATACCTTTTCCCCCAAGCTCCTTGAAAACTGCTTCCAGTCAGAACCACAATAAAGCCTTGTGCTAGATGGACCAATAGATCCCTGTATTCCTAACAATAATACTTGTACCTTATCTGATTAATTCTTACAATGACACATAAGGAAAGGCAAGAGTTGAATGCAGACTTTCCCAGAGGAAAGCTCCTGCAAGCCCCCTTTCCCCAGTTACACAGAGCCATTCATTCCACAGGTAGACCAACAGCTGTGACCTTTGCACCAGTTCTCTATTGGAGGAGTTGGGGGGGGGGCTCTTTGAAAGAAATGCAAAAGATAGATTTAAATAAGTAAGAAGGCCTGAAAGACCAAGTTGCTGGTGCCTGCTCCAGGAGGGCTGTTCAGAGGAATAGGTGTGTTGGCCTAACTACAGTGGTACCTCAGGTTAAGTACTTAATTTGTTCTGGAGGTCCGTACTTAACCTGAAACTGTTCTTAACCTGAAGCACCACTTTAGCTAATGGGGCCTCCTGCTGCCACTGCACCACCGGAGCACGATTTCTGTTCTCATCCTGAAGCAAAGTTCTTAACCTGAAGCACTATTTCTGGGTTAGCGGAGTCTGTAACCTGAAGCGTATGTAACCTGAGGTACCACTGTAAACATACTCACTTTGCAAGATTATTATGTCCTCTTATCAGCCAGCCCAATGCAGGAAAAAAAGGACAAACTTCCTGCTTAATAACCCAGTTCCAAGGGTCCCGTTTCTCCGGCAAATGTTTCTTAAGCTGTGGAATCATCTCTGTTGCTTATCTCCCTGCTTTACTATAAGCTGCCTGACATCCATGGTCTCACTTTGCTTTTCTCTTGCTTCTACTGATACACATTTTTTCTTCAGACTGCAGCCTCAGCCATTTTCCCAGACCAGAACAAATGTGTTTGTGTATGTGCACACCCATGTGTATTATGTCTTGCTAATGTCTTGCAATTGCAGAGAAGTCTCAGCAAGCAGTCTGTGAGCCTCTCCTCATTATGCGAGTGGGAGAGGAGTGGCAAACACTTGGGGGGAAGGGCAGACAGAGAGAGAGAGAGGACACAGTCAGAAAAAAGGTGGCAGGGGGAATTCGCCAAGTACTTCTGACAGTGTAAGGATTTTCATTTGCACAAAGGAGCTGCCCTTTCCTTTATACTTCCTGTGCACCCCCACACCCTCCCGAAATTTGTTCTAGGTGGTTGGGTGAACTCCCAGAACAGATTACGGGGGGAAGAGGACAGGGAGGGAAAGTTCTATTGTGCAGCCTTGAGCTAATGGAACTACTTTGCCTATAGATACAAAGACTGCAATGTGTGGAAGCCTCGTTTCCTATGTATTATATCTGTAGGAAGCCTTGTAGTATGGTCATCTTGCACAGGTGGCTTGGCTAGCATATGGGTCTTGAGGCACCACCTCACTCTTCTGCACTCTTCTCCCTTGGAATGGAGTCCCAGGCTGGGTATGTGGGCAGGAGCAAGGCTTGATATGGCAATGGATGCACAACTTTGTGTATCAAGATTCCAGACCCTCCAAGTGTCTCTCTTTTCCAGGGACAGTCCCAGATTTTCAGAAGCTCTCCCAGTTCCTTATTTGATATCAGAATGTTTCTTTTCCTTAGGACATCTTGATTTTCATCGGAGAAGTGTTGAAGGGTATGGAGTTATGTGACCCCCTGAGCTAAGGAGATAAGTAAGTATACAATCTTTACATGACATCTGCATGCAGCCCTGTATAGGGAAGCTTTAAAAAATGTTTTACTATGTTTTTATATATGTTGGAAGCCGCCCAGAGTGGCTGGGGCAACTCAGTCAGATAGGTGTGGTATCAATGATGATGAGGTTGTTGTTGTTGTTGTTGTTGATGATGATAATAAATAGGATGCCCTTATTTTCACTGAAGAAATGTTGGATATAGGATTCAGTTCTACATAGGGTGACTCCTATACCCCCAAGAGGAAATGCATTACCAATAGAGTTTCAAAAAGTGAAAATCTGGACACAAAAGTTGAGCTATTTTTTTTAGGAAATTCACCCAAAAAAATCAACACTTCTGACATGGGTTGCCCTACGCCTGGGTTTCCCCAGACATTTCTATCGATTTTTGGAAATTCCGACGCTATTTCTGCTGACGAATCCCAGATATGCCCTGGAAATTCTGGACGTATGGCAGCCCTAGTTACCAAGAAAGAGAACACATTTAAATTTGTGTGTGCTAATTTACATTAGTAGACTATGCGAATTTATAATTTAAACACTGTGGAGACAACTGTGACTCCGTGAGCTGCGTGCCTGCTCATTCTGCTGTCCAAGTGCTGAATGCTGATGAGCAATTTCAAGACCCCACCCTTCTCAAGGTTCTTTATTTTAGCACAGAACGGTCGCCTGTGAAGAAGGGCACAGGCCATCCCCCCTTCAGCACAGGCAACTTTCACACATAACTGAACACAAAACAGCTACTACACTGAACATGTAAAGGAAATTTTATTAAACATGTCTACATAACATGAGTTGGAAGTTCATTTTAAAAGCACAGGGGAATGTTAAGACAAGTGGTCAAACTAGAAAGGTACTACCGAATTATAATTAAGTTTGTTTATTTATTTGGCCACTAAAAGACAGAACAGAATCTAGTAGTGCACCAGTGCTTCAGTTCTTCCTGCTCAGCAGGTCGAGCAGTAACCAATCTATGCTCCATGGAAACATGGGCAGAATAGTTCTGGCAATGTTTAAATAATCATCATCATAATAAATAGTTCACTTGGTGCAGGCAGTTATGTCTATGAAGGAAAACCTAATTGTGTACACAGTTTCTACATGTGTTACAGCCCCACAGTAGGAATCTACACCAAAATATTTATTAGAAGGAATTTGGTCCGTACTACGTCACGTTTTCCATAGGGTAAAAAATAAAGTCCATCTATAGACATTTAGCACCAGACTGACAGGCAGCCTGGCTAAAACCTGCAAAATGTCTATAAGAAAAAATGGATGGCTTAGATTTCTTGGTTACTTCATTAGAGTAATTACGAGCAAACTGTACAAGTACATGCAACACACAACCTGGCCTATGTGGAACTAACATACATTATTAAATAATCTCTTTTTGATTGTTTCTTTTTTCTCTCTCTCTTTTTTCTTTTCCTTTTTTCTGTTTTTCTTTTCTTTTTATTACAAAAAACCCAAAAAAACGTGCATGCAGCTTTGAACAGTTCCAAATCATGCTGCTCTATTTTGTGAGATCACAAAATCAATGGCCCATAAAAGGAGAGAACTTCTCAATGCACCTGCACATCCTGCAGCTTTTTAGCACATTTTACAGAAAAAAACACAAGGTGGGGGGTTTCAAGACCAAGATAAAACCCAAATGAACGTTGTTGTTTTTTAACTGTACCTCCCCCCCCTGCAAACCCCCAAAAGTAAGATATCTTTGTTTAAAAAAGTCAAGCATTGTGCTTGCATCAGTCTCAAAGAAATGTAAACTTAAATTCAATAAAAACATTAGTTAAGTGCAGAGTATCTCAACTGGAATTTCCAGTGGGAAAACTAACAACTCAGACCATGCTCTAACCAGGGCAGACAAGTGTATCAAAAGTGACACATGTATCAGAGAAGCCTGGATACAGCTGAAAAGTGTCAGATGCTCAACTCAATTCCTGGTCGACGTTTGGGAAGTTACACACTAGAACGGAAAGACTTTCCTCATTGGGTCCAGTAAGACGACCGCTTTACAAACATAATTGTCAATGTCAAAATGAAAAAAGCACAGCTGCTTTTTTTTTAATCAAGTCTTCAGCAATAGTTGCAGATGCAAATTTCCTTCATGCAAAGTATTAATGAAACATACAAAAACCATGATGTATAATGCAAATATATTCACTTCCCCACCACCCCTCACAATGAAAAATTATGATAAAGTCCTTAGTAACAATAACATTAATAAAGCAAAACTGAACTAAAAGTTGGTTGGTTTTACTCTGGTTCTCCACACATGTTAAGATGGTGGACAACCAGAATGAAAGGATAGTGGGGTTTTTGTTGGCATCGTACAATAATTCTGGAAGGTGAACACTTTTAGAGATGCTTACAGAGATGTGCTTCAGCCCTTTTTGGTTTGGTTTAGAAAAAGAAAGGAAGGGTCTCTGTTAGCATCATGAAGACTTTACAAAACTGGCAGGATAAATAACACAGCAAAACCAAGTGGAAATAACATATACAGAAAGAGAGCAAGGAGTTAACACTGTTTGTGGTTTCGGGGTGGGGGTGGGGGTGGGGATGGGGATGGGAATTGTGGAGAGAACGAGCGGTTCCAGTTCAGTCTTAAAGGTCCCTCTTCATTATAATTATCACAAACCTCAGGGACATTTTGCTAGATGGATCGACTGTATTTTCGTACATTGATTTGTTCAGTAAATTGAAGCCAACCTCATAACAAACAGACATATTTTTTTGGATAAACTACTACAGGCAAAACTGAAGTGATGATTGTCTCTTTTCAAAAAATAAATAAATGCTCCTCATTGTTGTAAATAGCTTTGTTTCCCCCCATTGGTGATCCTGGGCGATAATGACTTTGTTGGAGAGCACCTGCTGTTGCGTCCACTAAGATCGAATGCAGGGAGGCCCAGTTGAGCTTTCCAGAGACGACTGGGAAGCCCTGCGAGTCAGAGGAGTCAACGTTGGGTCCACCAAAGAGGAAGGTGGAAATAATTTATACCAGCCTATTACCACACTGGACAAATCAAGTTCTTCCAGCAGGATCTGTGCTACTCCCATGAAACATTTGTGATCCATTCGGCCGTAGTCTCCCCAGACTATCACCTGCAAGTAAGGACAACAAACAAAATCAATACACCCAAATAAATGCACTTGTTGCATTCTCTCCAGTTCCAGGTAGTGAGATGTTCCAGGAGCAGCACTACCACGTTCGGTTTCACTTGGATTGGTGAGCACTAGGGACTCACATTATCATTGTGATGGTTTCTGTATTTACACATATACAGGTAGTCCACAGTAAGAGCAACTGCACTCCTTTAAACTGAAGGCATCATTGCTAATCCTGCATCTCGTCCCCAAACAAACCTCCAGCGATGCCACAGCTTCAGCCAACTCATAATAGAAGAAGAGCTTGGATTTGATATCCCACTTTATCACTACCCTAAAGAGTCTCAAAACAGCTAAAAATCACTTTTCCCTTCCTCCCCCACAACAAACAAACTGTGAAGTGAGTGAGGCTGAGAGACTTCAGAGAAGTGTGAGTAGCCCAAGGTCACCCAGCAGCTGCATGTGGAGGAGCAGGGAATTGAACCCAGTTCACCAGATTATGAGTCCACTGCTCTTAGCCACTACACCACACTGGCACCACACCGTTTGCCTCTTTGTTTCTGCTCTCCTTAGCTGGAGGTGTGTCCCCCAAGTTCCAATGGGTTTCACATTCCAAAAGCTGGAGAGAGATTGGTAGCATTCAAGAGAAAAATCTCATGTCACTAATGAAACTTCAGCTGATCATCTCAGGGTATTAACATAACAAAGGATGGCCTTTCAGTAGCTGTAACAATATTCTCATGAAAACACTTGTGGAAAAGGGTATATTTTTCAGAGGGGAAACAGGAGTCAATTGGTAATATTATTGCAAGAGATGGTAAATTGAACAAAATTCTGGCTATGTCAGAGCATTTGAATTTCAGTTGCTTTCATACTATGAATGTTAATCGGAGGCTGAAATGAGCTGAAATAATTACTGACCTGAAGGACTTTGCCATGTGGACTTTCCTCAAAAACCAGTGTCTGTTGGTATAAAGGATCAAGGGTTTTCCTTGCAATCCTTGTCTTCTTCTTGGCTACACAAGCCCCATTTTCCAACAGATAAACTTTGACATATGGAGCTATGAAGTACAAGTAATATTGGTTTTTAATCATTTAAACTAATAAGAAAAACATAAAGAAAGAAACCCTGAAAGAAACATTACTGGTTTTTCTTTTAATAGCAAACAGAAGGGTGAGGGAAATGAAGAGAGGGACATCTTTTTGGGGGGAGCAGAAAGCCATTTCCCCCCTTCTTTTTCGGATTTATAAATGCACAGGAACCCTTCCCTGAGCCATAACCCAGGAATGACCACAGAAACTGTCTTGGTAGAGGTTTCCCATTCCTTATTTGTTTGAAATGCGCAGTACTTAAAACAACAACAACACCACAATAAAAAATTGCAACTATTGCAACTATTTATAGAAGAAGGAATATGTAGGTGAAGGTCTTCTTATGGGTGTTTATTGCATTAGCACAGAAGAACTGAGCTGAAAAATGAAATGTTTTCCCCAGAGAGGTGGCTGAAAATAGTAGTTTTCATTATCCCAGTGGTTCTGTTAGAGTTTTTGTGCTCCAAGCTAGGAAAATTACATCTTATTGACTTATCTAAAGTACCACTGCACCAACTAAGAAACTCTTTTCTTGTTTGTTTTCTTTTAGTCCTGCAAACCTCTTAGTGATGCAGAGTCCAAAGACTTTACTGTAGTCACAATGCAATGTGAATTCTTTGAAATCTGCTCCTGCTTTCAGTTTCAAAGGCTTAAAAACCTAAAATCACTTAAAAACAAAACAAAACACAACCAATTGCATACATAAGAGTTTTAAAATGTCATGTGTAAAATTGATTTCAAATCTAATACAGATACCAACTGGAGGAAACAGTGGCAGAGGAAGCCGCTCGGGCTCCTGGGGCGGTGCGCTCAGGGGCAGGGTGAGCTGCCCAAGGTGCGGGGTGCACTGTGGGGCCTCAGGAGTCTGCCTGCCTCCTCCCACTCAGCCACCCTACAGCTGGGGGGGGGGGAGGCAGCGGGCGGACCGTTTGAGCAGTGCAGAGCCTGCACGTGCCCAAGCCATTGCATCTCTCCCAGGAGAGACGTGTGGCTCGGGCGCACTGCAGGCCCCACGGTGAGTGCCACCCAGCATTTTGTCACCCCCCTCAGTGGTGACACCCAGGGCGGACCACACCCACCGCACCCCCCTTCCTCCGCCCCGGGATGAAAACCTGCAAATCGAAGGTTTGTTGAAAGTGGAATGTCTACAACAGGAGCCAAAAAGACAAGCGAGATGGTGCCTGTTTGGTATGCAATGGGAAGGAATTCAAAAGGGTACGCTAAAGGCCCGATTCTGGCATTGTATGGAATGCACCTCCTGAAATGTTGGTATCTGTGTGGTGCCCTCTCCTGAAAAGCTGGTCATATAAGGAATGAAATACTCTTGTAGGTATTCAGGCCCCAAGCAGTAGACAACTTTATAAACCAGTACCGGCACCCTGAATTTACCCCAGTAGCTAATACGCAGCCAGAGTAATTCTTTCAGCCGTGGTGATGGCAATATTCTGCCACAGTGAGCAGTTCAGCTACTGCATTTTGCATTCGCTGAAACTTCCTGGTCAACCTCAAGGGCAGTCCCACATAGAACGTATTGTACCAATTAAATCTGAAGGTTATGAGTGCATAGACGACAGTGGCCAGGCTATTCAGGTCACAGCAGTCGAAGCTGGTAGAAGGCCCCTAAGTGACAAGAGGACCACCCACTAGACCACAGCTTTCCAAACTTTTCATGTTGGTGACACATGTTTTAGACATGCATCATAACGCGACACAGGAATTCAATTTTACTAGTAAACCAGAGGTTAAACTAACCCCTTTCCAGCCCTGGGAGGAGAGCGGGGAGCGTTTGTGCGACACACCAACACACTAACGTCTCGCAACACACAGTTTGGAAAGCTCTGCACTAGACTATGAACCTGCTCTTTCAGGGGGAGGACAACCCCATCCAAAGCAGGCAATGGACCACCTGGACTTGGGAGCTGCCACCCACAGTGTCTCCATCTTGCTAAGATACAGAGTCAGTTTGTGGCCCCTCACCAAGTCCAGGTCTTGGTGAGGGGCCCTTTCTTAATTAGATGTCATAGAGAAATAGAACTGGGTATCAGTAGCATAATTCCCATAAACTCCTTGTTGTCGCTGCCTCCATTTTTTTCTTGGATGTCACAAATATATGCCACATGGAACTTTTTTTTAGGGAGCTGGTTATACAGGATTCACGTGACCTTTCCCAGCCACATGTACTCTGGGGCAAGCTGGGCTTACTCCCAGATGGTTGTTTATTATGGGATTAGTGCTCATGTATGCAGGTTTTTTGCAGTATCCACATGACGTCACTGGCATCTAAATGCCAGACCAAATTTCCCTCCACTGAATCCAGGTTTACCCTCTCTGTGGTGAGACTAATAAATTATTATTATTATTATTATTATTATTATTATTATTATTATTATTATTATTATTTTGCCAACAACCCATTTGTGATATCTAAACAACAGATTTGAACCCTTAAGCCTATCCGCCCATCCCAGTTTGGCTCTTGCTTCCCAGAACGTAAGGTGAGACCTGCAGCAGTACAAGGTATCTGTGCCACATGGTAGCTGCTTTTACTTTTCAAGAAATGCCTGTGGCTGACGAGGAAATATAACACAAGGATAAAAGTACATGCATTCCAGGCTATGAAAACCCTTACATCATCTGAACAAACCAAAGTACTGCACACTTTCACATCTCTTGTCCATCGCCATGTACAACTTTCTTACCTGGGGTAGATTTAGAACCAGGCTTTTGTGTCAGGCCTCGGGCTCTAATAACTTCTACTTCCAACTGGCCTTTCTTATCCACCATTCCAATCTGAATATCACCTAAAAGAGAATCAGGTGTGTGAGAGTGTCTTATTAACCAGCAAAACAACAATCTTCTAATGACTCACAGAAGGGTAAATAAGCCTTACGCTCCCTCCTGAATTTTCACTGTTTGTTCCTATATTAAAATTTTCATCCTGGTCTTCCTATAATTTACCAGTTTATTGATAATGCTTCATTAAAAAAAATTTCCCATTGCATTTTAAACTAAATAACGCAGTGGAATAACATCAGTGGATGATGTGTGGGACACCATTTAGGATAAAAAAAACAACAACCCTCTGTTTCTTGCTGCTCAAGTTACATACTGTTTTGTTTCGGAAACAAGGATTTTCTCTCTGGATTGTTATATTTAAGTGCCTTGGGTAACACTGCCCCCCATCCCCTAGTAGTGCAGTTTTCCCAGGTCTTGTGCTGGCTAGTTAAAACATCTACAGTATCAGCTGGATTTTTTTTATTATCCTCTCCTATTAACATCCTGCTTCAGGAAAAAATAGGTAAAATCAGTTCATAGGAATGATTCTGCAACCACATCCCATAAAATAGTACACATGGTATTTCTTCAGATCCAGTCTTTGGTGCTTACCAGGCATCAGCAGAGGGTATTACTGTATAGACCTTTCCCATCTAGATAAGAGGCAATATCTCAGATGTATCTCAGGTATAATAGAAGCCTTCTAAAATGTTTCTCTTTAAAGGGGGAAATGTCTGTGTTGGTTTTCTAGGTTAGAAACTTCAGTGAATAAAGGCATCAATGGGTGGAAATAAGACATCACCCAAGGAAGTCCCTTGATTTGTTTCCCTGCCTAAGCATTGGCTGAAAATCAGTAGGTTAAATGTGATCTCATATGTAATCTTATATTTGGTTTATAAGAAGTTATAAGCAGCCAAATAGACTTATATAACACACTTTATTTAGCTGGTTGATCAGAGTATATCTATTATTATTTTGATTGGAGTACAGTCGTACCTTGGAAGTAGATTGGAATCCATCCCGGAAGTCCGTTCGACTTCCAAAACATTTGGAAACCAAAGTGTGGCTTCTGCTTGGCTGCAGGAAGCTCCTGCAGCCAATCAGAAGTCGTGGAAGCCCCTTCGGACATTCGGCTTCCAAAAATAGTTCGCAAACCTGAACTGTCACTTCTGGATTTGTGGCGTTTGAGAACTGTTCAAAAACCAAGGTATGATTGTATATCTATCTGAATGAATGAGAGAGACCTGCTGAGTTTTAAAAGAACTCACATGAGGTAGTCTATTTAGTAAGACTCCCGTCAGAGGGAGCCCCTGCTCTGGGTGGCCCTACATTTGAATGAAAAGCAGGGGATTGCTAGAGATGGGGACTTTTCAGTGGTGATATTCTCATTGTAGAATACTCTGCCTGGGACACTGGCTGACACCTACTTTGATGGGCTATAAGCACCAGGTGAGCACCATTTTATTCTCTTTTAGTGGATGTTGGAATTAGAAGAAGAGGAGGAGGAGGAGGAGGAGGAGGAGAAGGAGGAGTTTGGATTTGATATCCTGCTTTATCACTACCCAAAGGAGTCTCAAAGCGGCTAACATTCTCCTTTCCCTTCCTCCCCCACAACAAACACTCTGTGAGGTGAGTGGGGCTGAGAGACGTTTTATTCCTGTATGTAAGTCAATTTATTTCTGTTTCCCTGCTTAATCACAATTTTAAGGTGAAAGGGATGGACCCAGAGATTCCTTGAGTGGCGTTCGGCTGATGGAAATGGGTAAGGAGGGAAGGTAATTTTTGCCAATTTCCCTTTCTCTCTGCACTCTCTAAGAAAGGAGCCCCTTGTGTTCCCTAAAAATCTCCTCTGGATGGCTGGAGGATCCTCTGCATGAGAGGTTCTGGGGGATGGTGGAAAGAGGGAACTGGCAAAATTTCCACCTTTTATTATCAAAAATCACAGGCTCAAAGGCCCTTCTGTTTGTGGAAGTGCAACTCTGGATCCAAGCCATGTTAAGAAGAAGGGGGAAAAATGTTTTTTGCATTCATCAGCTTGAAAACTTGCTGAAGGATGAAATAAAAACGTTTGAAATGGATTAGATATAAAAAGAAATGAAGGAGAGAGTGAAACCTAGAATGGCTGAACAAGTTGGACAAGCAGTCTGTGACAGAGTGATAAAAGGAACTCAAAACAGCAGTATCAGTTTGAATAAAGAAGAGTTTGAAGAGTTTGGATTTGATATCCCGCTTTATCACTACCCGAAGGAGTCTCAAAGCGGCTAACATTCTCCTTTCCCTTCCTCCCCCACAACAAACACTCTGTGAGGTGAGTGGGGCTGAGAGACTTCAAAGAAGTGTGACTAGCCCAAGGTCACCCAGCAGCTGCATGTGGAGGAGCAGGGAATCAAACCCGGTTCACCAGATTATGAGTCTACCGCTCTTAACCACTACACCACACTGGCTCATCAATAAAGTATTGATGTGTTCCCTTCTATGTAATTTGGTGGTATTCCAGGGTCAAAACTTCAAGAATATAACCCACTATGCTTAATGCAGATGACAAAACACACGGTAACATACTGAGGTAAAGTCAGCCTACCCCAGGTCTCTCAAATGCTAATACCAGAACATCTGCAATGTTTGGTATTCTTTAGGAAATAGGTATCATTGTTCCCTCACAGTATGATGGCAGTCATTTAGCAGATAATGAAGAGGTGAAACTGGGACAGGTTTTTAAACTGTTTCACTAGATTTGGATGTAATAAAAATATTTACATGCAAACTCTTTCCCCTTAACAGTATCTTTGTTATTTTATCTTTCTCATTAGTCCGTGCTAGTATGGCCAGTGGTCAGGGTGGATGGGCTCCCTTCCAACTCTACAATTCTATGATTCCATGTGGATGTTGTGAAATTATGCGCACTTGGTATGTACTGAATCCACCTTAAACTGATGTGTGTTTACGCCTTATTTTTATTTATTCTGAAAGATTTATAAACCATTTAATCAAAGAGCTCGCTAAGTGGTGTATATTCTTATGAACAAAAAACAAAGCTGATCTTACCCATGGCAGGAGTGGCTAAAGTTTGTCGACCTACTAGCTGCGCAGGTCCAAGTCCATCAAGGAAATCACTGAATTGACTGTCAGCACCGAGTCGGACTCCAGGAAATATTAGGCTGTGGAAAGACAAGCATAGAAGAACAACAACAGATTTTTGTGACTTATTATTTTGACACAGTCCTGCTTTACCAAACACACATCCCAGAAGAATATGTAACTGACAAATTAAATGAGAAACAAAATCACACACATGCAATATTCTTGAACCTTGAACTTATTAATTTTATCAGTTCCTCAGAAGAAAGTCATGATATTGGTACAGAACTTAGCGGCAAGGAGTACCAGCACATTCCTTTCCAGCTGAAGCTAAAATGTTTAGCTGGATGCAGTGTATTCTGGGTCTACACAACTATAAAAAATGGACAGTCTCTTACTAGAAATAAATAAGTGTTGCCACCATTTTGTTCCCTTCTGATCTATCTGAGCATTACTGCTGCTAACTCTACTTTCCTTTCCTCTCCCCTCCCCCATTACCTTTTCAACAACTTGCCTATCCCTGCCTCAACCTCTTGGTTGCAGCCTCAACAGTAGGCCTGCTCAATGACTGACCATTTGGTACCCTCTAGCGGAGACCTGCCACCAGCAAAGATGTTTGCCCAATGGGTGGCAGGAATGGCCCTGGTTACAGCAAGCATCCACTTACTTTCCTTCTGAGCTGTAACTGTTGATGCTGCCATCAGTCGATTCCCGACTTGGCTGCCGGACCATACGGCTTCTCATTTCTGCTGCCATACCAGTTTCTGTGCTTCTCTGTATCGTGCTTTTTAGCTTCTTGCTGCCCGTCTCTAAAAGAAAACAGGACAACAGTAGTAGCAGCAGTAGTAACAAGTTGGAAGTAGCAAAATGTTGTGATCATTCACATCACTGCGGCTGGACTGAAGCTGAAATTCTATGCACCTACCTGGGAACAAGTTCCACTGAATTGAATATAACTTATTTAAGTCAGTAACCTAGACCTTTTCAATCTGTGTCCCACTGAACTCTGGGGCTCCTTGGAAGTTTATCTGAGATCCCTCAATCCCTCAGTTCAGTAGTGGTCAGCAAGCTTCCCTTAAAAAATTGCTTGCCCACCAGTACTAATCTTGACCTAAAAAGCATGACCACGGTGTTGTGTATGGTAAAAGATACTCTCTCTATTTTGTGGTACAACTGTGATGCCCAACAGGCAGTTAGTGCCCCGCATGAATAATATGATACATACCCGGGAATTTTGGCAATGCACAGGAGTTGCATAAGCTATAGTGGAAACTATGATGCACGTACTATTTGTAGAAGATAGAAAGCTTGAAAACGATTGGCTGAAATTAATTTCATCAATGTTCCTAAACATTCATATTCTATCCCCACCCCCAGCTGGTATCTATGTTGCTCAGTGGCAAGCTTGCTGGTAGGCTATCATATTCTACCACGAATCATTGCTACATGAAGGAGGAGCCTCCACTGGAGTCCACTTCAAGGCAGCAGGCACAGGAGATGTTCAGCATCCAGCATACATCCACCTGCCTGCTCTGCATCGCTCTCTGTTTGTTCCCCACTCCCAGTAAGGGTTATGCCCTGCATGGGTTTTTGGTGATGGGTGTTGCCGTCTCAGCATGGGAGAAGGGAAAGAGATCTTCCTCTGTACTGGTAATGATTCCCTTGAATCTGATCAGCAGCAGAACACAAGACGAGATCACAGGTTAGCTGAACACCTAAACAGGTGTTTTTCTTCTTTCAGTTGAAAACTTAACAAAAAGCAAATATAAACACCAGAAAACATATGTGCTTAATATGCATTTCCACAAATGAAGGGATAACAACAGGTAAATAGATTATTCTTTCTTTTTTTGCAAATCATTTTTTTTTTCTTTTGATGACAGGCATGTGAAAAGAGTATTCCAGAATACGTGATAAAATGTCTCCCCATCTGAGCATGTCACTGGCAATGTAGATGTAATTTCATGTATACCTGCAGCAAATATTCACTCTGTTCATTTGGGTTCCATTGACTTTCAAACAGAACTTTAATGTGTCAAGTTACAAATCTAGCTGTATGGCAGGTTTGTCACAATTTGTTGTAAAGCATCTGCTAAGTATAGGTTAATCCTCTTCATGAACTCTGGCTGCAAATATTCCTCCATCAATACTTGCTATTGACCTTGACAGTTTTAAGATAAAATCCCTGTTACTAAAGTTAGAATGCCATCTATTATATATAATTTGATGATCTTAAAAATTCTAAATAAAATAATTATTTTACAAGTACAATAAAATACTAACAGAAATAAAAAAAATCAGTTATTATGTCAAGAAGCCCCCATCTACCCTGATACTTCATTTGTTTCTCCTAGTTTCCTTAAAGCAAACAAGGCTGTTCTGTAAGTCACAAAAAGGGTAGGGGTCTTCCAGTAAGAAGCACATAATCTCTGGGTTAGAACAGGTCGGTGATTTAAGCAAGAGTTTTCTCCTTAGCCTGTCAAACAAGGAATGTTTCAGAACATAATTATATTCTCTGTTTGATTCAGATTACAGAGTTTTTGGGGATACAGGAACCCATTTAAATCTGCCATATAACATGGCAGATGGCATAGTCTGTAGGTGTTCTTCAGCGAAGGAAGGAATTGCAAGCCTTCAAGATATTTGGGTCTCTGGTGGTCATTTTAAAAGGGCAACACCAGCAGGAAATGGTTGATTGTTGTAGCAATGTCATATCACCTCCTGCTTGACCTCCAGAAAGCCTGTATCTTAGCTTTTTACCTAGGCAGTCCCCAAATACTTTGGGCAAATTATATACTTGTAAAGGGTTATGAATCATACCATCACAATTTTCCATATGACTTGAAGACAAGTATACCTTTTTTACTGGCCACATATTTGACATCTTGTACATTCATTTATGGAATCTAAACAATAAAAACAGATATCCTTGCTTTAATTGAGGGCCAACCTACCCCAATCCAACAGGTGCTGAAGTAAATCCTAATAATGTTTGCAGATGTTTATTCAGTTCTGTTTCCAGCACTCTAATGCAAGTCTCATTATCTTCTCATATCTCTATACAAAAACATTACCCAGCACATCACAATCCGCTGTTTCTATGAATGCAATGCTGTGCCCCAATGTCTTTGTGGTGACCATATTATTGTTGTGAAATGCTATAACTGCTTCAAAGAGCTGAAAGCAACTTGAGATGTGCTTTTAATCTCAGTACTTCCATATGCCAGTAAAATTGTAAATACAAGAGTCTAAAAGAAACTACAACTATATCCATAATTTTTATACACACACAAACACACACACACACACACACACACAGAGAGAGAGAGAGAGAGAGAGAGAGAGAGAGAGATGATAGATAGATAGATAGATGATAGATAGATAGATAGATGATAGATATAATTTGCAGATATAATCCATCTATGTATGTAGAATTCAGAACTTAAATGAGATTATGGCTAAACAATTTTTTTTCTCCTAAGCCTCTAAGTTTACCAGTATTTCACCAACAAACTACATGATGTTCACAATGTTATTCTAGTTTTTTGAAGCAGCATTATTTCATTTGAATAAACTTAAGCCCTTCAGTTCCCTGTAAATGGTTAATCACTGGATTGTATTGGCTATCAAATGAATAATCCGCCTATGAATTATTTCAGTGTACACACACAATGGCATAGATGGGGGAAAGGCTGACACACATACATGGATGATCAGGCAAAAAACACTAAGAATCACAGGTGGGGAGAGTGCCAGTGCAATCTGATTCTGCTTCCTTTCCATTGGCATCTGGTTGGCCACAGTGAGAACAGGATCCTGGACTAGATAGGCTTTTGTTCTGATCCAGGTGGGTTCTTTTGATGTTCTAAAGTGGCACAGTTGTCAAGACTGATCAATATTCTAGAAGTATAATATATTTTTTACTCTGATCAATTACTACTACTTCTTAAAAACAATCAAATCTATGAATAACTGTGATAATCTCATTCAACAATATTGAATGTGAAAGTTGTTACATTATGATATGACTATTAAATTAGCAAATGTAAAAACACACCTGGAAAGCAGGAACACTAATCGTGTCCCGGGCATCTTGAGCTCCCGCCTCTGCCCCGGCATCTTAAAAATATTCCTGGGATCAGCATGCATACACACACTGCGCAGCCAGTCAGGTCCTACCAGTGGGTCACCAGAATTGGGACTCGCCATTGAGTCTTAATTAAGGGTTAGGTCCCTTTAATAAACAATGAGGATCACTGATGCCAAAGAACTTTCATGGATGCAAGTAAAAGCTATGAACATGGAAGACACATTGAAGAAGAAATTAGAAAAGTATGCATCTCTAAAAGAAAAGGATGAAATGGCTCCCAAGCACATTCTCCCATGGCAATTTTTCATGGTACTCAGATGTTAGACACGTTACAATTAACAGTTGCATAAGAGATGATTTCAGATGAATGGTGCCATTTGCGTATGTTCAGGAAGTATTGCAAAAAGCAGAGACCTTTCTGTCTAAATTAAAATCACCCCGCTGCAATATGTATAGGTTGGTGGTCCACATATATATTAAGTTTCACAATAGGGTTGTGTAAGCATTTTTTGGCTATACAATCATGCCTTTTAGTTGAAAAATTATCATGCAAGACAAACTGAATATTACTCTCTTGAACAGTGCAAACTGATGTAGAAACCAACCTCCGAGTGAAACACCACCTTTTACAAAGTCAAGCATAGTGATAATCGCTCTGTTCCCAAAATGTTTGTTTTAAAGTAATTTCAAAGTGAAACAGATGCCAGTATTTGTGGGTCAATACTTACATAAAGCTTAATAAAAACACTGTGAAACAAATGACCAGTAATTGTAGAACAAAAAGTTGACATCATGATTCTGAAGGTTGATTCATAAAGCAGATTTTTTTAAAAGAAGCTGAAAATGTTTTCTTTTTTACATATTGCATGTTGCTATTTCATTTACAAAGATACACGTTGTTTACCTAATTTTCAAAATGATATACTGAATATTATACCACTTGGAATGACATATGTTACGCTCTTCAATCTACTGAACATTTACAACTAAAAACAAGAGTGGAATTGCCTATGATCAGGCTGTGGCTAATTCAGCACGGAATGTGAGCATTTCATAGGAAGTTTTCAGAACCTTGAGCTGCTTAACGATTTCGTCTTCACATTAAAAACATACTTTGAGAGAGATACCCAAGTCCTTGCTACATTTGTATATTCAAACACACATTGCAGATCAATTCCATCAATACACACAGAACACAAAACTTAAAATGCAGCGTGTGTGTGTAGCTTGCAGATCTGCCTGCAGAACATCCATTGCCCTGCTGTGCATCTGTAGATGAGGTAGGAAGTGTGGAGTTCAGTCTTTTCTTCTTCCCTTCCATTAACTTCAGTAGGAAGGAGTTAAATACACCAGTCCCAAGGCTGGCACAGAGCTGTTCTGTTTCTGTGGATGTGTTGGGGAAGTGAAGAGGCTTTAGGTTTGGCTTCATCCATACCTGCCCCTACACACCCTGTTTCCCTCTGAGCCACTGGTGGTACATCTGTGCTTTCTACTGGTATACTGAGGCTTTTCTGATGGGTTAAGCACCACCTCACTAGCATACCTCCATCTCTGCTGGTGCAGATGTTCTACCCCACTGCCAATGCTAGTAAATACCAGTTGCTTGGACTCACAAGTGGCAAGTTTGCTGCTGCTGCACTCAGGCCCCTCTTGTTTCCATGGACACTGAGTTGATCACTGTGAGAACAGGATGCCGGGCTAGATGGACTTTTGACTTTGTCTACCAGGGTTGTTCTTATGTTCTTAAGGTACACAGCCATCTTTACAGCCGGCTTAGGTTTCCTCCCTTAGGCTACAATCTGCAGTTAACTGGTCTTTTTTTCCGGAGCAAACATGAATGGAATTGCATTGTTAGGTTTGCTGCAACAAAAAGGCCATCTTGTGTGTTCATTGGCCTCCAATGAGCCCAGGTAAATTAAGCTTCAAAATTTGTTTCAGTTCTTGACAGTGTGGAGAGAATGACTTCTGGTTCTCCTACCTAGCAGCATTAACTGCACTGTGCTTTGTGAGTCGTCCCCTTACATGGTTGCTTCCAACATGCTCTCTCCTTCCTCTTGAAGAAGAAGAAGAAGAAGAAGAGTTTGGATTTGATATCCTGCTTTATCACTATCCGAAGGAGTCTCAAAGCAGCTAACATTCTCCTTTCCCTTCCTCCCCCACAACAAATACTCTGTGAGGTGAGTGGGGCTGAGAGACTTCAGAGAAGTGTGACTGGCCCAAGGTCACCCAGCAGCTGCATGTGGAGGAGCGGAGACACGAACCCGGTTCCCCAGATTACGAGTCCACCGCTCTTAACCACAACACCACACTGGCTTGCAAGTTCATCTGGTGGTTATTCCCTGCTTTCCACTGCACCTCATAGGCCACAACTGCTTCTAACTCTACTACAGTTGGCCCCGTTTTAAGGTCCCAGTGAACCCCCTTTTTTAACAGTTTCATCCCCATCAGACTGCCATGACACATTTGTTTTCTAAGGCATCGTCCTTATTTTTCAACACACGAGGGGACTGGAAATGTGAAAGGCGCCTTTTCATTACTGCAATCCTTTTGAACTGCAGTCCTCCTTAAATGGGAGGCAAAATAACACGGTGTGGAAGAGGAATGCGGACAGGTGTGTGGTATGGAAATGAGCAAGACCTGGGGAAGTGGGGGTGAGCAGCAGAGAAATGCAACAGAGATGTTTCAGGAGGGAAGGTGTAGGCGCCAAATAGTGTGATCTGTAGAGAAATGTAAATAAATGGAACTTTATGAATTGGTAGCCCAATTCTCCATTTTGTAGAAGCTTGAATCAGCAGCTGTAATGGAAGAGGAAAACATACCGGAATGTCTGAACACCCACCCACTCTGTCTGCCTGAACAGAGGTTATGGGCAGGAAAGAGGGGTTAACTGATGCCATCCCTCACATTTTTCTTTGAAGCAAAATATAGCAGGATTCTTCACTCTGCCTAACTCTATGGAGTAGTCCCTGTGGACCTCTGTGAATGTGGCCATGGAACAACAGGAAGCATTTCACTGTTCTGAGGGCTTGAAAAATATATCTGGTCAATTTAGACAGAGGTAATTAAGATGGCACCCCTAAGCTGTTGTAAAAGAGAGGTGTAAATATTCTGCAGGCATTCTCATTCTCATTCTTTCTCTCTCTCTCTCTCCCTGCTGCCCCTTAAGAGAAAAGGGAACAGAAGGAAAGCTAAAGAGAGAGTGACTTTTGTGCAGCGATGTAAAGACTGTCTGGCTATAAACTGTTACGATGCCTTTTCCCAGATAATTTCCAGAACGAAACTAGCACATGTTAATATTATGAAATTGGAAATGCGCTAACTATAGTTGCCAGTGAGTATTATAGGGAACTATGGTACTAGAATGACATAGAAATAAATCAATGCATGGCTTTTTTGTTAGAGAGAGCAATAAGTAAACTAAATTGAAATAGCTTATATCCTGCTGCTTTATATACGTCAAAAGGCCATACACTACACACTCCCCGCCCCCTGCAGTAAATCTATGGTATCTCAATAGTAACTCTTCTCCTTTACCATACTGATGTATGAAGTGGGTCAAAAACAAAGGACTACTGAAAGTACACTCTTGCACAAAGATGCAGTGGTATTATTGGTTGCCCAGAAAGGCATGTTTCAATTTTTTGGGAAAGAGCAGTTCAAAATTTGGAACATAGACTAAAGACATGCTTACAAAGAAACTGTACCGTATGCCAGTGGCGTAGCGTGGGTTGTCAGCACTCGGGGCAAGGCAAGTAATTTGCGCCCCCTAACCCGTGGATTTGCGCCCCCTAACCCATGGATTTGCGCCCCTAACCCTAACCCCCAGATGTTGCGCCCGGTGCGGCCGCCCCCCCCCCGCACCCCCACGCTACGCCACTGCCGTATGCTTCACTCAAGGTTTCTTCACATACATGGTAAAGAATAATGACATCAAGTGGGGAGAAGAAACCAATGAAACAGAGATGCAGTTATAGCCTAAGTATTGTTTTAATGCCTCTGAAAAACTTGCATTCATTTTTTGCAAAGCAGGAAATGCAACATATACAATCACCATCTACGTGTATCAGCCATCCAAAAATTAGTTTCATCGGTTATCATACCTTTCAATGTGATTCTAACTTTGATCTATTTTAGTTTAGCTGATCCCCTGTCACAAGATTCAATGACTTTACTAACTCCGTTAGTTTACCATGTCTGTGGCTTGAGATCAACACAGCACACCAATCCTGTTTTCACTTACTGTACGTTTGAGAAGCGGCAGGGTTGTATATAACATAACTTTTGAAATATTCCAAAGCAAAATGAATGAATACAGACTTACCTCTTAGGCATAAGCAAAGTTAAATCCTAGCTATATTAGGAAGCCCTCAGCAGGAATTAAAACATGAGCTTTTGTTTAAGCAACTGAGTGGTAAATAATGTCTGGACTTCCTGCACAGTCTTTTGCTTAAACAGAAAAGAACACTTGGCATGAAGAACTGTCAGGATGGAATGATCCTGCGTAAAGACACAAGTCTTTACACACACACACACACACACACACACACACACACACACACCTATACTTTTTCATTAAGACTTTGGTCTCAGGATTCATTGCCCATCATTTTTTAAATATTTTTTTTTCATCCATAGAGTCAAGAAAAGCAGCAAACATTAACTTTAGCACACTATTCCCAAGACTGTGAAAACGTTCACTATCGAATAGCTCCAGGACAGATATGAGGGATGTGCAGATTAAAAATGAGTACATGGTCTCCTCTACCCATTTGACTTTCTGCTGCTGATCATCTCAATTATTTCATGCGAAAGTGGCCTCTAAGCCACTGGTAGCTGCCACTCACCCTGATGGGCAGTATCTGCGTTAAAGGTCTCTAGCCCTGGCATCTCCAGGTAGTTCTGGAAAACATAACTCTCTGAAGCCCTAAAGAGTTGATTCCTGTCAGTTTACACAATAATGATGGGCCAATGGTCTAATTGTATCAAGCATCTGCATATAATCCTGTGCTCTAAAAGCAGTCATGGATATCTTATCTTACATTCAGGTGGAAAGTTCAGTTTTACTGGAACTCTTGACCTAACAATAGGCCATATATCAGATGACAGCTATTTCCCCAAGTTCACTCAGTGCTGGGAGCTGACCAGCTGAAATTTCATTGTGCCTTTCGTTTCCAATTCTGCATTTTCACAATAATATCCATGTAATAATTCATAATATCCAATATTTTGAAATGTATTACCATTCAATTTCAGGCTACAATTTGGGATGCTTGTTTCTTTTAGCAGGTAATTGTAGTTCTAACTTAAAAGGGGGGTGGGAAGAGTCACTTGAGGATTGGGGATGAAATATTTTGCCCCAACTTGACAAAAACCTTGATAGTCATCCTGTCTGCAGAAAGCTTTGGGAAGAATGAGAACAGGATAACTACCCTCCATGCAAGTGCCAAATTGGTGTCTAAAGATGAATCCTGACAGAAGATTGTCTGACTGAGACAGTGGTGTTCCAGCTGTTCTGGATAGTATTGCACTCTTTGTTAAAGGATCAGGTTCACAACCTGGGAGTGCTAATTTCTCACTGGCCCAAGTAGCCTCTGAGGCGTGACACTTATTCCACTATCCAAGGCTAGTACATCCAAGGTTAGTCTTCCTCGTTAGAAATTGTGGGAACCAATTTTCCATGCCCTGGTACTCTCCAGATTAATTACTACCTCTGAATTATGTGAGTGGCTGCCTTTCAAAGTATACCGGAAACTACTGCTAATCTAGATTATCAGATGCTGGGCTACAGCTAGCTGGGAAAGTCCCTAGGAAAAACATCTTGCCTGCCTTGAAATTGCTTCACAGTCCATTTCAAAGCACAATTCAAAGTGCTGTTGCTTACCTTTAAAGCCCCAAATGGCTTGAGACTTGAACACCTGAAAGCACCACAAAGACTTGCCCATGCATAAAGATCAGAGGCCCTTTTCTAGGTGCCGGTGTTGGTAGAAAGTGGTGAGAGGTCAGGCTTTAAAATATTCTCCCTATATAATTCCCAACATCATTAGCCAATTAGAAATGCTTTCTGAAAAACCACATAGCCAGACCAGCTTCACTTGGCATTGTTTTACAAAGTGGAAGCCATCACTACAGCTCCCTGAAGTCACAGTTCTCATATCTCTATTTTTTTATTTCTATGTTTATTTGTTACACTCATAATATTTACTGAATTCTGTATATGCTTATATCCATTTTATATATTCATATTCTATATAGATGGCATCTGTATGCCACCACCTAAGATAAAAGTTCTCTGGGTGGTTTATGATAATTTTTTAAAAATATAAAACCTGAAATACAAAATTTAAAATTAAAAGTGTGTGTGTGTGTGTGTGTGTAGACTACATAAATACAACAAACTCTATACCTTTTTTATTTTTTTAAAATGGAGGCCCAGATTTCCTATTTAAAGGGTTCGAGTCACCAGAAAGGTTCTCACCTGCCACTGAAACTGACACCAGGCAAGCCTCCCTGGGAAGGCTATTCCATAAATGAGGTGCCACTACCGAAAAGGTCTGCCTCTCCTTGGAGGTTGTCCACCCACTTGACTTCATTCAGTGGTTGCACTCAAAGCAGGGTCTTGAGTAGGTACATAAGGGAGAAGGCAGTCTTTCAGGATGCCTCATTCCAAACCACTCAGGGATTTAAAGGTGGCAGCCAGCACCTTAAATTGCCCCCTCCCCATAGAATGGGAGCAAGGCACAGAACCACCTCTACTAGCAGTATGCTGATTATTTCTCAAAGCTGGCTTGGGGTGAAATAAATGAAACTGCAGTATTCAACGAGAAACTACCTCTTGAACACCGGTAATGTCACGTGACCACCGATTCAAAAACCAGCAGTGGGAGCCCACGGGAGCCACAGTAAACAGTAATCTCTACCCATCCTATTTCTGAAACAAGTATAAAGGGATGGTGCTCCAGAGGAATTAAATAAGAGAGCGTTCATTGGGCAGTGGGGAATACATGTGATCTTTTAGAGGATTTTTTTTTTCCGTAGCGGTTGACTGAAAACGCAATGGAGTAGAGTCTTGCAGTGCTATTTTTAAAGTGCCTCTCAGCCTCCGCCTCCTCCCGCAGCCCAAGAGAATTGCATAATGATGCTAACCCTGGAGGGCTGCTTATGGCTTTGCAGTCCCAAGTGGCTCTTGCTCTCGGTAACCTCTTTAGACCAAGTGTCGTTTTATGGATGTTACATAACCCCAGCTGCTCAACAAGTAAAAAATAGCAAGGCTGGGAGAAAACAGAGAGAGAGCACATGGTTCAGCCAAAGCTAAGCACTTAAAACAAAACAAAACAAAACAAAACAAAACAAAACAGGTGCTTAACTTTCCTCCATTGCGATGAGCAGGATTTAAAGGTATTTTCATTTGTTTGGCTAATGCGTACATATGGAAACCATCCTTTCTCTAAAAGGCTTTGCACTCGTCCAAACTGGGGAGTTTTTTTGTGGGTGTGTTCTGCAACATATCATTGACACAATAATAATAATAATAATAGCACATTAGCGGTGGATTTACAATGCATTATCCACACATCATTCTGCTTTATCGGTTGCTCTGCAATGTTTCCCCCACTGCCCTTGCACTATTGCCATCTGGAGGAACACTATTTGCACTATAGCACGTAGCAAAACCGGGACAAAAAAAAAATCCAAAACATTTGTGATATAAAAGGCCACCAAACTATTGCAGGAAGTTAAGACCGGCATCCATTGGACTCAAAGCAGTAGGACTGCTCTGAAACATTTAGAGGTGAAAGCAGTATTGGAAGCAGAATCACATGTCACTGCCCCCATACACTGATGCAGTGGTGGAGGAAGAGGGGTGCGGGCCGCCCCGGGTGTCATCACTGAGGGAGGGGGATGACAAAATGACAAAAAATATGAGGTTTTTTTTAAAAAAAATGGGCTCACATAACTTTTTAGTTCAGTCAAGAAATGTAATGAAACACGGCTGGCACTGGGCACCACACCACAGGGCTGGGCACTTACCATGGGGCCTGTAGTTTGCCTGAGCCACGCATCTCTCCTTGGAGTGACGTGGTGGCTTGAGTACCTGCAGGCTCCGCGCTGCCTGAAATGGCAGCGTGGGACTTGCATCTGCCCTCCGCCTCTCTCTCCGCCGCCCTACAGCTGAGGGGGAGGTGGTGAAGAGGCTCTACGCAGCGCCCCCCGCCCCCATGAGCGGCTTGCCCCACCCCCGGCTGCAGGACGCATGCTGCACCCAGCACCTGAGCGGCTAGCTACGTCGCTGCATTGATGAGCACAAATCACTAGGAATGCACAATAAAAAGAATGTTTTTTAGGGGCCTGTTGTGCATTTCAGCCTCATATGCTTGGATTAATTAAGGGCAAGAGGGGTGTCAGAAATACTGGGCCCCATCCCTGTTTTTTTCCTTTCCTTTTAATGCCGTAGCAGGAGCTGGGAGGGGAGGCACTGGCCAATGGGAGGTAGTGTGTTTCTCCCTTCAAATGTTCCCCTGAGCAGTTTTCAATGTTTTCTCCCCAGCCGGACTCTGAAACCAGAAGTGAACCTAGCAGGAAGAAAGTGGCCAAGAGTAGAGGGAAACATTTGCAGGAGAAACCTGAGGACTGCAGCAGGACCAAAGTCCCCTCCCCTCTCACCATACTTTGGCCTGTGGGAGCTTCCTAGCTGTGGCATGTCCCCATGCTACTCCGATACAGGAAGGATGAAAGAACCAAGAGGATGGGTTTCCTACCACATGAACACCACCCAACTGCCAATACAACTACACCTGAGAACCCTGCCCTTAGGTCCCTTCCCTCCTGGACAGATCTGCCTGGCATGCTGAGATTGGGGTGTGCTTTCTCATTAAGAGTCACTCATCCACCTGAAGGTGCTTCATCAACAACTTGTACCTGGCTGACGGTCCTCAAAAAGTACAAGTTACTTGCAGTCCCCCAAAAGTAAAGCACGCTACCTCCAGAATGGTTTTCCAACCAAAGACAAGGAACCCACTGGAGGGCAAGGGGAGTGGCAGAGAAGGGGAGAATACAGAGGGCTAAGGATAAGCTGTTTGCTTTTTCTGCCTTACCCTCTTCCCGCACCATAAATCCAAGTACGTACACATGAACACACACACAAAAACATTATGCAGTATTTTAAAAATTGGCAAGTTGTTAAAATTGTACCATATGTGTGCCATTACACCAAGAACGGGCACATTTCAACACAGCACTGGCCCTGTGTCCCAAAGCAACTGAGTTGCAGCCTGAAAATGTAAGGCTCACCTGACGTAATTTATTTGTGATCCTGTTGCAATAAATTCAATTATTTAATGCTGCTGCTTCACATAAACAGCATACTTGCATTAGGGCCTGAGGGGTCATAGCCAAGTTATTGATTGAAGTCAAAATAACCAGATTTATCCCCCACTCAAAAACACTGCCAGTTATCCAGCTCCCTCCTTGTTCAGTGTTATTAATTTTTCCTCTGCTCCCTGTCTCTAGCTATAAATATTTCCAGACTCCTGCATTAAATAGGCATAAGGGGGGGAAATTGCTCCACATCGCAATGTCTAGTCTTTGCAACCAACAGACACCTGCAATGATCTTTTAGGAATATTTTTAACAGCATATGGGTTTACTTCCTCATGCATGCACACTTTATGTAATTCCCAAGATCCTAGCTGTCACTCTAAAAATACCAGCCTGAAACCAGTGTTCCTTCCTTTTCAAAGAATAGTTGACTGAGAAAGGTATTCGTAAGCAGCTTCCAGCACTGACTACACCTGGTTAGCATGTTTCCAAGTCTTATGTGGTGAAAAAGAAGAGTCCGAATGAGTGTCAGGAGTTCCCAGAGAAATCAGTGGGGCCCCCTGTGCTTATATGTTGGATTTGATTACATTCAAGGGTTGTATTTTGGCATTGTTGTACTTGTGGTCTCAGGAAAGTCAACTCATCAGTTTGATAACATTTGAAAATCCAGACATTGGCCAGGATACAAAGAATTCAGCATTCATGTGCATACATTGGGAACCCCCAAGTCCCATTCTTTAAGTAGCAGCTGCTTGCATAAGCCAATCCCAAAACTCAGGACAGTGTTTATCAAATTCATTGAATGAAGTGTGAGGAGCCGCTGTTGGGGGAAAGAAATATGAGAAGTCCTTTTGGGTGCATGCAAGCCACTTCTCACACTTACTGTCCTGAGCAAAGAAAGGCAATATGGTCTGGGAATGCCAGTAGAAGACTTGCTTCAGTGGACTGAGTGCCCCATTCTTCTTCTGGATTAATAACTATTCATGCCAGATGCCTACATTTTCTGAGAGAGAGTCAAGGCAGCAGTATTTTAAATTGCAGTTAGCACTCAAACTCTGTCAGTTATTTATAACAAGAAGGGGGTTTCCACGCATGCAGAAAAGACGGTCTGATCTTTCAACATGTATGCAAAAATGCAAACCGAGTTTAAAATAATTTGGAATAGAAGAAACCTTCAAAAATACAGCTTGAGACAGAACCTTTAAAACCCTGCAGACAGTCTGTTTAAATCCCATTGAAGTAAATAGGATTTAAGCAATTCCACAGCAACATACAGGACTGCAACCTTACTTGTAGCAAAATCCAATTAATGTTACAGGGATTCATAAATATACTTGAGATGTGTTTTAGATCAAGTCCTTTCAGTTACTGAAGTAAATCCTTAAAACCCCCTAATCTTTTGCTCTAAATAATCCCTGGTCACATAATTAGTCCTGTTAAAAGGATTACAAGCATTCCGTGACATCCAGGTAACTGAAAAAAAGCTAATTATTTTCAAATTCCTTCTAGTATTATCTGAGTGGTATTAGAATAAAACAGGACTGGCCCCATTATTTAATATTAATTCACCATTCTAAAACCCCTGAGTGACTTGGCATGCTACATCTTCAGTAGCTGCAAGTTCCTAAGCCCACAGAATATACACATGAATTACATTCAAACCAAACACTGTATTGAAAGCTTCCATGTCACATTCTAAATTCATTGGTTGGAAGGCAAGAAAACCACATGTACGAGAGAAGCAATCTCTTCCTCAAGAAGAATTCTGAAATAGGGCTGACTTGCAGAGGCAATTCATAAATCTATTACTTTAGGTGGCTCAAATATAGACTGGGCAAGGGCAGAAAAATCTGAACAATGTGGTAAGGCTCTGTAAGCACAAAGTTACTTGTTTCTGGTTCCTGTTTTATGTGTTCTCCTTTTTTTCTTTCTTTTACATAAACCATAGGAAACTGGGTTGAAACGGTGATCTCCAGGGATAGTTCTCCAGCCTTATAATACCAACAGCAAACTGTATCCACGATTTCTTCTTTTTTTGGGAAAAAAACAGAGAGACCCACCAACAGAATTGCACCTGCGTTTGGGATCTGCCATTGGAAAGCCCTGCGCAGAATTTAAAAGCACTTCTGCCATTTGTAGCATCTTGTCCTCAAATGCTCAGCAGCGTTGCACTAAATGATGCTACGATCTGCTTGCTGTTCCCGAACAAGCTTCACAAGTTTGTGTTTAGTGCTGTCTTCCAGATATAGTCTCTGAAGGAAACAGTTTATTTCTCCCCTTGAGTGGAAGGGAACTGTTATCACTTTGTACTAAGATTCTGTTTTGTGATGAGAATTCCTCCCCCCGCCCCCAGACACGAAGATCCAAGAAAACAGTCAATCTAGTCTAAAGCTGTACTGGAAAGGAACCTTCCCTCTGAAATCACTTCAGGGCTGCAAACACACACACACACACACACACACACACACACACACACAAACCAATACCTCATTATGTACAAAGGGCAAAATAAGAGTTGTACAGCTTTTCACTGGGAATCGGTCTCTTATTTCACTGGAGAAACTATATGAAACATTACCTGGGTAAATGATCTTTCCATAGGAAATAGCACAAACACATTATTTATAATAAAGCTAACAGTATGACTTCTTAGAAGGAAAACTGGATGGTGCTTAGCTCATTTGCCTGTCTTATTTCCAACTCACTTACAGGCGAGCCCAGTGGGTTTCAACAAAACTTGCTTCCAAACATGTGTACCACTGCAGTTTTTCATTGTTATTAATGCAACGATAAACTGAAACGTGTACCAAAATCAGTTAAAGATGCATGAATTTTCTTGACACATATTATCTTGTTTCCAGTATCATACAATAGATTTTTTTATGCACACTACAACCTCTATTATTATAATAATTATAAAATGATACTGTATATAGTTTAAAACTTTGGTTGAACATGCATTCTTATACACATAAGTGTGCAGGTTAAAACAGCACTATGTCTTTATTCTTCGTATGCCAGCTTAGCATGGTGAGGGAATGTAGAAAGAGCAATGGAAATGGAAACTAGGCTGCAAGCATGTGTGTCTGTATGTGTGTGTGTAAATATATATGGGGTTGCCAGAGATCCAAGTGCATAGGTTTTGGATTAGGGTAATAAGACATATGCAAGGGTACTACATCGTCTAAGGTGAGTCTCCAGTTTCCTCATTTGTAGTAGTATTTGAGAATACAAATATTGATGGCACTTTAATGTGAGACTTTCTCCTTTTGCAAGCTCAACATAACAGCCATTTTGCAAGATGAAGCCTGGCTCTGCCACTACAAATATTTGGGAACATGAATTCAGTGCCTTTCATCTCAGTCCTTAATTCAATACAGCAGAAATGTGGCTTACTTTGCTTGCAGGTTCAGATATGATCGTGTCTGGAAACGCTTAATTTTTGGACAGGCCACAGAAACATTCCTACTAACCTCTATCGCCACAGTTAAGAAGACATTTCAAGACATAACCCATGTCCCAAATCATCTAGGAGTAATTCTGCAGTATCACTAAGTGTTCCAAATAAAATGACTCTTGGTATACCAAAACATTAACTCAGAAGTTTCTTATGACATCTATTGATTGGTAAAACACAGAATTTATCTGGCAGGTTTATTTGAAAATCACAGGTGCATAAGGCACTGCATAGTATTAAACAATTTTATTTCATTTAATCCTACTGATGCCAGGAAAGGGTGATGTAGTGGGTGGACTAGGACTTAAAAATGAAATGGGGAAAACAAAAAATTGATGACACAAATCAGAAACATCTGACATACCTGCAGATTGTGAGTATCTTGATCAAGAGATTGAACCACTGTTGTAAGTCTAACTGAGATCTACTCTTACATCAACTATTTATTTGTAAAGCCATTTAAGGATGCCTGCTCTTATCAGAATAAAGGGTAAGCCCCCTAGCTGATTTTAACAGAACTTGTGAGCCAATATCTCTCTTCATTCCCTCGTTAGTAGCTCTGCTTTAGGCTATAGAGATTAGGCTTTTAAGATTTCTGAAGCAACAAGAAAGAACAGGGCCATTAAAAGCATGTAATGTAGCATCATGCTACACTCTAATTAACTCACTTCACTAAGCCTATTTTTCAGGGTTTTAAAGGGGGGGTGGGATAAAGAAAGGAGTCAGCATTAGTTAATCTCAAAATCAATACCTTTCTTTTTCTGCTTTAACCCATTACAATATGATGCATTTAAAATTGTGTAGGTGTTGTGACTGGCTTCTTTCAGATCATGATTATAGATTGCAGGTGACAGAACCTAGTGTTGTGAGATTTATCCCATAACACAGGAGAAGCCAATATGGTGCACTCCAGGTGTTGCTGGCCAGGTGTAGTCCAATAACATCTTGGAGGGCACCACCTTGGCTGTCCCTGCTATTGTGTTTCTCTGATAGCACACACAAAAAGCCTTCCACACCTGGAAACAGTTTTTTCTTGACATCTAAACCCTAATCTCATTTCACATGTACACAGAGCCACGTTCTTACTGTCCATACTCCACTCACCTGTTTGGCTAAGCTGGGATGTGCTTCTGCTTCTTCGAGATACCATGGCAACCACTTTGGCACTAAGGCTGGACCGTCTTTTCTTCCCACCTGTTCCAACCGTACCAACTGCAGTGTCTGATTGACTCCCATCGTTATGTTCCAGCTTATACACCTCTCCACTCACACTTGTGCTCTTTGTGATGATTCTCCCTGAAGTCCCCATCCGTCTGCCTTGCATTTTAGGAGTAAACGTACTATATTTACAAAGTAAAAACATACATGTACATTTGAATTATGCTTGTGTTTATAACAAGATCTTTAAATAAAAAAAAACCCCAACACATCATAGTAAAACTGACTCCTTCCCCAATATAAAATATTGCTAAGTATACTTTGAATTATTTGATACCCAAGTACACGACTGTATTCAAATTCCTGAAACTCACAGGTTTCACACACACACCCATTCCTAATTGAAATTGAAGTTTGACTTCCAACTTCTCATTTTAAGTCTGTTCTGTGTTCGGTCACAGAATTTGAATGCTATTGCACTTGCTAGTGCTTTAAGAGTCGATGGAATTTTATTTTATTTTTTTTATAAAAATTTTTTATTGGTTTTTCACATTTTATAAAGACATAACATACACACGGAAAAAAAAGAGACAAAGACAAAAAAAACAACAACATGCATAATTTCAAAAATCTTATTTTCTTAACCTTGTTTCTTGACTCCCCCCCACCCCCCTTCATGCATCCCAATTTCCATAATTATATCAGCAAGTTATTATGTCTGCTCTTTGCCATCTTAATATAACACCTTTTATAGAAAATTAAGTTCTTTCCTAAGTTGGACTCAAGTTCCCTTCCATCGATTTCCCAATTTGTATTAGATAAAAATCATATTAACTAAACCCATTCATTTTACCCATTCAAAATGAATGATACTGGAACGGAGTCTAAGTAATAATAATCACTTTCCTAGGATTTACACAAAAATATATTTATGGTCATAGAAAATAAAAGAACAAAGACATGTACCCACTCGATATATATTCTGATCAAAACAAGACTTGCTATAAAATGTAATGCAACAGGGTAAATATTCCTCATTGATGTAAATGGTTCTAATGAAAAACTGAGGTTTCACAGCACATGGTGATCTATTTACAAAAGATTAGTTGATCTATTTATGATTTTAAAAAAACAAAAACCACAAAAAGTAACCTGCATTAAATCACCATTAAATATATAAATTATGTGTTGTTCCTTTTTTCCAGAGAAGCTTCTGTGCTTCATAGCATAAGCTTGCCCAAGATAGCTGGGCTGGTGGGAAGAAGCAGGAGTACAATTAATACATTCTTATTTCCTGTAGAATTTCTCATGCCAAAAGCAAAATGTATGTGCGTGTGTATAGATAATTTTATTTGGATTTCTCATTCATTCCGCCTTTACAGCTTGAAACTGGCAATAACACTAAAAGCAAAATTAAATAAAACAAGTGGAGCCCTGCAATAAAATGTATCCCTGAGAAACATGCTACTTGAGCCTGTGGCTAAGTAATATGCAAAATAGCATTGAGCATTAAAGGCCAGAATTCCTGCTCTTACTTGGGTATTCTTTCATCTGCTTTTTTTGGTAGCTTTTTAGAAGTTTTTGAACATTTGCAACTGCAATCTGTATGTAAGTCAATGGCACATGACCTCTGCATGAAATTGACTGCACTGCCCAAGCTTGTGTCCCAGGGACATTATTTTGGTGCGGCTAATGCAGCAAAAACAATGCAGGAGGCAGCAGTTATGAGTTTCCAGTCTCTGCAGCCACAGCAGGCATTGTGATTTGCCAGTGGTTTGACCCCCAGAAGCGTACTGCACTGTCTCTTGAAACAGATGGATGCCAACAACGGTTTGGCCTGGGTGGAACTCTGAGAGGGTAATATAAGTAGTCTCACTCTGGTCTGAACTGTAACAGCAGGGCTGCAGAGAGAAAGCAACTCTTTCAGCACAGGCCTCTAACCAGAGGCAAATTTAGGAGAGTGCAACTGGTTTGGTCACACTGAGTGCTGAGCCTCGGGGATGCTGTCGTGGATGCTGCAACTATGATTTAGAATGGAGCAAGAGAGTTTACACTGTGAGGTTAGTAATTACTATTCTCTGAGCCCAACACACAATGTGGGAACAAAAGCAATGGATGCCAGCAGAGGATTGTTATAAGCTTCTATGTCAACCTCAACATAACCTTCAGCCTCATTAGGGGATGGCAAGACCTCTGGACTACATTGCAGGGCTCTGGTTTACCAAACAGAGACTGACCTGCAATATTCTGTGTGAACTGCACTGCAAGGCTGCCATCAGTTACCCTCTTTTAGTCACAGCCTCTTCCAACCTGCAATATCAGGACAGTGAAGTGCAGCTACTTTGGAATTAGCATTAGCAGTGGCTGTGTGGTTTGTGTGTGCATGTGATTCACACAAAATAACTGAATTAGAAAGAGCATGAATTCTTCTCTTTGCCACTACCTTTTGATTTTCTTAGGGGGCGGAGTTGACACACTGGTGCCCAATCCCAGCAACATTAAACTCCTGCATTTCTCCACTGATTTCTATGGGTAGCTCCCACCTCTACCCCTGGGGACATTTTAAAATTGGTTGAATCAAGAAGTGACCCTTCCAGACATTTCCTCTGTACCCTTTCTATTCCTCCGACCGAAGTTGTTCCTTCTTAGCCTTTCAAAATTCCATTCCACTGAGTTATTATGAAGCTGTTCAATCAACCATCACTCCTCACGGCTGATAAGATTTCTCCTGCAGATATTTTTGCTGATATCTCTCCCTTGTGCATGGATCGTGTAATTTTAGCTATAGAAGTCTGAGCATGGGGAGACCTGAACTGGCATTAGTATATAGAATTGTTTGCAAATTGCTTATTAAAACACTCGGATACTGGGTCAGGATTCGCTATGACCCATCTGCATAACTCTGCCTATTAAATGCTAACCCACAATTAACATGGCTTACAGCACTCAGAGAACATGTTTGTGTTTAAGCTCTGACAAGCATGTCTCCAAGAGCAGGAAACCTAAGAGCTGTGGGGCAGTCACTATGAATATGTCTCGCTTTATAGTAGAAACATACCAGGCCAATCAGATGGTACAGTCAAAAGAACATTTGCAGATGACAAATGGGCTGTGAGGCGTTTACTCTGTGGGTTATGCAGGGGTTGGTCAAAGCAAAACACTTTTTAATGCTGCAACACTGAAGTGAAGTGTCCTAGAGACTCATCTCCATCTAGAGGAAGAGTTGCCACATAAAATGTGTTACAATAATCTGGCCTTGAGGTTAGAAAGACAATGAATGATGGGTACTAAGCCTGGCTGAAACAAAAACGATTGCAGCCTTTTCACCAGACAGCTAGTGAAAAGTGAGACTATTAACCATAGGAAACAGCTTCCAGGTACAGCAATGAATCAAAAAGCAGTTTGAGGCTGCACACCTGAAGCATCAGGAAGGGCTAAAATATCCCCTCTTATGGATGTCTCTATCCCTTTGATGTCACAGTAGCTGCCAATTATCACCACAGCTATCTTGTCTGGGTTCAGCATCAATGAGCTTCCCAACATTTCATATCTCACCAAGGTGAGTTAGTGGTTAAGCACTGTGATGGTAGGGCTTGGGTTAAATCAGAATGGCAGGCAGATCAAGACCCACAGACTGTTGAATTAAATGCTGAATTATGTTTTTGACACTGTGGTGTCATTTCTGTGGGACTCGAGCATTCGTGAAACTGCTACTGAGTTGTTTCACACACTCTTGGCAGGAAGATGGAAAAGTCTGCTTACTTGCTCAGTGTTTCCTTGGGTCTCAACTGCAGTGGACCTCAGGAAACCAGCTCCGTCATCCAACCCATTTAAAGTGTGTATGATAGGGCTGCAGTGTGAGGTCACACAAAGACAACAAACATCTGTATGCTGATCACACAGCTGCGCCTCTTGCTTAAGCCAAAATACAGGGTGCTATTCGAAGCACACTTATCTTGAAAAGTATTGCTGGGATGAGCAGAATTAGCTTGGAGGGGATGAAATCATCAGTTTAATGTCCAGATTCCTTCATTTAACTGGTATGTGAATGACCCTTCCTGAAAACAACTGTACAGCTCTGAAATATTATCTAGCCTTAACCCCCACCCCACCCCTCATATCTCTCCTAGATTTTTCAGTAACAAAATTAGTATGCAACCACTACCATTGGCAATGACAATGTCATTTTATTTCTCTAATGAAATGACTGTTTGAAAACAAGGACAGTTTCACCGAGAAAATCTTATTTCATCTTGCATACATAAATCTGAACACCCCAAGGAACTGTCCCACATTGCCAAAGGGATAATTCTACTAGATGAAATTATAAAGGATCAGAACATCCAACATCTATAGCCATTAGTACCACATATATCTGCCCATAAGAAGGCTCTACTAAGATCAGTATGGCTTAATCCTACACGTGTATAGGACTGCAACCTTAATTTTGTAAGTATATGGAACGGGAAGACCAGCATCTTGCCAGTTATAAATTCTGCTCAATTCAAAGTGTCTATATACAACTAGGGATTGGGGGAGGGGGGTTCATTCTGTTTCCACTTTAATGCTAACCTATCTTATCCACATTTTCCAAAACAATATTTGAACTGAAAAACAGGCATTGTTTGATATTAACTCTCCTCCCAGTTTTGTTTTGCAGTTCTCCAGCCAAATAATGTATACAAAAATTATGTATATTAGGGGAAATTGAGCATAAAAATGCATATATTAGTGCCATATATAAATGTAACAACATATAAAATAATTGTAATAGTGGAAATTGTTTCCAAAAAATATGTGTATCAGGCAAAATTGGCTTATATGGACATGCTGTGAAATCTTGAAATAAATAGGGATGCAGAGCTGTCATTATTGATGGACTGCAGGTAAAATTAGATGATTCTGAAGAAATAATGTTACTTCATGCTGTTTTATCCCAGTATAAGTTCAACTGTAGTGATTTATTTTGAACCGAAAACCACTGAGATGACAATTAACAGGAAAAAAATCCTCATTTAAGGGAAACGTGAAGAGGTTGCCCACAAAGAACACGGGTATACATTGCAGCCCCACAGAGGTGTTATTGTTTTGGGAGGGATGACATATAAGCACAAGGACTCATGACACATGTAGCGCACCAAGGTTACAATGATCATAGTAAGGTGCCCTGGGGAACTATATTTCCCTGGATCCCAGGAGCCATTTTTGAAAAGATGGATTTTTAAAATAAAGTTTTTGATACGTCATAGGAATCTGCCATTCCAAGAAAAAGAGATGACAGTGCTGTTGGTTATATATAATCCCTTGTGCCTACTTAAACTAGCTCTCTGGATTAGAATGGGGTTTTTGTTTCCTGAATCTTTTTAAAGCAGCCTTTCATGCCACACTGCAAATGACTGAAAATCAGAAGACTCTTGAAAGTTGTTTGTGAAATATGGGCATCTGAAGTTCAAAAATGAAAGATAAAAACTCCCACTGGGAAGGCCCAAGCCCTTGAAACAGTCTAAAATAGATCTTCGAATTCTGCCGCATGGATTTTTGTCCTGCTTGCAGGCCATGACCTTCTCAGCAAAAGACACATGGCCAAATCTGGTGGTACTTTCCGCAAGTGAGTTTTCACACAAGGAAAAACTTCTATATTCCCTTCTCTACTCCACAGTTCCCTGGACTAATGATTTAATAATCCAAGGGCTCAAAAATTCCCTGGAGGCTTTTCAGGGAGTGCAGAGGGGCTGCCGTTAGACAGAAAAGATGAAAGCCCCACCCCACGCTGCTTTGGATCCTAGATGCCAAGATTTTATATGAAAGCACTGGTTTTCAAGTTAAACTTCACTACCATTTTCTTAATGCTTCACTTCAGTAGTGTGAACCCAATTAACTGGAAGACATTAAAAGGGCATTCTCTAATCATTAAATGGTATTAAAATTAGGCAACATGCAAAAACAATATAATTAAATCACTTTGAAATTATCAAGGTCACATTTAGAAATGAAGGTCAATCATACACACACACACACAAGCATAATCATATTGATGATTGCATTAATTTGATTTAATTAATGTCATAGTTTGTAACCATTTTTTGACTCTGTGGAGTTGTACGTAAAATGATCACAAAACTGAAAGTAAATGTAATTAAGCAATTTCATAGATACTTATCAGCTACTTTCTACAGAAACTCACCTATGTACTCTATGAAAATACATCTTACTCCGTAATCAAGGTAGTCACAATCGCCTCTGAAATAGTAAATTTTAGTGCGCTTTTTCAGGAGTGTTCATCTTTTAGCAAGAGAAATCTTTGTTCAGTAGCAGGCCAGCTGCGATTCCAAATAGTAAGGAATCAACAGCATCTTAATAATCCAGGATCTTCCTTGCTGTCAATATATAGCGTTTAATGACTCTAGTCTTTAGACAGAATCACACTGACTTGTGACAGAGCTAGTTGGAATGCTTCCGCCTTCTCTGTCAAATACAGAATCACATACTAATTCTGAGCCCCTATGGAGTTCTTTACAAGGAGATTGCTCATGAATGCTAATAACTTGAGAGCATGTAGCACTCCTGGACTAAAGGAAAAGATAATCACTTCCCTTTAATGAGGAACATAATATTTCTAAAAATAAACTACCCACTGTTATTCAAAGTGCGCCACACTGAAGTGTGACCTCAGATCATCTACAGTTGGCCATTCTGTCAGCAGCACAAAAACTCTGGAGCTAGGACAAATAATCAGCCAGGAAAGGTTGCGGTTCTCTGCAAATATGCTTGCTGATAAGCCCCATTCAAGTCAGCAGAAGTTATTTCTGAGTAAACATGCATTGTCTTAGAATGTAACTATGATGTAAAACCAAATGCTTTGGTAGACTAAATGTGATATGATTCACAAAAGCTTGCCGTCTGTCGATTCTGACACTTGCCATTGCATTCATGTCTACAACTCTAACAATTCAAGTGTTGGGTGTCTAATAATAAAATCTTATCATTAGTAGGTGCTCAATCTTGTTGGTCTAGGGACGTAGTGAGCAACTTGAGATCAGCACCATGGACCAGTGTACCAAATATGTATGGCATATTCTGAGCTGGTGACCTACATTCACGGTAATGAACATGGGAGATGCCAAATGAAGATGAGCAACCTGCTGCTGTTCTAAGACAATATGATGAGGATGATGAGGATGAAATTGTTGGCTTCACATGTGCAATCATATAATTTGTAGAGTTAGAAGGGATCCCAAGGGTCATCTGACTAGATGCAATCTCCTGCAATGAATTGTTGACTCATAGTTAATGGTATCGTAAGTGTCTGAGTAGGGACGCAGGTTAAACCACAGAGCCTAGGACTTGCTGATTAGAAGGTCGGCAGTTTAAATCCCCGCGAAGGGGTGAGCTCCCATTGCTTGGTCCCTGCTCCTGCCAACCTAGCAGTTCGAAAGCACGTCAAAGTGCAAGTAGATAAATAGGTACCGCTCCGGCGGAAAGGTAAATGGTGTTTCCGTGCACTGCTCTGGTTTGCCAGAAGCAGCTTAGTCATGCCGGCCACATGACCCGGAAGCTGTACGCCAGCTCCCTCGGCCAATAAAGCGAGATGAACGCCGCAACCCCAGAGTCGGCCACGACTGGACCTAGTGGTCAGGGGTCCCTTTACCAGGAATCAAACCTGGGGCTTTTCACATACAAAACACTCGCTCTACTACTGAATGACAGCTCTTTTGTGAGAGGGGACGAGGGAGGTGGTGATGGGCGCTTTGTGAGCAACCTCAAGCCTCAGGTATACAGCTAGAATATTCAGAGAGGCTTGATCCACATCTGCAAAGAAAGCAAAAAATGTAACACACTGTTTGCTCAAAATCACGGACAGTTGTGCTTTTGGAACCCAAAGGCTTAAGTAAATTTGCTGGGAAGTTGCTGTGGGAAGTCAACTTTTGTAAGATACCCAGCAGCATATGCCTTGCAGCGTCGAGAAATGCTATTGTTAATTGTCAATTGTCTTCATAATGCAAGCCTTTATGCAATGCTTGGGATTAAGAGCCAGTGTGGTGTAGTGGTTAAGAGCGGTAGTCTCGTAATCTGGGGAACCGGGTTCGCGTCTCCGCTCCTCCGCATGCAGCTGCTGGGTGACCTTGGGCCAGTCACACTTCTTTGAAGTCTCTCAGCCCCACTCACCTCACAGAGTGTTTGTTGTGGGGGAGGAAGGGAAAGGAGAATGTTAGCCACTTTGAGACTCCTTAAAGGGAGTGAAAGGCGGGATATCAAATCCAAACTCCTCCTCCTCTTCTTCTTCTTCTTCTTCTTCTTCTTCTTCTTCTTCTTCTAATTAGTTCAGTTGAATGATGTTCACGGAACTAATTCAAAAATCCCTGAACTATGCCATCTATATAAATGGCTCTACTCTGAGTAGAATGTAGTTCCACATTTTAAAAAATCATTGACAATAATGCAGAACTGGCTCACCAGGTAGGGTGGAGCAGGTTTGTTAGCTTCTCAGCGGGTGAGTTGCGGTTGCTTAATAGGAGGGGGAAGGTGGCAGGGAGGTTGACATTGTGCAAACACATCAACATCTGTGAACTTAATATATATGTTGATTAACTGCCCGATGATCAGGCCATTCTGGAGCGAGGTGAGGATATTTATAGCAAAAGTAATAAAAAGAAATTGTTATTTAGGGGAACTGAATTTAATTCTAAATTATATTTTGGAAACTTGGAAGATCTCAAGGGGCCCAAAAAGTGGTTGTATCGCGCTATAATAGAAGCAAAAAAACTTGTTCTGATGAATTGGAAGAGTCTCAAAAAGATTCCACGGAGCATATGGAATGATAATATGGACAGGTTCGCTACATACAAAAGAATTGCTTGTCAACGCAAAATAAGAATGGATAAATACGAAGAATTTGGAATGAATATCTAAGTGACAAGGAGGATAACAGTGGGAAATAGAGGGGGGGGGAGAGTGGTGATAAACAAGGAGTAGGCATAGGGATATTACTGTATATAAATTTGTGTTGTTAATTTGTGTTATTATTGTTATTATGGTTTTTTGTTGTACGTATCGACAGGAGTACCAGATTGGCTCCACCGTTGCCTTTGCACTGTGCCAGCCTCCTCATCGCCTTGCCTCGCCTCTCTCCATCCCATTAAGCAACAGTGACCCACCTGCTGGAAAGCTAAAATAGTGCCTCCCCTCTCCCCACGGCAAACTGCTTCTGCAATTGTCTCTAGATAGTGAGTACTATTTAAACTACACATTGTGGTGCTTTTAGAAACGCACTTTCCGCTTTAATTACTGGTGGGGAAAATCCATTTGTATGAATATGAGGCAAAAGAAAAGTCTGCAATATGGGAAACGTTAACAAGTTCCTTGTTAGTAAGAAGGAGTGCATAGTAAAATCCAAATTTATGCACATCTCTAATGAGATGCAAAGGCAGAATTTGATGATGAGCCATGGAAAAATCTGCAGCCTGCCAGACACATGCTTTGTGATAACCGGAGCTAAGTCATCCTTTTATGTCTCAAAAGCAAGCCTGAACATCTAGGCGACAACCACTGCAAATTCTCTTGCTGACCTTAAACAGAAGGTGAACCCAAAAGTAAATTACCCTAAGCATTCCTTTGTTTAGTTTCAGGAGAACAAAACTTGGGCAACAGCAAAATGCCTGTAGAAGGATGCTGCATTTCTGAGCTGTTTTCATTTCTTCAGTTTCCAAACAGGATAGAGAGCACCAAGTACTCAAGTTTCCAAATGAGTTATCCTGCATGTAAATGCACTGGACATAGAAATTGGGGGAAAGGATCATCCAGGATCCCCAAAGTGTGCAGAAAAATTGGGCTTGGCTTAAAAGGGGTGGGAAGTCACAATGGGTGTACAGGTGAGAGCCCCCTGCTACTGGGGCTGGCAGTTAGGCTGAAAGAAAGCCAGAGATTTGCTACTAGGGTGGAATCTAGGCACATATTTAAAAAGTTGTGAAAATGCATTTTTAAAAAATGTTTTGAAAAATATATTGGATTTGCCATAACTCACCATTGCCATCCAGTGTCACATTTGTATAATGCACTTTACAACAAACTTAAAATGTTTTATTTGCAGCTGCATAGCTGAGTCCCACGTTTCCTCCAGCCAAGGGCCCAAAGCTACCCCTTTCTAAAAGGGTGGTTACCAGATTACATCCCCGCCCTCTCTCTCCTGCAAACTGTGCCAGGGCCTCACAAGTCTACACTCATAATTTTCTAGTATTTTTTTTTTAAAGAATGCAATGGAATTCTAGCATTTTTCCTAGTTACAATCACAGCATCTGATGCTGGTCATTAATCCCAACCAGCCATGTTGCAAATTATGTGTGTACATGCAAGGAAATATCCTGGGATCATTCATAAAAAAAATACGAATATAATTTCTGAACCAGCTCATCTGTATTGTGAGGGTTTGATTAGCTGCTTGTGCGTGAAAACGTGCTCCCTCAGAGTTTGTGCGCCCCCACAAACCTCCGTGTGTGACGGAGCTCCTCAGACATGTCTGCTCTAGTCACTAGTAGAGTCCGACAGTGGCTGTCTGCGGAAGCGTTTCCAGCAAAGAAGTTCCTTAACGGAAACGCGTCTCCTGGACTCACGGCGTGACAGTTTCCTGCGAGGTATGGGTCTCCCTATGGGAGACTCCGATACCTCACCACTGTTCTCGCTGGAAGCCTCCCTGAGCCCTCCCTCCTGCTCGCATTCCCTCAGAGACCCACTCCTCCCCCTGCTGGTCCCTGCTTCAGCAGTTGAGTCTCTTTCATCCTGCCTGAGTCCCTCCACCACCTGATGCTCTGATGGCAGTTCCCTGACATCCACCTCCCCTCCAGGGCCCCCCTCACCCCCTCCCAATTCCTCCCCCCTGGGAGGTGAAGGGCTAAAACCCCGAAACGAATCTTCCTCATCTTCTGACGTCTCGAACAATTCTCTCCATCGATCGTCGTCCTGGCCAGCTGAATCCTCCTCCTCTTCAGAATCTGGGAACCCCTCCAACTCCTCTTCCTCGTCGGTGGTGGCAAAGTATTCCCTTCGGAACCTCGCTACAGGCTGAGGTTTACGTGGGAACCTCTGATGAAAAGTCTCTATTAAAACCTCGTCATTGACATCCTCTGCCCTAACCCAGGTGTTTTCCGACTCCGGTTCCCCTTCCCACATTACCAAATACTCTACTTGATCTCCCTTCCACCTGGAATCGAGGATCTCCGCTACATGGTAGCTGTGTTCCTTCTCCTCCATTGCTGGTCCCCTAGTGACCCTCCCCTCACTGTCTCCTCTATACGGTGACAGCAACGACCTGTGAAAAACTGGGTGCAGCTTCATGTGGTTCGGTAACCGGAGCCTGAAAGCCACTGGATTGACCTGCTGTATGACTTCAAACGGACCCAGCCTTTTGGGTCTTAATTTCTTACAACCTCCTTTGAATGGCAACCCTTGGGTTGACAGCCACACCTGGTCCCCCACCCTGATGCTTTCACCTTCCCTTCTGTTTTTGTCTGCTTGCCTCTTATATTCCTCCTTAGCCCTGTTTAAGTTGAGTTGGAGCTGGCGATGGATCGCTTCCATTTCTTCCACGAACTGTTCCGCAGCTGGAACGCTCCAGTTCTCCCCCTCCCCCCCTGGGAAGGCTCTGGGATGGCACCCGTGATTAGCCAAAAAGGGGCTCATCCCCGTGGACACGTTCTCTGCATTGTTGTAGGCAAATTCTGCCAACGCCAGCTTCTCCACCCAATCATTCTCTCTGTCATTAACATAACACCTCAAATATTGTTGGAGAACCCCATTTGCTCTTTCCGCCTGCCCGTTGGTTTCAGGATGACGGGCCGTCGAGAAATTAACCTCTACATGCAGTAAGCTCATGAGCTTCCTCCAGAACCTGGAAGTAAATTGTTTCCCTCGGTCTGAAACCACCCTCAAGGGGGCGCCATGCAACCTAAACACATTCTCTACAAACAATTTGGCGGTTTCTTCTGCTGTAACCGCATGTGAGCAGGCTATGAAGTGGGCCATTTTAGTTAACAGGTCTACTACAACCATGATGGCTGTTTTCCCTCTAGACCTTGGCAGATCAGTCATGAAATCTATTGCCACTGCTTCCCACGGTCTCTCAGGTGTGGGCAGTGGTTCTAATAAACCAGCCGGCGCCTGCCTCTCCCCCTTGGCTCTTTGGCATTGTTCACACCCTCTCACATACTCCCGCACATCTTCCCTGACCTTGGGCCACCAAAATTCCCTGGTAACCAGCCACATGGTTTTGTGTTGCCCAAAGTGCCCTGCTGTGGGGCTATCGTGCAGCTGCTTGAGTACTTTCTCCCTCAATTCCCCTTCAGGTATATATAACGCTCCCTTATAATACAATGCCCCATTTCTCTCCTCAAAACCACCGGGTTTGTCTTCCTCCCCTCTGAGATCCCTGAGTTTCCCCTGGGCGTATGCATCCTGCACCGTACCCTCTACCAATTCCCTTTGCCCCACCAAAGTCGCCCCACACACCCAGCGGTCCTCTGGAATGATATGGGTTTCTTCGGGTGCTCCCTCCCCCTCCAAATATTCAGGTTTGCGTGAGAGAGCGTCCGCCCTAACATTCTCTGGGCCTGGCACATAACAAATCTCAAAGTTAAATTTGGAGAACTCTTGGGCCCATCTCAACTGCCTTTGGTTGAGCACTCGCGCCGTTCTCCAGTACTCTAGATTTTTATGGTCCGTGCACACTTGCACTTTATGTTGTGCACCAACTAGCAGATGCCTCCATCTCCGGAACGCCTCATGAATAGCAAGCAGTTCTCGGTCGTACACCGTGTAGTTCCTCTCGGATTTGTTCAGCTTCCGCGAGAAGAAGGCACACGGACGCCACTCCGACTCCTCCTTCCCCGGCTGCAGAAGAAGCACCGCCCCTATGGCTCTGTCAGATGCGTCTGTTTCAACCCTTAGCTTCTTTCGTAAATCCACATGCAGAAGTTGTTCTTCAGAGGCGAAGGCCCTTTTCAGTTCCTCAAACGCTCGCTCCGCCTCCGCCGTCCATACAAACTTCTTCTTACTGCTGAGACAGTCAGTGATGGGCGCCGTCAGATGGGCGAAGTTGCGGATGAACTTACGATAAAAGTTTCCAAACCCTAGGAACCTCTGCACATCCTTCTTGGTTTTGGGTGTTTTCCATTCCAGCACTGCCTGTACCTTGCCGGGATCCATGGCCAATCCCTTGTCTGACAGGCGGTACCCCAGGAATTCCACCTCCTTGGTATGGAACCGACACTTCTCCAGTTTGACCCACAGCCTGTTGGCTTGCAGTCTGCTCAACACTTCTCTGACGTCTCTCACATGTTGCTCCTCATTCTCAGAATACACCAACACATCATCTAGAAAGGCAACGCAATTCTTGTAGAGCAAAGGGCCCAGCACGTGGTTCATAAAAGATTGAAAACACGCGGAGCCTGCTTGTAATCCAAATGGCATAACGAGGTATTCAAACGCCCCCAAAGGGGTAAACATGGTGGTTTTCCATTCATCCCCTTTCCTTATGCGTATCAGGTTGTACGCCCCCCTTAGATCCAGCTTTGTGAAAATCTTTCCCTTCCTCACCATGGTCAAAATATCATCAATTCTGGGCATAGGGAACGCCACCGGTTCAGTCACTGCATTCAGCCGCCTAAAATCACATACAAGTCTCGGCTTGTCCGCATTTTTTTTGTCCACAAAGAACACTGGGCTCCCCCCTGCTGCTTTGGACTCTCTGATGAAGCCTCTCTTCAGGTTCTTGTCAATGAACCCTCGCAACTCCTGCATTTCCCTGTCTGACATGGCATACAACTTGCCCACGGGAAGCTGTGCTCCAGGGAGTAAATTGATCTGACAATCAAAGGGTCTATGAGGTGGTAGTTGGTCAGCTTCCTTCTCGCTGAACACGTCGCTGAGATCTGCATACTGTGGTGGTACCTTCACCTTCCCCATTACTTCAGTCCCTGCTAGGGTGGCTTGGGCCCCTACTGAACCCTTCTCCCCTTTGCAGTGTTCTAGGCAATGTGCTGAACCAAAGGACACCACTCTTTGATGCCAGCCAACCAGCGGATCATGTAGGGCTAGCCAGCTCATTCCCAAAATAATGGGAGCGCCTCCCAGGGTGGCCACATTAAACGCTATCAGTTCTGTGTGCCTTGCCACCCTCATTATCATTGGGACAGTCTGCAAGCGGACTCCTCCTCCCAACAACTCCCTGCCATCAATCGTGGTCACCTGCAGGGGGTTGCTTAAAGGGATGGTCTGTATCTGGTGTTCAGCAGCAAACTCCTTGCTCATAAAATTGCAGGAGCTGCCTGAGTCCAATAGCGCCTTTATTTTTAGGGGATGCCCATTCTGCAGCTCTAGCGACACTTCAATCACTAGAGCAGGTCGAGGAGCTTCTGGCACGGGCACTTTCACTGCTCTTTGGCCTGGCTGCAGTGCCCCAATTGTGGCAACCAGGCGTTGGCTTTTACCTGCTCCGCTCCCCCTTCTTCTCCCCCCTCAACAGCTCCCACCATCCCTTGCCATTCCTTCCTCTGGGGGCAGACTCTGGCAAAGTGGCCTGGCTGTTGGCAGAGATAGCATTTCCGGGGGCCCTTTCCCTCCTTCTTAGCTCCCTCGCTGGTTTTTGAAAATGCGCGCGCGCGCGCTGTTCCGATTTCCATCGGCTCTGCCGGCGGGAAAGCTGGCTCAGGAATGTCTGGAATGCGGAACTCCTTCCAACGTTCCCCTCTCCCTTCCCGCCTCTCCAAGGCTCTTGCCTCCTGCCGCGCTCCTATGGTCAGCGCAGATTTGGTCAGCTGATCCATAGACTCCGCCCTGGGGCTCCGTGCCAGCTCGTCTTTCACCCCCGAAGAAAGACCTTCTTCAAATAGCATTTGAACGGGTGCCGCCGATAAATCCCAACTCAGTCTGTGAATCAGCATGGTAAACTCAGTCCAATATTCACGGACAGATCGACTCCCCTGCTTACAAGCCATTAGCTGTCTGCGCACCACCCCTTCCTCAATATCGCTGGAAAACATGATATCCATTGCACGAAAGAACTTCATTGTGTCCTTTAGTATGTCATTGTGCGTTGCCATTAGGGGTCGAACCCAGTCTCTAGCCCCTTTCTCAAGATGCCCAATTACAAAAGCAACTCGCGATTCCTCATCAGGGAACTCATCGAACTGCACATTAAGGGCATATTGCATCTCTGTCCTAAAAGCATGGTAGTCCTTGGGGTCCCCCCCAAATTTCTGCACCAATCCTGGTACCTTTCTGGGGAATTGAGTGGCTCTCCCCTTCTTGTCTGCATCCTGAGCCCTTCTCTCCTCCAGCCTCGCCGTCTGCAGGGCCAGTTGAACCTCCAACGCTCGGTATCTATCTTCCAAGCTTGGACCAGCTCCAGCCCCTGCTCCTCCGGTTCCGGTTGGTTCGCTCATGATGCCTTCTCTTGCACAGGCAGCGTACAAAGACTGTCGGACTGCTGTGAGGGTTTGATTAGCTGCTTGTGCGTGAAAACGTGCTCCCTCAGAGTTTGTGCGCCCCCACAAACCTCCGTGTGTGACGGAGCTCCTCAGACATGTCTGCTCTAGTCACTAGTAGAGTCCGACAGTGGCTGTCTGCGGAAGCGTTTCCAGCAAAGAAGTTCCTTAACGGAAACGCGTCTCCTGGACTCACGGCGTGACAGTTTCCTGCGAGGTATGGGTCTCCCTATGGGAGACTCCGATACCTCACCACTGTTCTCGCTGGAAGCCTCCCTGAGCCCTCCCTCCTGCTCGCATTCCCTCAGAGACCCACTCCTCCCCCTGCTGGTCCCTGCTTCAGCAGTTGAGTCTCTTTCATCCTGCCTGAGTCCCTCCACCACCTGATGCTCTGATGGCAGTTCCCTGACATGTATCCTTGCAATAAGATCTATTCTCTAAAATCAGTCACCTGGTGAAAAGACAGAGAAGCAGCATCTTACAGTGCAGTCCTAAACTTGTCTACTCGGAAGTAAGTTTCACCTAGTTCAGTAGGTCTTACTCCCAGTAGGTCTTAAATATGAATTCAAAATTGTTGACCAGGAGGAAAACCAGGACACATCACACAATGAAGATCTCTTCTCCTTGCTCTTATTTGAGATAATAACCAAGCACGTCATAGGCTAGGACATCTAAAGTATTAAATACTCCTAAAGTATTAAATACGCCTAGATACCCCTAAAGTATTAAATACTCCTATAATTAAAATAGCATGGACAAAGATTGAGGGAATAAATATACAAGGGAAGGAAGCTAACTTTTACCTCACATCAGCAACAGTATGCCTTCTCCTTTTCTTTTCTTCCATATTCATTTTTTTTCCTCCGTGCCCCGTCTCGCCATCTAATTCCCATGATATCCTTCTTTCTTTTTTGCCATCACTTTTGCAGCTCTCTAAGGACTTTGACCTTTTCCATAGTCAAAACATGCAGGCATGCAAAATTAAAATGTAAATAACTCAAAATAAAAATAAGGAACTACAGGCACTAGCTCTACATTCACACATGATTTTAGAGCACTACAAAGCATGCAAGAAAAAAGAAACAACCAACTTTGGATTTTAAAAAACAAACAAACCCAAATGCAACTTAAACAATAACATAGACACCAGCTGGCTAATTCTAAGAAGGCAATTATTTTCTGTTTCAGGGTTTCATTCTATGAGAACTGATCTATTATTGCCGTGCAATGTTCTTCACCTTTAACAATTAACTGAACAAGAACCTTTCGATTAAGCCATTCAGCCTGTCCTGTTGAACAGGGACAATTCAAAAGCGCTTACATTTCTCAGAAGCAGACCCAGAATCACAAATCTGAAGCTACTGGTTGCTTTGTATGTGTTTTTTCCTTTTTCTTTTTAAGTTAACAGCTCACTATCAGCTGTGTTAACTTTGCTATCCTTACAGATATGAACTTTTGAGATTGCAAAGTTAGATGAGTCTGCTAGGAATTCATTAACTAAAACCATTTTAAAATTATAACTCAGTAACAATAATGAATGCCTGATCTTTGCAGGACTATTGTTTTAAAATGATTTTCTGTGAGTCACATATTTCTTGAATAAAATGCAAAAACCTTGAGAAGTAATTAAATATGCAAAATGTTCTATTTTTTTTAAAAAAATAAAGCAGGGAAAAGTGAAATGTCCATTCTGTATTACAACTTATATTCAAGACTTATTCAACCTCTTTCCTATCCTGAAGAAGAATACTGCAAGGAAACTCTTTAACACTTTTATTAGGTTTCTAAAAAGGAACTAAATATACCCTTTGATCTTATAATCACTTAAGCAGTCCCAGGCTATGAATTACACTCCACTTTCACATGACTGATGCATATGAAACATTAGTGTGTGAGGGAAGGGCCTTAGTTCAATGGCAGAACATCTGCCTGGAATACTGAAGGTTTCAGGTTCAACCCCCTGAATATTCAGGTTAGGCTGCTGCCTGAAAACCTGGAGTGATAATCAGTATAGACAATACTGAGGACCACTGGTCTGCTTCCATATAAGGCACCATCCTATGCTTCTGTGCTCTGAAGTAAGTGAGATGCAGACTTCAGGGAAATAGGCTGCTATCATTGGCTGTGACATTTATAAAAATTGATGGGGTGCAACACCTGAGGAATTAGCTTGGCCGCATAGCACCACTGCATTGAGCAGGTTTATGGACCATCCTAAATCTACAGGCTGCTGCAACCGAATGGATGGATCACTGCTATAAGAAAGAGACAGGCTGGGAGATGGCTGGCCTTATCTATCTAGTACCCGCTGAAGTCATATCAGTTACAATATGTATGCTAACGTGCTGCTATATAACTCAATGCCATTTTCTCAGCTGTTTGAGCTCCGTCACCAGGCATGTACATTTTAACAGGAAAATCTAAACTCATGAAAATTCGGCTCAGCTCTACCAAGAGTCTCCCTCCCCAAATTTGAGGCAGAAGGTAGTAGTGGAAGGAAAATAGTCTCCAGTGGAACACACAAAGACAGGTTACCTATAGCCATTGCCACTTGCTGGAGACCCAAGAGCTCCCTGTACCTTGCAGTTACCAAAATTTGCATGTTGCCTCTACCTACTTGCCGAGCTTCTCTAATGTTGCTGCAGCCTAGAGGTCATCAGATTTATTTATTTTTTCCATATTTATATAAAGGTAAAGGTAAAGGGACCCCTGACCATTAGGTCCAGTCGTGACCCACTCTGTGGTTGCAGCGCTCATCTTGCTTTATTGACTGAGGGAGCCGGCGTACAGCTTCCGGGTCATGTGGCCAGAATAAGCCGCTTCTGGAGAGCCAGAGCAGCGCATGGAAATGCCCTTTACCTTCCCGCCCGAGCGGTGCCTATTTATCTACTTGCACTTTGAGGTGCTTTCGAACTGCTAGGTTGGCAGGAGCAGGGACCGAGCAACGGGAGCTCACCCCGTCGCGGGGATTTGAACTGCCGACCTTCTGATGGGCAAATCCTAGGCTCTGTGGTTTAACCCACATCACCACCCGCGTCCCATATTTATATACCTGCCCTCTAAAATGAGTTTTGGGAAAGCTCACGAAGGGGGAAAAAAGATGCAAGCTTTCAATAAACTGCTATCGCCTCCCATAACTCACTCCATGGCAGTGATACTGCAGGAGATGTTAGCTCAAAGGCATAGGACATCCCTTCCCAGCATGGTACGCTCTAGATGTTTTGGACTATGACTTTAATCAGCCTCAGCCAGCATGGCCAATGGTTAGGGATGATGGAGTTGTAGTCCCCATCACGCTGAGGTTGCTTGGTGTTGGACATTATGCTATTAATTAATACTAACTTATAGCTGTGCTATAATGCAGGCTTGGAAATAATGGGCATGTTGGGCATTGAAACCCTAAATAAAGAGGAAACTTTGCTACTGGCTTAAATGACAGAGCTCTGTCTTTTAAATGAACTCATGGCAGCTAAAGTGGAAAGAATGGCCAGATGATGCTGTAAATCTAAAAACTGAGCCAACTGGTCAACTTTTGTCAGAGATGGGATTCCAGCCTATCCCATCAGATTGCTCAAGTTCTCAGGTAACATTCAGTCTCTACTCCCACCTGATCCCCCCAAAAAGAAAAACCAAAAACCATTTTGTCATTAAAAAGAGCCAGAGGGTGGGATTTTTTTGGAACGCTTTCAATATGTTCTGAGATAATGATCTGCAATTGCTGCTACCTGGAAAATCTCTGAAAAGCTGGTAAAGCTAGGAGATAGAAGGCCACAATCTTAATTAATGTTGAATAAATGTTGGAGTGTTGACAATATATTTTGTAATAACAACAAAACATTTAGCTTCATGTTAAAAGCAAAACAAAAACATGTTAACCTGAATTTATGATGCCCCTAAAATGACCAGAGGAACTAGGCATTAACAAAGCAAAAGAATTTTGACCCTACAATATTTTATTTATTTATTTATTTCATAAAAATTTATATACCACTCGATTGTAGAAAAAAACACAAAGCAGTGGCAAACATATGGCATGCAAAACAAAATGTATACTTGTTGCAACTATTATTCTACAAATATGACTGTTGCAGGATCCCAGGCAACTGAATACATTGCGTCTGTTCAATCCAACCTTTTCAATCACTACTATGGGAGAACAAAAAGGAAGACAGCTTAGAACACCTTTAAATGTTACCCTGGTCACGTAGGACATTCTTTTTTCCATGCCTGGCTCCTGTGCAGATGGGATAATGTTTGAAAGAACCAGCCTCACATAGAGAACTCAAGTGTGCAGTTCCCTGCTGGGAGGAGGTGAGGAGAAGACCCACCCACCGACTCTCTGCTAGTGTAGTTGGATCATTTAAGCACTACTTCAACCACATGGCAGCCACTCACAGGAAAGTGGGTCCCATGCAACCATGGTTAGATTTAAAGGTCTACAAAGACAAATCAAGAAAAGGGCACTATCTAAGAAGTTTGTACTGCATGTGCACAAACATTCCATGGGGTTAACTGGCTGCAATACAAAAAACAAACAAACAAAAATCTTGCCTTGTGGGACTATAGGGCCCCATTGATTATGTTATGAGGAAAGGCTTGAAATTTTAATGAAATATATGGAATGCCTTTCAAAGAAAATGTTGATATTTCAAAAGCATTCCTGAAACTTTGATTTCCATATCAGTTCAGAGGTGAAGTCCATTGAATTCAATGGGGCTTACTCCCCAGTAAAGTGTGGTTTTGACTTGCAGCCTTGGTTTCATAAAGCCTTTGAGACTGCAAGCTCCTGTACCCAACAGTATTTAATTTCCTCTTCATAATAAATGATTGTATGACTAGGGCTTTGCAATGATTCTGTTAAACTTCTGGGTTTCAAGCTGACCCACTATTGATAGCTGCTCAGATTTTGTTTTGCTGCTTCAGCAGTCATAATCCAAAGTTTGAGTTTCCTTTTTTCCTCTCCCCCCCCCCCCTTGCAACTAGCAATTGCTGTTTGTATATGCGTGTAAATAATCGACTATTTGAAATATCTATATATGTCTACATTGCAAACTCACCTGATTCTGCCCCTCGGGCGCTCTGATTGCTCTGACATAAAGCTTGTGCTGCTGAGACGTGAGGCACTGCTGGCACGGGAAATGGCTGACACATCACTGACATCACTATCTGATGATTTGGCAGAGACGTTATCACAACTTCTGTACTGATCTGCTTGTATGTTATACTAAAGAGTTAAAAGAGAAAGTGTGAGTTCTCTTGACACAGTGTGAGGGAGGGAAAAGCTTCATGGTGTTACAAATCATTATATCGTTGCGACACTGGTAAACTCCAGAAAATTTCTATTATTATTATTATTATTATTATTATTATTATTATTATTATTGAAAGAAACCCCCAAAAGAACAACGTTTTATTTGCCAGACCAGTACAGGGAACACTGGCAGAGGAAGAGGAGTGTGTGGCTATTCCTGCCTATACTGTCATAAAACTGTGTACTACACCAGTACTGGCAGTTACTACTTACTAGCACAAATGTTCAGAATGTGTACAAAGTCCAATTCAGCTGAAAGAGCATTTCAGCCCTTAAATATCCAATTGATCCCTGCACTTGGCAGGAGAGGGTCTCATGCAGATGTCATCTTATCAGGAGGTTCATTCCATATCATGTCGAAATCAGGCCTTTAGCGCAGTAGCACCTACCCATTGGAATTCTCAGTTGGTTAGAGTGTGGTGAGGATAACACCAAGATTACAGGTTCAGTCCCATATGGGACAGCTGTATATTCGTGCATGGCAAGGGGTTGGCCTAGATGATTCTCAGGGTCCCTTCCAGCTCTATAATTCTATGATTCATTCTATGAATTCCCTCCTGCTACATATTAGAGAGGTGCCATCTCACCTGTCCTTTCACTGTTCCTGAAAGATCATCCTCTTTCAACAAGACTTTTAAGCAGATATCTTTATCCCAGTCCACATCTGTATTGGAAGTATTTTTAACTTACTGGGTGTTTTTTATTCTTATTGGTTTTTTTAAAAAATGTTTCTATTGTTTTTATATATGGAATTATTTTAAAATGATTTATATGTGGAACTGTTCTTAACTGTTTTCATGCTTTTCTTGCTTTATGGTTGCTTTTGCTTTATTTTATAATTGTATATTTTATTGTTGTAACCCACCCCGGAACTTTACGGTAACGTAAAGTTATTTAATTAGGTAAATAACCTAATTAAATAAATAAGCATAATGGCAGTGTCAGCATTGTTAACAATGGCGGCTATTAACACCTAGCTGTGCACATTCATGTACTGAAACCAGTGGGAACTGCATGGATTTCAGTAAGACATGAACACACATACCTACAAAATAGACTACAGCTAATACTTGGTACCTTGGGAAAGAGGCACAGATTTTTAAGTATAATGTTAAGGTGTGAAGTAAAGCTGATAGCATCTATTGCACATCATAGGGATTTTAGTCCTAAAATTATAATAGCCAGCCACATTTGAAAACTGAATTAACCTTTTCAAAGAGTATTCTATTGAGTTGAAAGGTACTGGAAATATTTAGATGTAATAAGCTTTCATATGCTTATAGATGTCTTTTGCTATTTTGTATATCAGGTCCCCCCCCCCTTTTGTTGAACTTATCTCATAAGCTATGCAACAAAAATCTTAACAATGGCTGTGGTAAGTTAAACAAAGGTGTGGGCTCCCAAAGCCGAGCTCGCACATTGTTCCTTCTTGGTCTTTATAAACCCCTGTACTGTGCTGAGCTAAATCAAGGTTTCGCTTAGCATAACATCCAAGCCTGGGCTCATGGTTGACCTCTCTCCTCACTAGCCCAGCCGCTGTAGCCAAGAGATTCCGGGACAATGTACATATGTGCATAGAAAGCATCAGAAATATTAAATACAGAGGTAATAACATAAATAATACCCAGCCCACTAAATACAGATATATCGGAGCAGTGAGAAAGTATAGTACAAAAAGTTATCCACCCTGGCGTATATTTAAAAATGTTGCTTCCCCAAAAATCTCCAGCTTATAATGGAGTGCAAGAACCATTATGCAAACATAATTAGATCAGCTTCACTATGTGCCCGACAGATTTCAGATTGAACCCAGGGTTCCACTGTTTAAAGTCTCCAATCTAAGCCTAAACTAAAATGGGGAACACCTTTTCATAAAGTATCCAAGCCCCTGTGAAAACGGACTCTCTTTTGGCAATCTTTTTGGAGTAAATATGCACACAGGGAAAACTTTATCCATTATACAGGAGCAAGTGGAAAGGCATTATCAAGGCAACTAGATGTTGCTCCATTTTATGACATTATACTGTGAGAGGCAATTAAAAGTATCCTCAGAGTGCAGGAGAGCAGGAATCATTTGCTTTGGCAATGCAGGGATATACTGAATTCCTCCCAGTAACGTAACTGTTGTTTTGCTTGCCCTCAGTAATGATATTGCAAGCAAAATTTGATTGGCTATGTAGTGTCTTGATGTTATCTTCCACACTCCATGATCCCTGGTTGGCTAGTTGGGGGGGGGGGGGAATGACTCTAGAGAAGTAACAACAGGAATAATGAAGTGAATGAAAAACCAAGGAAAAGGTAAGTCTGTGTTTCTCGGGCCTTTACAACCCCTCCCAAACTTTTCAGCTCAGATTTTTTCAGGGTTGAAAATCTGGTGCAGCCCTGCTAGGTAGCACAACTTAACTTTTGCACTAGCTGCAAGCTGGAGATGCATACCATTACTGTGCATGCAGTTTCATTATTTCCAAACAAAAATATCCAGCTTTCAACAAGCCCTCTCACTGGTTCAGAGTAGCAAACATGGTCTCCTCAGATGTTTTGTACTCCAGCTCCCATCAGCCCCAGCCAACCTGGCTAATGGGCTAATCCAAAACACCTGGAAGGTACCAGGTTCAGTGTGTTCCAAACACCTTCAGATCCTTCAAGCTATTCTATTTGCCTTAGGTTCTTTATACCGTACTTTATCTAAAAATCATGTTTGCAGTTTGGCAGCTTTAATTGGGCCATACATGGAAATGGCCAAGTCTGGTGCAGTCAGAAACTGGTGTAGCACCTCAAACATGACTGATAAAGAACCTGGAATCATCCTGAGAAGTCTGTTATTGTTGGGGATTTCTATTCTACAGATGAAGGACTGAAGCTTCCTGCCTGAAATGCAAGCCCAGCATCCAGGCAAACTACAGTCCATGTTACATGTAGTTTTGCATACAACCTAATCTAGTACAGGGAGCAGCTGCAGAAACGGTAGTAACCATACTGGGGCAATGTCTCTCAAAGATTCCACCCTCTCATCTTGCTCATCTCCACTGTTCTGATTAAAGAATTTCATTGGTAGGCTTGCTTTTCTTAAAAAAAAATGAAACAAAAAACCCCATGAATAACGAGATCTTAAATTTAATAATCTAGTAAACACTTATAAATCAGATCAACCATTCCAAGCCTTGCTCTGCATCTTCAAGAAGCAAGGCACTTATTCCAGTTATTCCAATTATACCAAAATATCTACCTAAGAGAAAAACATCAAACACAAATATGCAAATAACTCTTGCCACTTTCTTGTGAAGTCAGAAAGGCCCTCTGGGTTGATTCTACAGCTCCCATTACATAGGACTAAAGACAACTGTAGCAAGACAACTGTTTTAGGAGCTTCTGATGCGCTGTAAAAACTGAATGGATGAAGTTATGCCCCCCAAATAAAGTTAGTATTTATAGTGACTTCCTAGAAACTTTTGTGTCAGATCGTATTTTAAATCAAGGTTTCTCCTTCCCCTTTCCAAATAAAGTATTATATTTTAACACTAACTTTACCTTAGTATATTGCTCACGTTCAAGTTCTTGACTAGAACCAGACTCTGTTGTCTGGTTATAACGGTGCATTTTCATTTTCATCTGTCTCGTTCGTTCCTCCACTACTAAATTTGCTGTAAAAACACATAATGGAAGCCTATTAAAAAGAGACGAAAAACTTTTAAAGAAACAAATGGTTTACATGCAAATTAGACCTTATTTCAACTTGAACAAGAAGTATTCAAACAACAAAAAGAAGCACTGTGTGTACACAAGACATAGGCATGCTAATATTAATATAATGATTTGCTTGCAAATATTTGTATGATACAATTCCAAATTTGCTACATAATTATAGGTGGTACAATAGATTCTAAACCAAGAAAAGAACATTTGCTTGTTTAAAGCTGATAAATCTTGGCAGTATAGTAGACCCACAAATTATGCAGGGGATACATTATGGGGACAGAGCATAAAGCCAAAATCGTGTATAATCAAATCACATTGGGTGCAATGGCGGGTGGGATTGCCAGAGTTTCCCCCCCAGATGCCCACCCGCTTTCTATTTATTTATTTGCCAAGCTTGTAAAGCTGAATGTGCACAAGTTAAATGTGTGTAGGTTGCGAGTCTACTGTATCTGTAGAACTGTAGCATTCAATCATCTTAACATAAATATAACTATACTTCGTTATCCTATTCACAATAACACTATGCAATGCTTGCAAGTGTGATAGATGTGAGTTCAGCCAATCATTGCACTGGCTTCTATACAACTAACTGGCTAAGGCCCCAGTCTTAGTCTATGCTAAAGTTTGAAAAAGGAGCATTTGTACACCTCACACTTAAACCCTTTGTAAGAGAAGCTGAGAAGGGATGTGGGTGGCGCTGTGGGTTAAACCACAGAGCCTAGGACTTGCCGATCAGAAGGTCGATGGTTCGAATCCCCATGACGGGGTGAGCTCCTGTTGCTTAGTCCCTGCTCCTGCCAACCTAGCAGTTCGAAAGCACGTCAAAGTGCAAGTAGATAAATAGGTACCGCTCCGGCGGGAAGGTAAACGGTGTTTCCGTGCGCTGCTCTAGTTCGCCAGAAGCGGCTTAGTCATGCTCGGCCAATAAAGCGAGATGAGCGCCGCAACCCCAGAGTCGGTCACGACTGGGCCTAATGGTCAGGGGTCCCTTTACCTTTACCTTTAAGAGAAGCTGGCATTCCAGAAAGAAAGCCAAGCTGTGGCTTGTATTCAGCTATGTTGAAATTAATGGATCTAACTTAGGTATGTTTAATTAATTTAAGTGTCACCTCTGAATGGTATTCATCCTGTACATAGCCTCTTCAGACTTTGATTTGAGTATTTGATTTACAGTTATTATATCACATTATATCACTCACTAATTGGGCCTGAGTGACAGACTCTCTCATTCACAAGGCTATCAAAATTGATAGGTTACTTCTCAAACAGCTACACTCTTGAAATCAGGTGCACATGCAGCCTGATGCAATGTACATCTCCTCACAAAACTGGTGACTCAATGTATACCCCAAACTGTTCAAACCACTCATGTACCATATACAGGCAAGGTACTCTGATTACTCAAAGAGTCTAAGGTGGACGTTAGCATATCACTCTCAGAAAATAGGGGGCTCAAAGTATATCCCTCAAATGGTCAAGGTGTTTCCAGGTGATTCAGGAAGCAGACATGTAAAAATAAACGAGGTCCAATTTTCATAGTGTCTGTCTGGATTTTTTTTCTCATAAAGGTTGCCTACAATTGTGTATTTTGATTTCAGAGGTTACAGATTCACCCAATTTGTGATAATTGATTTTACACAATAAGAGTATTATCAAAACACTGAGTAAATCACATTATTTTCTGTTACAATGATATACAAAAAGATGTTTTATTAAGGAGATACACAATGCAAATGTGGCAAAATCTAACCTTAGTAGTTAGATTTCTCTTTCTCTCTTCAATAATGTTTTAATTTGGTAAAGTATATAAAGTTATTTAAACTACAGCATGCAACAATAAATCAATGAGCAATATTAAAGAACAGCGCATATTTAGTTTTAAATTTAATACTGCCTAATTTTCCACATTCTTAGTCACAAAACCATGTTTTTAGTTGTAAAACTCCATTTAGTAAACAGAACAAAATGAAACAGTGCCTCAAAATATTAATCTACTTTTTCAGATTCATGTCCCCCCTCTCATACAAACCCAACTTTATCTGCAAAATGCCCCAAGAAACATATTTAGATTGCTTACTATATAGTTACTTGTGCTGAAGTCTCAATGAAACCACATGGTGCCATATGTACCAGATCTAAAACACCGAAGTGTTTATTACATGTGCAGCATGTTACGGTGTTGTTGTTTTTTTAAAAAAACTTTTTCTGTCTCTGTTATTGTTATGTTGAGCTGCTAATATTACTTTTCTGCACACTGCACTGTTCAATCACGTTGGAAAAACAGCATGCGATTGAAATAAATTAAAGAATTGTACAAATGCAATGATCCTCACACTGCAGACAGCAGGTTCCAATATGAATGCATTTATATGAAAATAATGTGAGTTTATTAACTGAATTGTAGATTTGTGTATTAGAAACTCTGTCTTTCAAATTCCCTTTCAGGAAGCCTGATCAAGGTATATTTTCTATAGAGAGAAAAGGTGAACAACCTGCAGCCAATGGTGCAATCCCCAACCTCATTTTATATGCCCCCCAGAACTTTCTGGAGTTGCTCTACTCTTCTATCCCAGAGGAATGGAGCTCCTTTCTAACTGTTCACATCCTCCTTAATGTTCCTGGTTTTAAGAAGTGTTTTCCTCTTTCTGCACAATTTCAGAAAATTTGGAAGAGGTGGTATTACATTTAAGAACCCCTTCCTGTCCCTCCACCAGTGCCTGTTAGATGATTCGTGTGGGAATCATTGCAGGCATGCCATAGCAAGCACAAAACCAAACTAGCTGTAGACAGGTGAAGTGGCAAAGGATGAGGAGGCCAGTATCAGATGTGGTGGGACAGGAGTGCTCAGCTGCATTACTGTTGCTGACCAGGATGTGGAGGAGTAAGGTCAGCACGGTGCTAATGAACTGACGAAGCCAAACCAGTGCTCCTGCTGGTGTGTTTGCACCACACTAATCTCACTGCCACCTTGTTCCTTCCCTCTAGCTCCTAGTAAGCAGGAGTGACACAATTGACTGGAAGTCAGGTGAGCACTGCCACCCTGCCATGCTGCCCACCACTGGTTTGGGACCGTGGGAGTGCAAGAAAAATAGAGTCAACAGCAACAAGGAGAAGAAAGAAGTCACATTGCTTGTCAAATTGCAGGTCTTGAATTATAAATATCTAACTTTAAAGAAATACAGCCAGGACACAGCTAGAAGACAGCCAAGGCCTGATGAATATGTGGGGGGAACTATGAAAAATGGGGAGAGAAACATATTACCTAGGCTTTCAAGAGTTTAGTTACTATCCTGTCCCAGAATAAAAGACTTGACATTCAAATAACACTTTTGCATTCTGCAACTATATACTTTATTAATAATTTGAAGACTGTTGCTTTCTGCCTTGAGCCCTGGGCATGGTGGGTTATATACCTTTAAATAAACAAAACATTATTCAAGTTGACTGAAGCTCATTGGTGTTGAGCCCACAACTCTCTTGGAGAAATCTCTATGCCTATTTTTGGCTAATGAAACTGAAACATTGACTCTAGAGGACCACCTCACATGATCTGGCTGCCATGGGGGAAGCCACCTGAAATCGCTTCTGTGTGGTCTTTCGTGTACACTGCAAGCAATTTCATGTTCACCAGCTCACACTTCCCAGATCTTTCCACACTCCAGCAAGCTATAATTAGAAACAGTAATTTATGCATGGTGCCTAGCACAGTGATGGGTGTGGTATGAGTAATCAAAATGAAATTGATGATTAATAGGCATGGATTTAGCAATTAAAATTATGATGATTATTATTAGCGATAAGAATGACATGAATTGTGATGAAAAAAATGAAGCTGAAGCACAGATAGAAATCGCACTGTGGGGACCAGTCCATAGGATGACATGAAGTGCATGAAACTGCTGGCCCTGTAGATCAGCTGCCATGAGAAGGAAGTTTCAAGCATGGCAGCCATATTGTGAGAAACACTTTACTACCCTTGCCTATTAACAGACTGTGGGTGGTAGAATTAGATGTAGTAGCAGGAATTTATCAGAAATCTACAGCCCAGTTCCTACACTTAGCAGGCTTGCAATACTCTTCATGCATTAGAGAAATAGCCATGCCCTCCACAAATGAGGTTGATGCTCCGATTTGCATGCTGTTTTTACAAAAGAGGTGAAGATCATACAAATCATGTCTGCATGTACAAATTTCCACATAGCTTCACATAATATAGCAGGTGCTTGGTGGATGAGAGGGGCATCTAGTCCTCCGCTGCCCCACCATGTAGACGAAACTAACTTTTTTAAGGTATACCACAGCCGAAAAGGAAAGAAAGCAACTCTGAAAATATGTCTGCTGTAAAACAGGCAGGCGTATTCAAAGCGTGTGTGTAACGGAGCTGAAAATAGTTCTCTGTTGAGAAGATATGAATGGGTGTGCGCGCACGCTCAATAGGATTAACATAAACAGTTGGAAAAATCTGAACGACTTAATAGAGCTAAATTGGATCATAGTACAAATTTCAGTGCTTAATCCCTCCTCCAGTTGAACACAAGTGAGGATATGATTGCTTATGGTCAAAGTTAGATGGACAAATACTGCAGAAAAGAGCAGGCTTCCTTCTTTCTGGAGTCTACGATGCACATTTCTTCCTTGCTTGCTTTCGTAGCACAGGTTCGTCTGGAACCTGTAGCTTTCCAGATGTTGTTGAACTACAGCTGCCTGCAGAACAGCCAGTGTCTTGGATGACTTCTAGGTCCAGTTGACTTGTATGAGGAGATTCACTGTCATAGTCACATTGGTTTGATCCTTTTACAGACAGCGTGCTCTTGTCATCTTGATAAGGGTATACATGAAAACTCCATTGTCTCAAACCACAACCCAAACCAGCATCTTAGTCAATATTATGGGTGAGGGAGAGTTATCAAAGGACAAGGCATCATACTGATATTAATGGATGATGAAGCAGAAGTGATAAAATTTCCAGTCATCGGTTCTTATTGGAATGAGAACACATTTTTAGGATCTACATGTGCTGTCAAACTAACTCATAGAATACTGGGAGCCACTTGCCAAAGGTTCTCCATCTCAATGTATCAGGGTCTGATGAATTTGTTTAGGCAGTTTTTGCTTACAATATGTCTTGCTCTGAGTGCCATGCTGAATGTTTGACCTCTGTTCCACAACTGTGTGTGCAGCAACTGTTGAATTATCCCTTTTACCAGCCTTTACTTTGTCAGATTTCCTGGAATGGGGCAAACTACAAACCAGCCCCTTGAGTACCACCTTGGTTTCAGTGCTGGGGTTGCAGCTGTTTCTGAAGGGCTGTATCCATTCCAAGGCAAACTTGGTTAGCCACATACTGGCCCTTGGGCACACATGTATCAGCCATATTTCTTGCAGAGATGTATGTGTGGGTTTGCTATGCACCAATTCAATTGGTCATTGCTTTAGTAGCTAGACTGGCAAAATGCATTGTGGGCTATAAGGTTTGTTAGAAGGTCAAAGGAAATGCTTGTGGTGCCTGAGAGAAGAGTCACAAGTCCACTCCAGGTGACTAAAAAGAAATTACAAACTTTGTTTCTAGCCACTTTAGGTGGGAAGCTGGGAGGCTGCTGTGGCAATTAGCTTTTCTGCTCAGTCATCCTAAAAAAAAGGGACTGGAAAAACCGATGAGCTGGTGCTTGGGTACACTTACTCACAAGTAGACAGTTGGTTGTGCTATAGAATTTTCTTCTCTTTTCTTCCCTTCTTGGGTCCATGGTGCAAAGGCAGCAGACAGCAGATGAAAGGCAGAGGCCTTCCTGACTACCTTTTTTCCTCCTGCCACTCTGGCTTATGGTATGATGTCAGGCAAGCCGACAAGAACGCACCTCTCCATTAGATCAAAATGGTGGTTGTGAGACTATGCAGACCATCTCAGTCTAGCATTTCTAGGGGCTAAGGCTGACCTGGAGGAGGAGCTGCTTACCTGATGGCTTTCCTTGGTAACTGTGCTCTACTAGCCCACACAACATCCCTGACAAGTCTCCAGGAAGAGGCACCTATGACAGAAACGGTTGCCTTCTGCCTCAGCAGCTTGGCTTATTAAGCCAGGGCAGTTCAGGTTTCAAGTTCCCTGTATACAAACCATTTCTAGTACAGGTAACAAGTATCTTATGCTTATTTTACTTACACAATTATAGCTTTGTGTAGGTGTGTGGGGAAAATCAATAAATAAATGGAGAATTGTGAAACCCACTCTCTATTTATTTACCCACTCCTACCCACAGTCCAGGCTTACCTGGCTTTGGGAAAGTGGCATGGGGGCTCTGGCAGTATCCCAGAGCCCTTGCACAGCCTTCACAAAGCTGGGTGAGGCGCCAGGTTTTGAGAAGAAGGCTCAAAGGCCCTCCAGCTACCTTCTCAACACCAGGTAAACAGCCCTATACCTTGCAGGGGGCAGCGGTTCTGTGGGTTTCTGGATCTACACATGTTTGTGTTTACATGTGGATTCCCGGAACTGAACCCTTGCATAAGATGCGAGTTACCTGTATACATGTTGCAAAAACCCTCTATAGATTTGATGCAATGATAAATTGTAAATTCGTGATCCTGTTGACTCTTGAAATTTGTAACGAGTATGGAACGTTCCCAAAATGTTAGAAAATTTCCTGGAATCTCCAAAACGTCTTTGTTGCAAAACTTGAATGGATTTCTAATAAATATTCAGAAATAATAGCAAACATTAGTTCATTTCTAGCTTATTATTCCTGAATCCTGGGGAGGGGTACATAGTCTCACATTCCATGCTCCAGTCACTTCTCTAGTCCATGGATGCACTCTCCATTTGCAAACTCTTGTGTTCGTCTACATGGAGGAACCACAAGCACACCTTCCAAGGTCCCATGAATACTTCCTCATTGGCTCATCAGAGTCCTCCTTATCTGTCTCCAACTGTATTCATCAGTTCCCACTACCCAACACTAAATTCAAGGTGCAGCTAAGGCTCAAAGGAAGCTATAGCACTTTTACATTATCTTCTATAACCCCATTGGTCATTGGTTTGGGATGCACGCAATTTTGATGTTCTTTCAGCATTTCTCCTCTGAGCCTCTTATGTATTCTAGAAATTACCTGAGGGGAAGAGCAGACATTTGTTTTTCTGTTTGTTTCTCTCAAGGTTTCCCTATAGAAGACCAAATCCTTTATTTTGGATCCACATGCTAGTCCTTCCCATTCAGCATGTTATGGTGGTACACATAGTGTTCTTGTTTACCAATGGAAGAAAAAATAGTACTCATTCCAGACTGACAAGCAGACTGAACAACTTGACCCAGCCGAACAGCCATGTTTTATTGTCTCCCAGGTATTTAGAAACACCCCCCCCCCCGTTTTTTCAGTCTCAGTCAGGCAGCTCAATCTCAGTCAGTGAGTTATTTGTGGGGACACTCTTAAAATTATTGTGAGCTGGTTCTGGAGGACTCCAGTATATCAAAACCCATCACCTTATCCAAACCCCCAGAAGAACATTCAAAGGTAGAGATAAACCTAAGCCAATGCCACACTTATTTTTTACATCAGCAGTCATTAGGTTTCCTGTCTTAACAGTAAACTTCTTAAAAAGCATCCAGAGACATATGTATGCATTTCTAATTATTTATATCTTGTATTTGTACTTTTCATTGTATTTATATTTTGAGTAATACTTGTCTCTTGTATACTACCCTAGAAAAAAGCCCCACTGGGTTTAATAGGATTTACTCCCAGGTAAGGATAGCACTTCAGCCACTATCACTTTTAAGGGTGACTTAATTTGATGTAGATATAACATGGAGTCCTGCTACAGAGCCATTTATAAATCATGGCACAATCACCACACATCTCTCAGCTTTTTAAAATCTAGTCCTGTAGCAGAAAACAGCATGAGAGCCATTTCCAGCTCCACAGGGTGAGATTGAGGGGTTCTCAATAGCAAGAATTTGTACACCATCCTCAGTGACAAGAGGAAATAAAACATTGGCATATGCATGGTTATAACAGATTTCATTCAAAACAATACCAGAGGTAACTGATGCATTTGGAGACAGAGATAGTTATACTCCTTATCTGCTAACTATAGCTGTCTTCACTCATGTGCAAAATTTACAATAAATGTGTTGAGGAGACAGGCCTTCCAGTGTCAATGCACTCATGCCGTCCATTCCCAATGTTCTGATAGCCTTTGGGGATGGGGATAGGAAACGCCTATGCTGATACAGTTGTAGGTCTCTACAACTCCCTTTCACATGTCTAACATGTCTGCATGGACATTAGGGTGAGGTGGAGTGATAATGTCAGGGTGGGGCCCAGTGGGGCCTGGTCCCATCCTATACATTATTGTACACGTGGGGCACACATGACAAGGGCTCAGCAAGGGTCCCAGCAAACAAAATGGCTGGGGCAGGTTCCACAGGGGGGGATGCACTCGGACAACCGATCTCAGTGATCATGGGTAGGAGGAGGAGTTACGCTAAGACCAGACCATGTCATTACCGAGGAAGCAGGCTTAGTCGTTGTCTGAGGACTATCCCTGCCTCCAGGTCTGGTCCTGACCGGAAGGATACTGGAATCAACAAGGGAAACCCACATGACCTGAAAGTGTTGCTGTGCAATGCCAGGTCAATGATGAATAAAACCACTGCCATCCACGACCTGATTGTGGATGGAGGGTTTGACCTGGCATGTGTGACAGAGACCTGGTTGGATGAAGCAGATGGACCCATCCTTGCCGCTGCTTGTCCACCAGGTTTCTCTTACGCACAGCAACCCAGGCCTTGTGAGCGGGGAGGGGGGGTTGCAGTGATTTTTAGGATGTCATTAGTTTGCACCAGGCATCCTATTGGAAAGACCCAGTTCTCTGAGTGCATGTTCTGGAAGTTGGGCAATAGGGGCAGTACAGGATTCCTATTGGTGTACCGACCTCCCCGCTGCACCAAGGATTCCCTGCCCGAGCTGCTTCAGGTCGTGGCGGATGTCGTCCTGGAGACACCTAGTTTGGTTGTCCTAGGGGATTTTAATATCCATGCCGACACGACCTTACAAGGGGCCGCTCGGGACTTCGTGGAAAGCATGGCCTCCATGGGGCTGTCCCTGAATAAGTCTGGCCCAACTCATAGCCACGGGCATGCCTTAGACCTGGTGTTCACCTCTATGGATGTTGGTGATCTGACACTAAGTAAAAGCGAAACCAAAGAAGTGCCATGGTCAGATCACTTCCTGGTGCAACTGGACTTCTCCGTGACCCTTCCCCTCTGCAGGGAGGCGGGACCGATTCAGATGGTCCACCCCCACCACTTAATGGATCCACATGGTTTCCAGAGAGTGGTAGGGGATGTTTTATCCCATGTTGATGGCCTTTCAGCTGATTCCCTGGTGGCCCGCTGGAATGTGGAGTTAACCAGGGCTATTGACTGTTTGGCTCCAAAGCGCTCTCTCCGATTGCATGGAGTCCGGACAGCCCCGTGGTTTTCCACGGATCTGAGGGCAATGAAACAATCGTTGAGACGGCTAGAGCGCCGGTGGCGGATAACCCATTCTGAATCTGACCGGACACGGGTTAGAGCTCAATGTCGAGCCTACCAAGTGGCGATAACGATGGCGAATAAGACTTTCTTCACCGCCTCTATTGCATCTGCGGAAAACAGCAGCAGGAGACTCTTTCAGGTGGTTCGCAATTTAGTGGAACCACCTGCTCCATCAGGGCCCAGTAGGGGCCACATGATCTCCTGCAATGACTTTGCAAAGTTTTTTGCAGATAAAGTCGCTCAGATTCGAGAAGAGGTAGACTCCACCGTGGGAGCAGGGCCGGGGCGGGAGAGTGCTAGAGTCCTGTCTAGTCAAGTTGTGTGGGATCAATTCCAATCTGTTACCCCCGAGGATGTGGACAGGCTGCTTGGACGAGTGAAACCAACCACTTGTCTCCTTGATCCTTGCCCATCCTGGCTTATAAAAGCTAGCCGGGAAGGACTGGGCGATGGGCTTCGTGGGGTGGTGAATGCTTCCCTCCGTGAGGGAGCCTTCCCAGACCCGCTGAAAGAGGCGGTTATTAAACCACTTCTTAAAAAACCATCTTTAGATGCGGCCACGATAGCCAACTATCACCCAGTCTCAAATCTTCCATTCTTGGGCAAGGTGATTGAGCGAGTGGTTGCTGAACAACTCCAGGCACGCCTGGAAGAAGCGGACCATTTGGATCCCTTCCAGTCGGGATTCAGGCCTCATCATGGGACTGAAACTGCCTTGGTCGCACTGGTTGATGATCTCCGGCGGGCTAGGGACAAAGGTGAGAGCTGTTTCCTAGTTCTGCTGGATCTCTCAGCGGCGTTTGATACCATCGACCATAACATCCTTCTGGACTGTCTTGAGGGGCTGGGAGCTGGGGGCACTGTTATACAGAAAGGGGGGGGCTTTTAGAAGACATCTGAAGGCAGCCCTGTTTCAGGAAGCTTTTAATGTTTGATGTATTATAGTATTTTAATATTCTTTTGGAAGCCGCCCAGAGTGGCTGGGGAAGCCCAGCCAGATGGGCGGGGTATAAATAATAAATTATTATGATGATGATGATTAAAAACAATAAAAGGAAATATTTACAGGGAAAATTCAGAGTTCTTTCTGAGGATTTCTAAGGCTGCTGAAGCAAATGGGAAAACTTTTCATAGTTGTAGTACCATTTCAGGCTTCAGCTCTCTGTGTGTGTACATGCGCTCTGCACATGCAAAACTGAGTTTTATGGGAATTACTCCCAGGTAAATTCTGAACAGCAGCCATAGACTTTCCTTTAAGTTGCTCTACCCGTTACTTCTTTCTGGAATGTTAATTTCCTGTGGTGGACCCCCCCCCCAACAAAATGAAGTATTCAAAAAGGCAATTAATGTGTCACCGGCAGCATAAACTTGCCCTCAGTTTGGGATTTTTAGTTTTTGCTGCATAAACGAGTCATGACACAAGATAAAACAGTTGGTTTATGGCCTTTATCAAGATTCTTCTTGGGTGACAGATTTGTCTCAACACAATAAGTAAGTTCAATGGTAGATATGCCAGGTTGTTGGTGTTTTAGTGCACAGAGGTGCCGGTGAGGCCATATTGTGACAAAACACAATGAAGCATTTGAAATGGAGATGCAGATGTTGATAATCATGACAGATTTTTTCCCTTTTTTTAAAAAAAAGCAGTGAAGTTGAGAAAAGATTTAGAATCAAGTATACAAGGAAATATTAAAAGAACAAGTTACTGTTCATTCTACAGTTATTAAGATTGTGTTGATCGACAGCAACACGTCTTAATTGCCACAGACAATTACAGAACAAGGGCAATTGCAAGGAAGTAGTTTTTGGTTATACATTAGCGAAAACTAAGATCAAACCCACAAAAAAAGTGTAGAACATTCTTGAGCAGGCCCCCTGCTTACAAAAGTAAAGTTGTGCTGATCAGCTGCTGTCTGTTTATCTTTACACATTTAGATCTCAGTGGCCAACCCCCCACCATGACTGCCTGAACCAAGGAGAGGCATTTGCAGCCTTACAATTTATAACTTTTGGAAAACTTACAGGCAGGCACTTCCAGCACTTTTAAAAGGTTCCAGGCAGTTTCCAGGCAGCTTCATGGGAACCAATAGCACAGCAGTGCTTACTTATGCACTCATTGTGTTTGGTCCCAGCTCCTGATAGAGAGGAGAACAATTGGGGCCCTGCTGAGGTCACTTGCTGTCTGCCTGTACGCCACGTGGCCTACTGCTAGAGGGATCAAATAAGGTGCCTCTATTGCTCAAGTAACCTCCCCCCACCTGCCCTTTTAAACTTGTTGGCTCCTGCTTCTCTTCTTTAGGGAAGTTTTTAACGTGTGACATTTTAATGTATTTTTAATCTTTGTTGAAAGCCACCCAGAGTGGCTGGGGAAACCCAGCCAGATGGGAGGGGTACAAATATAATAATAATAATAATAATAATAATAATAATAATAATAATAATAATTTGGACAGTCCTGGTATCATAAAGCTGTTGACCAAAATTGCACCAGGACACTTCCTAGCATTTCTAAGAATGCACTCAAGTTCTCTTCCACTGAAGCACTCCAGTGGTAGGTCAGCATAAGAGATAGTAGTGTAGTGGGTTGATCAACTAATGGCAGAAATGCTTTGCCCATTATAAAGGTCCAGGTACCTAGACTGACCCCTTCTTCACACTGCTGGACTTCATAAACAGCTTGGCCAGCATCAGATGTAGATATTCCCAGTGTCTCCTTCCAGCTGGATTTATGTTACACTTCCTGATTCTTGCAGTTACCTGTTTGTGATGGGTGAGTATTTGCTAATGGATTAGGTTCTCCCTGACTGCTACTGTGATGTTCTCATCCAAAGACTTCCTTTGGGCTTTACTTCTTACTGCTTTGGCACCTCATTTGCCCCCCATTATGTCCAAACCAGGGAACTCAGACTAGGAAAATAAGTCAGGATCGCACTGAAGTAGAGATGAGGGAAGGAATGCTAAAATCCAGGGTTCATTTCCAGCTTACAAAGCCATGGTATATGAAACATGGAACATTTGTCAAAACTAGGCTCAAGTGTCTTTTTAAAGTGGCCCATATTGATCCCCATGATTAAACAGAGCTTTCAGAAGATCTACAAAAGGTAAGGGTTTTTGTGTGTGAATTCTCCAGTCCTTTATACTGGGTCCAGAACTGGGCATGTTCTCAGTATCTGTGAGATAGAAGTAAACATTCCCAGACGATGACAACCAAGTTTGTACCTGGTCAGAGGTTGAGATAATATTTCATTAAAATAGATGTGAGGTTAGTAAAACTATTTTACGACTCTAATGGACTGGATGACGTTTAGATACTTGAGAAGTAACCTTTTCCACAGATTTACATTCTTAACTGAATGTAACCTACAAAAAATGGATTGACATGAAATTAGTGCAGAAGAAAGGTAAAAATAACATGACGAGTGTTAGTAAAATTGACATGAATATTTACCTTTTGATGATGAGCTATAATTCTCTTGTTCTTCAATGAATAAAATGCACGGAATGATGGGAACAAAAGAAAGAAATCAGCAAATTTAAAGTTAGACAAAAAAAGGTGTTATACATGAGAATGACAAACACTATAGGCTCTGTTGCAGCATGCATAAAATTAATGTGGGGAACTTGGATGACAAGACCATGACAAATTATAAAGTCTGAGGCCAATAGAGAGCTAAGTATGGTCAAGTCCATTGGAATAAATTGCCTTAAGCCCACTTAACAACATGTTGGGTTGTGGCCTGTTCTTTTTTTAAGATAAACTTTAATATTAAAAAAATTAAAAGCTACATCTCTGTTGTACACAATGAGCACTTAAGAAAACAAGCAGTAGGAAAAGGGTTACTCATGTGAGGAGACATCTCTTCAACTGTTACTTTTTCACATCTTTCATTTAAAAAGATTCACACTAAAAAAATATATTGTGCTGGGTGGAGCCTAAAACGTACATTGGAGCAAGTATTTTCTTTTTATCCATTCCCGATTAGAGTACTTACATACTGCACTTAATCTGACCGGTATTAAAAAATACACGATTGTATCAGAAAGCACTCTCCAGCTCAGTCCAACAACAACTAAAGCAAAGCTTGAATTGCAAACAACGGAAGAGCAGGATCACACACACAAAGAGTGAAGCACCTATGGGAGTATGTTAACAAAAGATTGAATGAATGAATAGCTACTGCATGACTTTTCAATGAGCAATTGTCATATCATTTTCACAACGGTGACCATTAAAAGTAGCTTGCTTTATTAAATATTACTGAACACCTACTTTTTCTTTGAAAATACCCACTTTTATAAAATGCAGTGGCTGTAGGGTACCCCGCCTCCCCTCTTCTTTCCTGGATGTCCCATGTAATGGCAACTTTAAAATAATTCAAGAGGTGTTTTAAACAATGTAATAGGAAATAAAGAAATGAATAGGAAGTCCTTTCAATAAACAGAGGTTTACTATCTGAAACTAAACTGCAGAATGCCCAGATCAAATGGCTCATGAAACAGTGCAAAATATTGCAGAATTGAACATCGCCTTACTTCCAGGTGAAGTTGTGATTTGTGTGATTTATTGTCACTGAACCAGGTTCAAATATTTTTTTAAGTGTAAATGACCAGAGCAGCATTTTCCGTTCACCTAGCAATCTATAACCACTGGTATTTGTGAAAGCAAATCCATCAAGCATCTCTTCTAGAAATCTCTATTCATCTAAAGTCTGCTGGATAGCATGCTTTGTTGAATCAAACAAGAGCAGAACAAAGGAAAGTCTGAAAACTGAAATATTCTCATAAGCAGGAAGCAGTCAAGTGTCCTCAGTGAACTGCAATGCTAGTTCAAACATAGCTCAATTGCTGGCAAATGTTCTTCCCTAAGTATCACTTGCACATTATTATTATTATTATTATTATTATTATTATTAGTAGTAGTAGTAGTAGTAGTAGTATTGCATCAAACACAGTTAATATGCATTGAATATAAAGCTTCATACTAAGAACAAGGAGCCATTTTTTACTTTGTTTTTAAACCATTATAGCATGTTGGTATAAAGGTGGCATGGCTGTGCTGAAAACTCAAGAGGTTTATAACTTTTTAGTTAAAAACTGTTGTAACAAGCTAGGTAAAGACCTTCATGATACAGCTTTATTTTATATATACATAATATTGTTGTAGAGGATAGTAGGGTGTTTGAAAGACAGTGGTAATGCACCTGTTTGATTTTCAACCTTAAAATAATACTGCCGGGCTAATTCCAGCAAAAGCAATGCAATTTAAATCCATATAAATGTGTTAAGAACTAAAGGCACTCCTAGTATTATAGATGGTAGTAATCTAGTCCCAGTGTATCAGTGGGCTCAGGCCAAGTAGACACACACACACACACACACACACACACACACAAAATATCTGGTGTTTTGTTTTAGAACTCTGTACTCTATCTGTATTCTGACATTTAAAAGCACACTTTATCTGCCATCTTTCCCCCACCTCCCTCTTTCAAACGTGTCCTTTCACATCTTCTCTTTTGGCCACTTGCTTGCACTAATATACTCATTTCTCAAAAGACTGTTAGAGATACCGTAATATGATACAAACTGGCAAGCAGGCACAAATGTTATACGGAACAATTATACTTTTGTTTTGTTTTGTTTACTACCGGTAAATAAAATTAAAATACAGTCGTCATTTCACTGGCAGCATTCCTTTTCCATGAAAACGATTAAGAGAGCCCATTCTAGAATACTGACACTTGCTGCAGTTTTTAGCTGAGTATTTTGTTTGCTGGTCTTTTTTATCCTGTATCTTAGGAACATGGAAAACTTTATGCAATAGAAGCATTTCACCAGAGTTTGTTCATTTTCAGTTATACTGTAAGACTGATGTATCATTCTGTAATCACCTAAAGATATATTTCTCAACGAGCCCTTGCATATTAGGCTAATTTGGTTAGGAAATGAAGTTGCCATGGGGTTAAGGCCTAATTAATTCAATTAAAACTTCTCCTTGACTTCAGCATGCATCAGCCCTCATAATGCTAAATATACACCTTAGGCTTTCCTGAAACCCCTTGAGTCATTTCCGATATTTCTCGATGAGTTATATCCAACAAGCCATATCGAGAGTAAACCCATTGAAATCTTTTTACTTAAACTGGCACTTGTTCATTAATTTCAATGGCTCTGCTCTGAGTGTGACTTAATTGGAGACACCCATTTATCTATACTTCCACTATGCATGTGTATCTTTATTTCTAAGAGATAAGACCAGAAGCTGGCCAGATGTTTGATGTCCATTTCCCACTAAGGTGATTGTGTAGACATTATCCTTTATCCACAGGAAATAAAATCTGGACTTCCTGTATTGTTACATTGAGATTGGTTCTTCTCTGGGATCTCATCACTGCTGCCAAGTCAGAGAATTGCTCTGCAGAGGGATTTAACGTTTGGACAAAACTCCTCCTATGCCAGTTTTCCTGTATGCCTAGTGGGCAAAGAGGGCAAATTGGAAAGGCCCAAGACAGATGCACAGAGCCACCCTTGGTTATGGCCAGCTGTGAAGGAACTTCCAAAGGAATGGCACCTTTTATCAAAATAAGTTTGTCCCTTTAACAGCAACAGATTAAAAGTTCCAGCCAGAAAATCTTCACCCAGAGTCATCATGTTAATTTTTTTACCAACATAAGCATATACAAGAAGTGATATAAAGTACAAGTGTAAGAGCACCTATTTAAGGAAACGCCCACGGCATTGCTTTTTGTTTTGTTTTGTTTTCTACATTGCTGCAACCATTCTAGTTTTCCACTCTTGTGGTTTGAAATGGAGACCGGTTGATTAGATTACAAAATCCTATAAGCATCATTTGAACTGAAATAGTACAGTACATTTTCTAGTAATAAGAAATTCTTCACACTCAGGGGAAAAACACACAAACATTATACCTTATCTGTTTTCTTATTACGTGTCAACAAAGAAATAATATGCAAATATCCACAAAACTCTCTCCTCTTTGTACAGCCGTCCTATAATTGACAGTTTGAGATAATGCAATCTGTTGAACTGCAATGTAGTTTTGTAGCAAGTTGTTGAACCAATGAGACCTTAATTCATGGTGACATGCTATAGAACAGCAGATACATTACACATCAAAACCACGTGCAGAAAGGAGCAAATATCCAAATGAAAATGAATGTATGGAATGGGAAACCACTTTGACATACTCTCTACTCTTCAATGATGGCTGTCATTCACTACGAAACTCACATCTATATGATGCATGTATTGGCAAAGAATGAACATTTGAACCATCTCATTCTCAATACATATTCATATCTACAAGGATGCATGACATCAATTTGCTATAGAGAAAGAAAACCTTCAGTGTTTTGCCCTTTCAGTTCTGAACTGCACCATGTAATTAAAATATGAAAACTCTAAACAAGTTTCACATGATCTGTAATGTAAACCTAGATATCTGTGATTTCAGAAATGTAAGCAGGTGGTTCCATCCCCACCACAGACCAGTAATCCAGTAATTAAACTGTTGTAAATATGATGAAGAAACAAAGCTATTAATACTTGCTAGATAGCAGATGCTGCAATATCTCTCAGCCATCTGTCTCAGATTTTCTTTAAATGTGTTGCTGATGGCTTCATTTGTGTTTTCCTAAGTAGTACATTAATTTTCCCCAACTTTTGCTTTTAACTTTTGACATGCTCAGAAAGGGATGTTGTTTGCATTGTTCACATTTCTGTCAGCAAATTGCAATCAATTAGCATTAGGTAGATAGCAAAATTAATGAAACATGAATAAACAGAGTGGGTTATTCTCCGCCACCTTAATCTGCCCCCTTGCCAAGAACCCAGCTTTAAAAGTACATACATCGCTAGAAAATATGAAACAGACTTTTTGAAACAATGCAATAATCAATTGCACACCCCTAGTTTGCAATCCACTTTTATAAGAATGTACTTGTTAATCAGCAGAAAGCAATAAAGCATTGAAGACTCTATTTACAAAAAGAAAAAGCAAGATGGTTTTGCAGCACAGGAAAAGGAAGGAAAACAAACCCAAGATTTTAAACTGTAAGCTTGTTATTTGATACCTTGCTCTATACTGCCGCTTCTGATAGGAACTTGTGGAAGCTGTCTACCCCTACGGCTGCTGAAGGGTGTGTCTGCTGGAGACGACTGCATGGGACTTCCTGGTTGGTGCATTCTGCAGGCAAAATTAAGATTAAATGGGATGGTGTAACAAACATCTGAACCAAAGAGATATTACAAGCACCAAGGCTAAATACTTTTGTTAAAATGATGGAGAGGAAGTACCTTACTTTGCATTGATGCCATAAGCTATAAGTATCTGTTCAATTCAGAAAACATTCATTTTTAGCCTGCTTAAGTGTGTGTAAAACTCAAAAGGCCTTTTCAATTAGCTCACTTTGATGTGGCAGACTAGAAGAAAGTTACTTAGCTACAGAGGCAATTAATCACCAATCTGGAACTGGTGAAATCACCAACCCCATTTTGAATTTGGATTCAAATACTGTAGGCTACTCCATTTGGAAAGCTATGGATAACAAGGGTTGAGAAAAAAACCATGAGTACACACACACACACACACACACACACACACACAGGTTAGCTATATATATTTTACATCTACAGGCTTTCCATAGTTTTCATTCTTTAAAGCACAACTACTGAATAATACAATTGACAGCGTACATCTGGTAGTAAAGATGTCGTAAAGTACTTCCAAAAGAATTTAATCTTCTATCCAGCCTGCATTCTTTTTCCAGATACATTACCAGTATAAAGCTACGTACTAAAGCAATTTCACAGACGTAGAGGATTATTATACAGGAAAGGGGACAGTTGCAAATCAAGAGTCAGAGTATGTTCACACATCATCAGCTATGCAATCCCTATGAATATGAGTTTAGGATTTTCTTTTTGTTTTGTATGTATCTTCTTTCTCATTTCTCTGTATCCTCATTTGACACCGTGGCTAGCTGATCAAATTGGTATTGTTTTTCCTGGTGCAGCACTTCCAGGAAACTTTACAAATACCATGAAGGGCTTGAAGGATAACAGATTATATCACTGGATGAGAAATGATTTAAGATAAACTTATGAAGCATCACTGAAGCTGGGACAAGTCAACAATAACTATTATTTGCTTCTCGTAAGCTTGGGGTGGGGAATTTTCCATTCACTGTTTTCTCTATACAATACTTTCATCATACCCGTTCTAAGTTCAGGACCCAATCTGTTCATAATCATGTCTCTGGGTTTGCTGGGACTTATTTCCTGTCTATTTAGCCTCTCTATACAATGTACAGTGTGCACAATACCCATATGATAATAACAAAGCCCAATTTCCCTCTCCATACCTAGTATGAAGAAAACGTGTGATGTGAGAACACACCCTTTGTTATATGAATAGGCTTTTGCATTACGTAGCACATTTCTGAAAAATGAAAAATATTCTGAAAGCTTTCGTATGAATGCATAACACAACAAAACAATGGGAAGACAAAACAGAGGCTGATTTTCACCATTGTGATAAAGCTTGTTGGTATGACTGTAAACAATCCAGATAGGGGGGATAGGACTTGAGCGGAGAATATGAGAAAAGTGTAGATATTATGGCGGGGAAAACAGATTGCACTGGAGTGCCAGAATGAGTGGATGCACTGCATGTACTCCAGAAAGTACACCACCACATTTACATCTGGGAGGCAGGAAACAAAATGCTGTGCTGTACATTTAATAGCAACCTTGTCAGAAGTGGAGAAGGTGGTGCAGACCCTCCAGGAACTAGGTGATGTACAGAACATAAGGGTCTGATACTAGAATGCTCACTCGACCTTGAGCGAGTGTGATGCTTTCCCCTAGTAATGCCTGGCTGATCACTGATTCTTGGGGGTGGCAGTCCCCTTCTAGAACATGGCAGTAGAACCCTAAAACATTAGGGCCAAAAAAATTGGATTCAGTCATTAGCTGCATATAAGGTTAACACACAGAGAGAGACACATCAAATCACCACCAGTATCCGTAGCTGCAAATCCATGATTTTCAGTAACATTCATTATTCATTATCTTTATAAATCTGGTTAGTAAATGATCAAACAGCAAGTTTATCCCTCACTACACAGTAATACACAGTCTGGAGCTACGAATCTGAAAAAATGATGAGATAGTTACTTGCAGTTCTAAGACCAAACTTCTTCCCAGTTTTTTTTAAAAATCTATTTCACATCTCAAAAAGTGTATAATCTGAAATATTGACAGACCTATCCATTTTACAATATTGGCCTCTAGTGGATGCTGGTCTCTATTGGACTCTATTGGGGGTTGCCATGACTTATTTTCTCTGAATGAGGTCTTCTGTTGCTTGGATCTCTGAAAAATACAGAAGTTCCAGAACTGCAGCTCTTCCCACCACAGTGGTGCCGTGATGAGGAAACAGCTCCTGCAAAATGTCACCATGCTTTTCCACCTGACACCCCAATCCAGAATGTGGCTATCTACTGCCAAACTATAGAGTGGAAACAGGCAGCCACTTGCTGTATGCTGAAGAACAGCCTTCACCAAAGGTGTCATGGGCTTTGAAGGCAGCCAAACTCAGGATGCAAGGGAGAAACGTGCTAAGAAGGAGAAATGTGCATGCTTGGGAAATCCACACCGTAATCAACTCCTGCCTGGAAACCAATGTCCCCACTGTGGAAGGACGTGTGGTTCCAGAATTGGCCTCCACAGTCAGTTACGGACTCACTCATTGTTAAAACCATGTTTATAGAAGACCATCTTACTCGGCTACGAGTGATCACCGAAGAAGAAGAAGAAGAAGAAGAAGAAGAAGAAGAAGGAGGAGGAGGAGGAGGAGGAGGAGGAGGAGGAGGAGGTTGCCACTTAAGAGCTCCCCATGCATTTAGACTTAGTGCTTTTTTCCCTAGAAAAATAGGTGCCGGTACTCACCATTAAGTAGTTACAGTAAGTGTCACACTTTTTAACAACAAAAAAGAGGTGCCATTACTGCATACCCTTGAGTAACCCCTGAAAAAAGCACTGCTCTTACTCATTTGCAGAGATAGCAACACCATGGACCAAGAAAGTTACCATACTTCTACAACCGTGGAGAAGCAAAACATATGGTAACATTTCATGGCATGGTTAGAGCGTGCAGGTGAATCTGTTTGGGTCTCTCCCCCACCCTCCTTTTTCTTTCTTTATTATGTTCAGTCTTCATGTAATTAGAAGTAAGCTGTGGCATAGTTATTAAGTGTCAACTGTGTGGGAAGTAGCTGTCTATTTTCACCCATAGCCATATCCTTATTGTGTGAGAGACCAAGCATCCAATGCTCAAAGAATTCTAACATTTGGGGGATGACTTTCCCCCCATTACAACGTAACAGTGATGGGAGAAACTCTCCCAATGGAATGTATAGCACTATACCTTATTATTTTACTAGGTTACTTGTTAGCCAGCTCTGTGAAATAGCTTTATTACAGCAAAGCCACCCAGTTGCATGATTGTGGCAATAAGCCTACAAAAGAGTACATGAAAGCAGTGAGACCTATGCGGGGAGGTTCAAGTCTGCTGTCTAAACCCAATGGGGTGCTTTGTAAGGCCAGTGGTAAAATATATAATACGAGTAACAAACATTATAGATTTCATTATGTTCCCTGCACTAATGCTTTACTTCCAGCAGGTGGCTCATATATTCCAGGCAAAATCATAGCCAATGCTAAGTGATGGTTAGGCTAAATTGCCAATTGCTTGGCAATCGGTTGATTGGGGGCGGGTGGGTTCTATGATTGCTGTTCATGAGGGTAAGAGTCAGAGTTTGTTGTATTTATATCTGCCCTGACAGCACTTTTCATGAAGCACAGTACATTCACACATACAGAGATGGCTCTCAAAAAAAACCCCCTCCCCATATGGCCAGTTTATGCTGTGGGTATTTGTAAAACTTGCAATTCCTTATCCAAGATGAAGGCTCATGACCTACAGTGACTTGAAAAGCCTGAAGCGTCAAACACTCTCTGACAGGGCGGGAAGAAAGGACATTTGTTGACAACCCTGCTGAACTTTTTAGATTCAAGCCTTAAATGTTTGGGAATTTTAGAACCGGCATTTATGTAACAGGAAGTGAAACAACGTATTTATATTGACAAGATACTGTGATAGGAATTTTATGGTCTTAGATATATGGTGATGTTCATAACTGCACATACATAGATCAACACAGGAAGATCAACCTGGAACCATTTTGATTCCTAAACTGACCAAATCCTTTCTCTGCAAGGTTAAACTGGAAAAGCCTCCCCATTGTCTCTTTCCTCACAAATCCTGTCTCAAGGATATCTGTTTGAATAAGGTGTGAGCCTGTGACCTGGCCCAGGAAATAAGTATTTTACCACTACAAAAGAATGGCCAGGCTCCCCAGGAAATCCAATCAAGTAACCTGCTAGACAGGAGATAAACTGTGACAGGAGAAAAACAACATTTAAATTTCTGTGATGTAGGTGGGATGTATCTGAGGGGTGGTCTTAGGTTACACCCCTTCTGTGATATATGCATAATGTTTCGATCTAGAGAATGGGAATTTCAAAAGTCTTTATAAGGCCTTGCATGCCATTGTTCTGGGTCCTCTTCCTCTCCTGTGTGTGAGGGGAGTACCCTGTTGCAACAGATCAATAAAGATCAAGCTTACTAGCTGCTTTGCTTCTCAATATTCTCTGGTTGGCCTCTGTTATTTTCTCCTACCAATAGGGAACCTATGTAAGGACTCTATATGGGCTCTTGGATACCCCATAAGGGAAAAGGGCATATTTTTATTTACAACAATATGACACTCCTGTTGTTGCCATTTACAGATTTTATTACTGGAAATCTTAAAAAGTTTTAATAAGGCAAATAAATAAATAAGCAAGCAAGCAAGCAAAGTGTTCTTATAGCACCGTCTTGCAAATACACTTTAAAAATAAACAAGAGCTGAATGCACCTGAGATCTTGGAAATCAATAGGCTTTTCTGTGCATAACTCCCTGTCGTAAATTGTGTCGTAAATGTGAATATAAATAAATAAAAAAGACTAACTGGTAGGTCACTTGGAGGAGTCCAAGGTGGGAAGATAAGCTGATACTAAGAATATAAAAAGAGCCTGCTGGGTCAGGCCAATGGCCCATCAAGGCCCGCATCCTGCTCTCACAGTGGCCAACCTTACTGACCCTACCAGATGTAACTGGAGCACTTTGATGCGTGTGGGGCGCAGGAACCCCTCCCACCAAACCTTACCACGTAGGGTCATATAAATGCTTCAAAACAATCCCTCTTTAACCTCCACAGGCAAACCTGAGTTGGCTCAGGTTAGTCCCAGCTTAATTGGCCTCAAGCCTATACAGTGGTACCTCGGGTTACAAACACCTCTGGTTACAGACTCCACTAACCCAGAAGTAGTACCTCAGGTTAAAAACTTTACCTCAGGATGAGAACAGAAACTGTGCACCGGCGGCATGGCGGCAGCAGGAGGCCCCATTAGCTAAAGTGGTACCTCAGATTAAGAACGGTTTCGGGTTAAGAACAGACCTCCGGAACAAATTAAGTTCGTAACCAGAGGTACAACTGTAGTCAGAAACTGTACTGTGAAGGGCATCATCAATGAATGCAAATAATACAGGAACCTATCTATCTATCTATCTATCTATCTATCTATCTATCTATCTATATCTATTTATTTATTTACTATACCATGCCGCTTTGTATTTTTAAGAAAAATCTCAAAGCAGTTTACTGCATATTAAACTAAACCTGACATGTTTAAACCTCCTTAATCTAGCAATTTAAATTGAATTATTACTGCAAATGGACCTCACTCAGATCTTCTGCCTGCTATGCTCATTTCTCATTGCTGACATGAGGAGAGAAAGAGGCAAGAACAAAAGGGGAAAGGAAAGGAGGAAGAGATAGAAAAGGGCATATGAGAATAAGCTTGACAGGCAAGAGTCTAACAGGACAGCCATCTTTCATCTTCCCTTACACAGCAAGTGAGCAGAACACAAATCTCCCTAAGGCTGCTTGGGAAAGGTGCAATACTTTGTGAGTGCTAGATGATCGCTGGTTCAAGAAAAGCCCTGCCCCTTTGCCTCCACTGTTTGATTTCCACCTGCACAAGCAACGACAACAAATGTCGTTTGCCAGCTGGGACCTGTTCCCTGCCTCTGGGCTAAAAACATTCATTCTGAAAAAGTACCGTATTTTTCGCCCTATAGGACGCACTTTTTCCCCTCCAAAAATGAAGGGGAAATGTGTGTGCGTCCTATGGGGCGAATGCAGGCTTTCCCGGGCTTCTTGCAGCTCCGCGCCACCCTCCCGATCCCGGCGCGAAGCTGCGCGGAGCTCCGAAGGGTGGCGCGGAGCTGCCTGTGGTCCAGGGCTTCTTGCAGCTCCGCGCCACCCTCCGGATACCGGCGCAAAGCCGCGCGGGGCTCCGGAGGGTGGCGCGGAGCTGCCTGCGCTCCAGGGCTTCTTGCAGCTCCGCGCCACCCTCCCGATCCCGGCGCGAAGCTGCGCGGGGCTCCGGAGGGCGGCGCGGAGCTGCCTGCGCTCCAGGGCTTCTTGCAGCTCCGCGCCACCCTCCCGATCCCGGCGCGAAGCTGCGCGGAGCTCCGAAGGGTGGCGCGGAGCTGCCTGTGGTCCAGGGCTTCTTGCAGCTCCGCGCCACCCTCCGGATACCGGCGCAAAGCTGCGCGGGGCTCCGGAGGGCGGCGCGGAGCTGCCTGCGCTCCAGGGCTTCTTGCAGCTCCGCGCCACCCTCCCGATCCCGGCGCGAAGCTGCGCGGAGCTCCGGAGGGTGGCGGGGAGCTGCCTGTGCTCCAGGGCTTCTTGCAGCTCCGCGCCACCCTCCCGATCCCGGCGCGAAGCTGCGCAGGGCTCTGGAGGGTGGCGCGGAGCTGCCTGCGCTCCAGGGCTTCTTGCAGCTCCGCGCCACCCTCCCGATCCCGGCGCGAAGCTGCGCAGGGCTCCGGAGGGTGGCGCGGAGCTGCAAGAAGCCCTGGAGCACAGGCACCTCCGTGCCACCCTCCCGATCCCGGCGCGAAGCTGCGCGGGGCTCCGGAGGGCGGCGCGGAGCTGCCTGCGCTCCAGGGCTTCTTGCAGCTCCGCGCCACCCTCCCGATCCCGGCGCGGAGCTGCGCGGGGCTCCAGAGGGTGGCGCGGAGCTGCAAGAAGCCCTGGAACACAGGCACCTCCGCGCCACCCTCCCGATCCCGGCGCGAAGCTGCGCGGAGCTCCGGAGGGTGGCGGGGAGCTGCCTGTGCTCCAGGGCTTCTTGCAGCTCCGCGCCACCCTCCCGATCCCAGAGCGAAGCTGCGCGGGGCTCCAGAGGGTGGCGCGGAGCTGCAAGAAGCCCTGGAGCACAGGCACCTCCGCGCCACCCTTCCGATCCCGGCGCGAAGCTGCGCGGGGCTCCGGAGGGTGGCGCGGAGCTGCCTGTGCTCCAGGGCTTCCTGCAGCTCCGTGCCACCCCCCGGATCCCGGCGCGAGGTCCTGCGGGGTCGCAAGGCTTGCAGGCAGCAGCCTGCAGCCCATAAGCTCGGGGGATAGCAGGGAGGCGGAGCGCCGCCACCCCGCTATTCCCGGACCTGATCTGGAGGCTGGCGGGGGGGGGGGGGAGAGAAGCAAGCTTGCTTCTCCCCATCGCCAGCCCCATAAGCTGGGGGACAGCGGGGCAAGCCGCTGCCCCACGGAGGCTAGAGATGCTGTCCCTGAAGGCAGAAGAGGGAGATGGAGCGCTCTGTCTCTCTCTTCTAGCTTGGGGATGGCTGCGCAAACCTGGGGGGGAAATAAATTTTTTTCCCTTGATTTCCTCCCCAAAAAACTTGGTGCGTCCTATGGGCCGGTGCGTCCTATAGGGCGAAAAATACGGTACTTCCAAGAGGGAGTGTCTGGAGTAAGGTAGGGTTGCCATATGTCCAGATTTTCCTGGAGATGTCCTCTTTTTCAGGGTTAAAATTTCTGTTGGGGAGGATTTTTAAAATTTGGCAAAATGTCCGGGTTTGGGACTGAAGCAGCTAATTGCTGAGTGCCCTCCCTCATTTACATATGCAGCCCGAGTCTGCTGGAGCCGGACCAATCTGCACTTGTCCCCATGCATTATTCACAATCATAATTACTGAGCCCCATGTGCAAGGTGTGCAGCCGCCAGAGCACGCCGGGCACCCAGCACAGCCCCCCGCATCCCCCGCCACTACTTGGGCTGCTTGCTCAGGCACTTCATAAGCTGGTCACCAGGGAGGGGGAGTTGTTGGCACTGCTCTAATTTACTGGTGCCAAAATCATGAGGAAGGGGTGGTTCGCTAGACGCCACCAACTTGACTTTTCCCATGCCACCAAGTCCTCCTCCTCCTCCCACCACCTACCTAATAGCCCCTCCACCCCAGTGCTCCACCTCTCACCAATGTCTCTGCAAAAAGTAGGCACCAGAAGATGCCTCAGTTAGCAGCATGTCTTGGTGATAGCAAGCCAAGCCCCAGCATCTCAGATCAGACGAGGAGAGTAGAAATGATCCCTTTGGGGAGGGAGGAGGCGGAAACTCAGTTCGTTGTGAAGAAAAGTTAAGCTGCTCAGCTCAAGTTTCTTCTGGCTTTCTTCTCTTACACACACATCTTCCTGAGCTTCCCTCCCTTCCCACAAAGCCCTTTCTGGCCCTGTTGATTGTGCTCGGCCACTTGAATTATAGCTGGACTTCAGAGGCATTGACAGTAATGTTTAGCTTTTAAAAAGAGTAACAACAGAAACAACTGCAGTACGTTTCCGAGCACAATTCAAAGTGTTGGTGCTGACCTTTAAAGCCCTAAACGGCCTCGGTCCAGTATACCTGAAGGAGCGTCTCCACCCCTATCATTCTGCCCGGACGCTGAGGTCCAGCGCCGAGGGCCTTCTGGCGGTTCCCTCATTGCGAGAAGCAAAGCTACAGGGAACCAGGCAGAGGGCCTTCTCGGTAGTGGCGCCCGCCCTGTGGAACACCCTTCCAGCAGATGTCAAAGCAATAAACAACTACCTGACATTCAGAAGACATCTTAAGGCAGCCCTGTTCAGGGAAGTTTTTAACGTGTGATATTTTATTGTATTTTTGGTTTTTATGGAAGCCGCCCAGAGTGGCTGGGGAGGCCCAGCCAGATGGGCGGGGTATAAATAATAAATTATTATTATTATTATTATTATTATTAGATCTCCTCTTAATGTACTAGTCAATCAAGTCTTTGAACAAATCCATACCCCGAATGATATACTCTCAATTAATTCCTATTTGAATGAACTTCACACTTCAGAAAGTAAATCTCTGGCCTGTGATGCATGGAGTCAGAATGCCTTCCCCGTGCATTGTAACTGCAATGCATTGCTTTTAAAAAATTGCTTTAAAAAAATTGGCTGGCACCTTCAACTGAATTGAGCATGGATCCATATATATATATATATATATATATATATATATATATATATATATATGAGTTTTTATATGTTCTTTTAAACAAAGGGTAAGGAAGAAACAGAAGCCATGCAGCAGTACAGTTAGTGGACAATGAAACAGAAATTTAATTTTTTTTTAAAGGAACATTTATTAACATTTGTACTTCATGTTATGTCAATAGCTCATATATTTACTGGCCTGCTAAGCACACAGGGTATGAAAGGAGCATATACAAACCCTGTTGCAAAAATAATTTTGCACATTATATTGCATTGTGGCAACTTTGCAGCAGCAGAAAGCACATGTGTCCACATGTCAAGGAATATCCAATTTTTGATGTTTGCCCTCACCATATGCTAAACTGTTATGGAGGGTTCTCCAACCATAGGGAGAAGCTTTGGGTGGTTGGGGTAGGGGTGGGATAGTCACTAAGACACACAAGGGATCTAAGAAAAGTGTTGTACACTCGCATAAAACAACACATTGGATGCAACACACTATTATAATTTGATGCTCCTTGTTAAGCTTCCTACTGTCTCCTTCACCCATTTTTCTCATCTATTTATTGCTACTTTCTGAAAGTAGTATATAAAATGTTATAGGTGCAAAATATCTGGGTGATGGGGAGGGTTTTTATTTTGACTTCTCACCCTTTGCATCAAGAGTGAAGGTTCTCCAGGGGCTAAGGCTCAGAAGCTCAGAGCCTCATTGGCTGGCCATACAATGATAGTATAGAACCACAGTGTAGAATCACAGGTTGAAAGGTACCTGGAGGGTCAATTTAGTCCAATCGCCTGCAATGCAGGAATATCCAGCTGTCCCTTATGGGTATTGAACCTGCAACCCTGGCATTCTCAGCATCATGCTCTAGCAAACTGAGCTACCTGCTGCCATAGAGATGTCCTTTGCCAGTTGTCCTTCAGGATCTAGCCCTCTAGTACAAATACTGGAAACAACCCAATAGGTTTTTCAACTTATCTGCAGCAGAATATTTACTTGTGGTTTTTTGTCAGATTCTCAGCATACGAAGTCACGGCATGTGAACAATTCCAGTAGCCCATCAGTCCTACCTTTCTGTTTCAGACGCAGAGCCTTTCCTAGTCTGTTTTTGGGTGCTATATCTTTCCACCTTTCTGGGATGCCTGTGAAATGAGATGTCAAAAAAAAATATGAAAAAAGGAAGGAAAGCATGTGATCCAGGAGATATATCACAGAAATTCAAGCAGATGGAAGGTTTTATGAATGGCTAGTAAATATGGAATTTGAATAAGAGAACTGCCAGCAACAACACTCAACAAATGTATGACTATGAAGGCTTCACCAAGGACAGAAACAACAAGATTTAACCTATTTGATATCACTATTTGGGGCACTTCCACACCCACTTGCTCCTGAATGCTGTGAAATTTTAGAATTCACCCCAAAGTAATGTTAAATGTGGTAGGAAATGACATTATCTCTAGGTTAAAATGTGACAGGCTGCTTTTGCATCACACTTATGGCAAACAATGCAGTTGATTAAATACTCCATGACAATAAAACTCTATTTTAATTAATCTGAGCTTAAGAATGTGAAAAATCTCCCCCTGTTTTAAATAACGTGATAAGATAAAGGCATCAGACTATAAATTCATTGATATTTCAATTGCTAAACCAATATAAAATTAATGAGTGTTTGAATCAAGCTTTTTTTAGTTTTTTTCTCTAGGTTGGACATTATGGTGTTCTAGATTCATATGTTCTAGAATACTCTTACCACAACATACAAATTAACTAGCTGTCAGATTGTAGCTCAATGGTATGGTGCAATGCTTTGCAAGCAAAAGGTCACAGATTCAATACCTAGCATCCTCAGGTAGGACTGGGAAAGTCCCCTACCTGAAATCCTGGAGCACCTCTGCCAATCAGTGTTGACAGTGCTGAGCTAGATGGACCAATAGTCCATGTCGGTATAAACCAATTGTTCTCTCTTGCTTTTCTCATCTGAGATACCTTTTGTGTTTTCATAGTCACACAACCATCTACCAAGAAGCTATTTTCAGTGTACCAAGTTTTAGGACCACAAATTAATCAATACAATAATGTTTTACCACAGCATTTTAAAAGGCTTCTTGGTATTCTTGTCCAGGCATGGGATCAGAAACAATGTCTCAGTTTCATGGGCATTATCAAGACAAGCCCAAAGTCATGAATTCTAAAAGCACCTAATGGCTTAGGAAAAGAGGAGGTATTGAAGACCTCTTGGCAAATCTCTCTGTGAAAGTTTTGAAAAGTTGACATGAATGAATTCTGGCTTGTAGAATTCAAGGCCTGATTTATGCCAAGGGGACAATTGGCAAAACATTCCCATCTCCTTTATTATCAAACCAGAGCAATCAAGTCTGCCATCAGTATGACATGGAAAAGAAGGGAAAAAATGCAGGGTTTGGAAGTTTGGAACACTTTTAAACAATGATTTGGGCCAAAGAGACAGGACCTGCTTATTTTATGTCCATCAGATCATCTAACTAATTCAGACTGACTATGGAAATCAAAATAGAGGCCTAAGCTATGGTAACATCTTTACTGAGCAAACACTGACTTTAACCCATTGTGCCTCAAGAGACTTAAAAAGACCAAACTCTTTATAACTAGTCCTGTCATGCCTTAGGTTGGTGCTTCAGACTCGATATAGTCCAAGATCTTGCATTTCCTGGGATTCAGCTTTGGAGTAGCTACACGCTTGTTAGGTTGCCTTATCCCTTAGGATGATATCCATCATATAACGTGCCGGCTTCCCATCATATAACGTGCTTGACTAGTTAGTGATGGTTCCTTGTCCTCCATCTCAGGTCCATTTTGTTGTAGATTGTCCTAGCATAGTTCCCTCGTATTGGGTCTGAAATGACTCCTGGAACCTTTTGTTTATTGAACTTTGTTCTACACCCCAATTACTTTACATTCATGGAGACTTCTTCAAAAGGTCTGATGATGTCTGTCACTTACACTGCCTTCTACGCATTTTCCCGCCTCCCAGAAATAGGTTCTTTTGGCAGTGTTTACATGACTTCTTGTGCCACATACAGTTTTTAAGACTGCAGTTCATATATAATGACTTTTCACATCGTGTGTGTGTGTGTGTGTGTGTGTGTGTGTGTGTGTGTATATATATATATATATATATATATATATATATATATATATATATATTCCTGCTTCCTTGAACTAAATCTATTATTATACACTAACCCCCCCCCCCACAATTTAATATTATTCAAGGGAATGAGAAATAATGCCAAATAAGACTGGAATGACACAGAGCTACAAAGGTATGGCTTATCAAACACTACTTGGTATTTTATGCACAGCGAGTTTCAAGACAACTTAGCAAGATACCTCTGTGTTTCTTCCGGATTAGCACTTAGGAGGTTTAAGCTGTCTTGTTTTGGAATGCAAGACTCCAGCGCTGTTGTTCTTCACAAGATTTGGAAACATGGAAGTGAAAGTTGAACAGAATGGACAGAAACAGATAGAAACAGAGAGATGGTCACATGCAGTGAAGATGGAGACATGCATCAAGATATTTCTATGAACCAAGAACATTCCTGTTGTAGTACATCCAAGCAACACTTCTGATCTCTCCTTTTCAGTGTTTCAGAAATAGGAGTGTTGTTGTTTTTTATTTTAAAAAATGTGACATTGCAACAATTGTAACAGAAAACATTAATAAAGGATAAAGACAGAAATAACAAACAATAGTTCATCTGCAGTGAATAAACTAAAGTTTGGCTTTACTATTTTCATTACTCCTGCTGATAATAGAACCAAATTTGTCCCCTTGAGGTGAATGTTTGCAAGGTTAGTGTTTGGATTTGTAGAAATAAATATTGGTCAAAATTACCTAAGAGTGCCAAATATAGATATTATTGATTATTGTTTTCAGTAACTGCAGTACTTTGAGAGAGAAAGAATTCCAGTTATCTACGGCAGATCCTGTGCTTTTAGCTTAAGAACCAATTTATTATACTGGGTATATAGCAAAATTATTCTGATGCCAGCTTTATTAACTATTTCCCTGTCTTTGTTAAAGAAAACAGCCTTAGGCTGCCTTTCTGTGAGCAACTGTAAATCAGTGGATCACAATTTTAAAAATGTGAATCTCTAGCTTTTGCCTCCATTTTGCCTCCACATACATAGTTATCATTTCTTTGATAAAATTATTTCATGTGCAGTTACAAATACTAATAATTTTTGGATTAAAATGAATGGAAATGCTGTCAAGATATGGCACACAGTATGGAGGAGGAGTGTGTAGAAAACCTAGCTATTTTAAATTATGGTTCAGTGACTTAATACATGCACATATACAGAGGACCTGTTGCAAGCAATGAAAGAGAAAATGCTTATAATCCATGACACTAACATTCAAATAAGAAAACCATAACAAAAATAACCACCACCACCAAATATATATCACATTTGGCCAATCAGCATATAAAGAGAAATCCACAAGCACTGAAATTGTTTGATGATTGCTATCTTGTAGAGAAAGCCTGCCCTTGGGATGTTTAGTTATGAGAAGATTAAATACACCAATTGCACAAAGTAAGTTATACTGTCGTGAACTGAACCGCCTGTGCCTTTTCAAAAGCTGCCCATAGGCCACAGTTTAACGGGCTGTTAAGCAGACATAAGATCACTGATTTAAATGAGCTGAAGGTTGCCTAACCGTATTGGATTGTGGCCTTGAGGCACTCTGAACCCCTCTCACTGCCTGCTGAATTCAATACATGGCAGTGCAATCCTGTGGAAGTTTGCTCAGTTGGCAAGTCCCACTGTTGTTCAGTGGGGCTTACTCCCTAGTAAGCTGTGTTAAGGACTGCAGCTCAAGAGGGTTATAAAGCACCAATTTAAAATTCAAAATATGGCTGCCCACTTGCTGTTGAGAGATGAGAGACACTGTGTGGAAGATTCTCTGCTATTGGAACTACCAAGGGCTAAAGAGAAAGAAGTGATGATTTGTTACACAGCATGAAAACCCAAACAACTCATCTCAACTCCAGTATCCACTGGGCTACTGTAAGATTTATTGCTGCTTCTTATCACCAGAACAATTCTGGGTCCTTCCCTCATATATGTACTTCACCTTCTTGCTGGAAACCCTGTATCTGGGATTCAAAAATATGCTGGCTCGAAACAGAAGGCTTCATGGTTTTGGATCTGTGTGTCCTGATGACACAGAAGAGGGGCATCTGTATGAATCATGGATATCTTCTTCCTTTCCCTGATTCCATGGGCAGCCCACCATGCTGGGCAAGGCTAATTTGCCAACTAGGCAAAACATTTTTCAGCATTTGACTGCAAGGACATCAGAGGTGCTTTATAATAACGTGAGTAGAATTCAGGTATGAAATGCTTTCTAGTGTCCTATCCTAGATTCCTGGAAAATGTATTTTTTTAAAAAAACAACAACACGTGCCTTTAGAAACTTCTCGGCAAGATTCATCCAGTCACTTTTCACTTAGGAGGGGCTGGCTAGTACCTGTCATCCTCCGGAGATGCATGTTGGATTTGAATCCGGGGACTAGTGGGTCGGCTCCTATCTAGTGAGGGGGACCATCTACCTCTGTTTGTTCATCCAACAAAATAGGGAGAAAACAGAACATTTAGTGTATAATATATATATATATATTTAAATGCTTTTTTTGTGGCAAGGAAACTGAAAAGTACCCCAAAAAGTCAGCGTTTACTTTTTATCTATTTCGAGTAAGAAAAAGCGCCGTCGTTATTTAGATTGAATTTAGAGCCCCATTTTAGACACATTTGCATAGCTGTACTATTGTGCTTTACACAGTACTGCAGTACTATGACTTTTTTAAAAAAAAATAATAATCAGTAAAATAATGATATCATAGAGCTAACTGATGGCAGGAATTGTATCTTATGTATTTCAGATATCAGTGCCTTTTAAAACCCAGTATGCATTCTTAATGAAGTTTCAACTGGTACCAGATTTAATGCGAAATAAGGGTTTTTTGTTTATTCAATCAAATGAAAAATATTGAATGACCTCTGAGCGTGGATGGAATTTAAGCACCATGTTACACTGCTAGATACAAAATATGTATTTGAAATAGTCTATTTCCCCCACAGCCCATGGTGTACAAATATATGTGTTCCTCTAGACCAGGAGAACCTCTGTGGTGCACTCCAGTTGCTGTTAGACTCCAACTCCCATCATCCCTGAGCACTGGCCATGCTGGCTGGGGCTGATGGGAGTTGTAGTCCAACACCTAAAAGGCACCACATTGGGTATCCATGATCCAGAAAGTCTCATCTACTGTGACTGGCAGCAGTCAGTCACAGCACAACACCCCCCCTTTCCCCTCCTCCATAGATATATCTATATTACCATGCTCTGTAATCCTTGTGTAGCCACAGCTAGTGGCTTTCCTACTTCTTGCATCTATAATTACAGGTTTATTTTTCTTAGTTTATTACTTTTCACAAAAAAGAAAACAAGGGATCTAGGCTTCAATCCTATACACACTTACCAGGGAGTAAGTCCCATTGTAGGCATGAATAGGATTGCATTGTAAAAGAAGCTGATATACATAAATTACATTAATCCGAGTGTCTCTGGAACTGGCAATAGGTAACTGGGAACTCTCTCCACCTTTTCGATAAGTACAGTTGTTCTAATAGTTAAAAAGGCTGATGTAGCAACTGCACAAACTGATAGAGCAATGTACTGAGTGCATCCTCCACACACAAAGGTTGCCTGGAGAAAGCATGGTGTTGGGTGCGGAAACTAAATTCTGGCCACTGTGGAGATGGCTGAACTTCTGCTCCTCTCCTCTAGTTCCTATGATAATCAGGTTCATGGTGGGCCAGCATTTGTGGGTTGGTAGTGGTGCTCCAATGGCCAGCTTACGCTCATGCATAATGAATCACATCACCCGTGCAACATACATAGGAAGCTGCCATGGGCTGGGGATAACAACAAAGCCCAAATGTCAGGAACTTGGTGGTTGTGTGAGTCACCTATCTATCCCAATCCAGTACTTCATTTTGCACATATTGCCAGTCAGTGTCATGCAAAGCAACAAGGGCTCTGGCAGTCTGGGTGGACTGGACCCTGAATCATTTCTCAAAGCATGCAGCATTTTCAACATATTCCTGGCAAATATTGCAAACTTCCATATTGGTCCCCAGCTATGACTTAATCTGTCTCCCAGGACAATAGCTTTCATTTAATCATTCAGTTTTTTTCATTGTATGCAATTCAGTGAAATGTGCGTGAACGAATGCCATGTACCCTTTCAACAACTCTGTGTTGCGGGCTTGGCTGAGACAGCAGCTTGTTCCAAGGCCTCTCAGCAAGGACATATTTAGAGACTCCGATCCAAAACACATTTACTAGGGAACAAGCCCCACTGAGCACTGTGGGATTTGCTTCTAAGTAAACATGCTCATAATAGCACCTCCTTCATTCAAGCCCAATGCTCTGCTCCCTACCTCATTATTCCTGCAATATATATATATATATATATATATATATATATATATATATATATATTCTTCATATAGACGTATTGATAAATACACAGGAGTGTGTTTATGAAGTGTGTCAGAAACTTCATGAGAGCTAATTTTCCATTTAGAAGAGGATGTGTGGAGAGACACTAGCAATCCTGATTTTCAACGAGATATGGAATCATTATTAAAAAGGCAAAATGCATGTTCTGTTAGCAGTGTAACATTTAAAACACCAGTTTCAGTTGTACTTTTTGAGGTACTTTTCTGTTCATTAAACATTGGGAACAAGCAAACTACAAGGACTTCAGGGGGGATTTAGCATTGCAGATTAGTATAGTCTTTTAGGTATTTAGATGTTTAGAAGGCTGTTAGTATGCAGCAGCTTTCCCCCCTCTATGCCAAGTGCTAAAGGAAAAAATATAAAGGTACCAGTGCACTCAAAGCCCTTAATATGCTGATATTCTATAGAAACATTTAAAATAATAGAAATAGAAATGTAATCAACTGCAAACATGCATTACGAAATTTGGAAAAAAATCTCACACAATATGTTTTCATGATGTGAAACGTACTGTACACACTAATGTGGAATAGCATGCAGCAATAGTTTTTGAGAGTTGAAAAGAATGGTCAGAACATAAGAAATCATAGCAGAGTGTGCAACTAGTAGATGCCCCTGCTATACTCTAAGGAAACTGCATCCAATACATTCACAGAGTATCCAGCATACCATGCAGTATTGACAGAATTGGAAACTAAGTTCTGGTCATGTTGAAGAGCTCTAAAAAGTTTGAGCAGGAAGCAACTTCCAGCAACTCCCATTAATATTATTTATATGCCTAGGTTTCCCCAGCCACTCTGGGCGGCTTCCAACGAATTAAAACATCAACCACAGTAAAACAAAATTAGATGGCAAAGACATCTAATTTGCACTGAACACAGAGGATCAGGGAGGAAAGCTTTTGGCTTCCTCATAAACTCAATAGATAATGGGTGTTATTTGACTAAGTTTTACACAGTGTAGACCCATTGAACTAAAGAGACATAACATAGTCAATGGCTCTACTGTAAGTAAAACTTAGCTAAACACCAAGAAAACAGAGACTGGGGGAAGGCAGACCAAAGCATGCTTTTGCACAAAGCATAGTTCACTTGGGATGTGGGGACTTCCTGACAATTGGTTAGACATGTATTGGGGACGACACAGCTCATGCCCCACTCTTAAAGCTTAGTTTCCCTGGGGTTTCCCACAATCCTGTAAGTCTTAACTAGCTCTGTCTGAACTGTCATTAGTATCCAGCACTAGAACAAAAATCTAGATAACATTTTGAGCGGCAGCTAATAATGATAAGGCAGATATTACAAATCAACAGAGTGCTCTTAAAATCAATCCAGCATTCTCCAATAATCCTTGCTCTTGCTGACCCCATTTCAAATTTGGCTCGCCCACCACTGGTTCAGGATGTGGTGGCTTTCCTTCTGACAGGGTGGGAAGAAGCTGAGAGTAAGTACATCTTCAGCATCTGTCTTGGCTTCCTATATTGTTTTTGGAAACACATTCATCTTGCTCCCCATATAACCATCGTGCTGCAAATCTTCACGTCCAAGTTTTACTGTCGCATGGAATGAATACAACACCATCTGGATTTCCATGCCTACTCCTACAACAACAGCAATACATCCATTTGCTCTTTCTTTGTAGTAAAGATGTCAATCTAGTATGTTCAGCCAAGTGCTGACTGCCATCTGCATTGACCCATTGCCATATAGGGCAATAGACAGAGGTCTATAGTGCTGCCTTTAATAGAAACAGGAGCCTGACTGCCAGTGTCACCAATCCATGTGAGCATATAAGAACGCAGCTTTGCTAAATTTAAGCTGTGCAGTTACCGTGCTACATACAAACTAGTGAAGCTGCAAGGTTTGGTTTATATAATGTATAAAACTGATACAATCCTTTGCAGCCAGGATAAAGCAACTCGGCTAACACTGCAGAATGTCTTTGATCTATTATAATAGCCTGTTCAGCTTGCACCATTTGCTCCAACATATGATGGGATGGATAGAAGAAAGGATGAATGGATGGGAGTGTTGTGTGACAGCTTCTTCACCAAGCTGCCGCACTTAGAGGATACATGTCTGAACTGGACCTAGGAATCGGGTGGGAATCCAGATCAGGAATTCCATAATTTTACAGTCACATTCAAAAACCTAAATAGTGAGGATATACCCATTAGGGATGCAGTAACCAACATGTTGCCCTCAAGATGTTTGGTTTCTGCTGACAGGACTCATTTGTTAAATCCTGCCCACTATACCCTGCTTTTGTTGCCTCCAAAGACTTCCAATGCCTGGAACAGAGCATTCAGGTATTGTAGCCTTATTTTGAGTAAGGGCATGTTTTCTCACATTTGCCAGTTGAGGTACATACTGAGTCTACTCTTCCACATGTCACCAGTGCAGGCTACCGCTATATATAAAGAATTCTCTTTCTTCTTCTTCTTCGGTGTGTGAAATGAAGAGGCACCCAAAGCAGAACAAGAGTAGCAGGAAACCCTAATTCCCACCTTATCGGGGGGGGGGTGTCCTTTGTTGCCTTCAAAAGGTTGGCATGAGATGAACAATCAGGGCAAGGTTTATAGGTTCTCCCTTTTCCTGAGTTTAGTTCTTGCACTTACATTGGTCACCAGGAAAAAAATGGGGGTTGTGAGAAGGGATGCTTATGAACCAGTTTGTGTGGACTCTCCCCACTCTCCCATGCATATTTGTGTGTGTGTGTGTGTGTGTGTGTGTGTGTGTGCGCGCGTGCACACACACACACACACACACACACACACACAGGACATACAGTCTGTCCTCAGCTAATCTGTGAGGACAGCTGAGAAAGGAAAGCTATCACCACCGTTCTACTCAAAAGATCAACTAAATGACCAGGGAGGAGATGATATGTATCCTCAACAAGGCACTGGGCTTTGCCCACACTGCAAAAAAACAGATCTTCAAAGAGCAAAGGCTGGCTGAATGCCACTCTTCATTATTCACTTGCACAAGCATCTTACTGCCTTCCCAGTTTCAGCATACCCCTGGCAAGCAAAAACAGCACCTTTGCTTGCTCTCAATAAATCTAGGTGCTGGGGTTTTTAATTTTACTGGTGTCCTTATTGTATGGCTAGGAAAAAGAAAAGATTGCATTCATATTCAAACTCTTCCTCTAATGAACCCAAGAGCGGCTTACAGATGGTTCCCAGGAAGTATCTCATCTAGGCAGGAACCACTTCAGGTGCCTTCAGACCAATCTTAATCACATGTGTGTTGGCCTATTGAGAATTCCATGACAAAACCTGCTTTCTTCTACATTCAGTGTTTGCAGGACAAATAACTCATGGCACACTATCTATATCTATATCTAGTTATGAAGAAATACTGTTGAATTCAAACACTTCCATACAGAGCCAAAATCACATCTGACAATGATTCCGACCAATAGTGTTTGATTACAAAAAGTATCTTTAAACTGTTTTTGGGGGTGGGGAATGTTTTCAAACATTTCAAACTGAGCTCTATTATTATTATTTAAGGAAAAACAATGTGAAACACAATGAATCCAATCCCACAGTGTTTGAACCCAGCAATTAGAGTGGCACATAGGTAGAAAGGAAATGAAAAGCGTGCCAATCAGCTGTTGGGGTGCGATTCTGCTACCCACACTCACCCGCCTGAATCAGCAAGATTCCAGCCTCCTTTAAAGGGAAAATTTGCTGAATAAGAAGGAATTGCAAGTGAAATATTACATCTGGTATGGTTCATGGATGTTGATAACCAAGTGAAAACAACAGAGTCTTGTAGCTCCTTGAAGATGAACAATTTATTTATTTTGTCATTTATTGTGACAAAAGCTCCCATGTGATAGAGCCCACATGTTCAGATGAAGAAAAGATAAAAGTGGTGCTCAGTTAAACTATCTCAATTAACACTGAAACGTTGTTATCAGCATACTGAGGACTTCTGCAAACAATGGCATTAGCTTGGACTTTAAAGTGAGACGGAGACAGAGAGACAGACAGAGAACCAAAGAAGCCAAAAGCTGCTATAAGCAACATCAACCTACAATAAGCATGGATATTGGAGCAAAAGTGTCTACAAATATCAAAGCAGATATGAATAATAACAGGTGGATATGAATAGAAAACTGATATGGGGGAAAATAACAAACTGATAAGGACCACCAGCACAAATGACAAGAAATTGAGAAGTCTTTATTTTATACCTTTCTTGTTCTGGTGAATGCAAACTAGTATCAGGCCTCAAGCAGTTGGTACTAGCACTCCTAGCCCTGTCAAGCGAGGGCTGCAGTTCACTAGTGCCAGTGCATTGCATCCAATGGAAGGAGGAGGAGAAAAACAAAAAGAAAACAAAGAAAGGAATACAATGTTAGATATCAAATCATAAAAGTAATGTTCTATTTACATAAGATGTCAACTAACAATGGTCCAATAAAGATACAATGGAACTGGCTGGATGAAAAAAAGAGAGAGAGAGAGCTGAGATTTGCTTTAAAATAAAATTAAAAAGATAATGCCTGAATTTGGTTGCATAAAAGAACAAAGGAATCAAAGGTGGCCATTAAGAGATTCCATGAAGTCAACTCAAGATGGATTAAATAGGCAAGACTGCACCTCAGCAGTGGAAAAAAGAGACTTGCCAAATATCAACCAATGGGAAAAATGGGAAGGAAACACTGAAAAATTATCTCTGTAACTTATTTCATCTTAAAAGTTCTATAACACAAAATGATGGAGCACAGTTGTCTCGAACTTCACAATGAGGTTGATCTACTGGACTAAACTAACAGGAATAGGAAAGGATACTTTGACTGAGACCTTACCTAACCAACAGACCATCAGTAAATCTTGGTATTCGTGAGTTAAGGCAATTACGAAGAAGTGAAATATCCTGACTAAGCACTGATTTGGCCTTAACACATGCAGGCAGGGTTGAGCTTCACAAAGTAAACATAATTCATAAAAGAGAAAAAAAAGTAAGTTTCACACAGAATGCAAACCACACGTTTAAAAAAGAAATAAAATATGTAGTGAATTTAAATAAAAATACTGATTTTTAAAGTGGGGTTTAAGCAGCAGGAATTCGGAAGAAAAGCCGTAGCAACTATTGTGTTCAGTGGGGCATACACCCTAGTAAACATGTTTAGGTCTGCAACTTTAGCCTCCTTTCATTTCTTAGATAAATTGGGAACATTTGCTTCGCACCAGATATTATGATGATAATGCGATCAAGCTGCATTTTCGGTGTTTTGGTTGGGAGAGGTTCATTTTATAATACGGTATATGCCGATAAATGATTCTTAGTAAGAAACAGCTCCAATATTTTATTTGTCTTGAATGCATATTTTCAGAAATGTATGTGAGAACTTTAATGGGAACTTTTAACAGATTTCTTACCTGTAAATATTCCAGTAAGTGCCATTCTCTAATAAAGGCATCTTGGGAGGTAGTGTTTTATAATGCCTAACAGAATTTCTTGAGTGTGAAAGAAAAGAAATGGAGAGTATCCATGCAAGAAACAAAACAAAACAAAATAAATAACTAAATAAATAAATGCAAATACAGATGAAGCAGTACTTAATGAAAGGTAAAAATAGTAACAATTCTTATGCAGTATTTGCTGTGTGGTTAACAATTGCCACTACTATTAAGGATAATTTTAGTAATGTTATAATGTTAAGAATCTGTGTAAGGTGTGCTGAAACAAGAGGTTGTAAAGCAGCAGTCTACAGACAACCGAACTCTACAACTTCTTCAGGAGGGTCTTTTCTCTCTCTCTCTCTCTCTCATTACCAGAACATTCTTGTACTAGTATAACACTAAAGCTAGTATCACCTATTTTGTGAACGATCTAGTGCTGGTCGTATAGCATTAGGCAGAATGAGGCAGCTCAGGCAGCTGATTTTGTACTTCACGAAAGGGTAGCAAATTATTAAGGAATTGAGCATTGTATTTTCACTCCCAGGGAGAAATGCTTGCGGAATTTTATGTGTCTGGTGCCAAAATAACTGGAACAGCCTTCGGTACTATGCTTGCTCCTTTACTTCTGAGGAGGTGGGGAAGGTAACTTGTGCTCCCTCTCAGGCAGCACCTTGGTAAGGATTTAAGGAGCCGCTTTAAGCATGGCTAGCAAAGGGAGATTTTTAACTTTCTTTTCTTTGAAAAGCAGGGTCCTATGCTATATCACAAACTACTTTTGGAAGTACCGGTATGTGCTGGCTAATAATGGAATATCTTATGGACGGTGCTTTAACATTTACATCACAGCTTAAAGTGTGTTGGAAGCTAGGTGCTCTAGTCTACAGCCCTGTGTGTACTCATACTGAGTTTCTGCAATAGCAGCCTCCCCAGACCACTTTCACAGACAGAGAATCGTCATGTATATTTGCTTGTTCCCTTTGCTAAAATGAGAGGGGAGGCCCTTGAAGGAGTTCTGTGTATGTATTGCCATGCCCTCAAAGACTCTTAGCAAGTGAGGGTGTTTGATTATAAGTACTTAATGCGATCAGTATGCGAAAGACACAAAACCAATTATGAAAACACAATTTTTTAAAAAGGAAAAATTAATAAACACAGTGCAAAATTGATACCACTGCCATACATTGGAAGACCTTTTGCAACATTTCTTCAATAATTCCATTCAATGGATGGTATCCAATTGATGTCCCATCACTGATGGAAGGCCTACATCAGTGTAATGAGGTTAGATGCAATTTTTGGTGATTCCTCCACCTCTCTGCACCCCACAAAATCCAGAACGCATTCCCACCCTCCCTTTTCTGTCTTCATCAGCAGAGGGACACCAGTTGGTGTGTATGAATGTTCAACTTCTAAACATTAAACTTCTTATTAACTTCATCTCTATGATCCAGACACTGTAGGACATATGAATATATAAAATATGTATAAAAAGCCACAGGTCTGGGTACATTGAGCTCACTATAATCCTATCCACTGAAAGATAGGATAAACATATATCAACAAATGTTTAAAAATAATCAAGCAGCTAGACCATAGCCTTTTACTTCAATACAGTATTGCTAATACAGGAATATTACAGCAGAGGACTGACAGAAACAAAAGTGACTTGTAAAAGAAAAGAAAACACACACACACCAGAACTATCCAAACTTGGTTACCAAATGCCTGTATTTACCTGGTGGTATGTAGGCACTCTGCACTTCTTCCTCGTTTTGCCCTGGGCAGCATTAGAAGCTCACTGCACAGACAGGATGGATGATGAATGAAACAGATATAAATATGAAGCATTAAATGGCATGAATTATGCCATGGTATGCAAATGAAAACATAAAATAAACCAGAAAGCTTGAACTGAGATAGTTACCTCAACAGAAGTTAAAGACATATTAGCACACTCCATATATATATATATATTTGACTGTCTGGGCCAGTATGCTAAAATAAAGGCTACAATCCTTTAGTTTGGCTGATTAACATGTATTCACTGCAACAGATTTTAAAGCAGTTTAACTCTGCAGTCTTTTAATATCTGGAACGTTTCTTAATTCACAGCTGACCGGCTTCCCTGTTATTCTGCATTTCTAAATACAAGCAACTAAAATAAACTGTTCATGAACGTAAGGCAATATGCTTATAGTAAGGAAATATTGAAGAAAACGAGTTTTATCTTCCAAATCAAAAAACCGTGGAAGTTCAAGCCATAGCAACACTACAAGCTTCCTCTAATCTATTCATAAACATAATGATGCCTTTGAACATTTGTTTGTAAACACAAAAACTTATTATTATTATCATTATTGTTGTTATTATTACTTTGTCACCACACATCCTGAATATGTCCTCAATGTACATTATAACATTCTAATTCAGACCTGTGGCTCTCCACTGTAAGGAGCTATACATTACAAGCAACAGTGAAATAACTGCAAAGAGAAAGGCGCAGCATGTATCACGAGTTTTAACAAGATGTGTACATGCTGTGGGACCACTAGGACAGGACTTTCAGGCAGAAGTCAACAGCGCCACTCAGGAGAAAGACCAGGAGGACCCCCAAATGAAGAAAGGTTGGCATGTCATGTTTTGAAGTGATGAGGGGGAGGTCTGTAAGACCATTAAGTTGATTCTGCCCAAACACAAATCACTGAGATAAATTTCCAAGGTTCATCAGAGTAAAGTATATTTGCTGCTCAGGAAGATGTGCCATTTCAAAAGAACCAAATAGTCATATGTAATACTATGGTTTAAACCAGTGCTTTTTTCCCCTTAAAAAAATGTTTAGTGGTACTCTCATTTTCCTACTCATATTGAAATACTGCCCCTCAAGGAGGCCAAACTTAGATTCACAAAATGTTTAGGGGTATGCGACTCCTGCGTCCCCCAGAAAAAAGCACTGGTTTAAACATTATACAAACTAGTCAACGTGTGAGCCATGTGTTGTCCTTTTGTCACAATAGCATACATGGGGATTGATCAGTAACGTCATAAGAAATAATCCTGTATAAAAAAGCCTTAACTATCTGGTGGAATGTTGCCTAACAGAGTCCTACTAACATTATAGGATTCTGGTGCAACATGCCATACACAAAAGAGGCCTAACATCCCACATGCAAAACTGGAATTCAACAGGGCAGGTTAAAGAATAATGGGATACTTTGTAAACTAATGAACCATTGAATTCAATGGTACTAGCTCAAGAAAGCTTCTTAGAAATTAGAGATTATTCACCAGTGTTATTAATTTGCTTCACCCATGAATGTGAAGATGTCAGGGCTCACACTTCCTGAACCCCCTCCTTTGAAGAATCTTATGCTGCCAGTAGGACTTTGGTCTGAATGACTTTTTTTTTTTAAAAGCTGCAGCAGCATTTGTCATCTCACCCAGGAGACAGGAGAGGTGAATGAGAAAGCACTGTCTCCGGTTTAGAAGGTAAAGTTAGGACTGTACGTGGATATCATGGGTGCTGTATGTTTTCATAGGAAACATGAAAGGAAGAGTGAGATAGTGAGGGAAAAACTGTGAATGTGAGAGCAGGAAGCTGAGGTGTGTTTGAAGTGTCTGGTAGTCTTTATGACGGACTGAGCCTCCGTATCCTGCCTGATTAACTACAAATGTGCCAGCATATACCACACTATGTCCACAGAATTATAACTCTGGACCACCCTAACATACAAATAAGAGAGGGTGGAGACAATAGAAAACATTCTACAGAATTACCAGCAATAAAGGAGAAGCAAGCTATACTGAAGAAGAACCAAGATCCAAATTTGGATGAGTGGAAACAGAATGAAAGCATTTGTCTAATTTCAGTGATAGCCAAGGGTTAAATTCTAACTCAAGACGAATGTTGGCCCCCACGAATGATATGAGGCACCCAACACATTGTGTCGAATTCCTCGCAAGTCAACATTCAGTCCTCTCCTCCCGCTTCTAAACTGGATCATTCTGAGGTCTACTATAGCCAGGGTGTGGGTCTGTGTGCATGTAATCTTTTGATTAAAATAAGGTTAAAAAAACCTGCAAGATAATTTTCAAAATACTTTTTTGTTAACACAAGTGAAAAGTTAAATTCTGGCAATCTAGCACAAGTAAATGGGTAGATACTGTCCCTGCTTTAAAATAACTAGGTAGGCGAGGCATCTTTCCCATCCCAAATTCCACCATGGGTGAGAGACAATTAACCCAGCTGTCTATATCCTCAAAGTTGACAGCTTCTAGTTCTGAATGGTCAGAGCAGAATGTATGGCTACGCTATGCTCTGGTTCACTGAAGAATGAAAGGAATAATTGGGACATACAGTACACTATTTGACTATAGATATGGTTGGCATAGGAAGGCCCAGCACCTCAAATAGATGCAACTTATTACATTACAGAAAAGTGTGGTCTTTCTATATCTGCAATAACATCTTTGTCCTCACGGAATTAAAATGGTTCAACAACATTAACCACCACAGCATCAAAATTTACTTTTGCAAGTGCAAAGTCACAAGAACAAAGCTCTTACTAAATGAAGCAAGATTCCAGTTTTGTCTTTTTTTTAAAATGCTACTCACCATATTTACACTGAGAACATAAAATCAATTATTTTTTATGAGACTCCACTACTGATTAGAATAATGCTTCGCTTATTACTGTCAGACTATTTCCCACCTCGTAGTCCACACAATATAAAGCTCATAGTTCTAGACAGTATAAAGCACATTTCAACACCAGCAAAAATATATATTTTAAAATGCACAGATATATATATATATATTACTACAGATTCACACTCTTAAAGTGGCAAACATACCTTTCTTGATCTGACAAATACTGACTATCCATATCTCTGGACCTGCGGTCAACTGGGCTTCGGGAGGCATCATGGTGTCTAGTTGGAGAACGTGATCTTCTCATTTGATGAATTTCATCTAAACTCCTGGAAATGTTCATAGAAGCACACATGTGTTTGACCATGTTTTTTCTTATCACTGTTTAATCAAGGTTTCCCAGACATTTCACAGGAATGGTCAAGGCTGATGAATTGGAAGCAAGTCCTCCCCACCCCAACACCAATGGAGGAATGCCCAAAAAGTGATGCAAAAAATCCACATTGCCAGAAAGAACTGTGAGAGGGAAATTATAGCTCTGCCTGCTTTTGAGCATAGAAAGAACCATGAGCAGGAAATTATATTCCTTCCTGGTTAGCAATTTTCATTCTCTACTGTGTTCTATGCCATTAAGAAAATAACTGAGCTGCTGTTTCTGGACAGCCTAATCATCTGTATCAAGAAACTATAAATCCCTTTCAGTTACTATACCAAAAGAACTATACAAAGCCTCATTTTATGCTATGGTTAGCCTTATATGCCAGGTATTACAGGCAATCACAATGTATTTGTTCCTGTTCCTGTGAGAACCAGCCCGTTAGAATGCATTTATTTCCTTTTCATTCTGTGCTTCCCCCCAAGAGTTGAGGAGGTGTTTAGTCTTCCTGCCCCACTAAGTTGCCCAGTTTACTTTCCACAATCCTGTGGCACAGGTTAGGCTGACAGACAGGGAATGATGCAAGGCCATCCAAAGAGCTTTGACAGCTAAGAGGGAATTCTCAGTCTAAGTCCAACACACTATCCACTACACCAAACTGGCCTCCGTGGATGCATGCATAAAAACATCAACACCCATACACCATGTACATGGTGGCTGGTGTATGCCCTTGCTTTTCATAGTGACACAGACTATCTGTCTGCAGTGTTTGTGACTTATGAGTAAACAAGGTGGGAGACAAGGAGGAGAAAGGATGGAAGTTGTGACAACTGACTTCTTAAAGATGTTTTTAGGAAAGGTGAGAGGGGAAAATTTAAGCCTATGTCTTGCAAATACTAAGCTGTCACTTAAGAGTATTTAGTAGTAATTAACAGTTAATATTAATACAGAGCATAGTGAGCTGTAGAAAACATCCCCTTGTGTAGTCGTTTCTTTGATTTGTGCAATACAGGATTGCTTCACGGTGGTGAGCTGTCTGGAGAAACCTGTCGTGTGTGGAAACCTAGTATTAGGTACGCTACAACACAAATCCAGCTAAATGTGATGGTTTATGTGGATTTTCTTTTAGTTGCTAGAAGACTTTAGATGCTCACACTGATTTATATTCTTAAAAAAAGAGAGTAGTCTACAATACTAAATAGCTTTTGCCGTAAAAGAAACTGATAAGCAGCAGAACTTTCTGATAATTTTTTTATCTGATTTATAATCTATTGTTGTCCGGTCTATCAGTTTCTCTCCTTAGCTCCCCAATATGCTGGTAAATATCAGAGTCCAGTTCTCTTCTGTCACCCACACCCTTTTCCTTTAAGTATTTGTCTTCCATAATATCCAACTTCACTGGAATTTTGCTAAGTTGTTTCCTACTTCCTTTTGTTGTGACATGATCTTTCCCTCCTTTTCTGTACAAGGGATAGTCAACATTGTGTCTTTCGAATGTTGTTGGACTATAACTTCCATAATCCCTGACCAATGGCCATGCCAACTATAGTTTATAAGATTTATAGTCCAACATCTAGAGGGCACCAGGTTGGCTCCCTCTGCCATCTGTCAAACTATTCCCTCTCATTTTCACCAGGGTATGAAAACATATCTAAACATCTCCCCTCCTCAGCAGCTCACTTCTTTCCGTTCTTCCTTATCCATTTTCTTTTCAAAACTACAAGGCAGAGCACAGGGTCTTCTTTGTCTGGCTACCCTAGAGATCTCCTTTGTTCCATGAAAATGGGGGAAATATCATTGGTAGCTTAAAGTGAAATGCCCATTTATCTCTTAATAGAATCATCTTTTTAGACTGAAGAGCTGCTTTTCTTTCTGTTATGCTTTCACATTCTCCACAAACTCACTAAGGAAAACTCAACATTTAGTATTTCCTTAAGACAGCTGCACAATTAAGCAAGGAGCCTCTGCATGGCAGACACATGGCTTACCCTAGCGGCAGTTGTCGTAGTGTGGAAGTGACCATGCAGGGGTTTCATGTGCAGCTGCCCAAGGAAAACATCACCTTCACATTTCTTTAATCACAATGGAGACAATCCGGCCAAAGTTAAGCCCTTTTCAAAGTTCTCTCGATTTGAGCGGGAGAGTCTTAAGCACACATGTTAACAACTCTCCCAACTATAATAAATGGAACTAAAAAGAGCTCGGCTTTGGCTGGAGTCTGCCCAATGTGTGTTGATGATGAAAGCAGCTATATTTTGAAGCCTACCTCTGTAATGGCACATTTGGTAAACGAGAACGGGTCCTGCCCTGATCGTCACCACGGTGAGGAGATACAGATCGTGAACGATGATGGGTTGTTCTTTGCTGTTCTGGCACAGTTAACGTTGTAGATTTACTTTCTCTAGTGCTAGACCTATAGCCTACTGGTAGAAGTGCAACAAAATGAAGTTAGTTCAGGTCAGAAATGGCAAGTGTTCATATCTGGACTAGTCTTTTCAGGAAAACATCTCTTTATTGATTACAAGATTTTCAGAGTTGTGCAACTTGTGAAAATCCTGAAATGTCATGCAATCAGGGCTAACAATTAGCATTATATTTAAATGTAATGCGAATATGGGGGGAAAGGTACAGACATACATACAGGAGAATTTACGTGCAAGACTGCAAAATTCCCAAAGGTGAGAAAGTGAATAGGAGCAGAAATAATACCTACAGGGTTAGGTATTATTTGCCACAAGCGTCACTTTTTCAGCTCTTCAGTCTTTTTAAATGAAATCTATGCATCTGTGGCTGCAATACTGAAACAAACTGATTTATTCAATTCATCCAGTCTATGGAATTGCTTATGAGTAAATTGTTTTAGAATTGAAGCCTCTGTTTCAGTTTCATTTAAATTATCTGCTGACATGAGTATGGTACACAAGTCATTTGACCCAACGTTGCTTCATATAAAATGATCCACAGAACTTGCTTTACATTCAAGGAAACCATAAAGATGTCACTACTAATTATTGTTAGCCAGAGGGCCAACACCACAGAACAAAGCTGGATAGGCAAAAAGAACCAAGTCTAAGAGAAAGGTACCCATATGCCATCAAGTTAAAAAACTATTTTATTAGCTAAGAGCCGAAGGCAAACACAGATTATACTTTCCATTTAGGTAGTAAAACCCACCTATAGTTTAATATTGGAAGTAACATTTTGTCTTCCTGTAGTGGGGTGGGGGTTGGGGGACACACACCACTGAACTACACAGAAAACCCTCTTCTTCCAGAAGATGAAAAGGCCCCCATTCAATAGCCAAACTTCCCCAAGAGAAAAAAGGCCAGTTATTTTAAATCAGGGATTAGCAATGTGGCGCCCTCCAGACATTATTTAACTATGACTCCCATCAGCCCCTCAAAGTTTGACCAAAAGGCAGTGATGATGGGTGTTAGAGGTTAGCAGTATCGGGGGGGACCGCTCATGGATTACCCTTGTATTAAATGAAGTCCCTCAGACCAAGTTGATAGCATGACAAGAAAGCAGCAGCTCAAGCTCTTTAAATTAGCCCCCTTTAGTTAGAAGAAAAGCTACATGAAGGATCCATAGGGGACTTCGGATTTGAGGCAGGAAACAAGGGAGATTATAGGGAACCATTCTGAAGATGTATACATCCAAAGCATATGGCATGCACCTCTCTTGTAATTTTTGTGTGACAGCTATGTGGAATGGAAGATGCAGTGCGTTGTGTGTAGAAAACTTGCTGAGAATGACCAGGACGGGAGGGGCACCCTCCCACAGTTTCAATTACTCTGACGTTAATTGAACCGCATTCTTATCTTGGAGAAAACCAGGGATTCACACACATACACAGAAAACCTAAGTACAGAAAAAGGAAACTGTATGTTTCTTTCATTAAAAGTCACTATTAAACTCCCTAGGGGCATTGGTACTCAGTTAGTCAGTAAATATAAAACAACGTTCAAATTTTTCAGGTCCCGCTGTTGAAGCTAATGGGGTAATTTATGCAGTTGTGCTCAAGTACTGTTCCAGAAAAAATGTCCAAAATGGCCTAAGTTACTATTTTTGTCATCCTTCTTGAATCTCTAGTTAAAGAGAACTTCACTGACATCTTTAATGTGATAAGCAACTCTTGTCAGTAATATTAAAATGAGTTTGTAGACACAGGCAAACTACATCATATTAGATGTGTCATGTTCAAAGAAGTATATATATATACTAGTCAAGATTAAATTGGCCACAATACTAGACAACCATAGTAAAGATGGAAGGCTTTTGAAAATTAGTACTGCAGCTGATCACCAAAATATTTTAACAATTCAAGCTGCTTTTCTTGTTCAGGCAAGTGATTGGCAGCAGAAGAAATATTCTCAGAACCTGCAGCAATGTTGAGCAATTTTTATCTTTGTCTCTGTGTAACAACTGAGAGTCTCCCTCTATGCACACATTTTGGATAATGATAACTTGTGAGTGCTTATGAGAATTATAAAAGATATAGCCATGCTTCATGCACTTAATATACAGTCATGCATTTTCAATATATTCCATGGTGAACCTGTCTAAGATATAAGCAAGAGCAAATGCATCAAATGGACAACATGTTTCAGTTAGACATTTTAATTACATTTTTTATTTTTTGCATTTTTTCTTATGCACAGAAAAATAGCTTCAAAAAGCAGCCTCTACCCTTGTAATATCCACAATTTTATTAGCTGTATAAACAGAAATATCAAGATTGCCATGCCACTGTTGCTGTTGCTTTTTATTTGTTTGTCTGATTGATTTTTGTTAGATTTTATTGTGTTTTAAACTGCTGTAAGGAACCCTGATGCAGCAGAAAGGCAGGATATAAACATTTCTTATTAATGCATAATACATAAATGCAATTCATACACAATACAGATTTTTTAAAAAGGTTCACCATGGAATAAAGAATCTAACTACTTTCTAGAAAACATAATCTCCCAATTCATCATCTTTGAAAACTCTAGAAAACCAAACTGGAAGGGAGAAGGGAGAAGCAAAAGCAAAGGATGTAGGACCATGCTCTTCACCCACGCACCTGAAGGAACTACTCCAATACCATCATCAACATCATAATCTGAGATGTCACTATCACTGATTCGCTGAGATCCTGTGCAACAGTAAGGCAAATAGATACCTGTATACTTGGTTCTTTTGTAAAGGGCAGAAATAAGTTTAAGTAAAGATTCTTGTCATTATGGAGAGTCAAATATGGGATGCATTCATATTTAAAAACAAGATTTTTTATATATATATATATATATATATATATATATATATATATATATATATGCAGGTTTTGGTGTCTTCGGGTGTCTTCCCGTGTAAGAGTTGGGGTGTCTAGGCGACGTTTCGACGAGGTCTCACTCGTCATCTTCAGGCTGGTGCTTTCGGCTTCTTGTTACTAGAACAGAGCAGGATCTCAGTGTTTGAGTTCCTATAAATACTGTTGAGGGGGTGTGGTGTATAGCCTCCAACGTTCTGGGCAGAGAGGAAGTTCCCAGGTTAGTGTGTCTTTTCTTCTTTTGTTCATTAATTACTTGAGGGATATCTTGAGTGATTTCTTGAGTGATATTCTGAGTACCACTTAGGAGGGTCATTAGGTGTGGATTAGTTGCTAAAGCTTTCGTGTCTTGACCTCTTGACCTTGTGAAGAGTTTTTTCTGAGAAGATGGCTGTACTGCACTTAGTTGTGCTCTGGCTTGGCTTCGTGTATAGGGGCGAGCTGTGGTTTTGTGCCCTGTGCCAGCCAGATCTGTGTAGGGATTGCAGGGGGGTGCAGCATCCGGAGGTGCCACTATGGTTTGGCTACTGGATGGTGTCTGTAATTTATCTGTGGAGAGGGTCTGGGTTTGGGTCTGGTGTGGTTGATTGGAGATGGCGTTCTGTGTGCCTCTGGTTCTGGTGTCGGTTTTTGTGGGGAGGGCTATTTTCCAGATGTCTGGCAGGCGGGACGTATCGTCACGCTATACACCACACCCCCTCAACAGTATTTATAGGAACTCAAACACTGAGATCCTGCTCTGTTCTAGTAACAAGAAGCCGAAAGCACCAGCCTGAAGATGACGAGTGAGACCTCGTCGAAACGTCGCCTAGACACCCCAACTCTTACACGGGAAGACACCCGAAGACACCAAAACCTGCATTCCTGTACCCGTGAAAATCTACGAAAGCATATATATATATATATATATATTTAAAAAAACTATTGTAAAATGGCTCAGAAAGGAGACATAGTACCTGGGTAATGGCACCAGTCCCAAGTATACTTACTGCAAGTTCTGTTGAAATAAAAAAATTGTGCCAGCCTGGATGAGTAGGCCGACATTATCTACAGCAGTGCAAACAGTAACTTGCATAGCTGTGGAAAAGTGAAATTAAATGCCTGCCATGAGGGGCAGAACTTGACTGCTCTGCCTCACATACCAGTGCAACATTGTCTTACTAAAATGATCCATAAGGTTGTGGGTTCATATTATCCAACAACCGTCACCATATTGTGTCAGAGGCTGTTAACAGAACAGCATGCTGGATCAGTCCCATCTAGTCCAGCAACCCTTTCTCACAGTGGCCAACCAGATGTCTACAGGGAGCCTGCAAGAAGGAACCAATCACAAAAAGCACTCTGCTCTTGTAGTTTCCAGCAACTTGTATGTAAGCCCGCCTTCCCCGGTCCATGTGACTGGTAGGGGCCTCTCATAACCCATACCCAACCTAGCCTAAAGTTACATTCCATGCCTGAAATCCAGTGTTTCTAGCTGCTAAAGAACCATGTAGGGCTTGAAAGTTCAGCTTTTCATGGACTTCTTTTCTTGGAATCTGTTGAGTTCCCCACTCCCATTAAATGTACACATTTTCTGGGCTAGAGAACAGTCATGGTCCTGAAAGTTGTTTAAAAGTCAAAGGAACTTTGACCTTTCGTTGGACTTAGTACAGAGTTTCAAATACATTGCCACAAATGCAGTAGCCAGAGCTATACAATGAATATTAGTGCCAACAGCCAAGAATCAAATGTCATAATCTTCCAGTGACATTTACAGGACCCCACTTGCTGAATACAGTGAAATTGCTTTAGAAATAAATTGGACTGGAGATGACAGCCACACTGTGTTAGCAACAACCAAGTTGGCATAAGCTAAGTGAACTAATATGGAAACAGTAAAGGTCACTGAGGGAGTGTATGCTGCTCAGCGCTGTTGCTTATCAATGCTTGGATCCTAAGGTAAGAGAACTTTTGCTGGGGGTGGGGAATTTCTTCCCCTCACTGTGTAGCCACCTGTGAACATCCAAAAAGACACTCCAGAGAAGCCTTTTTCTACCTTGTGTCTCTAGGGCTTGTTGCACTACAACTCCCATCATCCCTAGCTAGCAGAACCAGTGGTCAGGGATGATGGGAGTTGTAGTCCAACAACATCTGGAGACACAAGGTTGAAAAAAGCTGCTCTAGAGGGTCTCCCCCAGCAGCCCCCTGTACACGTCCCACATAATTCAGGAGAGGCTTTTGGTAGGTGGCAAAACAGGATCATTGAATCTGTCAATTGGTTTCTCTCAGTCATCAACTGCAGATGCATTTTTGTACACGTTTCTTGGCTGGAGAAATTTACTGCAAAATTCAGAGAAGAGCAAATTTCAAAGCACAGTGATGTTTCAGTTTGCATAGAATTACAGAATCATAGAATGGTAGAGTTTGAAGGCATCCCAAAGGTCATCTAGTCCAACCCCCTGCAATGCTGGAATCTCAGCTAAAGCATATTGTTTCAGAAAGTGGTACTAACGTAGATTAGTCTTTAAATGTGAACTCAATTTCTTCCCCATCCCTAGATGCAGATGGCTGCAGCGGTGAGAAAACCTTTCTTCTGTGAACGTCCTAAACTTATCTTAGGATCCAAGCTGAAATTTTCACACCCATTCTTATTCAAGTAAAACTCCGGAACCTTTTAAAGAAGGCAGCTGCTTACATGTTCTAAAGGTGTTAGTACACCTTTGTTATCATAACAAACTAGCCGAAAAGAAAAAGGAGCCGTGGACCTACTTTGTAATTTTTTGCTGGAGCTTTCTCCACCATGGGCATGTCTCCTTGGCATGAAAGGTGATGGCTGAGGCAGAGGTAGTGAGGATTCATCATGCGTCTGCAGCGTATACCAATGTGGTTCATCATCTAAAAGTGCTGTCTCCAGCTCTATAAGGATCTATGGGGAAAGGGAACAAGCTTCATCAACAGAAAACAAAACGCTCTGGAGATCCTGTCACATGTCTAAAACAGAACTAGTTTGCAGTGCCAACGTATGCACATTCACCTCCCCAAGAAAGTCGCTTTCTTCTTCTTGCACTCTGGGCTGATCCCAAACCGTGATCTCCAACATCCGTTCTCTAAAATCTCTACGGTGCACGTGGGAATAGAGAAAAGTTTGGTTCCATTTTGGTTCTAAGCTTTTCTTTACCGTTTTGGTCCTCCTCTTACTCTTATCACTGAAACAAACAAAGAAAAAACAAAACATTGTTGTAAATCACAATGCAGGAAGCAAGGCCTCTGACTCACCCCCTACTACTACCATACTTATTCTGCTGGGCTACCCCTGGTAGCTGCAAAGTGAGGTAAGGGAGCACTACTCAGTTGACTGGTGGCCTTGTTTCTCAGCCACAGAGCAGTGCTGCCAGGCCAAGAACACTCAACAGTCAAAAGGGCTGAAAGGGGACATTCAGGTTGTCCAGCAACTATAAACATAGGAAGCTTCCTTAAACTGAGTCAGACCACCGTTCCGTCTAGCTCAGCCTTGTATACACTGACTGGCAGTTTCTCTCCAGATCATCAAGCAGGGTTCTCTCCCAACCCTACCTGGAAATACCAAGGATTGGATCTGGGGCCTTGTGTAATCAAAGTAGATGCTGTACCACTGAGTTTCAGGCCCTAGGTGAGTGGAAGGACTAAGGGGCAGGCAAATGAACTAAGCCATTATGAGAGTTATCCATCACCCCAAGTCCATTTAGTGAATGAATTATCGGTAACACAAGCCAGGGGTTGAGTGTTTGGTACAAAAGTTGCACTCAAAATAAAAGACCAAGGATTGGACAAAAATACTTTTACTGTATTTTGTATCTATCTATCTATCTATCTATCTATCACCTATCTATCTGTCTACACACACACACACACACACACACACACACACACACACACACACACTTAATGGGAAAGGGACAGATAAAAGGATAAATCAGCTCCACCCATAAGGTTGAAGAGGAGAAGGGGGGATAACATTGGAAGGGAAGATGTGGTGTGGTGAATATTCTTTTATTGGGCCAGGATAACTTTCCATTGTGGAAAGTTTCTTTTCCTACAAATCCCTTCCATCAAAAAGGATTCTAACTGCTCCCCCAATAAAAGATACAGTTCATGGTATTAACCCTTATTCAAAGATGGCCCTTAGAACATGAGGAGTCTCCATGAGGAGACTGGAGTAAATTACTCTAAATATAGGGCCATTCATAGATTGATTTTTCATGGCTCTTTTAGAAAAGCATATAAACATATAGCAATATATTTTTTCAAACTATTTTTTCAGTAGAGCATGTTTTTCATTTAAAGAGCTACCTTCTGTCCGGAAGGAAATACATTTTTACATAAGGATTTCTCGGGCGTCCATCTATTCTGGGTGGCAGGTCTGTTGCTTGGAGAACATTCACTATTAACTGATGCCCAACTTTATCATACCAAAGCTTTACCTAAAATTTTATAAAATAATTGTAAGTTATCAGTCCAGAAAATGCATTCATTTGGATTCATATCCAATCAGATCCTTGAAACTTGAGCTGGGGTAAAAATATGCTCATTTTAAAATGGCAAAAGTAAAATACAGTATTGTAAATTTAAATATCCACTCCTCCCTTAAGCCTAGCCACAATATACTTGATTAAATGATAAGATCTTGGGCATGATCCACTGAAACTGATGGGCAGGAGATTCGGGACAGACAACGGTATTTCTTTCCATAGCATTTAATTAATTTATGGAATTCAATACCAAAGGAAACCAGTGATGGTCACAAGCTCAGATGCCTTAAAGAGGGTTAGACATAGAGGATGAGCCTGTTAATGGTGAATAGTCATGATGGCTATATCCCTGGACAGTTTACAGGGCAGGTATGAAATAAAACACAGTAATTAAGATCAACGAAAAGCTAAAACAGACAGCAATTCCCCCTCCCCCTTGTATAGAGAGTTTGCAGATTTAAAAGACAATTGAAAAGCATGTGTGAACTTTCTAAACATCTGGGTAGGCTTGTCTATACAATAATGTTTTTGCTCAGCACAAAATAGAGTACATTGAAAGGGCCTGCTTGATATCAATAGGCAAGGAGTTTCAATTCTTACAAAAGCAGAATGGGTATTATGTGGCATCTGTTGTAATGCAAATTCTGCCAGCCTAAGCGGCTGATTGAAGCACAAGACCTCTAAAGAGGATAAAATGAGGAGATCTTTCAGATAACCTGGATGCCACTGACCAGTAGCTGCTGAGGAGCAACAACGGCAGAGGGCAGTTGTCTTCAGCCTCTACTTGCCAGCTGTCCAAAGGCATCTGCTTGACCAATGTGGGAAACATGATGTCAAACTTAAGCGGACCTTTTGTTTGATCCTGGAGAACTCTTATTATGTTCTTATTAATGCATGTTTATCGCTTGATGACTGTTATATCATGGGATGACTTGCATGTGTAAATAAGCTACCCCAGATCAGTATGTTTTGCTGCCCAAAGTGATTCTGCCACCCATTACTAGGGCCAAAGTCTTGCCGCACCAGTTCTCACCTTCATCTACCCTCCTACAACTTGCTGCATTGTAGAACCAGCCCTGCTATACATGGAGGTGTTTTCATTGAGTCAGTTCACACATCTGACCGCGCAGCAATCAAGTGTGGAGAAATCAAGAGGACAGGAAGTAATGTGGAAGTTGTATGTGTGGTGTTATATCTGGGATAGCCTATGCATACATCCAAGTCATCAATGGATGATCTAGTGCTGAACGTTCATACAAAAGCATTGCTTCCAAAATGTCAACAAAAACATTTTCTGCATACAATTTAGGCTGCACAGATGTCAAATAAAAAACAAAAAGGAAAGGCTAAAATTTTCACTGACATTTTCCTCCTAATCTGCTCAGTTTTGTAACCTATACCTGAACAAAAACAGCAAACGAAATGTGCTGCCGGTGAACACCATTTTGTACTTACAGAGAGCTGCCCAGGCAGGACCTGTGGAGCATCTTTTAGGGCTCCAGGACTAGTAGGGGAAATAACAGAAATTGACGGCCGTTCCATTTTTTGAGATTCAAATGAACTAGAACCTGTAAGGATGGGGGGGGGGGAGAGAATGTGAGGTGGAAGAGACAGCAGTTTAATGCAAGATACACCCAAAACAATTTCATTACTGCTTCTGCTTTTAACATGTAACATTGCACACACTGAACCAACTACTCTGAGATGCCGAAACCAATGGGTTGACTATTCAACAAGAGAAAGATGATTCTCTTTCAAAATAAATGAGGGGAGGGTGACAAAAAGGTCTTCACCAAAATAACAACAGCAATGATGGTGATGATAAAAGAAACAAAGTACCTTCCCTTTGTAGCCCATTTTCCATAGCTGCACATTTATTTATTTTCAAATCTTTATAGAAAGGAAAATGATAGAAAAATAGAGGAGCAGGAAAGGGAAGGGGGGGAATTGAAAATTCTGATAAATGTCATTAAATGATGGATTTTCAACAAAACATTTGATTTTGAGTAGATGCAAAAACAAAATAAGAACACTGACAGCCTTTCCACTTGGTCAGTCAAGTAATAATCCTGAAGCTATTTTCAATGTCAATATTCCATCCAATATCAAGAGGACAGATAATTTCGCTACAGGGGAGAACATACTCTGTACAGTATAGTAATAATAAAGAATAAGAATGGGCAAGACATTCTTTTCTAAAACTTGGAGAGTGCTATAGGTCTCAAAGATATTATCTAAATTTTAAAATAAAAGGTTTGCAAAATGTAAGTTGCCTTGGGGGTCATTTTTTTCGGCCAAAATTTGCCTCATAAATAATTTTATAAATGAATAAGATGTGGGAGGGAGTACTGTTGTCACCATTTGTTAATCAGAAATAAAGTTGGTAGTGGAATGCTAAAGGTGTTCAGAGAATAATATCACTAAGAGTGATATTCAGCTAAGTTGTACTCTGAGCAAATTTATTGAACTTGATGGGATGAGAACTAACATTGGATATCACCCTAAATTTCACAAATATTCATGTGGCACATGCAGGAAAAATGGATTATGACCTCTTATGGGCCTGTTATGATTGTGCAACTATATACCACACAACAGCTGCTGAATGTTCTTCAGTTTTTGCAACTGAAACACAACCTGGAGGGAAAGTTAATACACATTTGCAATTCAGGGAAATGATGGCGCAGGAAGACCCTAAGTTACGTTTTCTCATGGAAAAACTCTTTTTTGTCAAAGCTTCATTTTTATGTGGAATTTTACCACACCACAGAAGAAACAATCTAGCTAGTTTCTTGGAAGTGAATTCAAACCATCAGTTCAGGTGGTGACATTTGAGAGTTCTCACCATTGAAAGTGTAGGCATATCAGCACCAACGTTTTGTGGACTGAACCCAGTGGTATCAAAAGTAGTTTTAGACAAAGATTGTGCTTACAGACTGCATAATGCTGCATCTATTCTTCTAAATAATTTTATTTCAATCTAAGCATAAGCAAGAACAAAGGAAATACTCACTAGATTCTAGTGGAGGATGAGAAGTCTCGGGAATCCTTGGAATGTCACTAAAATAGGTATAGAAAAATTAGAAAAACCTGAACAGCTTCTCTACAAAACAAATACATAGACATTAGAGGGAGGTAATTACTTAATTTTCAACAACAATTACCCTCAGATTTTCACTCATAGCCCTGAAAAATCCCCCACTTACAGGTCTTTGTTAGATATATTGTTGTTTTTAATTTAACTTTTCTCTCATAGTGCTATGCCGAAACCTATCCTCTGTTTTTGCAAAAGAGGCTTCATCTTCCTTCTTCATTCCCAGGTTGCTTTACAATGTCTTTCAATTTTCTTTAGAATTTTGATGGCACAGGGCTGAGCTTACCTAATTGTTGTGAGGGAGATGAGGGCACTGTGTGTGTTTCTTTCCATTACACATTTCTCTAGTAGTCTGCAGCCTTCCTGGGTGCCTGTATTTCCTGATCTGAGAAAGCCCTACAGGGACTGATACTTTATGACACCACCATCTAGGCTTTAGCTAAAGTGTGGGAAATGTTGTCAAGCCCCTGGGATTGCACTTGCTGATTTTGTTTCAGCAAAAAATCCTCCCTGCACTGATTTCTTTAAAAGCGAAAAGATCACATTTAACAACAAAAACAACAGTCTATCAGGAGGAATGTATGCAGTCTCTCCACATTCCCATGCTTACAGGAAAGCCCAGCTGAGATTTTCTTAAGTTACAGACACCTAGGAAGGCTGAAAATTCCAGCACCAGAGAGATGATTTGTAGAATGAAAGGACATTCACAGAAGACTTTGGCCACCTCAAAAATAAGGTAAGTATAACAAAATCCCACACCCCATTCATGAAACTTTCCCCCCTCCTTCCTAATTTCCAAACGTGATTCCTTTTTTTCCATTAGTAAAGCTGGGATTTACAATAGAACGTGATGATCCTAAGGGACACAGCTCTAATGTACATTTGGGTTTGACAATGATTACAACACAGACAGCAACTTCAGTATGAACACACTATCAGGTTACTATTGCAGTTGAATGTTCCACAATATTTGTAAAATCACACAACAAAGGGAAACACGTTAGAGAACAGAAGGGGGACAGCTATCTACAGCTAGTGATTCTGACTTTCCCCCTTTTTGGAAATGACCCAAATTGTGTAACTCACTAGAAGTTTCTATACACGCGTCTCAAGGAGTTTGCTGAATGAAGCCTATGAAAAAAACTTACAATAACAGAGAAAAAACCAAGAAAATATGGAAAAGGTAAAAAATAATAATAAAAGTATATACACATGGAAATACAATACACATGGAAACTGATATATCCCTAAATAGGGCTGCAATTCTAAACACAGTTACCTGGGAGTAAGCACCCTTGAACTCAGTAGGATTTACTTCTGAATGGGCATTGTACAGCAGATGTGGAGAACATTCAGCCCTCTAAATGTTGCTGAACTACATGTATCAGCCTCAGGAAGCCTAACCAATGGTAAGTGATGATGGGAGCTGTAGTTCAACAGTATCTGGAGGGCCAAAGGTTTCCCACATCTGATGTATAGCATCATGTTACAGATTTACATGCAGTTCTTATACATTAGCCACTGAAACAGCAAAACATGCTTCCTATTAGTGGCTCTCAGTCCAAAAATATTTTGTTTGCCCTTGAGCAGTTTTGATTGTATATCACAAGAATTTTTACCTTCATCCACAAATTTTAGTTTTACACTTGGGTGGGGATTTACCATAATTTTATGCTGGGGATTCACCAGAATCTATAAAGTCCCCTGGCAGCATGAGATTTTGCTAGTCCCTTCCAGGGGTCTTAGGCATAGCATGTGTCCAGATATGGTGCATAGAGACTTGTTCAATAGCTTTGAACTGTATGATATGGGCAAGCCACTTTCTGCACACAAGCCTTGATTATTCTCTCACATAAACAAAGAAGTATTGTGGGTTGCACAGAATCCAGGGAACTGTTGTCTGTGCCACAGTAATGCCACAGAAACCCAACCCTCCACTTTTATATAAATAAAATGGCACATAAAGAGCTACAACTCTTAAAACACCGCACATCCCTGCCCAACCTCTATACAGAGCAATGTGGTTTTCTCAAGAGGTCAATCCACTTAACAGTGGTTGTACCCCTTCAGTCCTTGTCCATTTTATTTATTCTTAAAATAGCTATGTGCATATATTACAGCAACAATAGTCCTCTTCCAGCATTCCTAATGTAGGGGAAGGTAGACATCCAGTGAAGATAACCATGCAAGCTGTGCCCCTCTTCCGTCACTCATCTCATCACCTTCCAGCTCGTGAAAGCAGACAAGCTGCAAAATGAAGCCTCATGCATTCATGGAAAATCAGGATTCTAAAATGAGTGTTGGGGGATGGGAGTTCATGAATACAAAAGGCTCCTCTGGCAAACATTTGCCTTCCACAAACTAAAAGGAGATTGACATGGTGACATGGGTTGGGGCAGTGGCGTCGCAGCGGGGGTGGAGGGTGGTACGCCCCAGGTTCCATATCTGCGGGGGTGAGGGGCTCTCGGTGGCACGAGCAGTCATCGTGCCGCCGCGGCCACATGTGGAGGCTCCTCTGTTCGCTGCTGCAGCCATGAGCAGAGGATCCCGGCGCCGGCAGCAAACCGCTATGTACAGAGCATGTGTGACGTCACATGCATGCGCTGTACATAGCGGTTTGCCGCTGGCGCTGCTCCAGCACCGTACGGATGGCTGCAGCGGCGACGGAGGGATCCCGGCACCGTCCGTACGGTGGTTGAGTGGCACTGGCTGCAAACCGCTACACAGCGCATGTGCGGTGTCGCTACGTACAGCGCATGTATCATACGTAGCGGCGCCGCACATGCACCCTACCTAGTGACGCCCGCCCCGGGTGTCATGACGCCTTCCTTCGCCCCAGGGTTCGAGGAGCCCTCCAAGTTAAACCACCTCCTTTACTTTCTCCTGAGAAATGTCTGGAAAGTGTGTGTGTGTGTGTGTGTGTGTGTGAGAGAGAGAGAGAGAGAGAGAGAGAGAGAGAGAGAGAGAGAGAGGAGAGAGAGGGGAGGAATGTATGTGTGTGTGCACAGACTGAGTCACACAGAGAAACGCTTACATAGTTATGACGGCAAGATTCCACATGTAACATTGTGCATTTTACAAAACAAGTGATTCGAACCTTACCCAATAGGCCTTGAAACAATAATTTCAACTTGAGGTTCTGATTTTGATTCTAAAATAATGTTGTAAACTTCTTCGTTTGTAGCTCCGGGAAGCGGTTTGCCATTCCATTCTAGAACTTCATCACCTTGAATGTAAACACAAGGGAGGTTTCATCTCCTGCCTTTCATATCACTTTGCACAAGTACACACAAATAAATAAATAAGCTTTCTTTTCCAGGCTTACAGATGATCAGTTTATTGAATATTCATCCTGATAAGTTTGCAGAAAGCTTGTGTAGAAGTTATACAGTGCCTGCTCTTTATTTAGCATCCATTCTGATTTGTTTATGCACAGGCTATACATCTGGAGGCAGCCCTGTTTAGGGAAGTTTTTAATGACTGATGTTTTAATGTATTTTTAATCTTTTGTTGGAAGCCGCCCAGAGTTGCTGGGGAAACCAAGCCAGATGGGAGGGGTAGAAATAATACATTATTATTATTATTATTATTATTATTATTATTACTACTACTACTATTATTATTATTATCACCACCACCATCATCATCATCATTATACAACACCCACTATTTATTAAGCATTCATCTTGTTTAGTTGCAATAAGGTTATATGACTTTCCATCAACTGAACATTATCTCATTTTTTTCATGCGCATTTTCTCATCACTTTCCCTATCATAAAATGTCTGGCTCTTTATTAAGTGGGTTTTTTGTGCCAGAGCACTTTAATCCATTTTAATTGTGTAAAACTAAATTTGCGACAGAATCCATCTTCTGTGTATGCTAGTGACCTCTTTGTACGCCGGCCAGACAGGAGATTCCTGCATTGCAGGGGGTTGGATTAAATGACCTTTGGGGTCTTTTCTGACTCTACAATTCCATGATTCTATGAGAAGCACCCTCTTGGCCAATGCATGTGGACAGAAGTAAGCTCCTCCAAGTGGCCAATCAAACACCAACACTTTCTTAAGGGGCTTCAATGTTCAAAGAGGCTGCTCAAAGAGCCCTGGCTCTTTTCCATGCCAAGCAGACTGCTGTTTGACGATCCTCCTGTCAAACCTTAGTTCAGTTCATTTTGTATACAGTGTACCCTGAATACAAACACAATCGCAGAATCACAGAAATGTAGAGTTGGAAGGGACCTTGAGGATCACCTAGTCCAACTTCTTGCAGTGCAGGAATCTTTCACCCAACCTGGGGCTCGAACCCTGAGATTAAGAGTCTCATGTGCTACCAACTGAGCTATCTATATGGAAATAAAATCCACAGATCCAAAAAATTTGCAAAGCCCCCAATTTTCATCACTTCCCATCATTTTCTATAAGGAGTCCTTTACTGCACCGAAGATGATTTCCTTCTGTATTCCGAAGTTTCTGTCCGCCTAACACAGAATGGGGAGTCCAGGCACTGGCACAGCTCTGGCCCCCAAGCAGATCTGCAGAAGAACTGCATGTATCCATTTATTTTCAGACTTCCATGTTCACTTAAGCAGAGGGCGGCAAGCATGCAACCTAAAGGTGCTTCTTCTCCTGGGGATCAGTGCACTCAACTGGGTGGATTCATTTAGGGCCCATTTTTGCTCACGTAAGCAATTTGATAATAACGTCAACATTTAATATTTAAATGCTGTTTTAAAAATTAAACATGTTATTAAATGTTTAATGCACACATAAGGAAGTCCTTCCAATTCTTTATATAAATATAATGCTTTTTAAATTTCCCCCATATATAAGTAGCTGCTTCTAAGGGCAACCTGCACCCTATTACAAACAGTAAAGATAGTGATTGTCAATATATTGCTACCATCACATTAGACTGAAATGTTTTATTGCAAACTTTAAATTGGGAAAGGGAACCTCACGTCTGGAGATGAAATGCAGCACTCTAGGCCTCTCCGTCTGGGCCTTGGGACTCTCCCTATGCCCTGCTCCCTCCCCAGGACTCAAGCCCTGTCCTCACACCATGCCCCGCCCTGAGCCCACTCCACACTCCCCATGAGAACTGCTGCTTGGCTGAAACATGTCCTCTAACTATCATAGTGCCTAGATGAAGGTTGGCGAGTGGTGTGTTTTGTCTGGAGATGTAAGAACCTCTGACTTTTGCATGACTGGAAGGTAGCCCACTGTACAGAGTACATAAGGGTCAAATCTGTTGCTCTGCTTGCTTTGGCCTCTGACCCCACCCAGCTCTGGCCCCCAGAAAGTTTAGGGGAAATCTGGTCCTGAAAAAGTTCTGCGTTCCTGCTGTAAATGCAGCACAAAACACAACAGTAGTGCTGTTTTCGCAACATCAAAAATAAATAAAGTGGCTGAATTACCTGCTCTTAGATGTCCCACCACATCAGCCAAGCTACCTTTCTTTACTTTGGTAATGAAGGCACCAAGTCGTCCTAAATCAGTCATTTTTCCTCCTACTACCTGAGTGGGTGGGGGGGAAAGTGTCAGTTTTCAGAATACAGCGAATTACATTTGAAGGAATGCAGTGAAAAACTATTTAATCCAATAGACAGCTGCAAGCTACCTCTCACAACTTGCTGACCAGAATGTTTACACACAGGCCACACAAGTTCAAAGTTAAAACAGTCCTTGCTGAAGTGATATTTTATGTAATGTTCAGAGGCCTTATACATGTAAAACTATATTTCTACAAGCTCTCATATAAACAGATTCCAGGTCAAAACACGGATTATGAATGTTAGGAAAGCCTGCTGGACCAGGTCAATGGCTCATGCTAGTCCACCATCCTGTTCTCACAGTGGCCAAACAGATGCCTGTGAGAAAACAGCAAGCAGGATTCGAACACAGGAACCTTCTCCCCTCCTGCAGTTTCCAGAAGCATTGCTACTTCTAACCGCGTCCTGAGTAGGAATCACATAGGTTCCTGATTGGGCCCCTGTGGGAATAGAATGCAGGACTAATGTGCCCATCTGTCTGATCTAGTAGGATGATAATCTTATGATTATTATTTTCCACTTCCCATTAAACTCTAATTCAAGGTTATGGCCAGCTTGAACCTTTCTATGAAAGAAGCATACAATGCTCAGTCCATGGCTATTTGAACTAGCAACCTAATATGCATTCACTGTTCTTAATGAAGGGAGATGTTCCCCTATCTGGAAAGGAGTTTGGAATTCATCTGTCAATATTAGGAATTCACAGGGAGGAAGAGAAAGGTCAGAAAAGGCTGCTGAGCTAATGTATGCCTATCTGCAAATTATATCTATGTCAGGCCCCTGCCTCAGACATTAAAGGAGCAGAAATGCCAAATATAGTTCTATGGCTCATGATTCTATTTTCATAATTTGGAAGGTGCGGACTGGCTCAGCAGCCTTTTCCTCTTTTCCTACCACAAGGTCCAAAAACCAAAGATAAGATTAGTACCCTGAGGAGGAGACACCACCCATCACTTAGTTCTCTCGCTGAGGCCATAGCCAACCTCTAAAATATATTGGAATGAATTTACAGCCCAACCTCCACAGTACTTACTTTGAGTCCCAGCAATGCACCTGACTCTTTTGGCATAGTTGTTCTCTTGTTGAGAATAACACGACCAATTAGGCGATCTCCTTCTTTAGATGGTTGCCACGTTACAGGATGCTATTAAAAATAAACAAACAAGGAGAAGCAAATTCCTGGTTATGCATCATACAAATCAAGTCTGTAAAACAGCCACACTCTTTTCCCCGAGGTAATAAAGGTGTTGGGCATCTATTTTTATAGTTATCAATGGACTGCATGTTGCCTATGCTGGTTATTTAAACTGTTTGCTGTCTCCAGCATAGTACTTAGAATGAAAGGCACACTTACAATCCAAGACAAAGTACACAACTCCTTATGGTTTAACATATATTTTTCTATTAAGTTTATTCAATGGATGAAGGAGCAGATTTTCTACAAAAATATCCTACCTATTAAAGATGTTTTGTGGATTATTCATAAAAACAACTATGTCACAGTCTTTTTTCATATCATCATGTTAAGAACCAACCAACACCATAATGATAATAAAAAAATAATCATTTATTTTAATTTAATCCAATAGACCAATTTGGCATATTTCTTACCGAGCTAATAGGAGATGTCTCCCTACTGTGCCACGTGGCCGGATCAAGCCAGTAATAATCCAAATCACCTGGAATATATAGGAAAGGAAAGAAATGAAATGGGTATTCTGAAGGAAATGCATTAACTGTATTATGAGTTGAACTGAATTTAGTGTTTGAATTTAGAAATAATAATAATAATAATAATAATAATAATAATAATAATAATAATAATAATATACAATTCCCTATTCAACTGCAGATCTTGCATGATGATTGAGTTTATGTTTTGGTTGAGTTTGTAATTTGTTAAAACTGTTTCTATATTACAGTGTTTCAAGATGCTGTTGTTGCTAGCATATAAAAATACAAGGAGATACTTCAGATTGGCCACATTCAGAGGACATCCTAAATCAAGTCTGAGGAACCTTATTGCCCTCTAGGTGTTGTTGGACTTTTACTCTCATCAGACCCAGCTGGCGTGGCCCATGGTCAGGAACAATGGGAGTTGTAGCTCAACAACATATAGAAGACTACAGCTTCCCCATATGTGTGCTAAATCATAGTTTAGCAATACCAGAGTGAGTCAAGTCTTCCTACCCAGGTTTGGATGCTTGTATTCTCTCCTTCAGCACAGGCACAAGGAGGAAATCAGAAGTTTCTGCTACAGTTTCAGATTAACCAGAGTTTAGTGGGCCATCCAAATCCTAAACTATGATTAATGTTAACTGTGGTTTGATTAAACCACAGTAATCCATGCTTTGAAGCTGTCTTGTTTCAAACAAACCATGCTTACGATTAACCAGTTTTTTGGGTTTAAGCTACAGTTACGGTAAGTGAAACCAAAATCTTCCTCACAGTCATATCAGAGAAAGAGCAAGATGAGCCCATGGCCCAATATAACTCATTTCATCAAGCAGAACTGGGCTATTTATTCTGGCCTATCTAGCTCCATTCTGATAGCATTTCTTCTGGATTTCAGGTACCATATTTCCTGTAACCTGAGATGATTTCAATGGAGGTGCCTAGTGTTGAACCTTGGACCCCTCTGCATATAAAACAACACACTCTACTTGCATGCTATAAACACAAGCTTGATTGTGTCAATCCCACAATTTCCAACTGCAGTAAATTTTGAGCAGCTGCTTGCTTGCTCCAGATCCCCATATGGCCTACTTGTGTACATTTGCAAATACATAGGACTGTACTTCAGGCTAAAGTTAACTGCAGAGAGTTCCTATTTAAATCAATAGCACTTAAATGATGGCTAACTTGTGCTACTGATTTCAATGGAACTCAAGTTCAGCTAACTTCAGCTGGATCCAACTCAGAAACATCACACCATCATAATCAATTTCCAGTAAAACTGCTCTCAACATCTCACTATTTGGGGGAGACAGAAGCAACCAAAGCTACAATGAGTGACATACACATAGCTGTGCTAGTAAGCAATTGATAGTACTTAAACTAATTTTGTGTGGTATGTAGTAGTATATATGCACAATATTAACTTGAATAATGGAGGCAAAACTGGAAATGTACTTGAGATGACACATAAGTAAAAGGGGTAGACAGGAAAGATGAATGAATTACATGATGTGAAGTGATGGAGAGAGATGGATATACTTCTGTGTTATGCAATGATGACCAACAAATGAATTATAATAATCAATTCGCAGAGACTGCAGTTTAGAATACCTATCGGGATTCTGTACAAGAAGATGCTTCATTGTAAAGACAAGCTGGAGCACAATTCTCTGCACACTTACCTAATAAGTCTAATTGAAATTAGCAAAACTTACTTCTGAGTAAACATGCACAGGATTGCACTGTTAGCCACTCTGCTATTGCTGATTATCAACTAATGTGAGCTGTGCAGACTCTGGTTTACCTCTGCCATGAATTCATTAGTTAGTCTAAAGCAGCTCATTCATTATCTCTTATCCTCAGCCCCACCCAAACCTGTAATAGGGGGCTAATAATGTCAAACTACTTTACAGAGCTGTAATACAGATGATGAAGAGGATAACAACAACAACAGCCAGCAGCATCAGCATCAATGGCACATTTATTTCTCATTGGGCTTATTTATTTTTTAAATCTCTCTCTCTCTCTCTCTCTCTCTCTCTATATATATATATATATATAGCATGGTTGATATCAAAAGCTCAGTACAAATACATAGCCACCCTTTTGTTAAACCAAAGTTTAATATTACAAGAGTGAGCCTACCCTTCTCCAAGCTGCTTTGGATGCACCTGCTTTAATTTTTAGATTAACCACAGTTTACTGTGTCATCATAGATTGGCCATTTTTATTTTAACCATGGTTTGCTTGAAACAAGCCAACTCCAAACAATGCATTATGAAACTGATAATCCAAGGCAGCCAGTTGCCAGCTGAGAACAAGATGCTGGTCCAGATGGGCCATTGGCATCATGCTGCAAGCTCTTCTTATGTTCTTAATCAAACCACAGTTAACATTAGCCATAGTTTAGGGAGCTTTTTTTGCTAGGGTTGTTGTTGTTGAACTTGCAGAATCTTTCCTAAAGCTCCTCCCCTTTTTGACATGCTAGATCAAATTAAGGCTATGCATATTTATTTAGTTTTAACATTTATCAACTGTTCTTCACCAGATAGTCCCAGGGCAGAACAAAACCACACCTTCATTCAAACGAAGTATAGTAAATAAAATAAAAAACAACACACCATATTATATATACAACTACTTTTAAAATTATAATTAAAAGAATCAGGAAAAAAATACTGAAAATATTAGTGTAATATCAGTACCAGACACACCTCCAAGGATTCTAGAAGTAGGGAGCCACCACAGAGAAGGCCCTCTCATGCACCCCACCCTACAAACTTCGGCTAACAGTGGGATCATGAGCAGGTTCTCCCCCTCTGAACTTAGTGCTAGGGCATGTGAATATTGAAGAAGGTGTGTGCAAGTATGTAGTTGTGCAAAGCCAGCATACTCATCAAAGCAAATCTGGTGCCATAAACTGGCATACTTGGGCACATGTTGTGGTAGAGTTCACCACATGAATCCTACCCTGCATTCCCCCCCCCAACTGTAGGCATCACCAGTTAGCGCCTCCATGTTGCCAAGGAGGGAGAGGCATCAGCTGACAACCCACTCAAATATGTTGTCAACCTTGCCTCAAAGGATGAAGCCTGAATATATAGGGAACAGGAGTATGGTTGGAACTGACAGGAAGCAACATACAAGAAGGACAAATTCACACTCAGGCACAGATTTCTCCTTCTGAAGAGCAAACAATATACCTTCTCTCATTGTTATTTGTGCCATTTCACTTCGGACATATTAAATGGAGACCCTAATTCTTAATGACAATGATACTTTAACAGCAGCATTCAAGTTACAGGTAGGTAGCCGTGTTGGTCTGCCATAGTCAAAATAAAAAAATTCCTTCCAGTAGCACCTTAAAGACCAACTAAGTTAGTTCTTGGTATGAGCTTTCGTGTGCATGCACACTTCTTCAGATACACTGAAACAGAAGTTGCCAGATCCTTCTATATAGTGAGAAGGTGGGGAGGGGTATTACTCAGAAGGGTGGTGGGAATGGGAGATTGGCAGATAGCTGAGATGAGCCTGTTGACGACTCTTAACGACTGCAATAGGTCTTACAGGAAAAGGCAAGGGGTGAGAAGGTGAAAAATGGCTTAGTCATGTATTCAAGAATGTGTACTCTATTATACAATTTCTCTCTCACAAACATGCTCAGACACTTTATCTTTCACAACATTATTTTTATGGCAAACATGATATTGCTAACAAAAGTTGGTTGGGCTAGAATTTGTCGATTGCTTTCTCTCCTTAGCTTCCCTCTGTTCAGTTTGCTATATAAAGTGCCAAAAAATGAATATATTCAAGATTAGAGTCATGAATACCTAAAACTGAAATGCAATGCTTTCAACTGGGAACATTGTATTTAAAAATAAACAAATCCAAAAGCATACTATATGATAATACACAGGCTGCATTATTGCAATTTGAAGGCTATGAAATTTACTAACCACAACACGACTCAGGAGACGCAGGGCACACCAACTCTCTTCTGCCAAACAGATTAGCTAAAAATAATATATCTGAATGATTATATGTTCCTGACCATCAAAACCTCTGAAATCTGATTACTTTCTCGAACGTGCAATATTCTTTATGGCTAAATGAGATTTACCCTGTCCAGAATTACATTTACAGGCAGGCTATTTTAAAATAAAATTTAAAAAAATCTAAACACATATTTATGGTTGAAAAAGTCAGCTTATATTTTAAAAACACAGTTATATACTTTAAAAATCAGGAATGGGTATTATGAAAGGTAAAGGAACCTGCCCGCCCCCAAAAGAGCAACAAAAATGGCTCTTTTTATCTCTTCCCCCCACCCTTATGCTTGTACTTCACCACCAGAAGAAACCTTTTCAAAACTCAGACTGATTGGCAATAATATTTTACAGACATCTACAGCCTACCATTCTGACAGTACTATTAGATTACCTGTCCCCGAATACACCGTATGGAGAAGAAACTGAAGGAAACCAGCAAACATAGCAGCTTCAGCTCAGAGCACCTAAACAAGCAGAACCGACTTCAAGCAGGTTGCTGAATTCCAGCCTGCGACTGTAGCAAAGCCGTAACCGCAACGGGCGGGGAGGGGAGAGGAAACCCCCCTCCAAAAAACAAATCAGTACAAAGCCAGGTCTATAAGACAAGTCCCTGCTGTCCTTGTCTCCTGAGCCAATGCCAAATTATTCTGCAATGTCAAACACTCTACAACAGTGACACCAAACAAGGCCACAAGAGCCACAGCCATCAATACAAATCTCTGCAGTGTGCAGAGAGCATTGATTACTGCATTAATCTATACATGCTCAGTGCAATGCTAAAGAGCCTCTCTGGCTACGGAGAATCCTTAATGATTTTAGGAGACTCCACGAGACAGTCTGACGGGGGGGGGGGGGGAGGAGGGGAAACCCCCCAAACAAAACACTGCTCCCTGCCCACAGAGGTGGGAAAATAAATGTTTTATCTGCCAGCAGCTGACACAGACAAATGCTATTCGAAGCACAAGTATCAATGCAATCAGTAACAATGCGGCAGCCGTTCTTCCTCTTTAGTACATTTAGACTGAATTTTTGCTGTGCAATTCAAACACAGGCACAACACAAATTAAACCCGACCCACCCACCCTTAATTCACGGATAGGAGGCCACCACAGAAATGTGTGAGTTGGGTTAGAAAGAAGAGAAGCCCACCACCTGGCGAAGTTGTTCTTCAGGTTGCCTGATCCAAAGACAAAAGCGGCTAAAGCTGGGCCAGAAGGCATATGTTTACTGGATGCTGCTCTCACCTGCTGACCGAGACAAGCCTTGGGCAACTGCCAAGGGGCACTCATGGCACATGGACCACTTCTTCCGGAAACTGGGGGCACTTCCATGGGCAGAGCGAAAGTGAGTCAAAAGAGGCAGATGGAGATTTTCTTAGCGCTGGCACAGGTCCCTTCCCTTTGCAGCAGTTTTGTCTCCCATGCAGATGGGGCAGGGAGAGACAAAATAATATTTGTAGTTGAATAAAGCAGTTGAATGTAGCAGTTCGAAAGCACGTCAAAGTGCAAGTAGATAAATAGGTACCACTCCGGTGGGAAGGTAAACGGCATTTCCGTGCGCTGCTCTGGTTTCACCAGAAGCGGCTTAGTCATGCTGGCCACATGACCCGGAAAAACTGTCTGCGGACAAACGTTGGCTCCCTCGGCCAGGAAAGCGAGATGACCACGCAACCCCAGAGCTGTTCGCGACTGGACTTAACTGTCAGGGGTCCTTTACCTTTACCTTTTATAACATCTTACAGATTTCTCAGTGATATACTGTACTATAGGTCAGCACTGTACTAACACAATGGTAGCGGTTAGTTGACACTACAAATATTTTAATGTACTACTTGTGCAAAGCGGGAGCAGGTGCAGGAAGGGGCTGCAAAACTATATGGAGAGCTCCACCCCAAGGCCATGACTTCCACTGACTTACGGGTAGACATCTGAGCCAGCAGCACTGTGAAATTACTACAAAATCTACCAGAAACCATGGAGCATTTGAAACACAAATCATCATCAACACCCTCAAATCAGCCCATTGTAAACTCCTAACAACTGAATGGCTAAAGCAGTTTAATTGATGCCTGAATGAAAATACTGCAATCAGGGTGGACATGGAACATAATATATTTTGGGTTGTGCATGTCTGTTAGGAACATTGCAGTATTAATGTTCATTAAAAAGAAAATTTAATAAACCAGATACCCTGAAAAATATAATCAAGGGTATTATTATTATTAATATTATTATTATTAGTTTGTATTTTTCTATGTATTTTACCTAACTCCAAATGATTCACACTCTGACCTGGGGGGTCAAAGAGACAGGAGAAGGGCAGAGAGAATAAGCTGACTGCACTAGGTCAAATTTCATTCCACAGCAGTGCTTTTATTCTTCTTTTGACCTGATTTGCCCCTACAGAAGACAAATGGCAGATTTTATATAATATTTAATACTTCTCTAATGTTGCCACAAGCAACACATCCTAATCCTCATCACAATTTTCTAGGCCAAGCTACGATTAGGATTGTGATGACACAGATAAAGGAAATCTGGACAATACGGGTTAATGTTTTCATTTCTTCTCATAAAGCAAGCAGAGAAAAGGTTCTGAACATACTACCCATATCCTCATTACTGGAAGTGTGGTCACATAGTTTTGAGAGAGGTGATGGACCACATTAATTTTCTGTTACTCCAGAGCAGGAAGTAGCTGACATGGTGCCCCCCAGATGTTACAGACTCCCATTTCAGTCAGTCTAACCAGCACAGCCAGTAACCAGGGATAATGGGAGTTCCCATCAGTAACATCTGCAGGACACCCCCTTGGCCACCCCTGCTCTGGAAGGTTCAACCTCACCCAATGGGTTCTAAGCAGAATAAACAATATTTAGAGTAAACATCAGGAAACACTCCTGGATGGTGCAAACTGTTTGACGGTGGAAAGGATTGCCCTGGGTGGTGGTGGACCCTCCTTTGTTGGAAGTTTTTAAGCTGAAGCTGGAATTCCACCTGTTGGGGATGCTGCAGTAGTGGGGTTCCTTCCAAGTCTGTGATTCTAAGGCTGAGGGGATTAATAAAAGGCACATTATGTTTCACTGCAAAAATACGGCTCCATCAACAGTTTCTGCTTTGTGACAATTCCCCCAAGCACCTAAATGCAAATAAGTTTGTGTTCACAGGTCTAAACTGCTGCTTCCCTAACATCCTGTCTCTCACCACCGCCTTACAGCCCTCATTGATTTAGAGCATACATCCTGTACTGTACTGAGCTTTGGAAGGACTAGTTACAACTTCCTTTTCCTAGGTCTAGGAATATAGGAATTAGACAGTGGTACTGGGAAGGCACAAGATGGGTCTCAGAGGTATCTCTTTCCCCATCTTAACCAATACTTCCTATTGGCTTCTCAAGGATAAATGTGTGACAAAGGGCAGAAGGTGATAACAAAGCAAGCTATCACTAGCGTAACTTTTAAAATGTGTTTGATGAAGGTTTTTGTTTCTCTTTAATTATTATCCAGCAAAGTTCAAGAACCAAAAGTCTAGCACTGGCTGTCAGTAAGAACTCATAGAGATATGGCTACAGTTCTGTTTCAGTCTGTCAAGGGTATTTCAATACGATTTCGGTACTGTTGGTACAGTTGATTTGACAACACATTGCTTCACTGGTGCCCCATTTCAGGTCTGTGAGCAAAACCTAAATTGTGGCACCATAGTGACAAAGCAGAAGTTGCTGAATTGCAACTTATTACCAAACCTAAAATCATGGAGAGACCTGGTCTGAATAGAGACATTGGATTTTATCTCATTATACATGATAGAGCTATCTTTAGCCATCTCACCCCTTGTTTTTTCCTGTAAGACCAATTGCAGTTGTTAACAGTCATCAACAGGTTTACCACACCCATCAGCCAACCATAAAGAAGGCTGATCGCCGAAGAATTTATGCTTTTGAATTATGGTGCTGGAGAAGACTCTTGAGAGTCCCATGGACTGCAAGAAGATCAAACCTATCCATTCTTAAGGAAATCAGCCCTGAGTGCTCACTGGAAGGACAGATCCTGAAGCTGAGACTCCAATACTTTGGCCACCTCATGAGAAGAGAAGACTCCTTGGAAAAGACCCTGATGTTGGGAAAGATTGAGGGCACAAGAAGAAGGGGACGACTGAGGACGAGATGGTTGGACAGTGTTCTCGAAGCTACAAACATGAGCCTGACCAAACTGCGGGAGGCAGTGGAAGACAGGAGTGCCTGGCATCCTCTGGTCCATAATAATAATAATAATAATAATAATAATAATAATAATAATAATAATAATTTATTTATACCCCGCCCATCTGGCTGGGCTTCCCCAGCCACTCTGGGCGGCTTCCAAAAGAATATTAAAATACATCAAACATTAAAAGCTTCCCTAAACAGGGCTGCCTTCAGATGTCTTAGGGTCACGAAGAGTCGGACACGACTAAACGACTAAACAACAACAACAACAAATCAGCTAATCACCCATTCCCACCACACTTCTGAGTAATAGCCCTCCCCACCCTCTCACTATATATAAGGGTCTGGTGGCTTCTGTTTCAGTGTATCTGAAGAAGTGTGCATGCACACGGAAGCTTATACCTGGAACAAACTTAGTTGGTCTCTAAGGTGCTACTGGAAGGATTTTTTTTTTATTTTGTTTCGAGTATGGTAGACCAACACAGCTACCTACCTATAACTATTACTATACAGTGGTACCTCGGGTTAAGAACTTAATTCGTTCTGGAGGTCCGTTCTTAACCTGAAACTGTTCTTAACCTGAGGTACCACTTTAGCTAATGGGGCCTCCTGCTGCCGCTGTGCCGCCGGAGCACAATTTCTGTTCTCATCCTGAAGCAAAGTTGTTAACCCGAGGTACTATTTCTGGGTTAGCGGAGTCTGTAACCTGAAGCGTATGTAACCCAAGGTACCACTGTACACAGTTCCTGATACAGCTACTCAAAGCATTGGAATATCAGCTAACACATTGGTTGCCAATGGGACACCTGCAGATGCATATACATGATACCTCTATACTCCCTTAGTGGAAAGAAACCCCCTTTAGCAAACAGAGGAGGTTTCTTCAAGCCTAATTGTGATGAGGGGTCAATTTAAGGTAGATTGCAGTTGGGGAGCAGAAAGTTGCAGGGTCCCTACTCTAGACTTTTTTCTGGTTCTCAAATATGCCCATGGGCCAAAAAAGGGTTACACCCCCCCCCCCCCATGCCATGAATACTACACTAAAATTAGGCCAACCTTGTGAAACATTGCAAATGTATATTCCAGCCAGAGTTCTTGGTTCAGGAAAAACATTTAACTCACGAAGCTTTATCATCCATGAGACATATAAAACAAGCCCTTTCTTAATAGCATGAATGATAAGAGAGTTGAGGTATTCTCCCTATATGACTCCCTTACAGCGAATTTTTCAAATTCATACTGGTGAATAAAACTACACTCTATTTCCATATAAGTACAGAGTCAGAAGACTTTAAAACTGCTGTTGGAAATTGCATATCAAAAATGTCTCTGGTACGATAAAGCTTTTATGAAATTTGGCAATGAATTAGCAGATGTTTCTGGAACTGTAGATAAAATATTCAGTAGCTAACTTAAGAAAATATTTATGGGAAATGACAGATGAAACTTAAATTGCACAGACTCCATCTAGTGGCCAATTTAGCATAAGGTTTAGCAAAACTAGAGAATTAATTTGAACCAATTCTATTGTGCTTGTAAAATTACATCCTTATATTAATTTATTTATTTCTAACACCAACTCCAAAAAGGAGTTCTTATATCACATAAAAAAATCCAATAAAATCTGGTCTTTGCCCTGATTCTGTTTGCATTCCTACATATTCCAGCTCCACAATTCTATGTAGTACTGATGCAATTAAAAGAAAACAAGCAGGCCCGCCTGGTCTCCTGAGCTGCAGGAAAAATATATACCTCTTTTTATAGCTTATTAAATCATTCTAAGCATGAAAAACATTTCACAACATTCTGATTTTCTACTTTCTTCAGTTCAATAATTACTGATAACTTGTTAAGGTTCTGATAGGCTTTTCCTCATAATGAACCATGGCATGCTCCAATCACACGGGTGAAGACATCTTGCTAGTCCCTCCTACAGCAAACCAGTGGGTGGGAAGTTTTTCACAAAAGGCAATGACCGAGCAATGATTTGGGAGAAATCAGACAATTAATGTGATTTAACTAACTAGTTATTTCAAGTGCTTATTGAAATGAAGAAAACGGGTCCAGAAATGGCTAAAAATGTGATGCTTCAGGTTCACCTCACATGATGGGGCAATGCTTCTTGCCTAATTTTGCCTGTCCTACCCCTGTAATAATAATAATAGTAATAATAATAATAGTAATAACAACAACAACAACAACAACAATAATAATAATTTATTATTTATACCCCGCCCATCTGGCTGGGTTTCCCCAGCCAATCTGGGCGGCTTCCAACTGAATATTAAAAACAGTACAGCATCAGACATTAAAAACTTCCCTAAAGAGGGCTGCCTTCAGTTGTCTTTTAAAAGTAAAATAGTTGTTTATTGCCTTGACATCTGCTGTGAGGGCGTTCCACAGGGCAGGCGCCACTACTGTATGCTATGTTTGATATAATACATGACCCTGGTTTACAAGGGCAAGAAAAAATGTAAAGAAACAAGCATGCATAAAACACCTATCACTTGGAGATGTTTTATACCTGAAAAACTAACTCTAAAAATATCCTGCCACATTCTGGAATACCCCTTCTCACCAACCACTCCGGTTGTTATTATTATGTTTATATTCCACCTTTTCTCCCAGGAGAGCAATGTGGTTCTTCCCCTCTCCCTTCTACACAGCGTCTGCATTCTCTACCAGCCTTCAGGTTAAGAACATTCCCACTGGATGAGGCCGAAGGACCATCGAGCCCAACATTCTGTTCTCACTGTGGCCAACCCATGAGAAGCATGCAAACAGGATCCAAGCGCACCAGTACTCTCCCCATCTGGGATTCCCAGCAACAGATACACTGCCTCCAATAGTGGAGGTAGAACATAGCTATCGTGGCTTATAGCCATTGCCCAAAAAAATTCCCCTGCAAATTTGTCTATAATCTTTCATAGCCATCCAGGTTGGTGGACACTGCAATTTTAGTGGGCATCTCTAGCAAGTTCTACAGTTTAACCGTACGCTATGTGAAGTGCCCCCCATCCACTGTCTTGAACCTTCCAGGCTTCAGTGGATGGCCTTGGGTTCCAGTATTATGAGAGGAGTAGAAAATATAACTCTGTGTCCACAACATGCATAATCTTATGTACCTCTCTCATGTCCTCCTTTTTTCTAAACTAGAAAGTGCCAAATAGTGTAAACTTTCCTTTACCAGGGGAGTTGCTTCAACCCCTTGATCATTTTGGTTTGGCCCTTTTCTGAACCTTTTCCACTTCTAGGTAATCCTTTTTGAGGTGTGGCAACCCATTAACCTTAATAATGTGTCCAGTGTCTTCATTTCACATGGGGGAGGGGACTTGCCACACAACCAGAACTCTACCAGCACTCCAGCCATCATCACACTAAAGATTTGTATAAGGGCAACATTTTCCTAATGGTCCCTACCATGGCATTTCATCCCTGCTATTCTCCCTACTCCCTTCAGCTTAGCTTCCCCACCTCTTAGGTCTCTGTCCAGTCCTCAACTGGCCCCACAAGGCTAATCTACATACCTTGTGTGAGTTTTCAATCTTTGGCAAACTGACAACTTCCCTTCTCTCACAGATGCTGGACTGTGGACATCAGAACAACTTAATTCCCTTGTCAGATGGAACTGTTGTGAACATTCCATGACATCACATCAACTCATCCAACCATTTTTAGAAATTTCCTAAAGGGAAGTTCTATTTCAATGCCATTACTATTCACACCATAAGAAAAGCAATCCACAGCACTGGGTAAAACACACAGTGCATTTACGTATAGTTACTAAGAAGCAAATCCCATTATTAAATAGGTATTACTTCCTAGTAAGTATGTATGAGATTGCAGCTGCAATTTACCATATGATAAAGTCAAGGTTGACTACTTTAAAATAGTCAAACCAGAATTTGAATTTGAGAGCAAAGATGCACCAAGACATGCCAATGCACAAAACATAAAATGCAGTAATAAACTGAATTTTTTTCTGCTTGCAGAGGCCACCTCACCTTGCCTAACAGGACCTTTGGTTCTGTCGGAAAAACACATCTTAAACTAACCCCCTTCCAAATAAACAATGCAGAAATGCTTATATCCCTTATCTGGGCACATGTTCTTCTTTTTCTTGTTGCTGGATCATGGCTATTGTGGGGAAATCAGTGGGGACATCTAAGGAATGTGTTTAGATAAGACCATTCTGGTACTGTCTGTCCACATTTCAGATACTCAGTTTATTGCAGTCTGCTTAATATCTAACAAGCTCTCCTTTGAATAGATGTAGAATGTGATTTATATTAGATGGGGCGCAAACATCACTATGGGTTGCTAGTCTCTAGCTGTTGTTTTCATTCTGAAGCATTCTATCTACATAGCAGAGCCCTTTTGAGGAACCACAGAAACTCACAGAAGAAACTCATCAGGGCAGGGAAGAAGATGCTTTCTGTAGCAGAGGGCATATTTTGTTCTTTAGTTACGACTCAGAGTAAAGCACTATGGTTGGAAACCCTATGATAGGAAAAGCTATAAAGAGAACGCGGCCTCCTTTGTTTTTTACAAAATTTCAGTAAATTATGACAGGAAAGGCACGTTTAGATCAATTTCCCCCCCCCACACATAATATATATTTAAATCTTTATCTTACCTTTTTCACTGACACTTTCACTTTCTATTTCCACGTCATCACAACTGGTATATTCAGGTGTTGATGCTCCTTCTTCCTCAGAGCTGCTGACTGACATTTGTCTTTTCTTTCCACCCCGTCTCGATCTATGGGGCTTTGGTGGAGATGGCCGCACTGATTCTGACTGGTCAGAACTAAGGGAATCATTCCTTAGCATGGTCTCCATTTTCTCCCGCTTTGCTTTCCGACTGAGAATAGCAGAGCTAGGATCTAGGCGACTCTGTGTTTTAAAGGGGTCATGATTTTTGGATTCTATGTGCTCTGTAGGAACCATGCTATGCCTGGGAGTTGGTGGGCTATGGTTAGCTAATTGTTTAGAAACAGAAATCCTTACATCACCTGTTCTTTCTATTGCATACGCCCTCTGAGTATCCGGGCGAGACTTTATGTCCTGAGTTCCTTGCACCTGTGAGTGCTTTCCTAGTTTATTCTCAGGTACCTCGGGCTCCTCAACTTCTGTGTGTGGCAAGGCAACGTCACTGTGTCTTCTTTCATGCCGTGCTTTTGAAACTTTTGCATGCATGCGCATCTGCTCCTCGTCGGGATGCGGCTTTACGGGATACCTTGCCAGGTTTGGATCACTCCTGTATCGAGTGTGATAGTCATCTTCTTTCCTTTGCTTCTCTCCATCTATAGCTTTGCCTTCCTCAAAATCGTGTGGGAAGTCTGCATAGTCCTGAGACCTCCCTTTCTCTAATCTTCTACCATCACGTCTTTCTTTAAATTCCCTCTCATCTCTTTGTCCTTCACCCTGCTGGAGTGAGGATTTTGGCACTCGTTTGCGCTCACCTTTTACACCTCCTTTCCCATTCTGTTCAGACCCCGCAGGTGTCTTCTTCCTGATGGGAAGGGGTGGAAGAAGAAGAAGAAGAGTTTGGATTTGATATCCCACTTTATCACTACCCAAAGGAGTCTCAAAGCAGCTAACAATCTCCTTTTCCCTTCCTCCCCCACAACAAACACTCTGTGAGGTGAGTGGGGCTGAGAGACTTCAGAGAAGTGTGACTAGCCCAAGGTCACCCAGCAGCTGCATGTGGAGGAGCGGGGACGCGAACCCGGTTCACCAGATTACGAGTCTACCGCTCTTAACCACTACACCACACTGGCTCTCTTCTTTCTCACTGGAGGAGAACGAAGGGGACAAATCACACACAAACCAACGGCATGTGCCCGAGCCCAATTTTGTGCAAGCTACATTGCAATAAGTAAAAAAAAGGCACAGCAGGGAAATAGGAAGCTGCCTTACATCGTACCAGACCAATGGTTCACTTCGTTAAGTATAATCTACACTGACCGTCAGCGTTTAAGACAGGAGTTTTTCCCAGCCTGGCCTGGAGGTGCCAGGAATTGGCCCTCAGACCTTTTGCATGCAAAGCATGTGAGCTACAGCTCTTCCCCATAAATTAAAGAGAAGATTATACAAAGCCTTTGAACTTAATTATCGCCTGCATCATTATTGTCATGTCAGAAAGACAGGTGCTAAAAGAAAAATAATGTAATTATGTTCAGTAATCCCCAAGTTTTTTAAAAAAAATTATTTCCATTTGGGAATAGGTAAAGAAGAATGTATAAAAGTCATTTTTTTAAAAAAACTCCATTTAGGACCAAGGCATCATGAGTCTAAATATTTGTGCCAGTAAGTGTCTCTCCATGTAAGCAAAGGAATCCCTGAATCCTCTCCCAGCAACATTCAGCAGAGCAAAAAAATAGTATTTATGCAGTGACTCTCACATTTCAAAATGCTTGCATCTTAATTGCATGAATATGGATCTGGACAAATGAAATTGTAAAGATAGACTCAAATCTGAAAACATCTGTTGAAATAAGTCTTAGAGCCCTGCTGAAAGTTTTTATTTGCTTGCAGCTAGTATGTGCTATTTTGAAAGCCTGGAGAAAGAAATGCCCAAAGTTGATCAGAAACCAGTATCACTAAGTGCGTTTACCCATGAAGCAAGAGAACGGATCTAAAAACTTAACCTTAATCCATGAATTGTGGAATTAAGTGGTGTACCTGGCTTCTTCACTATGAAGATGCACCTCTTTACTCTAGTCTATGACACATGAGATCTGTGTTCTCAGGACCCACCTTAGTCCTGTGACTGTAATTTGCTTTGTTTTTAATTCTAAATTTGAAATTGTTTCATCCACCCTGGGACCTGCTGGTGAAGGGCAGGTGATAAATAATAATTATTGTTGTTGCTGCTGCTGTTATTATTCCCAATCCCATTGGCTAATAACAGAGTATTCCAAGCATTCCATTAACTTCCCTGCAAGTAGGGAGCATCAAGTTCCTGCCTATTTTACAGTACCATCTTCCAAAGAAGCCATACTAGCATGCAGGACACTAACAGTCCATTCAGCCAAACCTTTGCTTCTGCCTTCACCCAAACAGTTTCATTACTTCACACCATGGGAGCCAACTCCTAGGGGCTGAGGTCTCTTCAGCCCTCTCAATAAAATATTTGAGGGGGCCGCCCCCCAAATCGATGGGCATTGTCATTCAAATAGTGTGTGCGCACACTATGTCATGTGATCAGTTATGTGGGGCAGGGCATATCTGCCCTCAAGATCCCAAACTATTTAAAAATGGCTGCCATTACACCTCAGAGTAGCCAGCACTAGCAGTGTGTATAGAGTCAGTTATTTAGTTTTGGGGTTTCCTGCCAAAACTAGTTAATCTTAATTCTGTTTTCGGTACATTTTAACTAAGTGCAAATGTTAATTTTGTTGTAATGTTGAACTTGAAGTTGGCTTTGTCCTATTTAAATTTGATGCTGTATTTTTAGAATCTGATGAAATTTGTTGCGAGCTTCTGTGAACATTGTCCACCATGGACAAGTAGCATACAAATAAGGTACGCCATACACAAAGAATATTCTCCCCTCCTTTAGAACTGTTGTCTCACATGCAAATGTGCAATCCAATGTATGCTGAAGCCCACATAATCGTGCATAGGTTTGCATCTTTCACAAGCTATTTCACAATTACTTCATCAATGATCAAGTCAACTCAGCTTAACAAATATTCAGGTGACAGACCACCGCTGTGTTTCCCCCCCCCCAAAAAAAAAACCCCACCTCAGCGGAAGGGTTACATTTGGCACATTCATGTAGTGTTGTTTTCGTTCATCTTGTGTCATTTACAGATTAATATTATCAAATTATTATCAGTTTAGGACAATTTGTTTTCTAATGCTAACTTTAATTATGCACATATACAGAAGCCGGGATTTGTGCCTTTAAAAAGTCCAACATACATGCATGTAATTCTATATTCCAAATTAATGTCAGTTTGGTGATTATGTGTATTTTGTGAAACTCCTACTCTTGCAATTGACTTCCTCTTCCTCTGTTTTCCTTTCTGTCTTTCAATACAACTTGGCAGGGTGTGCAGATACTGCAATTAACCTAGTGTATCCCTCTCAGCACTGGTCCTGTTGACACTGTATGGGGTGGGCAAATTTGGGGGAAGGTCTCCCATATTGGGTATATGCAAAGCCATTGACAACGTGCCCCTCTGCACACCACTAAAGTGTAGCCAGAGTGCACTGAGATTTTATATATTTATAATGCCACTCTCCACTGCTTAACATTATAGCTGCAATTCTTCCCATGTGGGCAAGGCCCATTGGCATCAATGTTACCTCTCTCTCGGGGGTTCACTTCTAGACCTTGATGAAGTCTGCTTCTGTTCCAGGCCCATAGCTTGCTGGGATACCTCGGTGCCTTTCCTCCTGTCAGTTTGCACACTAGAAGGTATTTCCTGTGAGGAGGTGACTGCTGTGCTTAGGGGTGTTTGAGATCTTGACCGTTCTTGAAGCCTCGCTTTCTTTTCTCTAGGTGCATCTGAACTGCCACCAGTAGCTGTATCACTCAGTGCTCCGTCCTGACTGGGTGGCTGTTGAGGACCACTTCCAAAAAACCACGCTCCAGATTTCGTTAGGATCTCTTGTTGCTTTCGGCATAAGTTGCATACCCACATAACCTAGTTACAAAGAAAAATAGCAGCCTAAGTACTCTTCAGTTGCTGAAAGCACGGTTGTCTAAACATTCAAGAAGAATAAAACCTCCCTCCCGTGACGTTTGTGCTGTTGTTCATGCTCAGGACATGCTTGTAGAGTGGACCACTCTTGATTAGCTGCAGCCAAACATATTGCAATCGTGTGTTTCGCTTGGGCTGCACCAACATTTATGTTCCATCAGTACTCTGAAGCACCATCTGGGTGTTCAAAGCATGTGATGATAATCACAGGAAGCAGGAGAGCAGGACCGCACACACACAACCTGCACTGGCCCCTCCCCAATGCTGTCAGGCATTTTGGAGGATGTCCGCAATACAAGCAGGCTATCCCCATGAGGTGGAACTAAGACAACAGCCTATACACACAATGGCAGGCTGCCTCACTGCAAGCATGCTGTTAAACACATGGTCAGCATTAGGGAAGGGAAGCAATGGGCCACAACAGTGGTAATGGAGCGAGCAAGCATGGACCTGCTCACCTGCCTCAAGAAGGCCTAGGCAGAGGGCCTTCTTGCTCCCACCCTGTGGAACGCCCTCCCAGCACATGTCAAGGAGCTATCCAAGCTTTAGAAGACATCTGAAGATAGCCCCATATGGGGAATTTTTAAATGTTTTGTTATGTTTTTGTATATGCTGGAAACCACACAGCTTGGCTGGGGCAACCCAATCAGATGGGCGGGATATAAATAAATAAAAAATTTATTGTGATGATGATGGTGATGGTGATTGTTGCATGTGTTGAACATACAAATAGGACTCAAAGAGTCAGTATGGTGTAGTGACTAGACTACAAACTAGGAGGCCCAGCGTCAAATCCCCACTCACTAAGAAACGAAAGGCACTGGGCAGGGCACAGTTTCTCAGCCCAGCCTTTTCCACAGGCTTGTTGTGAAGATGAGGTGGGCAGGAGAGCAGGGACCAAAGCTCAGTGTTAGAGCACATCTTTGAATGAAGGATGTCCCAGGTTCCATCCCTGCCATCTCCAGTTTAAAGCATTGGCTAGCAGGTGATGGAAAATGAAGAAACCCAGGAGAGGTGCTGCAGATCAGAGGAGAAAATGCTGGGCTAGATGGGCAAATTATCTGACCTGGTATAAAGCATCTTCCTAGGTTTCCCTAAGTGCCTTAGAAGAAGGTCAGCATAAAAAATTGTAGCACATAAAATGAAACTAAGGCTCCGCTGGTGGGAGTCTCCTATTCATGAAGTTCCACTAATGGGTAGAGATGTAAGGACCCATCAGTATTGGTTCCCTTAGTTCCTCATTTGAAATTCCATTCTTCACATTTCTGCAGAAATATGTGGATTTACTTCTTTAACCTCTTGAAAATTTGCCAGCATTTTCAGTGCAGTCTTCTCACCAGTAAACACAACCTTGTATGCAGTTGTTTTGATAATGCGCACATTTTTGCAAGCATTTCCCCCTAACATAATGCATTTTTGTATGTTATTCTTATGAATATATTCATTTTATTTCACATTCCACTCCCTAATGCAGGCTTCCTCAACCTCAGCCCTCCGGATGATTTTGGCCTACAATTCCCATGATCACTAGCTAGCAGGACTAGTGGTCAGGGATGATGAGAATTGTAGTCTCAAAACATCTGGAGGTCTGAGGTTGAGGAAGCCTGCCCTAATGTATGCAGTTTTATAAAGCGTGAATCAGGTAGAATCGGATTTAAATGCTGAATCAAATTTTCCCTGTCCCTACTGATACACCCCAACAGCAGAAGGGAGGCATTTTTCACCAGTCTCTCCCCTCCCCCAACCCCTCTGCATCTTTGTCTGTCAAAAAATTGCTCTTGAAGTTTAGTGGAGCCTCTAGAACAGCTAGAGAGGTGGGTGCATGAGGAATAGCAAAAAGCACCCCCGCCCCCGTATTCCAGTGGGAGCTTCCAGTGGATCCCAATTCCTTCCTTGAGCAATAAGGGACTATTTGTGTTTTTGAACAGCTCTTAATAAGACTAACAAACCAAGTTCACTTCACATAGGAGGTGAGTTACAGTATTTAGGCCACCAAATATACCCTAACCCCCGCTCCTTAATGAAGAAGTAAGCAAATGCAGCTGAATGTTTTGTTATGCTTCCAATCAAACATCCAATGACACATATCCAAAAATCAATCAATCATTACTCTTGAGTATGGTTTCATCACTCTCAAATGCTCCCTAGGGTAAGGTTAGCAGACGTCCCCGTTTCCCGGGACAGTCCCCGGATTTACAAATCAGTCCCCATACAAAATCCATTGAAGCTGAAAAGTGTCCCGGATTCATTGGAAAAAAATTGGTAACCTTACCCTAGGGCTAAGCTCTCTCCTGACACAATGGTCCAAATATAATAGTGAAATGATTACTCTTGAAATTTCATTTGAGGAAAAGAAACAAAAGCCTTGCCTTAAGAGACAAATGTTTAAGAAGATAAAATATTATTCATAGCACAAGAAAAGTTCTATCCTCTCCCAGGAAGGTATGAAATAAAGCACACATTGTATTTCTGGGCCACTACCACTAGATTTTTAAATTTATATTTTTGTCAAGAACAGCAGCACATTAAGGCCAGATGCTGGCTCTAAGGATTATGCAGGGATCAAGGCAGTCATGCACTGTACACGATAAAAGAGCAAAAGGGGGGGAGGGGGAGAGTCAAACAGCAAATCTATGCACACTTAGTTGGAAGTAAGTCCAATTAATATTAAGAATAATGGGCACTTGCCCCCCCAATGTAATTAGGATCAGGTTGTTAGAAAAATAACATGGAAATGAACAGAAATATTAGGAGTTGGATCCAGTGTTTTGTTAACACTTTAAGGGCCCATTGATTCACGGGGTCTACTCTAAGCACGACTACGTATGCATCCAACCAAAGGAGTTTTCTAAGAAAGAATTCTAAATTAAATCTTTTACAGAAATGTTTCATAATAGTAATTGCAAGAAGCCAAAAAGACTTCTTCCTTTGTCAAGGAATGAAGAAACATTTGGCATGCATGCAAATAACAAATTCTCTTTAGATACTGCAAAGAAAATAAGCAAATGAAATATCTGAGTTCATATAATATCTAAATTAAGTATTATTAACATAATCCCAAGATTCATTGTGTATTTTTTGGTTAAATGCTGGATTGGACCTTACTAAAGTTAATTTTTTGTAGTTTTAATATTTAAGTTGTGGGTATAAAGAATAAAAATGAAAAGTGTTTATTACAAAGCACATTCCCTTTTCACACAAGAGGAAATGGTTTTATAAGAAACAAATATTCATGTGTTAAAATATTTTTTTAAAATCTCATCAAAAACTTAAACCTGCAGTAGACCAATCGGTTTTGGTTTAACCGAAACAAACAAAAATATAGCTGCAGTGAAATAATAGAGGCAACTTCAACAATAAACAGGAAGAAGAAAAAACACTTCCAACTCCAAATAAAGTGAACATTTGCAAAAGAAACAAATGAAAATACCAGTTAACACTACTACACTTGACTGTTAGCAAGCAGTCGTAAGATTCTTCTTGTGTGTGTATAGCATGTGTCAAAATAGATCTGAGCAAAAATCCATTATTTTAATTAAACATAACACATCTGATGCTCAGGGAAAGATGGAAAAATAAGGGCATCATCCAGCTCTGTTAAAATAGCTGGGAGCTTTGCCAGTGACTTCTGTGGGTTGAGCTCCAGAGCCTAGATACAGATGTTCAAAAGTCCCCAAGTTCACTACTACCGAAACTTGCACCTTGTTGTGTTTCCAATCAAAACTAGCAAATTGAAACAAATGTTCATTAGTGGAGCTATTTATAGAGCCCATGTGCTGTATTGAGGGGGGCGCTCAAAAAGTTGTCAAAACCCAACACAGTATAATTATAAACTATCAATATGTAATAAGATTGATCACAAAAATCCCACACATGTCTACTCAGAAGTAGGCACCATTGAGTTCAATGGGGCTTACTCCCAGGTAAATGTGCATAGGGCTGTAGTCTTTATCCTTCTGCAATGCATCCATAACATAAATTTTCCATATAACACTGACAGATGTTTCTGGATACTAATGCAACATATGTGAAACACACACATCTTCGAAAGAAACATTCCTGAATATCAATTTATACTGATGCACTTGCAATACTGTGATTATTTCTTTTGGATGAAACTATGTGTCCTAAATAACTAAACTAGCCATGGCACAAATATACATGTGTATCCAGCCCAACCACCTGCCCACACACTGAAACACAAACTTTTTAAAAAGCAACAACACCTATATATGTGAAAATACTGTGCCTACAACAACCAACCAGTTAAAAACTGAAACATTTTGTCATACACACATACAACAACACACGCCACAAATTACACATGAACAAAATCTGTATTATACTCACATAGAGACTACACTACCATCTCTGTTTAGGAGTCGCTCCAGAGCTTAGTTAATACATGCAATTTGGCCGCTGGCCTTGAGCTACAGTAGGTCCAGAGGAGGGGGGGCGGGTAGAGACAAAAGTCCTTCTTCCAAAGAGGGAGGGGGACAAACCTTGAGGTGATATAACAGTTTCAGTGAGAAAGCCGCTTAGTGAAAAAATATTGTGTAGGGAAGTATGTGGAGCAAGCAATCTAGCAGCATGCAGGAATTATATCCTGATTGAAAATACTGGGCCATGGTCCAAACTAATCTAAACTAAAGCAGGTCTGTGTAATAACTTCTCTTAACAATCCACAGATGTTAGGCAACCAAACAAACACACTGATGAAGGATTACAGTCCTTTAATGTGGCTTCTGGACCTCCATGCGATGCACCAGGAACTCTAAGGAGGATTCTGTGTTAGAGAGAGTTAGAATCTGCATGTAATCTAACTGCTTCTAACGTGGAATTGGAATAGATTGCTAAGAAATAAATTTGCAGTTCATTTCTTGTTCTTGGGTGCGTCTTGATGCAGCATTTCAGCAAATCATCAACGCGGTTACTGTGTACCTACATAAAGCACATGTATGTTTGCATGTGTGAAGCTATGTTAAAGCTGGACCAGTCTGTGTTCGACATTCTGCCTTTGCACAGAATACTGAGCCTGGGTTTGTGGCTCATCGTGATTTATCAGGGCTGAGCAGCATGCTGAAGCAGCAACGCTGCCAGAGCACTCTGCTTCACTCCTCCTCAGGTGTGAGTGAGATAAACCAACCAAGAAGTCTTGGCTTTGCATTACATCCAACCCCAGGATAATGGCTTGCAATTCCACTACAACCCAGGTTTCACTAGCCAGCCTGGAGCCATCATTTAATTCATTATAAGATTTCTTAACCACTCTCCACCGTAAGATTTCATGGTAAAGGTAAAGGGACCCCTGACCATTAGGTCCAGTCGTGACCGACTCTGGGGTTGCGGCGCTCAGCTCGCTTTATTGGCCGAGGGAGCCGGCGGTTACAACAATAAAATGTACAGTCATAAAAAACATAATTACTGTTTCAGAACACAGAAAACTGTTCCAAATGGGACAGAAAAATATAGATTCAACAAAATGAAACTAAAACCTTAACTATCAATGCCCAAGGAACCATGAGGCATGTTTTCAGCATTTGTGCCTGGCATGTAGATTGTGGCTTGTTTTGTGGCAAAAAAAACCCCAGTGATCCCTGGTTTGGACTTAACAGGAAGGCAAGGGCTTTATGTTTGTTTATCTTGGTCATGCCAGGGGAGGAATGAAGCAGGAGCAATTCGGCAATACGATTTGCTCCTGGCAAGCCACGATAAACCAGAAATTCTAGCATATTTTTATGTGTGGATCTGGTGAAAGTGTTCATTTTCATGCTACGTGGAAATCTTCCCATGTGTTACCTTATCACAAGTAAGTCTCACTGACCCCTTTGTGTGGCAACACTTATGCTAATAATAATAAAGAGTCAAGCACACACAGGATTAATCTCAAAATGATGAGTCCAGGATTCACACACAGATCCATGTGAAAACATCACTGTGGTGGAAACATGCTTCAGAGAAGTAAAAGGACTGCATGCTTGCATTTGTGTGAATAGTCTGGAGTGTTTTATTCATAACCACATGTAAGCCTCGCACTTACTGTCTCTGGCCCTTCCCACTGCAGTCCGTGGCCAGCAGAGACATTATTCCTGTACTAACACAACATGAAAGCAAAACATGAAAATCCTTGCAATGAAATTGCAAACGCACCATACATTGCATAAGTTGGCACTTACATTTTCGAATTTTTAACTGCTCCCTGCACAAACATGGAGTAAAAACACATTATCTCTTAAGCAATTTTCTATTATTGTGGAACTGAAAAGGCTGGTTCACACAGCCTATTGTCCATTGGGGGACGCGGGTGGCGCTGTTGGTAAAACCACAGTGCCTAGGACTTGCCGATCGTATGGTCGGCGGTTCGAATCCCCGCGGCGGGGTGAGCTCCCGTTTCTCGGTCCCAGCTCCTGCCCACCTAGAAGTTCGAAAGCACCCTTAAAAGTGCAAGTAGATAAATAGGTACCACTTTATAGCGGGAAGGTAAACGGCGTTCCGTGTGCTGCGCTGGTGCTGGCTCGCCAGAGCAGCAATGTCACACTGGCCATGTGACCCGGAAGTGTCTGCGGACGGCGCCGGCTCCCGGCCTCTTGAGTGAGATGAGTGCACAACCCTAGAGTCTGTCAAGACTGGCCCGTACGGGCAGGGGCACCTTTACCTTTACCTTTACTGTCAGGAACATAAAAATCAACATGATCTAAATGTTATGGTTCCCTCAGCACACAATCCTTGGCCAGAGCGTGTGCAAGTTCACCCAGCATCTACAGCTACATTTAAGACCAGGTGTTATATAACACCGTTAAGCACTGAACTTACCACTATAGCTCTGCAAAACAGTAGCAAATCTACCTTAAGTCACATTTTATGGAGTTTGAATTTGGATGTTGGCTATTGATTCACAGTAGCTTTAAGCTCTGTGCATTTTGAGGCTGCTCTGGTTTTTGTTTCCTTCATTGCTTTTCACTGCCTTAGTTTCCCTGCACCACAGCCAGTGACCAAAACAAATAAATCATCACTACAGATAAGAACAAATAAAAACATATCATCCACATCAAAGAAGTGCTTGTCTTCATTTTAAGTAGTTTATATAGTCTGCCTTTCCATATAGGATTTGGAAAAGGGACAGATTTACACGGCTTTCCATAGCCTCTCCAGCACTTTGGCGAGGCTCAAGATGTTGACAACGTAGCTAAGAATTGCAGAACGTATCATGCTGTCAGGCACACCGAGCAGATTCCGTTAGAACATTATGTTTTGATGACAGCATTATTGGTTATATTTGTTCAGGAGGACGGTGTTCCTAAAAACAAAAACAGCATAGGGGAATGTATTCTGTCTACTAATTAGATTAAACCATTTCCCCCACCAACATCAAAATGTCAACTATTCTAATTTACAACAGGCAGTAATCTAAATCAAGCCTCATGGCACTTCTCTCAGTAGGCCAGTGGGGCGAGCATACAGATTCACACAGCAAAGATTCTTCACCCCCAGACGCTTTCCTATTAGTATTAAAGCCTTTGTTTTTGGAACATGGTCCTGATCTGGTTGCTAACGCTCTGTTATATTCCCTAAAATAGGGAAGAGTGCTGTGAAGCACCCTGAGACCGATGGATGAAGGATAGCATACAATAAACCAAATAAACAAAGCGTGGAACCCAGTCAAATTTATTCAAATGTCCATTCTTCTCTAAATATTGCTTAACAAATATACAAGGAATTTTCAATTGATTTTAAAATTCTTCAGGGGATGAAGATACTGCTTTGGTGTCTCCTCCATTAGAAATCTGTGATTGTAGGCCTGTATGGCTCAAATTTCATCCCTCCCTATTTTTACCTGCCTACTTTAGGCTCATGGAGAGAGAAAAACTAAGGTTTTTGCCTTGTGTCAGGGAACTGTCATCGCAGTCAGGAGTGGAGGAAGGGCTCCCGAGCGATGCCAGAGAAGGTCCCAGCAGGAAAGGAGGGGACTCAGTGACCGGGGAAGGAAATCAGCGTTACACCAGGGAGAAAGGCGGGCAGTGGCGGGCTTCGGTGGGATGGCTCCAGGACTCTTCGCCTGAGACCAGCGGGGATAGCATTGGTCCTCCACTGCCCACACCCACCCTGCACAGAAAACTTCCGCCCAGGGAGGCTAGGCGGAGACTATCCGTCAAGAAACTTTTATGTTGGAAGAAGTTCAGGAAACGCCCACTGACGGATTCTGCCAGTGACTGAGACAGACGCGGAATCAGGACTGTCCAGCCAGGGAAAGGTTTATCCAGGCAACCCCACCGAGAGTGGCGGCAACTTACGCACGAGCAACCCCCAATTCCCATTACACCTTGATTGCTTAATTTATATAGCTGACACAATTTCAGAACGGGGGGGGGGGGGACTTGATCGAAGTATAAGCCGCAATACTATTTATTGAACCTGAGGCCACAAAAACAGGTACGCCTTAATATCAGACATATGGACGAGGATAGATTCTGCCCTGTTTACATAAAGTCTAGCCAAAACAGCAATCTCCCTTCCCTTCATTACTTTTTTTTTTAATGCACATGAAACAAAGAATGCTTCGCCTGCCACTGATGTATGCTTCACATAATTATGGTGCTAAACTCTGGCGTAGCTTCACTCTGGTTCAGGCTCCTGCCTATGACAGGTCAGTCTGATCAACAAACTAGTAAAATCAGAAAATCTGAATGTGAGCCAATCTAGGCTCAGTGAAATCAACGAGAGTAAAGCTGGCTTAAACTCAAGTACTCTAACTTCTGTGGTTTACAGATGTGCCTGCAAAGCACTGCCCTCTTTTGCTTGAAAAAAATAATAATACAGAAGATATAGAGCTTGGTTAGATTCATAAACTATTAAGATGTTTTCCCTCTCTAGCATCTTGCACATACAGTGATATGCAACCTAATTCACATGCCAGTTTTATGTGGCACTCAATTTTTATGTTTCCATTCTATTCAGGCTCTTATTTCATTTTCATCACTGGTCTATCTGAGCTATCATATTCCTCTCATAAATTCTGAGGGTCAAACTGCACATCGTGTTTCATGCGGTAGCATACAGCTATATCTGTTTTTCTTAAATTAATTACAGCAGCCAGGGGTGGGGACACACAATTGTTATCAGGATCACTTTGTGCAGGAAGGATAGATTTATCCCTTCCCATGTGTAATCCCTTCTGCACAGTCCTGCTCAGCATGGCTATAAGGATTAGAAAGAAGGTGCTATAGTGTCAATTTAAAGTGAGGTTCTTAGCCATTCTAGAGGGAGGAGGTGATTTTCAGGGCTGATACAGTTGGGAAGAGAAGGGGTAACTTATGCACTGTGATCCCAAAAGTAAGATGGGGTTCAATAGCTATAATGAAATAAAAAAACAAGCATTAAGCATAGCATGAGGTTGGATACTGGCATTTTCATATACTGGTACGTGGGCTGAAAAATAGACAAGTCAGAGACACATAATGAATTGAGGGTGCGTGCGTGCGTGTGTGTGTGTGTGTGTGTGTGTGTACAACTGGGATATCCCTCCTCCCGTAGTACAATAGTACAAAGTGCCTGAGCGCTAAGGCTAGTCCAATAGTGCACTTGCTCTGTAATTATAACTGCTGAGGTTTGAGAATAAGTGAGTAAGAAGCAACTTATCTAGCCCATGACCCAAGCAGTACAATGAGGGACAGATACTGTTGAATCCTACAGCCCTTTAAACATATAGTATCCCCCCCCCCCAGGATTTTAGGGGAGGGAAGTGAGTACTGGGAAATGAATATCACACAACACACTTTCCCTAAACCCTAATATTCCCCCAGGATACTATAAGATGCTAGCCACGGTTCAATGCAGTCATTTTTACCACCCTGTTCCTCCTCCTCCTTTGTAGATGCTGCAAAAGTTTCTGCCTCCCGGAGGCCATGTTCTGGGGTTTATTATACTTTGTTTTCCTACGTGGGTGGCAAGTCTTGTAACGATACACAAACCCCTACCTTGTTTGTGAGTAACCCCATTTTGCTGCCAAACTAATAGGTACAGAACATTAGAAGGTTTGTCCTCAGAAGGAACAAGTGGGAACCTGCAGCAAAGTGTTGAAGTATATCCCCAGTCACTAACAGGTTCAGGATACAAGCCAGCTTAAAACAAGAGCCTTATAATGCTTTTGGGGACTTATTACAGGCAGGTGGGTGGGGAGAGATTGCAGGAGAAGAAAAGGGGCATGATTGCTTTTTCTTTCTTCATTCCCTTGTTATTCACTAAAGCTGCATTTATTAATTCAAAATTTAATCTTATGTCACTGCCAACAGAATTTGCTTTGTAGAAGGGGGGGGGATCTTACATAAGATAATCATTTTTCCTGGTTAATAGCAGTTCAAACCATGACCAGTTATCCCCAGAGGTTATATTAGGTTTTCCCCCCTTTGCAGTGAACTGCACATCAATAATGCTGTATAAAGTCAGGTGTACTAAACAGAACAGAAAGACTACAATCCATTGCAGATATGCAAACATTAGAATATCATGCGAAGCTTCCTATTATTTTTAAAATGTCTGTGTTTATCATAATGCTACAGGGAAAAGCTTCTCTTTTTTATGTGAAATTATTAAGCAACTGCATAATTTTTAAAATTCTAGCGGTACAAACCTATTCACATTTATTTGGAAGTAAATATCACAAGATTCAAAGTGTCTTATTCCCATCTCAAGTTTTACATGAGAACGATGCATCTAAATCCAGCAGAAGCATGAAAACTGCTTCAGCACCTACTTTCAGCACATATTCTGCTTGAACTTGGACAGGTATATGCAAAACGGTGCTAATAGTGATTTCCCTTCCACTCATACTTCTTTTTAATCAAATCCATTATAACTAGTCACACATGCAAAGAAATACTATTTTGTAAACAAAACGTGTGCAAGCACCGAGTAGAAAAAGATGCTGGACTGGAGAAGGTCCTACATGAAAATTCATGATCTGAAACAAGCCCTCACAGAGCAAAAGGCAGTAAACATACAGAATACATTGGCACCCCTGGAAACATTTTGCCAGCCAAGTAGAATCTTCCTTCCCTTTAGAGCCATCAATGGAAAACAACCGTCACACGAGAGATGTACATTTTAGATTTACCAAACCTACACTATTTAAGCCTGTTCAAGTCAGTCTAGCCTGGGGGTGATATTTACTCCACAGCTTTGAAGTTGTCACCTGAGATCAGGTGACAAACAAATGAGCAGTCCATGGAGTGGAAGAGGAAAGGACCCTGCCTGCTGGTGAGATGAAATTATCCACCCTGACCTGCTGCCTCACCTGGATTAATTTGGGCAGGAGAGGACCTGTTTATTGAGCAATGGTGAGTCATTTACAGACGTTACTGCCACCTGCATCTGAAAGCATTTCTGAGAGAGCTGAATATGGTTATGGGCAGATGTGAAGCAATTTGCATTCTGGGCTTCACTGTCAGCTCTGTTACTGCTAAGGGTCTTAAGATGTATAAATGTAGCTCCTGCATTTGAAAACCAATACAGTATTTAGAACAGCAATTGAAATTCTGGGGGGTGGGGGAGGGTTTAAAAATAAATCAAGGCAGGAAAACTGGACTAGTATGTGAATGCTGCATGAATCTGTTAACAAACATTACTGCAAAGGGACAACAAAGGGCTCCCCCCTCCCCAACTTTCACCTTTGTTGCTCCTACCTTCTGGGGTGTCCATGGTCTTTTCATAATTCTCTCCCACCTCTTGTTCCAGATGCAAAGGTCTGAGGCTAAGTTGATTAAGTCTGTGCTATCTGTGCTACCGAGCACAAGCGCAACTCAGTAAATCTGGGGTGGAAGATTTGAGGAAGGGGGAGAGAAAGTATCAGTGCTCTACAATAAATCTGAGTGGATATCTTACGATTTCAAAAAAGAAAGCTGGAGGAGAAGCAATGTACTTTGGGGGAGAAAAGGGGATGTAAGGGTTTTGGTTAGTTAAATTTGTTGGGGAGGACTAGGAAAAGGGTAGAGCATCGTGAGATTAACATGGAAAACTTGGACGTTGAGAAAGAAGGAGATCAGGACAGGAAAATGCTGTGGTGTGTTTTGCGCCAGTATAGGGATATCAAAAATATTTTATGATGCATCAAAAAATACCTTTGACAACCAGTCTGTAAATTGTCGTTTGCAACAATTTAAGAGAAACCTTGATCTTAAGTTACTACACTGGCAGGTCAAACATGGAAGAAGGAAAGGACTTCTGGTTAGGCAAAGGGGGAAAAGGAAAAGAAGTGCAGAAGAATGAGATCTGGAGAAATTAGATGGTAATGAGAGTCTATGGTTCAAAATAGCTATTTCTATGATACTAAGTTTAAGTGAGATTAGAATTTTGCTTTAAGTATTAGCAATCCATTCAGATCCCTGGCACTTACCTGTATTAATGTGGCTGGGTATTACCAAAAACAAGCACAAAACTCACACAATGGGAGGCATATAATGAGCTGCCATCCAAAACATGAATGTATGTTCTAGGCTGGAGGGAAGATGTGAGTGATCACTCCATATCACTAAAAACGTCACCACCATTTTCAAATATGATAATCAAGATTTTGTTCATGGAGTCTTGTTGACACCAAGTGGATATAGAATGCTCTCTCCAGGAGGTCATGATTTGCAGGTACCTCAATTTAGGGGTAAAAAGTAACCCTGTGTTCAGAGGCTAGAGATCCACATTTCATGGAAAAGGCCTAGAGAAGGCAGAAATTCTCTGGATAAAAATGATCTTGTTAAAAATGACAGTGGTGTCACACAGCAGTGAAAGATTAAATCATTTAAGAAAGCCGATGCATGGGAACGCTTAGGAACACAAGGGAATATCAATCCTTAGTAGAGATTAATTTCCATGTTGATATAAAGAAATTGTTGAAGGAAAAGAGGAATAGCAAAAGACCTACTAGAAATAAGGTACTTGTGGCTTATGAGTTTGCAAAGCTCAGTAAAAGCCTGGCAATCAGCCAGCCATCTTAAACAATGCAACTCAGCAAAACCGTACACGATGATCATCATTCGTTAAAAACCTTTGATTCACATTTAATAATAAATACTTGCAACAGCAAGGTTTGTCAAATCCGTTCCATAGGCTGAATTAAACAATTGGCTGACTGGGAATAAGAAATCTAAGCACCGAGATATGAAAAGGAACAGCCCACAATAGCTAAGGGAAGACCAAAGAGAAGCACATCTGAGGACTTTCTGACAAAGGGAAAATCAGGACTGTCTGTATTGGGGGAACCTGGACACTTTCTCACAAAAGTACAAGAAGGCAAAATGGCACAACTAATTCTTGTGGAGGTCAGAAGCCAGTTACTCCAGGTTTCAAAGTGTTTTAGTGCACAGCTCTAGCAGAGGATGAGAGGGGGGAAGCCTGATCCCACAGCAGAGGCTTAAATGAGAACAAGAGATAATATTCATGCTTTTTTCAGAAAAAGTCACAGAACTTGGGAAATATGTGGGAGATCAACCGGAAGTGTGAAGATTTAAGGAAAGTTTGCTTTGCTTTTATTTCCCTGCTTTCCATTTTCTGGAAATTTTTTGCATCTCCAATGTTCCCCAAGCACCACCCAGTCATCTAAATGTGCATTGCAGCCATTGTTGATCTAAAAACAACTGATTTGTACTTAATAACAAAAAGCAAGGTAAAGCAGGAACCCTCCAAGAAACCTTAAATTTAGTTAGCCCTTACTTTCTTACATATAACCTGTCTTATTCTCATGTATGGGATTTGTTTTCTAATTACATTTCAACCATTAGAGCCGTGAACATTCACTGATAGATATATATTGTTTGTACTTCCATGTCACTGCCCATGCTACACTTACATTCACCATTTACCTCATTCAGATCTTGCACTCTCATTCACAGCATTCATACACCTGCTGTTCACCCTATTCATACACATAATCACTCATGCACCCTTTCACATACTCAGCTTAACTGAACACAAGTGCATCAGTACAGTGGTACCTCGCAAGACGAATGCCTCGCAAGACAAAAAACTCGCTAGACGAAAGGTTTTTCCGTTTGCGATTTGCCTCGCAAGACGAATTTCCCTATGGGCTTGCTTCGCAAGACGAAAACGTCTTGCGACTTTGTTAAACCGTTAAAACCGTGCTTCGCAAGACGAAAAATTCGCTAGACGGCAAAACTTGCGGAACGAATTAATTTCGTCTTGCGAGGCACCACTGTACTGTCTCTTCACTTCCTCATACTCCTTTCTGCTAAAATATCATGACTCCTTATTCCCCTCATGATGGTAGTTTGATATCTTAATATTCACGGCACCACAACAGCTAAACCAATAGCTGTAGGTTCTCATTTCTCTGACCTCTGGGGTGTCTGTGACCCAGCAGCTCATGCGATAGCTGGGACATCTCAAAGGTCATAGCCTTCTTCTACCTTTTCATTATCCAAGTTCCTGTTGTGCTTTCAGAAAGGTTGTCAAATTTAGCACCACCCAATTTCAGAAAGATGTGCTTTCATTTGACAAGTCACTCATATCTCTATAGCAGTTTGAAATGAGCCAGCAGCTCATCCAAATTTGGCTTTGACTTCACCATTAGAGTAAAGCAGAGGTAGGGAACTTTCCCCCTTGAGATGTTGCTGGACAACAACTTTCATCATTTCTGATCACGCAAGCTGGGGCTGGTGGGAGTTGGCACCCAACAACACCTGGAAGGTCCCTGGTTCCCCATCCCTGCCATAGTGATACTATAATATTTGGTAATAGCTGATAACTGCATGCAAGATTAAGTTTATCCCTCTGCTTTTCCTCTTCTAGACTTCAGAGCAGTACTGCATACAAATAATCTGACTGAAGAGCCAATCACACCCGGGAAAGCCAAGCTCTGGAAAGTTCCACATTATGAAGAAATGAGAGATTTCGTCAGCTCTAGTGTGAGAGAGAAGGGAAAGGAAGAATTGCTAGTCACTTGAATAAGCAGGAAATACTGTAAATAAGTTTTGCAGGCTATTGAAGCTCTACTAAAATATATGCATTATTTTTAACCAGTGACCACAGTTGGCCAGAAAAAAAGCGAACAAGTGTGTATCACCAGCTCTGTCATTACTGAATTCAAGTCTCTAAAACAATGGTCATCTGTTAAAAAAACGGTAAAGGACCCCTGACAGTAAAGTCTTGTCGCAAATGACTCTGGGATTGAGGTGCTCATCTCGATTTACTGGCCGAGGGAGCTGACATTTGTCCACAGACAGTTTTTCCGGGTCATGTGGCCAGCATAACTAAGCTGCTTCTGGCAAAACCAGAGCAGTGCACGGAAACACATTATTTACCTTCTCACTGGAGCGGTACCTATTTATCTACTTGCACTTTGACATGCTTTCGAACTGCTAGGTTGGCAGGAGCAGGGACCGATCAACAGGAGCTCACCCCATCGCGGGGATTCAAACTACCAACCTTCCAATCAGCAAGCCCTAGGTTCAGTGGTTTAGTCCACAGCACCACCTGTGTCCCTGTCTGTAGCCAGCCTGAAAATTTCAGGTCAGCCATAAAGGATAATTGTCACCTTGGCCAACCACTCCCTTTCAGCCTAATTTATACCATACAGTTGTAAAGATGGCATAGAGGAATCCCAAACTATGTCACCCTAAATTCTTAAGATGGCTATATATAAAGCATCACTAATGTACATGGAATCAAGTAGTGTTTCATAAACAAAGATGATAGATAGATTATAATCTAACGTACACAACTGGGGAAAAGAACAAATGAAGAGAGCTGGAAGGAGTAAATGTGGGCGATGCAGACAAGGATGAATTACGTAAATACTTTGAAGTAAGAACTAAAGTGGCATTTATATAAATCACTAGACAATAATAATAATCTGAAGAAGTAAAAGTAGACTGAAATGTGTGTGCATGCACTTTAAAAAAGACTTCTAACAGTAACAAGCTGCTACTGATCAGAAAACAGAGAAGCAAAAGCATAATCATATCCTTCAAAGGTGCATTTGTTTTGAAATCAGTAGTCTTTAAATCTCTCACGACTTTCTGTTATTGTCCTTAGAGTTGCAATGCAAGTTTCCAATGGGATGCTCTGATGTGAAGCAGTTACATTAGTACTGTTCCTCATTTGATACTGAGGAACTTGGGCTCAGCGAGCATTGGGAATGGTTCTCTCAATATTGAAAGTAGTTTTCCCACTTCAGGCATCTATACTAACTTTCTTCCTTTACCATGCTAAATTAACACAAGTGACCAAGAGATGAGAATGAGTAAAACCCACTCTACTTGCATCTTGAATTCAATTATGTATCTTGCATTCAGTTATTACAATTATTGCTCTAGACCAGGGATTTCCGAACTGCGGTCTGCAGACCACCAGTGGTCCATGAGGCTTATTCAGCTGGTCTGTGGCATGTCCATATTAAGTATGCATTTGGATTTTTAATTATCTATTGCTTCTTTTATTTTTTACATTGTGTTTTATTGTATTGTGGCTTAAATTCTATGGAATTCAAATGGTGATAAAATAAAACACAAGAAATCAAAGAAGCAAAAAAGAAAGAAACACAATACCATTAAAAATTATACAACTTCTAGCACAGTGCATTACATTTGCTATAGCAGGCAGATAAATATTTAAGTAATCTGCCAAAACCTTGAGTAATCTTTAAGGTGGACTGTAGTGGGGAAGAGTTGGGAACTATTGCTCTATCTTTTGGCCTTGCTGTAAAACCAGGGAGGGTGGTGAGTTTTTACCCTATACAGTCGTACCTTGTTTCTTGAACGCCTTGGTACTCGGACGTTTTGGCTCCCAAACACCACAAACCCGGAAGTGAGTGTTCCGGTTTGCAAACGTTTTTCAGAAGCTGAAGATCTGACGTGGGTTCCATGGCTTCTGATTCAGTACAGGAAGCTCCTGCAGCCAATCGGAAGCTGTGCCTTGGTTTTTGAACCGTTTCAGGAGTTGAACAGACTCCTGAACAGATTAAGTTCGAGAACCAAGGTACCACTGTATAGTCTTATGAAACCACAAAAACGTATGCCACAATAAAAGTTTTTAGCTAGGATAGCCACATATTACCAAGGGAGAGGACAAAAGAGGGCACAGGTTCACAAACATTTATCATACGCTAAATTATAGGTTAAAAAATCAAATTTAGAAATAACGAACACAATATTTCTCAGCATAGTGCAGTAGGCTAATGAGATTATTTGCATGCCTGCTCAGTCTACTGTTCAAGTTAATTGTTCAAGGTGTCTGCTCTGCATTCTGAAAGTTATTTATCAATAACCCATAGTTGGACTAGTTTAATAGAGGACCATCTTCGGTAAAGTAGGAAACATGGCTATTCTTTTTGAACAAACTCCTTTGGAGTTTGTCACATCAGCATAAGTCATTGCTACGTAATCTAAATAACTGGTAGCTCACTAAGTCTAAGTAACCCCTAGATAACCAAAAGAGACTCACAGACTATTTGCAGTGTCATTTTTGACAGGTTACGTATTTAAGAGAAGAAGCCAGGACATAAAGCTAACTGGACAGAAGACTAACTTTACTGCTAAGATCCAACAAGAGGAGCAGCACTTGCATAGCTGGCTGACACTGTACCCTCTATGTTTGGAATCACCACATTCAATCATTTGTTAAGGGGAGCTTAGGACACACTACTCAGGAAGTGAGACAAGAACTTATAGAGGAACAGGTACAAGAAACTCCTGACTCAACCTGGATACAGCTCAACCCACCTAGCATGACAGTTTCCCATTTCTGGTTTACTACTTCCCCAAAATGTTTTATAAGGTAATACTGTTATTGCCATGGCTTTCCAGTTTCTATCATTCAAAACGAAAGAACTGAGTTTGTTAAGACCTCCTAGTTGATAGAAACAATCAAAGTTAAGTGGGAAATTCACTACAAAAGGATGCCCATGAAATGATCGCTTCTATTTAAAATAAGATCTTGCACCCTCCACAATATCTCGTGCGATTTTGGAAAGATCCTGGTGGAAATGGGCAGGCGACACCTCAGGGGCTTCTGATGCCCGAGGCAGCTGCCTCACCCTGCCTAATAACTGCACCGGCCCTCCCTCTCCTTGCACTTCCCCAAAATCTGCTCCAGAGGGTTGGGTGGAAAACAAATACAAACTTGGCAGGGGCACACAGGGGAGGAGAGGGGGGAAAGTTCTATTTCACAAGCACAAGTCGTTGAACTAATCAAATTGTTGCATACAACCCAAAATTTCCAAGGCCTATCCCTGAATTCAACACATTTAAAAAATGCAAAATTTTGAAAGCAGCAACACTATCCCTATAGCCTCTCTTAGCATTTGTTTGACTATCTGTAGAAACTGGAAATAATAATAATAATAATAATAATAATAATAATAATAATAATAATAATAATAATAATAAATGGTTTAGTTGCATGCAACACTAAGATATGGATCAGCAGAAAAATGCTGCACAAAGCAAGTATTTTCCAAATACTATAAGGCATGTATAACACATACAGGGGAAATATATTTTATCTAGGACACAGCAGTACTAAAAATACACAGTTTTAATCCTGGATGAGGATTAAAGTTCTTTATAATAAAAAAGAGAGAGAAAGAACAGATTACATCCATCTCTAATAATCATGTTGTTTTCAGGAAATTATTCTGCTATTATACAGGTTCTCCTTAATATACAAAAACTGCAAATAAATTTAGCCAGTAGTGAATATTGAAAAGTCTACTCATTTATCAAACTAGCAGCGGAATCATAGCCATGTCTACTCAAATATACATCCAATTCAATTCAGTGGGGCTTATTCCCAGGTAAGTATGGCTGTATACAGTGGCCTGGGATTAAGCCCCATTGAAGCTAATGGGATTTACTTCTGAGTAAACATGCATAGGATTACAGTCACTGTAATCTTATAATGGCAAATGACATGGGAAAATGCACATTCATATAAATTAGAAGTGGCCACGTTTTTCTCTCTCCAGATGATTAAAGTGGTGCTCCTACTCCACAGACGGAAGAAATAAAGTGATATTTGCTAGCCGTATCCAACACAGAATGTCTTTGATCTCATCTTGCTACAGCATTGCTATCTGCACAAAGTAAAGCCATTTCACTACTGATCAAATTGATGATCCTTAGTACTTCTTGCTAACTTCTAATTATGAAGCCCAAACTTTCACATTAACCAAAAAAGGAGGCTGCCCTTTGGCCAGCAATGATTGCATACATGCCCTAGTGGTGAGCGATCAGAAGTCACGATACTTCAAACAAGTAGTCCAACTCACCTGTTTGTTTCATGCCCCTTAAACAGCATGGTTGGGTCCCCAGCCTAGTGTCACAAATGACCACATTGTACAGTATTATCCTTGAAAGCTAAACACGTTTGGAAACCTGGGCGATACTTATCAAGCCCCAAGAGGTGATCCGTGTGCAAGCTCCCTTTTAAAGTGAGGCTTCTCACCATCAGAGTGCACATTTCTTGAGCCACGAATGGATCAATAGCCAAGATTTGCTGCTGGTTTTGAGACTAAAGCCTTGACCATCTGTCACTGATTAGATGATGGAACATCCGGCATTTGGATTTCTGCCTTTTCTTCTCTCGGGACACTTTCGTAAATATGTTAGCATCTCAGAATACTGTGGCCTACAAACTATTAATTGTAAACTACTCTGCTTAAGACGTCAAAAACAAAGCAGAACATTTTCAGAGGCGCTTTACTGAATAGCATCAATTAATACGTTCAGCTGAACAGGTCTGGCTTGACAAGAGGATGTCTTAAGGCAGGGGTAGTCAACCTTTTTTATACCTACCGCCCACTAATGCATCTTTCTTGATGGTAAAATTTCCTTACCACCCACCAGTGCTCGATGGAAGGAGGATTCAGCTTGTGCAGTAGAACCTTCTACCGCCCACCTAGAATCCTGAAACACCCACTAGTGGACAGTAGGGACCAGGTTGACAACCCCTGTCTTAAGGTAATGACGTCTGCATATGTACTGAAGATGTAGGATTGCTACATGTAAAGGAAGGAAACTGGTGGAGAACTAAAAGAAAAGGCGTCTAGGCAGATTCTGGTTAGCAGAAACAGCTCCAAGCACTTGTCCAAAGTGAAGGTGATTTAATGTGCAGTATATATCCAAATTATTTTAATACCAGTAGTTATTAACTCCTTGCAAACATCAACGTATGTAGGTTGGGATCCAATGGATCCCTTCAATGCCTTTCATGTGTATGCTAAGTGATCCTGTTCCATCCGCCACCACTACCAACAATATGTGTGTTGAAGCCGCCCAGAGTGGCTGGGGAGGCCCAGCCAGATGGGCGGGGTATAAATAATAAATTATTATTATTATTATTATTATTGAAGAGAGCATCTGAAGAGAGCATTTGGTAATATCTTATGCGTACTTTCATAAAGGCCCAGAGGCACCAGTGTTTCAGTAGGTCCTCATTCTAGTTATCAGGTTGTGATCTCAGAGATCTCAGTTCATTTCAGTTAAACTGGTAGCCCAATCCTAAATATGTTTTCTTCAAGGATTACCGTATTTTTCGCCCCATAAGACGCACTTTTTCCCCTCCAAAAATGAAGGGAAAATCTGGGTGCGTCTTATGGGGCGAATGCAGGCTTTCGCTGAAGCTTGAAGAGCGAGAGGGGTCGGTGCGCACCGACCCCTCTCGCTCTCCAGGCTTCAGGAAGATATCCGCCGCCCAGGCAGCCCTGTGGGAGGTCCCGCAGGGTTGCCTAGGCTGCGGATAGCAGCCTGCTTCTCGGAGCGTCGGGCGCCCTGAAGGCAGAGCGCCCGACGCTTCGGGAACAATTCCGCCGCCCAGGCAGCCCTGTGGGAGGTCCCGCAGGGTTGCCTAGGCTGCGGATAGCAGCCTGCTTCTCGGAGCGTCGGGCGCCCTGAAGGCAGAGCGCCCGACGCTTCGGGAACAATTCCGCCGCCCAGGCAGCCCTGTGGGAGGTCCCACAGGGTTGCCTAGGCTGCGGATAGCAGCCTGCTTCTCGGAGCGTCGGGCGCCCTGAAGGCAGGGTGCGCAAGGCTTGGGGCGGCAGCGGACTGCTTGCGCGCACCTAGAAGCTTGGGGCGTGCTGAGGTCAGCGCGCCCCAAGCTTCTGCATGCCGGCAAGCAGTCCGCTGCCGCCCCAAGCCTCCCGCACCCGGCAGGAGGTCCCGCCGGGTGCGCAAGGCTTGGGGCGGCAGCGGACTGCTTGCGCGCACCTAGAAGCTTGGGGAGTGCTGAGGTCAGCGCGCCCCAAGCTTCTACATGCCGGCAAGCAGCCCGCTGCCGCCCCAAGCCTCCCGCACCCGGCAGGAGGTCCCGCCGGGTGCGCAAGGCTTGGGGCGGCAGCGGACTGCTTGCCGGCATGCAGAAGCTTGGGGCGCGCTGACCTCAGCACGCCCCAAGCTTCTGGATTAGCGCAGGGGTCCGCTAGCCCTGGGAGAGGCGCCGGCTCTCCCACGCTAGCGGAGACCTTGCCGGCACGCAGAAGCTTGGGGCGCGCTGAGCTCCGCACGCCCCAAGCTCCTGGTGTAGCGCAGCGCACCTGGGGGGGAAATAAAAAATTTTTCCTTCATTTCCCCCCCTAAAATCTAGGTGCGTCTTATGGGCCGGTGCGTCTTATGGGGCGAAAAATACGGTAAGTTGCATGAAGCTCAACAGGAATTGCTTTTTGAGAAGTATACTTAGGATTATAGCTCAAGGTATATACATTTGTACTTTTTTCTGTCCCAAATTTAAGAGGGGGAAAATTAATCTGCTCCTGGTTAATCCCTAAACAGTATATATTTTCAACTTCCAAGATGCCATGTTACACAGCAGTGGTCTTCCATGGTAACCATTTTCTGTGTTTGGCCAACACATATAGCTAAGAAATGTGGCTACTAATTTAGAATGAATAAACTGAATAAAATGAAGTGCCCATCTTCTGAAAGTCCAACCACTCCCTGAACGTTAAAAAGTGATATTCCAAAAGACGAGTTGCCTGCCGTAGTGGCTAGAATGGGGATGGGGCTGATAGGAGTTTTAGTCCAAAAACACTTGGAGAGTTGTAGATTCTCCATCTTGGTTCCACAGTGTGCACTCAGTTTTCATGAGGCATCTTCATTAACATTTTAAAATTTATTTTCCCCGCACCAACAGGCATATTGAGGAAATAAATGTGATTTTTAAACATTCATATTGCATGCCACATGATTTGCAGAGAGAGTAGATGTTTAGAAGTACTTTTCTTTTTTAAAAAATAATAATAAATATTATTGGTTAGATTTCCCAGAAAATCTACCTTAAAAAAATAACGTTCACAGTGTAATGGTTTGAATATCTATATATGTGATTTGACAATTAAAGTCATTTACAGCAACAAAGTTAAAAACCAGAATTAGATACCTTTCAATTTCACAAAGAAATAACTTTACTACTATTCCCTGTCAAATTATGAATTTGATATATTGATTTCCTATGTAATGTAAAAAGAGGTTGTAATAAATAAGATTTCTTCCTCCCAAAGTATAACCTGCATGTTCTACTGCTATGAAAAATATAAATTTATAATAGGAAAAGCTGTTTAGCTACTGTCCTTAAAATTTTGCAAATATATATATCTCCTCAGTTTAGTATCTGGATTTTACAACCGAACATTTAGTCAAAATAATTTGCATTAATTGGTTTCACATAAAGAACACTGTAATAATAAAAGAAGAAATATGGATTCTGACCACTTTGTCCTCCTTTGGGAAAGCATCCAGGGAAGCAGAAAAAGGAGAAAAATATAAAAGAAAGAGAGAAAAGAAAAAGGAGGAAAACATTAATAGGCAGATATAAACAAGGCAATTCTTGTGTTCCTGTAAGCATAAGATTTACCAAAAATGAAGCACAGCACGTTTAAATAAAAACATCTATAGCACCACACACATACGGGCAGATACCTGAAGGATTTTAGCAGAAAATAAAATAAATAATAGTGAAATGGATGCATCAGGATTCAATACTCCAGTTTTGATGGAATAGCTGAGATCCAAAAGGCTGTGAGCAAGAGACCATGTACTACTGGTAGGAGAAATTGGAAATCCACAGGGCAGAAATGGATGCACTTTCCCCTCAAACATAAGAATTTTGGATTGTTTCGTCCCTACTAGAAGCAATATGGCTCCCCCTTTGAACTCTGCAACGTGTAAAGTACAGTGGGTGGTCTCCAGTGTCGTCCTACTCAGTGCACATCCATTGAAATGAATGAACACCACCAACTTAGGTCCATTAATTCCAAAAGGTCTGCTCTAGATATTACTTAGTTGTGTATACAAGCATGTGACACTACTTTCTATAAATGTCATTGGCAACTGCACAAGAGCATATACAATTTTCAGGGTGTATAAATCAAAGTAGCTTTTCTACAATACTAATGCAGAATTCCATGAGAAAAGCATTATTATAGCTTGTCACTGTGTCTGTCACAATCATTTTCAAGTGAAAAATAATAATAGGTCCCCTCTTTTATTTATTTCTGAAATTGATTTTGCACAAACAAAACATGGAGCGAGGAATTCTGAAAACAAATATATAGAGTGAGCAAAACAATGAAGTTCAAGGAGTTGGGGTGTGGAAATAAGAAAAGGAAACCAATGCCAAAAAAAAAAAAATCTGCACAGGTAGGATGTTCTAGCGATGGAAATCAACATTGCTTTGTTTTGCATGCAGTAGAAAACTTACATTGTTTGATCGCAGAGAAACACGCCCTCCACATCTGGCACAAAACTTTGTCCGGCAGTAGGAGCATAAATGACCACAACCATCGGCAAACTTAGTTTTGTGACAGATTCCACATGTTGGCGCATCGTCCTTGTGCTCTCCGTGGTAACGGCGGGATTCCTCACCTATTTTTCGGACTTGCTCTTTGTAACTTTCAAATTGTTGGTGCAATCTTCTGTAAGGAAAAGAAGGGGTTTTTTATATAGCAAAAGCACCAAGACCAGCTCACCCATCAAGTGCCTAGCACTAATCCACACCATGTGTGTCTTCACTATATTTGCTAAACAGAAGCATACAGGTGCCACTCTTGATTATTTGAAAGGAAAAACAAACAGCGGGATTATTTATCTATTTATTATGCACACTTCACCCTGAGGTACCAGCAACTTAAAGCAACTTTTAACTGCTCATATTGGTTTCTTTAACATAAGCCAAGCAAGCTGCTTTTTATGCAAACAATTACCAATAAAATCTCCTGTTTCCAAAACAAATAAAGGTCACTTATAGATTTCAGAAGAGTCCCAATACTGTGTACGACCAACACAGATGCCTGTGTTTTTGCCAGGACGTAGAAACCTCAAAAAAGTTATTTGATAATAGCAAATGCCATACAAAGAAAAACCCTTCCTCTTCTTAGGTAAATTTACCTGAAGTCACTGTCCAAACTGATTGTTACTTTCAATTTAATAAAACGTAGGTTCTCTCCCCTTAAAGATTTTCATAAGCGCTGTCATCATTTCATCCATAACATTTTAAAAGTGAAAGCTGTCACATGCACCACCAGTCTCACTCGCCACTATGTCAAACAAAATTTTAAAAATGTATAGCAGAATAATACACTTTTCGATTTAACCCATTAACTGCTGTTATGGCTGAAACCAATCATAAGCTGCAAATTGCAAGCCGTCCAAAAGTTCTGGAAGAAGCACTATCATATGTGCAACTGTGGGTGAAAATATTTAAGTACAAGTGGCTCTTAAAAAAAAGCAATGCAGTGTGTCTCTGCCCTTCTCACAGTTCCAGCCAGCCTACAAGAGCCTTGCAGTGTGGTTCAGATCTCAGGGTGGTGAGTGGTGGTGAGTTTCAAGAATGAGGAAGGCATAAAGGGCACCTTTTTTCCCCACCCCATGCTTTCCTTGTTGTGCTGCATAGTTATACAGGGTTGATAGAACCAAATCTCGGCAATTTGAAATTATAAATTAGACATAGGCAAACTCAGTCCTCAGATGTTTTTGGGACTACAATTCCCATCATCCCTGACCACTGGTTCTGTTAGCTAGGGATGATGGGAGTTGTAGTCCCAAAATACCAAGAGGGCCGAGTTTGCCTATGCCTAATATTTTGGAGATGGGAGATGCCTAAATAATATTTTGGAGATGGGAGAGCTATCTCTCCACTTTATTTACAACTTCTCTCTCAATCCATTTGCCCTGTTGTCATCATCTATCAGGCAGGTTTTGTTTTTTTAAGTCATTTCCTTTAATTCACAAGCTTTTGCACTTCTGTATCCCCGGTGGAAGTGCCTGCTTTTTGCTTTTTTCAGTCGCCCAGCAGATGGCACCAGAGATTGTAATTTCACATAGCCATCATCTGTTCAGTTTTAAAGAACTGAGGTTTCCTTAGAAGCAAGTGCCTTTAATTTTGTGGTAACAACGGCCTTATCTTCTGTTAAAAATCTCTCTTTATAAATGTAAGAATATTTGTGTGCATGAAATGAGTATTTGCCTGTTCATTTGTCCGCTCAGCTTGTGACAGGAGTGTGCAAAACAACAGCTTCTGTTCACAATGAATCAGTCAGGTAACCACCATCATGCTTGGATATTCACAAGGAAACCAGATAGCCACAACCAGGCCCTAAGATCTAATATCTGGTGCATTCCACTGGTTACACAGAAGGAACCATCCCTAGCATTTGTTTTCCGTTTCTAATTTTACATCAAAACCAGCCTTTCAATATAAGTCCAGCCTGGTGTAAGAGTTTCTATAGGAGGAAGAAAGACTGAATGAGATACCCAGTTTTTGTGGGGAAAGTATTTTTATAGTTCTTGAGCAGAACGAAACACAGGGAGCAGATGAAGAGCACAACTTCTACAATGTTTTGTGAGTCTCTTTGCATATAACAATAGTTCATATTAAGCCCACTGATGTTTTTTGGGACTTGTTTACATAGCGAATAAACAGTCCACACACAAAGGCTGACAGATCTGCAAATGCTTAAAAAACACCTAGTTTGGTGTAATGGTTAGAGCCAACTGAACTGATGAGACTCAGGTTCAAATTGCCACTGAGCCAGTCCCCATCTCCCAGGCTAACCTACCTCACAGGGTTGTTGTGAGGGGGGAAAAGCAGAGAGAACCATCTACATTCCCTCAGCACTTCCTTGGAGTAAGATGGGATGAATATATATGCATTTGACACTACTTGTTGCAGAAGCCACCAAGTCAATTTCCCTGTCCATCCATGGAAAGATTTTGAGCCCTGCTGGTGACTATTCAGCTGGAATGACAAAGCACCTTAAGGGCACCTTGCTCCTTTGCTTGAAAATAAAAGCCCTCTTCAGGTGTTCTCTTAACACATTGCACTCTGGCTCAGGGAGGGCAGCAAGAGAACCAATGTGATGTAATGGTTAGAGCACTGTTTCCCAACCTTGGGTCTCCAGCTGTTTTTGCACTACAACTCCCATCATCCCTAGCCAGCAAGACCAGTGGTCAGGAATGATGGGAACTGTAGTCCAAAAGCAGCTGGAGACCCAAGGTTGGGAAACACTGGTTAGAGTGCTGGACTAGGACCTGGGAGAACAGGGTTTGAATCCCCATTCAGCCACGATGCTCACTGGGTGACCTTGGGCCAGCCACCATCTCTTAGCCTGACCTACCTCTCAGGTTTGTTGTGCAGATGCAATGCGGAGGAGGAGAACCATGTGCACCACTCTGAGATCACTGGAAGATAAGGTTGGTATATAAATTAATAAATAAAATAATAAAAATGGTGAATGGCCCTCTCTCACATGTTTTACTAAGCAGGGCACCAGAACACCTGAAGATGGTTTTCGTTCCATTAATTTCCAGTGCATTCAGGACAACTGATGTTATGTACTGAAGTTCTCACCCTGGGCCAGCAGGGGGATACTGCAGATAGTTATGCAAATAAGAGATCGAAAGTGATGTTCAGTGATTGGATAGTTGTACTGGAGCTCTATATAAGCAGGCTGACTGAACCCTTCAGTTCAGTTCTGTTCTGGCCTGTGAATAAACAAGAGCTGTTTGAAGAATTGCTGTGTCGTCTGATATGTTCACCCACAACTTAACAACTGATATGATGCGAGGAAACTATAAGGGTCCCTAGGAGGCCTTGTAGAAGTCTCTCTCTCTCTCTCTCAGCCTTACCTGCCTTACATTGCTAAGAGAAAGATGACACTCTTAAAGTGCTCTGAAAGGGCTAAAGAAGGAAAGAAGAACAATAACAATATTTCCAAATGTGCTTAGGGGCTGCAGCTATTGGTTGAGCTTGAATTGTATTCATCTAAAGAGCAAAATGGTGGCACGTGTTCACTGCAACTACACTGCTGCTGGCCCTGCTATGGCATTGTGAGAGGGACTTACATGCGCAGAGCATTCTGGAATCAGGCATAATTCCAAAAGGTCCACTTCTCACAATTATTTAACAAGATATGGAAAGGATCAACCATAGGAGGTACACAACAGGTTTACAGCAAAGTGGGTTACTGTTGAATTTCATTTTTGTACATCATCTCAAAAGCTGCAAGCGAACATACCTATTGAAAGAAAAAGGCGCTTCAAAACCCTGGTGACTCAAGAGGCACAACTGGACGATTATGAGTCAGTGATTTATGATAGCTAAAATAAAGCAAGCTAAATATGCAAGCTTCCCACTATTATTCCCGAAATGATCGCATGCAGCTGTTCAACCAGGAAGCTTCTCTCTGACCAAGCCAGCAGGAACTATTACAGCCATTCTTGTTCAGCTTGAAGCTTTTATATCTCAAAGCTGATGAAACATTTCTGAAAGTTCCATCGCATGTGGTTTCTTTTTCCCAGGCCCAGAGACTGCCCACATTTCCCTATTGATTCCAGCCACGCACTCCTTAGAAGTCTCAACTTCCGAGTTCAATGGGATTTCTTCCTTACATAAAAAATCAGAATTTGATTAAAAATAGCTGGCAGAGGAAAGACATTGCCACAGGGGAAACGACAACTCTACAAGAACCTAAGAGGCTTGAACCTGGGTTGTCTGTGCATAGAGAACCTCCTTGGTTGTGCAAGACCATCAGAAGAACCTGCTTCAGCATCTACACTCAGCTCATTGCTATCCCATACTGCAGCTGACTGCCAGCATCTAGTGTGGGGAACCAGAAATGTTTTGGAGCTCTTAGGAAGTGAGACCTGATAGGCGATGTTGCAATTCAGAGTGCTCCTGTTAAGAGTTCTAGCCAGCCAACCCCACCTGTTTTCCAGGACACTCTATTCCATTCACCTGCCCTGGGGGAGAAAAAGATTGAGCCAATGAGCAACTATTTCTATATTGCTCATTTCCCATCACCTAGTTGTCAGGTTTTGAACAAGTAATCAAGGAGAAAGGGGAGTTAAAGTCACACATCAGGGCAGCCCAACTTTTCACACCAAGTGGGCCGCAAGCAGAGCTTTCCAAACTATTCATGTTGGTGACACACTTTTTAGACGTGCAAAATTTGACAAACACACCCCACACCTTCATTCTGCCTTCCCAAAGCCAGCTAAGTGAGGCATCGGGCTTTGGGAAGGAGGCACAAGGCTCTGGCAGGATCCTAAACCCTCCCACCTCCTTTTTAAAGCTGGGCGAGCACTAAGTGGACTTTGGGAAGAAGGCAGAAGGACTCTAGGACGCTGTCAGAGTCTTCCCACCTCCTTCCCAAAGCCCAGCCCCTCGCTTACATGGCTTTGGGAAGGTAGCAAAGGGACATGACGTGAAATGCAGCTCAAGGGCCCCACATTGGACCACCCTAGTCTAAATCATACAAAGCCTTTGGAGTTATTATTCCATTCGGGGAGACTTGATTCCTAGCAGAATACGAGAACAAGTTTTACGAGAGAAATAAGCAATAATTTTCTGTACTGTAGGATAAAAATGGAATTGTTTACCAGTCACAGCAAGAGCCTAGATAGCCTTCTAGTCCCTGCTGGTATATATCCAAGTTTCTAGTCTGTGCTTAAAATAATGATTCCGATTATTATTTTTTAGAAGTCTGAAGAAGTCAGCAGTCATATAAAAAACCCCACTAACCTAACCATCTTATGCACATTTGGTCAAAAGCGAACCTCTCACTGCGTTCCGTGGAACTTACTTCCTACGTGAATCCGTATCAGCCTTTAGAAAATCTTCTAGAGTCTTGATAAATTAGGACCATATAATCCTGACAACCCACAGAGAACAAACCATCAACCTACTAGGGTTGAAGGACAGGTCAGTTTCTGCACAGAATAGTTGGTTTTGTGGTCATTAGGAGGTACTCAGTGGTCTACAGGCTGCCCACCACTTTCCTGGTCCCACTTTCTAGGTTTTTAGCTGTGTGCTGAAGCATTTGCTGAGAGCAGAGGGACCCAGTGCTAAGCACACAGGACTGGCAGAGGACTCCAGGTGGACTCTCCTTCCTTGGAGAGGCTGGATGGCCATCTGTCATGGATGCTTTAGCTGAGATTCCTGCATTGCAGGGAATTGGACTAGATGACCCTTGCATCCCTTCCAACTCTAAGATTTTATGATTCCAACCCTCATTTGCACACCGATGGTGTGTTTGTGTGTCCCTCCATTGGTCTTCCCATTCCTCTTCTGTCCACTGAATGTACAAAGTGGGAAGAAGTGCTACTGGTAGGACTCCCCACCGTCTGCCAGGCCTTCTAGGGGCAGGGCTGCATCCCAAGCAGGTCCCACTGCTGTGGTGGGACACCTTCAAACCCAATGTACTCCCTCCACCTCCCTCCACCTAGGTACTGTGTGCAGCAGTGATGTCAATGCAGCAATATCCTTATACAGTGGTACCTTGGGTTAAGTACTGTATTTTTTGCTCTATAAGACTCACTTTTTCCCTCCTAAAAATTAAGGGGAAATGTGTGTACGTCTTATGGAGCGAATGCAGGCTGCGCAGCTATCCCAGAAGCCAGAACAGCAAGAGGGATCACTGCTTTCACTGCTTTCACTGCGCAGCGATCCCTCTTGCTGTTCTGGCTTCTGAGATTCATAATATTCTTTTTCTTGTTTTCCTCCTCCAAAAACTAGGTGCGTCTTGTGGTCTGGTGCGTCTTATACAATGAAAAATACGGTACTTATTTCGTTCCAGAGGTCCCTTCTTAACCTGAAACTGTTCTTAACCTGAAGCACCACTTTAGCTAATGGGGCCTCCTGCTGCTGCTGCCGGAGCACAATTTCTGTTCTCATCCTGAAGCAAAGTTCTTAACCTGAAGCACTATTTCTGTGTTAGCGGAGTCTGTAACCTGAAGCATATGTAACCTGAGGTACCACTGTACCAGATCGGAGTATTTGCCCATCTAACTCAATATTGTTTACTTTCATGGGCACTGGCAGTAACATCTTTCCAAGGTTTCAGGCAGAGGTCTTTCACGTCACCTGCTACTTGAGCCTTTTAAATGACGTCTAGGATTTAAACCTTTAACATGAGGGGCATAGCAGGTGGCCTTTTGCCTCTGCAGTCCATTTCCAATGGCAATATTTGGAATTTAGGATGGTTTGACGCTCTGATATGATGATAATGGGTAGATCAGAAGGAGATACTGAATTGTTTGTTTCAACTCGCCTGAAGTTAGGCTCCAATGCTAACCAAGCAACTCCTGACCATTCTCCCCAAAAACTCCACATTGAACCATCAGAATAAAACAGGCAATACTCTTGATAACTGGATTCATCTCAGTTTAAAAGCTAATGCTTGAATGGGAAAAAGCGGAAGGTTGGGTCACATTAATGGACATAAATAATAAGCTATTAGCACTTCAAGCAACAGCAACGCAACAGCTAATTTAAAGTCCAAGAGGGGTTATAAGACTTTTTATTATGCATCTTGAAATTTGCATCTGTTTAATGCTTTTATTATCCTACCTGCTGAGGACAATTTAATAGACTGCATAATGGCCCAAGTTAACTGCCCTTAGAAAATATTTTGGTTGGTTTCCGGTGTTCCAGAGAGCTCCTGCACAATAAATGAATATGTTGAGCTTGTTTGATTAGCCCTTGTCTGAAACTCCTTCCCCCCTTCCCAGTCACAGTAACAGCTAAAGCTTATGTAAAGCTGTTACTTGAGAGGGGCTATAAGCTCAGGGGCAGAGCACATACTCCTCATGGAAAGGGTCTCCCATTCAGTCTCTGGTATCTGCAGACAGGGCTGAGGACGACTCCAGAGAGCTGCTGCCAGCCAGAGTGTGCAATACTGTGCTAGATGGACCAACAGCCTGACTCTGTGAAAGAATCCCCCAGTAAGGGGGGAACGTATGAACAGGGGGACAGATTCACAGACACTGCATTAAAACTTTAAAAGGTGTGTGTGTGTGTGTGTGTGTGCGCGCGCGCGCGCGCGCGCGCGCATGAGAGAGAGAGAGCGGGAGATAGGCCCATTCAGAACCAATTCATTTCATAACAAGTAACCACATGATTCTTTTCCTGGAGAATATTACAACTTCCAAACATAACTGGAAACATGAAGGAAACGACGAGACAGTGGTGGTTAGAAAAAAATGCCAAAGTAATATGAAACCTATTTCTCAGGCAAGTGTTCGGTAAGCAGGTAAAATGGATTACAGTTTTGGGCATGGCAGCACCTAAAGGGGGAAAAAGGGGGAATATATCAACATATATTAACAGATCAGGGAAATATATTACAATATGGGAAGAAATGTAAACAGAATGCGACAATGAAGTAAAATAAATAAATTTTTAAATGCGTGTATGTTTTGTTATCAAATAATATAACTTAAATCTGTGTCTGTGGAAGCATTCAGGTATGCATCATACACCAATTCACCATTATTTGAAAACCAGTTGACCTAATTCAATTGTTTGGCTGCAGAAACTCTTCTGCATGCAATCTCTGATCCTCCCCCCCCCCCATTTATTGGCATGCGGAAACCTGATTGTATTGGAACTCAAACCAGCCAATAGATTTTTTTTTTTTTTTACAGATGCACATCTAAATTAGAATTTTGAAGAGGTGTATTACTGACTTATCATTTTATGTTAAAATATCATTGAGCTGGGAGTTAGCGTTCATTTAGATGTAGAAAAGCAGCTATGAACAATTTAAAATTAAAACAGTCAAAGCCAAATATAGGCCGCTAATTTCCTTTTTTTGCAACAAGCACTGTCCATAAAACCCGTCTAAAAGAAAGGGGGGGGAACATCTGTTGGAAATTTCCTTCACAGAAGATTTATCAGGATTTAGAAGGGAAAACATTATTGTCTCCACCAGCCAATCAATGTTGAATTCTCAGTCTTCCCTCACCCCCCCACCCCCATGCAATATGAGACAACAGTGTTAGCAAAATAAGAGTGCTTCAGAATGTTTGGGAATCAAGAGCACTGATTAGCTTGCGAGGAGGCAGTGATTTGTAATATAGAGAATGAGTACAAAACCACTCAGTGAACATTTTGTTGCTGGTACCGAGCCATAGTCAACTAACAGCTGCAAACAAGTGTGGAAAGAATGAACATAAACACCAGCAGCGTGGGCTTCATTTAAAAATAGTCATAGCAATCGAACCACTTGATCCCAGATAACCTCCCCCCCCCCGCTCATTTTTTATTTTTTTGTTTCCTTCCCTTGCAAAATAATTATGAATGGGACTTTGCACTCTGCCGCCATAACCAGTGAAGGCATTTGCCATTATTAACACATCAGTGGTGGCTTTCCCCCTCCTCTAAGGGTGTCTGTCATCACATACCTAATGCTTTTGCCTCTGTCAAGGCTTGCTGCAGTTTGAAAATGTCTCTAAATTGACATAAACATACCTTTGGGATGTGGTCGTGTGTACAGTGGAGTCACATCATGATTGCATCTAGCGTACATGAATTCAACTAAACACACTAATTATTATTACAGTGGTGCCTCGCAAGACGAAATTAATTCGTTCTGCGAGTTTTTTCGTCTTGCGAATTTTTCGTCTTGTGAAGCACGGTTTCCCTGGGTATTGACGGTTTTAAGAAAAAGGAAACAAACTTGCAAGACGTTTTCGTCTTGCGAAGCAAGCCCATAAGGAAATTCGTATTGCGAAGCAACTCAAAAAACGAAAAACTCTTTCGTCTTGCACGTTTTTCGTCTTGCGAGGCATTCGTCTTGCGAGGTACCACTGTATTATTATTTATTACTTTTACCCCAGCCATGTGGCCGGGCCTCCCCAGCCACACTCCCCCCCCCCGAAAGCACTCTACCACAGGACATCTGCCACTGCAGCTTCTGCAAAAGTTCCTTCCTTCTACTAGGATCCCACCCACCAGTTTCAGGTTCCATTCCAGATATTTCCCGCTGCCTTGCCAGGATTTGCCCACCTTTGCCTGCCTCCTCCCTCCTCCCTTGTTTTCTACCCCCCTTGAGGAAAGCCCTTTCCCCCAATTGGGGTGGGGCCCTCCAGGCTCACACATGCAGTGGAGATATGAGGAAGGCCACTTGCCAGCCAGTGCTTACCATGGCCCCATTGGCTGGAGGAGAAGGTGGGAAAGCCTTCTCCATTGTTGTTGTTGTTGTTGTTGTCATCGTTGTCATCCTCCTCCTCCTCCTCCTTCTCCACTGTTTCATCCAGCTCCTGCTTTCTGGCCTCAGGAAGGCACTGGGACTGAAGCAAGAATTGTGTGTGGCACAGCCACCACACAATCAAGCAGCAGCACCAGACAGAAACAGGAGAGTGAGAGCCCAACTACAGGTCATTTGGAAGCAGACTGTACTTTATGGGCGATGTACGGCAATTTCAACTATAGGCGATTTTCACTTTACCCGCTGGATTCAGAGTCCAACCTCTGTGTAAGATGCAACTCTGCTGACACAATTCCAGACACAATGCTCCAAATATTTCATAGTTACTGTAAGTCCCCTAAGCCTATGGATTGAAGGCACATGGTATTGCGGCTTTGCCAAGCTAAACAAGTTTGCGTCTGATCATTACTTGGACAGGAAACCACCTGTGGAATCTCTTTATGCTACCTTGAGTTCCATGTAAATGGATCATTAACAGAAGTACAACCAAATGTTGTAGTACTCTTGCTCAGTGTTCTGTTGAATCAGCCATACCCTCCTAACAAACACTCCATTCCCATCCCTCTTGCTAGTTTTCATCCTTCTCCCAACAGTAAGTCAACATTCTATGAGCACTGAGCATTGGGGATGTTTTGGGAGTGTTCCCTCCTCTGCATTTAGGGTTTTGGCCCCCTAAAGTTTTTGTTTGTTTGTTTTATTCCTGCAGATCTTTGGAGATACCTCTCCCTTGTACACGGATAACACCTTTTTAGTTACATTGGGATTCACATTGCCCTCTGAACCTTGGAGATAAAGGGAATTTTGCCATACCTGTAATAACTTAGTAAATGTAAAGTTTTATAGAAACAGAAGCCATACAGGCAACCATTTTAGCACACATTCTACCACATCTCTGCATCTGATATGTGGCAAAGTACTTAGCACTTGTCAGGGTGATACAGATAACAAAAGCTACCCGGTCATATTTCAGGGCTCCAAGTTTCTCCAAATTTTTATCCAAGTACCTGTACAAATAATCACTCTTTTAAAAAAATCCACTAGCTGACTTACTGAATGAAACAGTGATTCATGTCCCCTTTATAGCTATTGATTTGGCCTCCTCAGCAGATTCGTCAATACTCTAGCCACATGCCACACAGATTTATTAAAACTAATATTTAAAAATCCATCTCTATAACGTGTGTGCTCTATCCCCAATCTGTAACCATATCCACAACACTTTTATTCAAGTATACGGTTTCAGTGTTATGACAGAAGAAAACTCGTATCATACTAATATGAGTTGGGAACTCTATGGGGCTTGAACTGGAAAGGTAGGATGAAGCTAGTGAAAGTGGATACACAATCTGAACCTCTAGGTCAGGGATGAAAAGCCTCTGCTTGAGGGCTAAATGTAGGCTTCCAGGCCTCCATATTTTCTACACAGAGGATAGAGGCGTGAGTGTAAAAAGACTAGCCTGCTGTACAAAAGCAACATTCACATTTGTTGCTCTGCCTATTTGTCTTTGGCTCCACCCAACAAAAATTATGAAAAAACTTCCCCTTGCTAGAAGTACTAAGACTCCTGCCTTTACATGACTAACAGGGAAATCCCTTGTGCTTGCTGAACTCTGCATCTTCCAGCTAAAGCCACTGTGCTCAGGACCAATTCCTGAGAAGGTACCCTTCACGTCTAGAGTCAGGCCTTGCTGCCCTCAGTCCCAGCTTGGTAGCTTTTAACTGTGGCAAAAACAATTATTTCTAGCCATTGTGATACCGACATTATCTCATAGTCATGGGTTACACTACATTTTTCAGATCTGCAGATGTGCAAATAGTGGGATTTTCTTTAATGCTTTATCGCATCCACAATAAAAATGTAAAACTATATTAATGTGAGGAGAATTGGCTTCCAAATAATGAAGCAGCTGCGATTTTAAAGGAAACACAAACACACACACACACACCACAAGCTTACCCCCGACTACTGAATACTTGCGAATAAGGTGTTGCATCACTGACAGAAGATACTTGAGATTGGGCTTAATCGAAACACTGGAGGGGGTTCTGCAGCTGCCTCCCTAAATGGACCAGAGATGCTACGTGGTGGAAAGAAGGAACTACCGGTAGTTACAAGATGTGTTCCTGCTTTATCTGATGGCAACCACACATTTACAGTAACATCCACCTTAGGAATGTAAGAAGAGCCCTGCTAGATCAGATCAAAGGCACATCTTATCCAGCATTGTGTTCTCACAGTGGCCAACCAGATGCTTAGGGGAAGCCCACAACCAGGTTCTGAGCACAATAGCCCTCTCCCAATCATAACCCCCAACAACTGGCATTCAAAGGTATACTGGTGAAATTTTGCACATGGGTTCAATAAGGTCCAAAAAATCACTAACGTCAGTATATCACAACCCCATTTGGTAATGGAACACAGGGCAAAAGGTGATCTCTCTGTAGAAACCAAGGTGCAGATAGCATACAGAGAATCAACTCAAACATCTTGTAAATCCTTTGTCAAAGAGAGCATGCAGTCAACATTATTTCTTCCTGTCCATTATAATGCTCTATATTTTCACTCCTCAGTTTTTACTTGGCATCCAAGTGTCTGGAGAGCCACATATGAAAGTGAGATGAAACACTATCTCACATCCATGCTCTTTGTGTTTTCTGAAATAAAAAGGACTCTTTTCATTCTGGTTAAACACACACACACACACACACACACACACACACACACACGGCACTGACAAAGATTAAATGAAAAGAAGGTGAAACTGGGTGATAAATTCAAAGCGCTTCCACCCAGCCTGTGTAAATCTACATTTTTGGCACAAGGCATATGGTAAACACCAGGTCTTTGTGACTGGAAACATAAAACGCTAATGCTGTTTGTTCTACCTGCAGCACAAGGCATACCTCTTTGCTCTTTTTGACTCTGTCTCTTCCTGGCCCCATCACACCTCCTGGTGCGAAATCTTTTCCTGCTTTGCACATGTCCTGATTATAACCACCATATGGTTGTTACAATTTCTGTAGCTTTCCTCTGCTTTACAGGCCACTGTGCTTTGCCATATCTTTGCTGTTCACCTTGTCTTACCATCTGATACCCATCATCTGTTTAGCACATTGCAAGCCAAGAGCATTTACTTTCTTCGCTCTAAATGCGGACTTGAAGCAGCAGTCGCTGTATTCTTTGGAGGCCCGTGTGGAGTACTCTAGCACTCTGGAGGCAGTAGACTACGCTGCAGAATGAAAGGTGCTCTCAGGTCACAGCAATCTGCCTCATACAAATGGGCAGGACAACAGTCCTTCTAGCTGAGTACTGTCTATGTAAGAGGTGGAGAACATCAGGTGGAGAACAAGGGGGTCAAATGTAGCCCTTCCGGCCTCTCACCTGGTCACACCTAGAGAACCTTGCTATAGAACCCTTCTTAAGTGTTGGGTGGAATGTGCCACTGATCTCTAATAATGCCTCTTGGCTGCCTAAATGGAGGATAGAAAGAACTGCGTAAGTTTGTGTAGAAGCTAACCTACAGCACAAAGGTAAAATCTACATTCGTCACTCCACTCGCTTTTGCCTCTGGTGCTGCCTGCTATTGGTATGTTTCCACTGAAAGGTTGACCAGAAGAGACTACAGTCCAGTCCTCAAAGGGGGAAAAACCTCCCTACCCCTGATCTACATCAACTGACAATGAAGCCCCATGGTTTCAGAGTAGGATCCTTCCCAGCCCTACCAGAAGAGGTGAGGAGTTGAACCTGAGACCTTTCATGAGGTCCACCACTGATGTGCAGTTCTCCCCTTTAGTGGTATTCAACATGATAAAAAAGAGGAAAAGAACCTAAGAGATACTCTCCAACATTTCTCAAATGAAAATAGGGATGCCCTATTTCTATCATCATCATTACTACTACTACTACTACTACTACCACTACTACTATTACTATTATTTTATTACTTATAGCCTGTCCATCTAACTGAGTGGCTCAAGCCACTCTGGGCAGATTCCAATATATATAAAAACATAATAAAACGTTAATTTTAAAACTTCCCTGTGCAGGGCTGCCTTCAGATGGCTCAGGGATCAGATAACTCCATACCCACCAACATTTCTCCAATGAAAATAGGGACGTTCTAAAGAAAAGCAGGACATTCTGGGATCAAATCAGAAACTGGGCTTCTGTAAATCCTGAAAAATAGGGACATATGGAAGGTCTGAGCAGAGTCCATCTACTTCAGCATCCTATTCTCACCAGACACCTGTGGGAAACTTGCAAGCGGGACCTGAATCCAAGACCCCTCTCCCCTCCTTTGGTTTCCAGCAACTGGTATTCAGAAGCATTACTGCCAAGGAAGCAGAGCACAGCCATCTTGAAACAAAGGAATGGAAGAAACAAAATCCATTGAGTTCTTGGTGTTGGTCCCACATGCATTAGTGGCAATTACAGGGGGGGGGGGATTTCCTTTAAGGTAATGGGCAAATTTACACTATACTACATCCTGAAGATACTTTGCATTTGGACTAGAAAAGGGAAGCACAATAAGATATTTACCAGGATCCCTTTCATCTAATGCTTATTGCATTTATTCTAGGGCTGTATCCAGGCATGTAAAATAGTCTCTGCAGCCTGAGGGGTCATATCATGTCCCACCCAGTCTTAAAGCTGCTACTGTCTCGGCTGGCTAGCTGTTGGCATTACTATTAAATATATTTTTGGCTTCACTCCTTTTTGACCCATCCTGGGCTTAATTTTTACTTTTCAGTTAGTTCATCCATTTTGACACTGAGGCTGTTTGGTGACGCAAAGGACAATGGGACTCAAAGAAACTGCTGCTTGTAACAACTGCCATTTGAGATCCAACAAACAAAAATAAGAGCAGGAACAAGTCCCTTCACTTTCTTGGTTGTTGAAAAGAGGCTACGACACAGCAGATCACTGAATGCTGAGCAGCGACCAAGAGAGAACTGAAGAGGCTGCCCTCTGCCATTCATTCATTCCTTTTATTTGTATGCAGCTTTTCCTCTGCCATTCATTCATTCATTCCTTTTATTTGTATGCAGCTTTTCCACACACACAAAAATACTCAAAGAGAACAGGGGTGCATTTCAAATAAACACTTTTAAAAAAATAACACAGCAAAACAGTAACATAATAACATACCAAAAAAAAACACATTTCAAAACTATAAATATAACAAGATTCCATAAACAGTAGGCAACACCTAACAGCAGAAATAAAAGCAGAGTTTCACCTTAGTCCTAGAAATACCTCTCCCATGCTGTTGCTCAAAGACTCAGTCCTGCGGCAGCTTCTTACATGACTTCCAAGGGTAAGAGGGCCAGGGAACTGGAAACAACCTTCCCATTATATTGCTCCCAGACCACTGATCCATCTAGCTCAGGGTTTCTCCAAGTTGCTGTTGGAGTACAACTCCCATCCTTCCTAGCTAGCAGGACCAGTGGTCAGAGATGATGGGAACTATAATCCAAAAACAGCTGAATACCCAGGTTTGGGAACCCCTGAGCTAGCTCAGCACTGGGGGAAATATGGCCCCCTATATGTTGTTCGGCTCAAAACCCCCATCAGCACCAGCCCCATGGACAATGGTCGGGAATAATGGGAGTTGCAGTCCCCAGCAACACCTGGAGGGCAACAGGTTCCTCATCCCTGATTCTAGCTCAATATTGTTTTATACTGGCTGGCAGAGGTTCTCCATGGTTTAAGACAGGGTGTCTCCCTCAGCCCTAGCTGGAGACACCAGGGATGGAAGCTGAGTCCTTCCGTATACAAAGTAGTTCTATAAGCACTGAGATACAGTCCATTGCTGGCAAACATCTGACTGGAGGCAGGGAAGAAGTGGTGCAGAGACAGGGACACTGATGGTGAATCACGAGTGTCATTATCCCACACCTGCACGGGACACTGTGTTCATTCAACAACACACCTCCACAGTGCTGTGAAGGCTCCTCCTTGCCTCCAACCAGGCAGTCACCAGTAAAAGCGCCTGGCTTCCTTACCTGTCAATTACTACTCAGCAGAAGCAGGCATTTACCGTTTACACCAGCTGCCATTGCCCAGAAATCAAATGCATGAGTTATTTGCTTGCTGAAATCAGCCTACAAAATGTCCACTGCAGTATGTGAACTTCAAATGACTCTTATGAACCAAAAACATAAAATGACAACCAACGACAGGCTTCCAGTATAAATCCACACCCTTCGCAATCTCTTAATCTAATTTTCACATCCAACGCATCTTAACAAGGCTTTGAGATTAATCTCACCTTTTCCCCCTCACTGCAACCAACAGGAAATTCCTTACAGAATTTAGTAAAGCAACGTAGTACCCTGATATCCACATGCAATAATCCACAAATCTGTTTTGGGAAAACTACAAACAGACCAGATAACAAGTTTTCAGGATTGTGCTTCTTATTTATACATTTCAGATGCTGGGAGGTTAGTAAAGCAAGCTGTTTGAAACACCAAATTTCTACAGAGCATCATTTCCCCCCTTTTTAAAAAACTGCCAATTAGCATCTCCCACTGTCAAAAAAAGAGGGTTCCTTAATTAGGAACATGAAAAGGCTTTAGAATTCTTGACACAAATAGAGTACTTGTTATTGTGAATGATGTCACACATCATTCCGCAGCATCCTCATATTCACTTTTCTTTCTTTAAAAGCAGAATGTAGGATTGATTTATGACAATTGTACTTTAGATGCAAATAGACTTCAGTTCTCCTTCAGCCCTGTACCTCACATTGAATCATGTTGCAGATGGTAATTGGATCAGTGTAATTGTTGTTCTGTGTAAACTCAACTCTAATTAAGAGAAGACTTTTGGGGAGCTGAAATTTTGGCATATGGTTTTGTTCAAACTCCCAACAGCTGAAAATGCAGTGGTTCCTTCAGTTAAATTCCCACACAGACACATATCTCCCTCTGCTTACCCCATAAATCACAGTTTTAACCTTCAAGTATTTGTTCTGATTTCAACACGATAAGTGTCTAGTTCTGGTAAGAATATGATTTGCATTAAGCCAATAGAGAGTCATACCGTGTCAGAATGACAAGAACCAAGGTGCGGGGGGGGGGGGAGAACATTTTACAGGTAATAAAAGCAAATAGATGGAAAATATCTGGAAGAATTAGAGATTTCAAAGGACTATGCTACTGCAACTATAATCTGTACGTCAGACCAATGGGGCATCTGGCCCCATATTCTGCATCCCAACAATAGCCAACACCTGACACCATAGAGTTAGAAGAAAACAGGAAACTTTCTGCTTTATTCTAAATTCCTGATTGGGGTGTGCATTCATTTAAGAACACATGAAAAAATAAACCCAAAGAAATCAATAGGACCTGAACTTTCTCGACAATGCAACCATTACTTGTAACAAATTAAATTAATCTGTTAGAGGGTTTTCAACTTCTTATCATGTGGGTGTCACATAAATCAAGTTATGGAAGAGGAATAGTCAGAAAATTTGCAGTGAGTTAGAATAATATGGGTCAGGGAACAGGAGACAGGAAAGATGTGATGAAGCTAAGTGCAGATAAAGAAAGTTAGGAATGATTAAAGTACTACTGGAATTAATAGGATTTTTGCTCTGAATTGTGGACTTCTGATTTCAATCCTGAACATGCATTCCACTGAAAAAATACATTGCTGAACAAGCTACTTCTCCTGGCAATTTAAAATGTGCCCAACATTATCTGAATTTACACCCTAAATGTTTTCTTGGATAGCAACAGCCCACCCACCAAACCAAATACAGCCACTGATCAGGTCCACATTTTTGCAGTCCAAGGCAGAAAGTAAAAACACAGGTTTTATCACAAGACCACAAGAAGAGTTCTGTTTGATCAGGCTGAAGGACCATTTAGTCTTTTGTTCTGTCCTCACAATAGCCAACCAGATGCCTATGGAAAGTCGGCAAATGAGATCTGGATGTAACAGTGCTCTCACAACTTGTGATCGCTAGCAACTGGTATGCAGAGGAATGCTGTCTCCAACAGAGGGGAAAGAACACAGCCATTGTAGCTAAAGACCACTGACAATCTTATCCTAAAATGAATCTAATTCTCCTTTAAAGCTTTCCAAGTTGGTGGCCATCATAATATCTTGTGCAATCATGTGGGAGCAAATTCCATAGTTAACTATCAATAACTTCCACAGTTTAACTACCCATCTTATGGGAGAAAATTCCATAGTTTAACTTTGCTCTCTGTGAAGAATAGCTTTTTGACTATCTAGGGCTTGCCGATCGGAAGGTCGGCAGTTCGAATCCCCACGACGGGGTGAGCTCCCATTGCTCGGTCCCTGCTCCTGGCAACCTAGCAGTTTGAAAGCACGTCAAAGGGCAAGT